>NC_138768.1:568731729-569359229 GCF_965119305.1 Pelophylax lessonae | reverse complement strand
CCTGTGGTGCCAAAACGGACTGGCACCTCCGACGCAGACTCTCCGCCATCTTTAAAATTTCACGCTCTGACACAATCAGTGCATCCACAAGCGCCTTTTCATGAACGGCTAGAGGAGCAGAGGAAACACCTTCGCTGTCTGAGCACTCCGGGTACGTGGACACAGACCCAGTAGGGTGACTCCCGTCCGCTGTGGTCAAAACAGATTCAGGATCTGGTGGACAGATGAGGCAGGAGAGGGTAGTGGACGCTATATACTAAGGTCATCCGGAAAAGCAATCAGGGGAGGGCCGCTGGCTGCGATCCTGTAAGGGAAAGCCAACCCAGGGTCCACAAATGGACCACCTACTGGACCCCGCAAAAAAGGGGGGGCGCCTTCCGAACCCCTCCATAGAGGCCCACACAATATTGAATAGCCCCCCTCAAAAGGGGGCCGCCCACCATGACGCAGACGCGCAGGGCGGGTATTCTGATGGTCCGCAGAGCTAAAATGGCGGCATGGTTGTCATCAAAGATTAAACCACCCCCACAGCACCACCCCTTCCAAGTGTGGTGCCAAGCTGGCCGCATGGACTAGTAGGCCGCAAGCCATGGTCTCAATTTGTGTGGAGGCCCAGTTGCAAGTGCATTCATCCTAGCCAGGCTCACTGGGGCCATCCCCCTAACAAAGGCCAAATCGGCCGCATGGCTTTGTAGGCCGCAGTCTAATTTTTCGTAAATGACCAGCCACCAGGGTGCAAGCCTCAGCGGAGCTGACCACCCAGGGGTAGCAGAGGGGAGGGTGGATGCCCAAAACGGAGGGTAATGGCTTCGACCACCCTCACTGGGGCTGCCCCACATAGCTCCTGATTAATAGGCCGCAAAGTCATGGCCTAAATTTGGGGCTTGATCCGGCCACGTGAGGCATGGACCCGCAGATGCCAAACCCTTCGCTCCCCCAGCCCAACAACTGCAGCAGGGAGCCCAGATGACATCCCTGCCCTAGTCACCAACCCCCAGGGTAGCATTTGGCAAAAGCCAGCTCATAACCTCACCCAGTGAAGGGGGGGGGGGCCTGAAGACCCACAGTGACCACCACATTTTTAGAGGGCTGGGGGAACTCTGGGTCCCATTGTCCCAGGGAGGGGCCCACGTCCACCTCAAAAATCCTCCTCCAGGGGTAGAGAGAGAGAGGGGGGGGGGGGGGGAGACAGCTATGTAGCATACCAGGAACAGGGTGGGAACCGCTCCTGACAGACCACCGCTCCATCAGGATGTGGGTGGCTGTCGGCCAGGAGGAACACTGCGACTCAGGCCAAGGCCCCCTGGGTCAGCCCATTGGCGTAGTCAAGCTTTTTCCTGCCCAGTGTCCTACTCCTGGAGGGGGCAGTATAACACAATGGTTAGGAAGAATCAGGAGCTGTGTCTGTCAATAAAGAAAAGAGGAAAAATGTTTACCTTACACAGCAGTGATCTAGCCCTAGGATAATCATTAGTTTTAACTGCACAGCACTAGTTAGGTAAGAAAAAGATTTTAAGCAACCACTAATGTAAAACTTTCAATTCTGCATTACAGTTATTAATGTCCCATTTCTTAAAATGAAATCCAAACAGAAAGCTCCTCTAAAAGGAGAGAGAGGTTAAAAACTTACCTGATCTGGCGACTGCAGCACAGTAAAGTCGCCTGAAATTCTTCACGTCGGACACCCTTCCTGGTCTGTTGGATGTCTTTTCCCCCGCAGCTTAAAGTGTTGCTACACTTTGCTACAGTAAAATCAATATATGCAGTTAAGCATGCTTGTTATACTCACTGTGGACCCCAAGGGATTAATCCTCTGCATTGTGTATAAAGGCTGTTTGATCAGGTCTCTGATCCTCCTCTTCTTTTACGGTCTCCAAAAATTAACCTGATATTTACAGAGCCAGGGGACGGGATGCACATGCTCAGTTTGGTGTGTATTGCTAGAGAGTTTTTTTTTTTCTTGGGAGAGTGCATGTGATCAGCACAGGGCCAATCAGCACTGTCCAGACAGAGGATCAGGGGAGAATGAAAACTCCTCCTACAAACTTTACTAGGAACTAATACAAGTCACAAGGCTGCAATATACTGCTGATGAGAAAAAGGTATTTATCTCTTTATATTTACTAAAAATAATTATATTTCCATATTCTGTGTACTGTGGGAAACCAGATATAGTAAATGCAGGTTCTGGGTTTAGTAACACTTTAACCACTTCCATACCGGACCAATTCTGGCACTCTGCTCCTACATGTAAAATCATTTTTTTTTTGCTAGAAAATTACTCAGATCCCCCAAACCCAAATGTTTTTTTTTCCAGCAGAGACCCTAGGGAATAAAATGGCAGTCGTTGCAACCTTTTATGTCATGCGGTATCTGCGCAGCAATTTTTCAAACAAGTTTTTTTTGGAAATAAAAACAGTTTCATGAATTTAAAAAAAAATGAAAACACTAAAAGTTAGCCCAAATCTTTTTTATAATGTGAAAGATGATGTTACGTCGAGTAAAGAGATACCCAACATGTCACGCTTTACAATTGTAGAATGGTGCCAAACTTCAGTATTTTAAAATCTCCATAGGCAACGCTTTAAAATTTTGTACAGGTTACCAGTTTAGAGTTACAAAGGAGGTCTTGGGATAGAATTGCTGCTCTCACTAACATTTGCGGCGATACCTCACATGTAAGGATTGAAGGCCTTTACATATGTGGGCGTGACGTACATATGCATTGGTTTCTGCTTTTTTTTTCCGGCGTATAAGACGACTGGGCGTATAAGACGACCCCCCTATTACATGATCTACCGGTAAAACTTATACTTAGGTTACCTTGGAGATGATATTATACTCGGCGTATAAGACGACCTCCCGTTTTTGGGGGATTTTTTTGAGGTTCAAAAGTAGTCTTATACGCCAGAAAATACAGTACACTTCCCCCTTTAATTTTTTTTGGATCACTTTTATTCCTATTACAAGGAATGTAAACATCCCTTGTAATAGGAATAGGGCATGACAGGTCCTCTATATGGAGAGATCCAGGTCTGGAAAACCTGAGATAAAAAAAATAAATAAAATAAATAAATAAAAGAAGAGGAAGAACTCCGCTTTCCAGCAGAGAACACAGCAGTGTTTACAACTGCTAGGCCAACCGTGACGTCATAACGCGCCCGGGCCTCCGATAGTCAGACTGCCGGGGACCATCTTATCCTCGGAATTCTCTATGGTGAACTTCCGCCGTCGGTGGATTCCTGCACGGGCGAGCCGGTAGAAGCACCGGAGGGTGTCCCTGCCCCCTGTCTGAAAGAACAATCAAGCGGCTGAATAGCCGCTATGATTGTTTTTATGGTGCAGGGAATCGCCGGCTGAAAAAAAATGATATCTGAATGATGCCTGAAGCTTCAGGCATCATTCAGATATCTCCACTCAAAGCCCAGGATGTCAAAAGACATACTGTAGTATGGAAGTGGTTAAATGCTTCAAAGAAAGCTTCTTAAAGTTTGCTGAAATCTTCACAAATGGTTTGCAAAAGCCTGCTATACACACTGCTCTTAGACAAACTGAAGCCCAAATATACCAGGGCTTTACAAGCAAAAATGTCAACACATGCTTTTTGTACCTGCCAATTTGACCTAAAAAGGGATAAATATGTATTTTTGTTCATTCCTGTACACACACCTATTTTAGTCCATGTATGCTTTATAGATATTTAAACTGTCGTTACCACTGTACCACAGGTGATAGCTAGACCGTTGTTCCTAATTTTTATGGAGAGTTTACTGAGTGGAATGGTACCATTGATTGAAAAGCCAACGTGGTACCAATATTTAAAAAAGGGCCGAGACATAAACCTGGAAACAACAGGTCAGCCTAACATCGATAGTTTGTAAACTATTGGAGGGGATGGTTAGGGACCAGGGGGGTTAATTCACTAAGAGTTAAAAAACAGCTAATAAAATGAGGTAAAATTGCCCATATGGTGAATCAGTTTTGAAAGTGCAATTCACTAATAATTTTGAGTCAAAAAAACAAATGCAGTATTTGCTCGAGCAGTAACTACCGCTTATTTTCACTGCGTCCTTAAAGCAGAGCTCCGGGAAAAAAATTTTTTTAGATAAAAATACCCCTGGGACAGTCAGGGCTAGTGCATTTAAGCAACAATAGCCTCTGAACTGTCCCCTGTTTAACTTACCTGTAAGAAGAAATACTTACCTTGAAAATGTCTTGTCCAGCGCTGCCATCTCAGGTGTGGGCAGCTGAAGCCGGAGCGTCCCTCTTCGTGTCCTCTTCCGTGATGTCTGTGTCCCAGAATGCCCTGCTCGTCACTTCCGGGGCCGGCGCGTCATCCCACAGCGGGTTCTGCGCATGCCCAGAAGCTGTTCTAATCCAATCGGTAGAGAATGACGCATCTGCACCGGAAGTGACGAGGGACACCGGTGCAGGCGCATTGACTCCTGGGATTGATGGCGCTCATCTCCCAGGAGTCAATGCAAAGGGAGAAGTGACGTCGTGGGCTGCGGGTGCAGAGGGAGGAAGTGGAAGGAAGGTAAGGTAATTTTCAGAAAAAATCAGGTAAGTGAAAAAAAAAAAAATTACAACTATCCAATTCTTTTTCAGGATCGTTTAATCTAACGGAAGGTGCAAACTGAAAAAATAGGGTGGAACTCCGCTTTAACTGCCACCGGGGCTGGTATGATTTTAAGAGGAACTCCATGCCAAAATAAAAAAAAAAAACCCAAGCACTGACCTGCAGCTTTGAAATCATGTTATTTCAAGTGAAGTCGGGCAATTTCAAAGTCTGATTCGGGGTTAATGGGGGCTAAAGAAGAAATTCAGTGGCTCCTAGTAGCTAGTCATCCACACCTTTATGCATGAAAGCAAACCCACACCATTATCCTAAACCAGCCAAAGGGCAGTTTGAATCTTGACTGGTTTAGCAGATTTGAACCATGTATGGGCAGGCTGAATGTACAAAGTTGATCGATGGAGAATGGAGCTGGGTGTCAGCAGTACAAACATTTAAGACGGTATGTGCCCAAAGATGAATGCCCGGAATGAAGTCTGTCCTAAAGTTTTGTACTGCTAAGTGCCCTACCTAGCTGCAGTAGTAGTCAGTCTGCGTTTGACAGGCTGCTGCCAGTGGGGCATGATTGGACACCTGTGCCCTCAGCCCACAGCTAAATACCAGAGCCCCATGCACCAGGGTTAAACGTCCAGTGGGCATAGCACACAAAATTTTCTGGGCAGTAGACTTTTAAAGCCTCTTCTAACAAAAACTACAGGCCACAGCCTGAGTAGAAAAGCCTTTCCTCTGCTAGTATGCTGCTAAGGAGGATTCTCTGTGTAGAAGCAGTTAATCGCTTTGCAGAAGACAAACACCCCTGGTAAATCAGAGCTACATCATTCTAAATGGCGGGTAAACCAAGCTTTTCTGAATAGAAAACTCAGGTTTTAACAAAAGGAGAGCAAACGGGAAGACTCTGCATACCTTTTGTTTTCATATACTTGGAATGTGTTTAGCAGATTTAAACTGAAAGTTCAACTGGGCTTTAATGCTTGTACATTGTCCCTTTGCACTGATCTTTGAAAGATGGCCACTCCTAGGGAGAACACCAACACAGAAAAGAAAACAAAGCATCAACAGGCCCAACTAAAAACAAACTGGGGACTCCCTAAACAAAGAGCTGTCTGAAGTACCTTAGAACGGCTCTTCAGTCATTTTCTTCATCTTTCCATCTATTAAATCTTCTGCCCTTGCTGTTTTAAAGTGATTGTAAAGTCTCCTTTTTAAAAAACAAACATGTTCTGCTCTGTGCAGTTTATTTTGCACAGAATTGCCGGATTCTCTTCTCCCTCTTTTCTGCTCCTAGCCCCTTCCCTCCTATTGAGTGCCCCCACAGCAAGCAACTTGCTTTGAGGGCAACCGAAGCCGAGCTGCAGCTCCGAGTGTCCATTCAGACCTGTAGCTGCCGTTCAGCTCTGCCCCCTCTCTCTCCTGATTGGCTAACCGACAGCCGCAGGAGCAAATGGCGCCGCAGCTTTTTCCCAGCCAATCAGGAGGGAGAGGGACTCGCGAAAATCATTGGAGAGAGATGGGGCTCAGGTATTAGGGGTGCTGGGGTGGCTGCTACACACAGAATGTTTTTTATCCTAACACGAATGCATGAAGATAAAAATAAAAAAAAAAACCTTCTGACTTTACAACTGATTTAACCACTTCAATATAGGGCAGTTACACCCCCCCCCCCCCCACCTCCTGCCCAGGCCAATTTTCAGCTTTTAGTGCTGTTGCATTTTGAATGACAATTGCGCGGTCATGCACCACTGTACCCAAACCAAATTGATGTCCTTTTCCCCCAAATAGAGCTTTCTTTTGGTGGTATTTGATCATGCAAGGTTTTTTCTTTTTTGCTACACAAATATAAAAAGACAGAAAAGTTTGAAAAAAAAAAAAAAAAGTTTTTTGTTTAGGTTATAAAATTTTGTAAATAGATACGTTTTTTCCTGCACTGATGAGGCCGCACTGATGGGGTGGCACTGATATGTGGCACTGATGGGCAGCACTTATGGGGAGGGCACTGTCAGGCTCCCTGAGCCCTGATTGCTATCCCTGGTGGCAATGGGTGGGAATCCCTGGTGGCTCTAGTGGCACCCCCCTCCCCCCAAGGGTATGCGCTGGTAATCAATACTCCGATTACCAGCACAGGACCCCCCCATCAGGAGAGCCGCAGATCGGCAGAGCGCATTATCCAGCACGCCGTCATATGTCAGGATAATGTAACCACCTTCCCGCCGTCAATTGCCTATAGGGCAGGAAGTGGTTAACTTTGGATAGTAAAAACTAGATTTTTGTAAGAACTTACAGTAAAATCCTTCTCTGAAGTCCATTGACAGACGCAGCAGCAATGCTTCTTTACCCTTGGGGCTACAGGAGTAGACTAGGCAGTAAAAAAAAAATTCACCGACATGCCTATAGGGGCTGTGCTTCTCAGACTAATCCCTCCACACACTGTGCTCTCAAATCAGTTTCGTAGCAAGCAGCAGTGAAAAGAAGACACAAGCCATCCCCATAATAGAGGGGCGGGTGCTGCGTCTGTCAATTGACTTCTGAGAAAAGAATTTTATGGTAAGTTCTTACAAAAATCCAGTTTTCTCTATCGTTCTTTGACAGACGCAGCAGCAATGCTTCTTTACCCTAAAGCAGTATAGGCATGAGGGGTGGGAAGAACGCAACCAAAAAACAGTTACCATATTTCCAAGGCTAAAAACGTAGCCAACTGGGTAAGAAAAAGGCTCAACCAGTACAAGAGCTTGCCCAGAAAGTTTGACCCCTTAAAGAGAAAAAAACAAGTCTCCCTACACAGCAGCCTGCAAAAACTTGCGGCCAAAAGAGGCATCGTAAGATGCCAATAAATCAATCTTTTAGAATGTTGTAAAAGTATGCACGGACTACCAAGTCGCCACCTTACACACTTGAGCAACAGATGCCTGATGACGAAAAGCCCAAGAAGCACTCAGCGCTCTAGTGGAATGCGCTCTCACCGGGAAAGGGAGGAACCTGCACTGCCTCCCTGAGATCCTTCAAGCAATCCAGAGAAAGATTTGAGGGAAAAAATCTGGACAAGACCGAAATTCGATCCTGTACCCTGAACCCATTTGTCCTGAATCAAAGATGTCCAGGGTTCCTGAAAGTAACGCGGACGTCCCCCCACCCCCGAATCGAGTGAGGGCACCCCTTCATGTCAGAGGATTTGTCCGCCAAACCGGACTGGCTAGTCTTGGGCTTATTCGACCAAGCCTTCTTGTTCCCTCCAGAGGCTCCGAATGGTTTACCCTTTCCTTGCGCCCCTGAGGCACGAAAAAACCGCCTATGAGCCGTGAAAGAGGGCCCCCGCTTACTGCGGGGCGCCTTACCTTTTGAGAATTGGGGAAAAATAGTACTCTTACCCCCCCGTTAAACCTTTGCTCAACTTATCCAAGGAGTCTCCAAACAGACATTCACCTAAAAAGGGAAGATCTGTTAAGGCCTTCTTAGAAGCCTGGTTCGCCGACCAGCTCTTCAGCCACACCATGCGGCGTATGGCAATCCCTACCGCTGACACTCTGGCAACCAGAGGGGCCACATCACAAAGGAACACCAGGGCCTGGGCTATCTGGCCCGTGAGCTCAATCAGAGTTGGGGAAACTCTCTCAGTGGTAAAGTTACCCCTAAGCACTTTAACCCATTCCATTACAGTCTGAGAAACCAGAACGGACACAGACAGGTTTTTAGTATCGAGCCGGCCAAAAGAAGCAGGTGGTGGCAAAGGGATTCCACCCGTCTGTCCACCGGGTCGGTAAATGCCAGGGAGTCTTCCACAGGCACCACCGTAGATTTGTTTAACCTGGAAGCAGGGTGATTCACCCTAGGTGACACAGTCAAGTGGTTCAAGACCGAGTGAGCAAAGGGATAACGACGTTTAAAGGGATTTGGCATCACTAGCACATGCCTAATGCGCCGCCATTGCTCATTCACAATATCGTGAAAGTCCTCAGGACAAGGGAACACCTGACCCGGGAGCCAAAAACTACCCGCTTACCTGACTGTGTGGGCTCATCATCTAATTTCAATGTTTCCTTTACTGAACGAATCAGTGCTTCCACCATAGCGCATTCCCACGCTGCAGCCAAGGAGGAGATATCCTCCTCCCCATCTGACCGAGCACAGGGATCTTTCAGGAAGGGGGTTGTCCGAGGCAACCATATCAGACTCTGAATCAGAGGACAGAGAAGGCAGTGGCCATTTTTAGCTAGAGACATGTTTCATTACAAAATCCACCTTTGACGCCAGATTTTCCAATGCTGCAGAAAGACATGAGAGACTGTGATCCGGATGCACCGGCAGTAGCACTGAGATTGGTCTGGAGGAGAAATAATTGCTTGGGACTCCATTTTGCAAGTTGTATAAAACAAAAAAAAAAAAAGGTGCATCACCCCTTTAAATTGCGACCGCGGTCCGCACCGCTATATCGCGCTGTAACCGGAGTCACCCTTAAATAGTGACAGGAGCAGAGTGTGCCCAAAGAATGCCCAAAAGACCCCTCTACTGTACCCCCTCACAGTAAAATCAGCAACTCTGCAGCATGGAGATTCAGCATGAAATGTCTGACAGGAAGTAAAATAGAATCACAAGAGGCCGAAGGAAGGCCTATGTAGCTCCAGGCTACAACAAAATGGTGCCAATGCAAAAGGCATAGGAAGCTCAGGGAAAATGGCCGCTGTCCCTTACACAGAGAACCGATGCCCACATTTAAGATGGCGGCTAAAAACGCTGCCATGCGTTCAGGACCCAGACATGAGGCCAGCACAGGAATCTACCAAAAAAGACCCCACAGGACAAGGTAACAGTGTACAACCACAACCCCCCCCCAGGCGCCGAATATAGCGACCCCATGCAGAAGCAGGGGCAGGGAGGGTAGGGCCTGGTCCTGATAAGCCTGGAGGATCTTTCAGGAAAAAACAGTCCTGTTATCATCAGGAGTGGGCCCACATCAACCCCCCCCCCCCCCAGAGGCCGCTAGGGACATGAGAGGTTTAATATTACTCACCATACCATGGACCGGATGGGCTCTGCTCCGGGCAGACCGCCTCCCACCAAGTGGGGGTGCTGCCAGCCAAGAGGTATGCTGCGACTCAGGGTGTTCCAGGCCGATGAGCCCCAGCAAGGCTCGCAGGCTCGTTCCAATCAACAGGGGCTCTGTCGTGGCGAGGTCTAGTCGGACCATAACCTGCTCACGCTTGTTGGCATGGCTAGGAGACCGTAATGATCTAGATTATCCAGTGTGAAACGGCAGCCGGCCGTGGCTTGTAGTTCACCAGGAGGATCCCCCTGACACTAGCTAGCAATAGCAAGTAAAGATAAATATAAACATTCTTAAAAGAATAAAAAACAGACTGAAGTCCCAGCAGGAAACCTAGGTCCTACTCCTTCACTAGGCAGCAGGAAACGGATTTAAGAGAACAGTGTGTGGGGGTTATGCCAAGGACAGCCCCTATAGGCATCAGTAAACTTTTTTCACTGCCTAGTCTACTCCTGTAGATGGTGCATAACCCCAAGGATAAATAAGCATTGCTGCTGCGTCTGTCAATGGACGATAGAGAAATGTTTTTTTCTTCCAATAATTACCTTCTACAGCCCACTTCCTCTTTCTGGTCTGGTATTAAGCCTAGGCTAATGACATCCTGCACAGCTCTCTCTCACTTATGAGAATTTGCCAACAAGGGAGGAGGGGTGAGTCATAGGAAAGCCAATGACGGCTGCAGAGCTGGAGGGGTTGAATGTGGGCAGAGAGAACAGGAGACTGCTAAGATCTATTCACCCAGAGAGGAGAAATCTGCAGACAAGCAGTGGTGTGAGTGCGCCTCTGTGTGTCTGTGTAAATCCATAAAGTGGTCAGCAGCTTCAGCTGCCCACAGTTAAAATGGCTGCAGCCAGACTTAGTGGGATGGAGAATTCTGCAGAATATTTGGCAAGTACAGAATAACAGTATATGTAAAATAACATGCAAAGTGGTTGGAGGGAAGCTTCAGAATGGCAAAGATGTTTTTATTACAAATGATGTGAGCAGACTGCATTTCCTCTTTAAGCCCAAAGCTGGCATCAGAAATGGCCTGAACATCTAAAACTTCGAGAACAAGTGAATAGAAGACCAAGTGACAGTCTTATAAATCAGGGAAAACAGCTGCCTGATGCCAAAAAGCCCAGAAAACACTCACAGATATAGTAAAGTGTACCTTGACAGGAAAGGGTGGAACCAGATTCTTAAAACGGAGTTCCGGCCAAAATTTTTTTTTTTATGAAAATACCCCTAGGACAGTCAGGGCTAGTGCATTTAAGCAACGATACCCTCTGAACGGTCCCCTGCTTAGTATACCTGTAAGAAAAACATACCTTGAAAATTTCTTGTCCAAGGCTGCCATCTGCGGTGTGGGCAGCTGAAGCCGTAGCGCCCGTCTTCGTGTCCCTCTTCCTGGATGTCGGAGTCCCAGAATGCCATGCTCGTCACTTCCGGTTCAGGCGCGTCATCCTGCAGCTGGTTCTGCGCATGCCCAGAAGCTGTTCCAATTCATTCAACAGGGAATGACGTGCCTGTGCCGGAAGTAACAAGGGACACCGGTGCAGGTGCATTGACTCCTGGGAGATGAGCGTCATCAATCCCAGGAGTCGATGCAAAGGAGGCAGGGACGTCGGGGCCGGGGCTGCATAAGGAGGAAGTGGAAGGAAGGCAAGTTAATTTTCATTAAAACTAAAGGTAAGTGAAACAAAAAAAAAAAAAATAATTATCCAATTCTTTTTCAGGATGTTTTCATTTAACTGACGGTGTAAAGTTCAAAAATAGGGTGGAATTCCGCTTTAACCACTGGCCCTCCAGAAGATTTACCACCCTTCATGACCAGGCCATTTTTTGCTTTTTGACACTGCCTTGCTTTACCTGGTCATGCAAACTGTACACAAATTAAATTTATATAATTTTTTCCCACAAACAGAGCTTTTAGGCAGCATTTCATCCCCACAGGGTTTTTTTTTTTTTTTTTTTGCAATTTAAAAAAAAAAAAAAAGGAAAAAAAAAAAAAAAAGGACTAAAGATTTAAAAAAAAAAAAAAAAAAAAAAAAAACATTTTTTACTTTGTGCTATAAAACATCCAATTAAAAAAATGTCTTTATAAAATTTAGACCAATTATATTCTGCTACATATTTTAGTTAAAATAAGCATATATTAATTGGTTTACGCCAGGGGTATCAAACTCAATTTAATCGAGGGCCGCATTAGCATTATGGTTGCCCCCAAAGGGCCGGTTGTATGTATAGGACTATATAAAAATGTACCCAGGGCTTTTTGTCTGAGAAAATCGGTGCAGGAAGCAGGAACTCAACCACCCCCCCCCCTTCCCTCCCTCTGATGAAAGACATCGAGAGGTGGTTGTGGCCAAATTGCAGTTTGAGGATCTTAAAGGGGCAATAAATACCAGGAGTGCATTGTGTGTGGAGTTCAGGGATGCCCTATGTATAAAGTGCAGAGATAAAGGAGTTGTAAAATCAGAAGGTTTTTTAATCTTAATGCATTCTTTGCATTAAGATAAAAAACCTGGGTGTAGCAGCCTCCCCAGCACCCCCCCCCCCCAATAATTACCGGAGGTCCATCTCTGTCCAGAGATGTCCACAAGTCCCTCGGCCGCCTGGGACACAGCCGCAGCATCATTGGCTCCTGCGGCTGTCAAAGTCAGTTAGCCAATCAGGAGAGGGAGGGGGCGGGGCGTGTCTGAATGGACACACAGAGCTGCGGCTCTGCTTGGGTGCCCCCATAGCAAGCGGCTTGCTATGGGGGCACTTGACAGGAGGGAGGGGCTAGGAGCAGCAACGAGGGACCCTAGAAGAGAAGGATCCAGGCTGCCCTGTGCAAAACCAACTGCATAGAGAAGGTAAGTATAACATAACTTTTTTTTTTTTTAAACAAAATTCTACAATCACTTTAAGGTGTGCGCTGTGCATAGTGCAGAGTTTAGGGATGTGCTATGCACAATGTGCAGGGTTCAGCTCTCTTGGCTGTCCGCATCTCACTTCTGCCCCTCCTCGCCTCTGACCTCTGCACCATTCTCCATCCCCCCTCCCCTCCTGAAAAGTTTCCTCGCATTTCACCTACCCGAGCTAGCTCTAGTACCTCCCAGGCAGTGTAAGCAGCTCCGCCCATCTTTTACTTGCAGGAAGATCATTGGTTGGAATCTGTGCAACCAGGCACATATGGGGGAATCACAATACAGCTTACCACATGATGCCCCATCTCACACTGCACCTGCCATCTGAATCTTCCTTGTCCCTGCCATGAGTGCAGGGCAGGCAGTGATGAGAGTTTCCACCCTTTTTCAGCTGAAAACAGGCCCTGGGTGTGAGGGCCACATAAAATTGCCTGGAGACCGCATTCGGCCCCCGGGCCTTGTGTTTGACGCGAACGCAATAGCATCTACAAACTGTGGTATATATACTGAAATTTTTATTTGATTTTTTATACTAGTAATAGCAGCGATCAACAACTTATAGTGGGACTGTGATATAGAGAATCGCGATATCGCATATACACTGTATTGTTATTTTCATCATTTTTAAAATACCGCATATTCATGTTCTGCAAGTCTGCCATCTGCCGGGCTACCCCCACATCTCCCCACTGTGTCAGACTCCCGACTCAGCTGTTCTTTACTAGAACGGAGGCGCTACTTCCTGTATAAGTCCGGCTCACAGGCGGAGTGATATCAGATGCACTCCGCCTGTGACAGGAGGAGCCATACACAGGAAGCAGCGGCTTTGCTCTATACTGCAGCCGCATGCTTCCTCCTGGCCTCAGCCAGACAGACAACAGTGCCTACTACAAGCAAATCTCTGCAAGTACCTACCTACCCACTACTATTACCATATACTGTCACTGTGTGTATGTATACATCTATCTATTATATGCATAGGCATAGCAGCCCACATTACATTTATTATATAGTCATCAAGCAGTGTCTGGCCTACCTGATTGATGACTGGTCCTGGCGCTCGGTTCCGATCCGATGGCCTGGTCATTAAGGGGGCAAATCCCCAGTGTTTTTATTTATAAATTACATTACTATTGCTTTAGGCCCGATTCACATGAATGCGGGTTGGCGGCCCACATTTGCACAGGCATAGCAGCCCATTGATTCAAATGGGCTTGGGCTGCTATGCCTGCGTTTTCGGCTAAAAAAAAAGGTAAAAAATGCAGTGGCCGTGAAATTCACGTATATAAAAACGAAGAAAGCTTGCCAGAGCAGGAACTGCAGGTAAGTCGCATGGTACAAAACCAGGATGGATTTCAAGGCCACTGCAATTTTTTTAAATGCTGCATGCATCTTTTGTTCTGCGGAAAACGAGGGTATAGCAGCCCATTCAAATCAATGGGCTGATATGCCTGTGCAAATGTGGGCCGCCAACCCACATACATGTGAACCAGGCCTAAAGCAATTTATAAATAACAAAACTGGTCCTCCTGCAGGTTTAACCACTTCTGGACCGCAAGGATTTGCCCCCTTAATGACCAGGCCATCGGATCAAGGCCACTTGAAAACATATAATTGAATACTGTTAGAATACCGTATACCGTGGCAAAACCTTAATTAATCGCATGGAAATCCGATACCATCACATGCCTACTGGGATAGTATGGTGGTCAGTCTGACACTTTGTGGGAACCAGTGACACTAAGGCCTCATGTACACTGCTACTTGTAAACGGACGTTTAGGAGCAGTTGGCTGTTTTTTTCAGCAGCCCCTGAACCCACCCTATATGTTATCTTATCTGTCCATGTACACTGAGTCGTTTACAGTCATTTAGAGGCAGTTGAGTTCAGTGTCGTTTTTTGGAAAGCAAATATTTGCGTTCAGAACGTGCGTTTACCGGCTTTTCAAACGCAAAATGCGACCGAACGCAATCACCAGCGTTTAGCGCTTGCGTTTTTCCCGTTTAAAGGGGAATGATTTTTTGACCTCTAAAAACAGATCTGAGCGCAAACGCCCGCTAAATGCCGCTAAACGCTGCTGCAAACGCGACACAACGGACGAGCGAGCAGGGCCGAGCCACGCTGTGTGTGTCAATAGACAGAGCGGGGCTCAGGATCTAGCCTGCGCGTGCGTCACTACTATAGCAAGCAGCTTCCTATGGTAGCACACACAGAAGGAGGAGACGACCAAAGCACCAGTGGAAGACACAAGAGGAGGAGGATCAGGGCTGTTCTGTGCAAAACCATTGGACAGAGCAGGCAATTATGACAGGTTTGAATAAAAAAAATAATAATAACTTTACAATCAATTACTTTAAGACTCAGCTCTCCGGGACTCTCCTTCCTCACTGGCAAGACAGCAATCACAGCCAGTGAAGTCAATGAGGAGACACGGGGGGGGGGGGGGGGGGGCGGAATAGGCCATGGCTCTGTGTATGGACATACAGAGCAACGACTCAGGAGCAAGCCTGCTTTAAGCTGTACTGTAAGCTGCTTGCTCTTGGGGAAATCGGCAGGAAAGAGGGGACCTTGCTGACAGGGGGATCTGGGAAGAGGAAGATTAGGGCTGCACTGTGCAGCACAGTACGTACAGTGCATTCATAGTCCTACCCCTTGAATTTTCCACATTTACAACCAAAAACAAATGTATTTTTTGGGAATTTTATGGGATAGACCAACACAAAGTGTTGTGAAATGGATGTAAAATGATAAATGGTTTTCAACATTTAAAAAAAAAAAAAAAATTATATATAATTAAAAATATCTGAAAAGTGTGGCATGCATTTGTATTCAGCCACCTTTAGGGTCCTTTCACACGGCCGCTCCGTGTGTCCGCAAATCATCCAATCCGTTTGCGGATGATTTGCGGACATAATGTAAGTGAATGGCACTGCGGGTGTCAGCGGAATACCATCCGCTGACACCCGATTTTCCTCCTGTCAGTTCTGTTCCGTTTTTACGAATGGAACAGAACCCCATTTTTCCTTCCGTGTAAAAAACGGAAAGGAAGGAAAATCGGATGTCAGCGGTATCACCCGCTGACATCCGCAGTGCCATATACTTACATTATGTCCGCATATCATCCGCAAACGGATGGGATGATATGCGGGCACACGGAGCGGATGACAGAAATGTCATCCGCTCCGTGGAAAAAAAAAAAAAAAAAAAAGTCTCACAGCGGACCTTTCACACGGAGCGGCCGTGTGAAAGGAGCCTAACTCTGATATCCCTAACTAGAATCTAGTGGAACCAATTGCCTTCGGAGGTCACCTAATTAGTAAATAAAGTCCACCTGTGTGTAATTTAATCTCAGTATAAATACAGCTGTTCTGTGAAGCCCTCAGGAGGTTTGTTAGGGAACCTTCGTGAACAACTATATAACCAGCATCATAAGGCCAAGGAACACAGGAGAAAGATCAGGGATATAGTTGGAGAAGTTTAAAGCAGGGTTAGGTTATAAAAAAATATTCCAAGCTTTAAACAGCTCACGAAGCACTGTTCAATCCATCATCCGGAAAAAGAAAGTATAGCACAACTGCAAACCTACCAAGACATGGCCATCCACCTAAACTGACAGGCCTGGGCAAAGAGAGCATTAATCAGAGAAGCAGCAAAGAGGCCAATGTTAACTCTGAAAAAGGTGCAGAGATTCACACTTCAGGGTGAAGAATCTGTCCACAGGACAATTAGTCGTGTACTCCACAAATCTGACCTTTATTGGAGAATGGCAAGAAAGCCATGGTTGAAATAAAGAAGTCATAAGAAGTCCCATTTGCATTTATGCGAGAAACCATGTTGGGGGCACAGCAAACATGTGGAAGAAGGTGTTCTGGTCAGATGAGAACAAAATTTAATTTTTTGGCTTAAAAGCAAAACGCAATGTGTGGCACAAAACTAACACTGCATCACTTTGAACACACCATCCCCACCATGAAATATGGTGGTGGCAGCATCATGATGTGGGAATACTTTTCTTCAGCAGTGACAGGAAGCTGGTCAGAGTTGATGGGAAGCTGAATGGAGCCAAATACAGGGCAATCTTAGAAGAAAACCTGTTAGAGTCTGCAAAAGACTTGAGGCTGGGGCAGAGGTTCACCTTCCAGCAGGAGAAAGACCCTAAACATACAGCCAGAGCTACAATGGAATAGTTTAGATAAAACCAAATTTATGCGTTAAAGTTGCCCAGTCAAAGTTCAGACCTAAATCCAATTGAGAATATATGTGGCAAAAATTGGAAATTGCTGTTCACAGACGCTCTCCATCCAATCTGTCAGAGCTTGAGCTATTTTGCTAAGAAGAATGGGCAACAATTACTCTATATGTGCAAAGCTGGTAGAGAAATACCCAAAAAGGCGTGCAGCTGTAAATGCAGTGAAAGGTGATTCTACAAATAATTGACTCAGGGGAGCTAAATAAAAATGCATGCCACACTTTTCAGATTTTTATTTGTAAAAAAAATTTTGAAAACCATTTATTATTCTCCTTCCACTTCTCAATTATGTTCCACTCTGTGTTGGCCTATCACAAAATCCCAATAAAATGAATTTAAGTGTTTAGTTATAACATGACAAAATGTAGAAGATTTCAAGGGGTATGAATACTTTTTCAAGGCACTGTATAAACATGTTTAATTTAAAAAAAAAAAAAAAAATGAAAGTCATTTTAATTGAACAAGCTGAAGTTAAAAGCTCTTTGCCTACTATGCACACTTGCACAGCTGCACCAGATTTTGCGCGCTACGGTTTTAGTAAATAAACTCAGTCATGCTTTCTAATATAAAACAGTAGATGTGAGGTAGATATGAACTACATTCAGATAATGAAGAGAAATCTCCTGATGTACTACAGCCAGAGTGACAAAACCACCAAAAAATAAAAAAAGGTTTAGCCCTTAATAGTACCTTGTCCTTGTGTAAAACCAGAAAGGGCTCCTTGTAAAACAAGGCTTCCAGTTCAGACACGCCTCACAGAGGTGATGGCAACAAGAAACACAATATTGTAAATGTGGAATATCCTGACACGTTCAAAGGGTTGTTTTTGAAGTGACATGAGAACTAAACTGAAATCCTGTAGAGACACTGGAGGATGCACGGGGGGGGGGGGGGGGGGGGGGGGTTACACGACACATCTGAAACATCCTCTACAAAAAGGTCCTAAAGAATGAGTGGCAAGATGTCTTTAGAAGAAGACTGTGGGGGCTGAGATATGACCTTCGATGGTACTCGGGGCCAATTATTGATCTGAACCCGATTATAAAAAAAGGTCAGGATACGTGCCACATAGTATTTTCTGGGAAGAGAGCTCCTTTCTCCACAATGAAGTATGCCTTCTATGTCTGACAGTAGACAGACATTGTGGGAGATTGACTCCTTACCCATCATGGATATTACTGAGTCAAAGAAGCCTTGTCCATGAAGAACTGCTCTTAAACCGATATGCAGTTAAAAACCAGCAACTGTATAGCTGGATGGTAAACCAGTCCTTGATGCAGAAGATCCAGTCAATCTGTAAGAGTCCATGGAGCATCTGCCTGGAGTTTGATCAGGTCACAGAGTTGCATCAACTTGGTCAAATCTGAAGTTATAAAAAGGGACACCAGAACAACTGCTATCTAGATCGTGTGATGCAGACAAGCAAGGGGTTTAGGTAAGAAAGATGTAGGTCAGGTTGTACTGATTCCACAGAGCCACCAGAGAATCTCTGCAACTGGAGACAAACCTGTCCAGTTTGTTTAGGACTCCGGAGGTCAGGAGATCCACATTTAGGGTCCCCTAAAAGGTGACACAGGTTCTGGAAAGCTTTCAGGTAAATGGACCATTCCTCCTGGTTCAGACACTGCTGAATGAGGTAGTTGGCTTGACAACTGTCCATGCCTGGGAGGTCAACGGCAAACAAGCCTGGACTGTGAATTTCCATCCAAGACAGATTTTTACTTCTCTTGCCACAGCAATTCTTATGGTTCCTCCCTGATGGTTAATATTTGCCTGTGCCTTGGCATTTTCTGACAGCCTACTGATCAGAAGACCCTCCAGTCAAAATGTCCAGCACCAACAAGGTGGCTAGGACTTCTCCCCAGACTGTCAGACTGGTGTCCATTGTTGCGATTTTCCAAGGAGTTTAAAAGGATTTCTCTAAATTCAGAGCTGGTTCCTGAGGTCAGGACGGATACAATTTTGTCCTAGGTGCCAGGAGGCTCCGTTTGTCCAGAGACTTTAGTAATTTCCCCCAAAATGAGAGCATGTCGAGTTGTAGGGGTCTAGAGTGAAAATGGGCAAATGGTATTGGCTCAAAAAAGGCTACAATTTACTTCATGATGACTCATGAGTCTGGTAGCAGAAAACTGAAAATTGTTATCAAATACTTACCGTAATTTTCCTTTCCTGATGGACTACAGGGCAACATACGTTTTGGGTTTAGTCCCGCCTCCATTTCTACCCTATAGGAACCCCACTCCCATATATCTTTGCTCCTTTCAGTATCAGTGTTCTGCAACTAGTCTACTCAGGAACTGGGAGGGGACCCCTTGCCATGGAGTCCATCAGAAAAAGGAAAATTACGGTAAGTATTCAATAACAATTTTCCTGACAGACTTTATGGCAGCATACATTTTGGGAAATCACTAGACGTATGAAACCAGGTGGGCAGATGCTGAACAAAAAAAAAAAGTTTAATTGACCCCATCAACTGACAGGACTTGTAAGCTAAAATTAACAGAAGACAAAGCAGCCAGTTCAACACAATAATGGGACAGGAACGTGTTGATAGAAGACCAGGAGGCTGCCTTACAGATTACTCGAGGGGCAACAGGTCTTGAAACTGCCCAAGATGTTGAGATGACCCGAGTCAACTGCGCTGTCACCGCCTCTGGAGGCACCAAGGCTCACCGTATGGTCAGTTCGATCCACTCAGCAATGGATCTTGATAAAGCACACATCCCCTTACTCTTTCCACAGAAGGGAAAAAACAGGTATTCAGACTAGTGGTGCACCGAAATTTCGGCAACCAAAATTTTCAGCCGAAAATGGGCTTATTCCATTTCGGCCGAAAATGGCTTAAAAATGCCGATATTAAAGATGGCCGCCGCGGACGCAGCGCAGGTTTCAAAAGACCCTCCTCTGGCCGGCGGCCCGCCTCCCGGTGAGGTCACTACTACTACGATGTGCATGAATGAACTAACACACCGGGCGGGCAGGCGAGTGGCCGCTAATAGCTGTAACTATGTGAGCGCTTCACTTCCCTATCAGGTGGGTATCTCCGCTGACAGGGAAGTGAAGCGCTCATAGTTATAGCTATTAGCGGCCGCTCGCCCGCCCGGTGTGTTAGTTCATTCATGCACATCGTAGTAGTGACATCACCGGGAGGTGGGCCGCCGGTCAGAGCCGTGACTTTTGAAAGGAAGGACACGGGGGGGAGCTGAGTGAGAGTAAGGAGATTGCATCCTTGGGATGGGGAGGGACGCTGAGGCAAGCTTACCAATGATATTTGAATTATGCAGCATGAGGGGGTTAATGTATTGCCACTGCTGGTCACTGATGCATTAGTGACCGACCAGTGGCAGTTAATTAACCTCTTTGTGCTGCATTAGTGCAACCAGTATCAGTGCAACCAGTGTTAATTAACACTGATTGCACTAATGCAGCACAAAGAGGTTAATTAACTGCCACTGGTCGGTCACTAATGCATCAGTGACCAGCAGTGGCAATACATTAACCCCCTCATGCTGCATAATACAAATACCATTGGTAATTAAATTAACCACTTGCCAACCCCTCACAGTACATATACTGTGACAGAGTGGCAGCGACAGGTGTACGTAGCTGCCTGTTTTTGGTGTATGCCCCTGTTATATCGATTTAAAATCATTTTCGGTTTTAGGCCAAGGGCATCCTGCATTTTCGGGTTTCTGTTTCGGCCCAGAATTTTCATTTCGTTGCATCCCTAATTCAGACTGCCGGAAGGAAGCCGTGGCTTCCACAATACTGCTTCAGGATATTGCCTACATCAAGCAGATGGATGACGGAGCTCTCGCCTCATCTGAAAGTGGGCAGGACAATCTCCCGATTCTCATGAAACCGAGGTAACTTTCGGCTTCGACCCCAGCACAGGAATTATGACCACTCTGTCCGGGTTGAAAGTCAGAAAAGGTTCTTTTGAGCCCAGAGCTCGAATCTTGGGAGACCCTTCTAGCTGATGTTATGGCCACCAGAAAGACCGTTTTAAAAGTACGTTTCTTAATCGGTGGCTTGTGCGGATCAAGACTAAGCTGAGAGAGAAAATTGAGAACTAATGGGAGGTCTTATTTAGGAAACCTTGGTTTCCTCTGGGACCGAGTCTCACTGCCCCCTTATAGAACTGGCGGACGAGCCAGTGAACGCTGAACTGCAGGAAGCTCAGGACGTCTTGGACTTCAGGAGCGACACGTGGATTGGCCCTAGTGGACATTTGGTCTGTACACTTAGAACCATATCCTCTTATAGACCCCGTTATTCATTTTCCTTCTGGCATTTAAGAGTGTGGGAATGGCCTCCTCAGGGCAGCCTAGAGCCTCCAGCCTTCCCCTCTCAAAAACTAGACGACCTTCATGTGCATATGAGCGGAGCATGGATGTCAAGTAATGCCCTGTGACAACAGGTCTGGCCTGAGGGGTAGAGGAATCGGATCCCGGAAATGAGTAGCATAAACTGAGTAGCATAAGAAGAGAAAGCCAAGGCCTATTGGGCCAGAACAGGATTATAGCCTCATATCTTTGCCCCTTCCATCCTGAGTCTCCGCAAGAACTGGAGAACCACTGGAATCGGAGGGAAGGCATGCAACAACAAGCTGTTAAAGTATTACTCGGGGTTCCGAGATCCCCAAGCTTTCGGGGTGAACGCCCTCACGGACCGAGGTTCAGTGAGGGAACCTCGAGTAATACAGCTTATTTCATGGGGACGCCAAGAGGTCAACCTCTGGGGAGATCCCCAGGGTCAGAACCCACTCAGACTTCTTTGTGAAGGGTCCACTTGTTATCTAGCCGGACTCGAGAGAGGAAGTCCTTCTGCACATTCTGGACTTTGGGAACATAGATTGATAGGTTGGACAGGTTCTTCTGTGCCCAGGTCATAATCCCCTCTACTTCTTGTAACAGAGAGAGACTGCGAGATCCCCCTTGTTTCCTTATATAGGCCACCGCTGTTGTGTTGTCCAACCTAAGCATCACTGAAGATACCATCATTAGATGGCGAGAGGCCTGAAGGGCTCGAAACGCTGCACCAAGTTCCAGGATGTTCAAAACAGTCTCACCTGTCCTGCGCCATTTCTGAAAGACAGTGGGTGCCCCATCCTACAGTATATCACAAAAGGGAGTACACCCCTCACATTTCTGTAAACATTTTATAGCTTTTCATGTGACAACACTGAAGAAATGACAATTTGCTACAATGTAAAGTAGTGAGTGTACAGCTTGTATAACAGTAGATTTGCTGTCCCCTAAAAATAACACACAGCCATTAATGTCTAAACCACTGGCAACAAAAGTGATACACCCCTAAGTGAAAATGTTTAAATTGGGTCCAATTAGCCATTTTCCCACCCCAGTGTCATGTGAGTTGTTAGTGTTACAAGGTCTCAGGTGTGAACGGGGAGCAGGTGTGTTAAATTTGGTGTTATCGCTCTCACTCTCTCATCCTGGTCACTGGAAGTTTAACATGGCACCTCATGGCAAAAAACTCTGAGGATCTGAAAAAAATAATTTTTGCTCTACACAAGGATGGCTTAGGCTATAAGAAGATTGCCAAGACCCTGAAACTGAGCTGCAGCATGGTGGCCAAGACAATACAGCGGTTTAACAAGACAGGTTCCACTCAGAACAGGCCTCGCCATGGTCCAAAGAAGTGGAGTGCACATGCTCAGCGTCATATCCAGGAGGTTGACTTTGGGAAATAGACCTATGAATGCTGCCAGCATTGCTGCAGAGGTTGAAGGGATGTCAGCCTGTTAGTGCTCAGACCATACGCTGCACACTGCATCAAATTGGTCTGCATGGCTGTCATCCCAGAAGAAAGCCTCTTCTAAAGATGATACACAAGAAAGTCCGCAAACAGTTTTCTGAAGACAAGCAGACTAAGGACATGGATTACTGGAACCATGTCCTGTGGTCTGATGAGACCAAGATAAACTTATTTGGTTCAGATGGTGTCAAGTGTGTGTGGCGGCAACCAGGTGAGGAGTACAAAGACAAGTGTGTCTTGCCTACAGTCAAGTATGGTGATGGGAGTGTCATGGTCTGGGGCTGCATGAGTACTGCCGGCATTGGGGAGCTACAGTTCATGGAGGGAACCATGAATGCCAACATGATCCCTTCCCTTCAGAGACTGGGCCGCAGGGCAGTGTTCCAACATGATAAACGACCCCAAACACACCTCCAAGACAACCACTGCCTTGCTAAAGAAGCTGAGGGTAAAGATGATGTACTGGCCAAGCATGTCTCCAGACCTAAACCCTATTGAGCGTCTGAGAGGCATCCTCAAATGGAAGGTGGAGGAGCGCAAGGTCTCCAACATCCACCAGCTCCATGTCGTCATGGAGGAGTGGAAGAGGACCCCAGTGGCAACCTGTGACGCTCTGGTGAACTCCATACCCAAGAAGGTTAAGGCAGTGCTGGAAAATAATGGTGGCCACACAAAATATTGACACTTTGGGCCCAATTTGGACATTTTCACTTAGGGGTGTACGCACTTTTGTTGCCAGCCGTTTAGACATTAATGGCTGTGTGTGGAGTCATTTTAAAGGAGACAGCAAATTTACACTGTTATACAAGCTGTACACTTACTACTTTAAATTGTAGCAAAGTGTCATTTCTTCAGTGCTGTCACATGAAAAGATATAATAAAATATTTACAAAAATGTGAGGGGTGTACTCACTTTTGTGGTCCTTACTCCTGACTAGGCAGAAAAAAAACTGAGTGCCTATAGCTGACTGTGGGTGTATAGGCGTAGTCAAGCTTTTTCCTGTCTAGTGTCCTACTCCTGTAGGGGGCAGTAGAACCCAATGGTTAAGAAGAATCAGGAGCTGTGTCTGTTAATGAACTAAAGAGAAATAAAGATACACTTGACAGCCAAATACACGTAATTAATGTAGTTCTTTACAGGTAATAGAAGTACATTTCCATCAGCTTAGAAAATGCTTGTTGCTTTGATGTTTTGTTAATCCAAAAGATATAAATATTTTGAATCACAGACCTCAAAGAAATACGTAGATCAGAAGTTTTAATTTTCCTAAACTTCAACTTCTCAATGCTTGTTGCAAGCCACCGACTATAAATATTAAGGCCAAAAGGCAGCCAGACAGACAACCTGCTTTTTCAGAAGGAAGTCAACAACAAAAGCCTCTATATTTCTCCCAGGAATATAGCTGCCTATGTTACCTCTCTACCTCTAGCCTTCTAAATGGATAAGGCATCAACACCATGATATCTGTTCAATGACAGGAGAGCCAACCCACAGCCATAATACTACACCGAGAAGCAATGTGCATACCTCATGACTGGTCAAGAGTACACATAATTTGGTACATGAAAAAACACACTTTTTTGTTTAGGAAAGCAAGCAACAAAATATAACAGAGAACTCTCACTTAATTTTGCCAAATCTCATTTCAAGCTCACCTCGGTGTCTCTATACACTATTCTTATTGCCATTAGTTAACTAGCTTCTGAAGATGAAACCTTTAATGAGAGTAATGTTGGCTACCATTGCTGAATTTCTGAAAATGATAGTTGTTTGGTTGTCAAACATAATATCACAATTAATACTTGCTGAGCAAACTTTTTAGGGTCAACAATGGCAACATACATGCCCATCTCATAATTCTACTATATTTTTGTTTAGAACCCAAATCATAGAAGGCTAGAAATTGTCTGATTTTAAAACTCATGAATTTGAACATCCAAATGAATAAAATCCGAAGCAAAAAGCAAATGTGTGGGATATCATACCCTAAGAAACATACTGTGTTAATATCCTAGCTGTATCAAATAGAATTCAAAATATTTAATGTAAATACACTTAAACAGTTGAAATTCATAAAAACAACAAAAAGGTAAAATGTAAGCATTTGTGGAGTCACTCAATGTCATCAGCTATGCAGATCACACCAAGAATATCAGCAGCTCGTGGGAGAACCCTACTGGCCACACAAATCATAGTGACTCAGGCACATGCGGCAGCCCTACCCATCTAATTGCTTAAAGACCTGCAAATTCTTCTTTATCTAGGAAAGAATTGTTCATGGAAATCAAAGACCGCCTCTACAGACATTTTTTTTTTACTTTACCTGAACCTCAAATATGACTGTTTCTAAAGAGGTGTATTGCAAGAAAATCCTATTACAAGTTATGTAACAGTTTTGACTGTATTTCTGCTACCATCACTTGCTAGGAAAAAAAAAAAAAAAAGGAAGGATACAGAAGAGACAAGAAGGGACTTGAGGTCTTGTGCCCTACTACGTTCAACTCTAACACAGACACACACAATACAACAACTTTTGCATGGTTCACAACTTAATCTACTGAGAAATCATTGGTTCTTAAACATTCCCTTCAAATCCTCAGTATATTACATAAATTAATGAAGAAGCATATTAATAAATTTGTATCTTGCATTTAAAGCCGTGCTCCACTGATGTACACATACAGGGCTGGTCTTACATCATCCATTTACACATCAGCATCCCAGTGACCCAACTATCCTCTGCTACTGTTTAGGATCATTCACACAGCCAATTACGACCATACGCCACCAAGAATCAGCATTTCTCTGAGGTGGGTATGCACGGGTGTTTGCAATCAGCTGCAGATAGCAGCCTGTAAAAGTCAAGGATAGGTTGACATGTGCCATGGCTGTTTGCAGGTAACCACACATCTGGGCAGTTACATGTGATAAGGGACAAATGAACAATCCAGGACGCAGGCATGTAACCGCTTGGATGTAGTTGCGTGTGAAAAGCCATGGCACCTGTCAGCCTGCTTGCCACAGCTGATTGCAAACACCTGTAAATACCCTCCTCAGGAGAAATACCAATTGTTGGTGGCATACGGTACAAATCAGCTGTGTGAATAAAATCTTAAGCAACAAAGATAGGTCATCTCTCTGCCCTACAAAAAGTAGCAGCAGGTTGGCCAGGTCACCTCTACACTTTCTCCTTCTGTCTGCGCATTGCTTGTCCACACACAAGCATTGCAACGCACTTGACTGAACCTGTTACTTCCATTGCTTTCCAGGGAGTTCTGATATTTACAGATGATTATAGGAGGCTATAAGTAAATCTAATTCATGTATTTACACTCGCTGCATTAAAAATACATTTAGGGCTCTATTTATCAGTTTTTCCCCCCCCAACAGTCACACTTTTTTCACACAAGATTTATTTGTGTAAAACCTGTGCAACACTCACCACATACATTACTAGCCGAGTATTCAATCTCCTTTAGAGCTAGCAATACCCATCTACTGTAAAGGTTTGGAACAAGTGCATCCAAGCTACTACCTACATATAATTAATCATCAGCCTCAGGAATACGACACTCAGCCTGAAAGGTCTCCGCAAACCTCCATGCTCAATTTATAAAATAGAAAAAGGCTGGTGCCACAGGAAATCGGCTAAAACATATAAACTTTTATTGCTACTGGTGAAAAACAGCCATTAAAGTGGTAGTAGGCTCTTTTTTATTGTTACCTATAGGTAAGCTTATACTAAACCTTACCTGTAAGTAAAATTAATCTCCTAAACATACACCGTTTAGGAGATATTCTAGCGAGCAGCCGGTGAAGTCACTGGGTATGCCGTTCCTTCAAAGCTAAGTGCTGCGGCCAAGACTCCTGCGTCATCAGGGCTCGTCCAGTCAGAAGGCCAGAGTCCCCAAACCCAGAAGGAAGACCAGGTGAAAATGGAAGCCTTTGCAGCGGTGAGAGCACACCACTGGAGGGCTTCGTTCTAAGGCAAGTCTTTCAAAAAGTGCTAGTATGCGGTGCACTAATCCTGCATTAAACACAAACAATGTGGATGCAGAGATCTCTACCGCTTTGGTATTGTATTCTAATAGAAGGCAGAATACACAGATCAACACTGTAGCCGTTGGCAGCATGCACTAATCAAATGATGGTTTTCCAGCAGGACCATTAGACTGGCTTCTACAGACAGGGGGTACACATGCACCTAAATTTAGCCGGTTCTTGCTGAACCCAATGGATTTCGGTATGTATACACCCAGTTTTAAACTACATAGTTTATTACAGGTACTTATATAGGGCTGTCAATTTATGCAGTGCTTCACATATATACTGCACATTCACGTCAGTCTCTACCCTCAAGCTTACAATTCAAGGTTCTACATGCACATACTAGGGGCAATTTAGACAAGATCCAATTAACCTATCAGCACGTAATTGGAGTTTGGAAGGAAAACGGAGGACCCAGAGAAAACCCACGCAGGTACAGGGAGAACATGCAAACTCCAGATGACAGATGCAAAGCAGATTGTACAGCCTTAGGACTTGTTCACGTGGGGTGTATCCATGTGTGCCCTGTGTGAGGAGCAAGTTTACTCCCGCAGGGATGCACGGGTGTTCTGTGCATCAATGTGCAGGCAGACCCAGTGATGTCAATTGGGACACAGCAGTTACCTGGTCACGACATCTGTGTGGGTGCTAAGCTCCGAACCTACACTAGATACGTTCAGGAACATGCACAAGTGTCAAACTGGGAGCAGTGGCTGTGTCCCAACACACATCAATGGGAACTGCCTGAACGAAGATGCACAAAACACCTGTGCAGGTAAACATGGCCCTTACATTGATTCACCCCATATGAACGAGGCCTTAGATATACCAAAACTATGAGGACAAACCCAAATAATACTTTCAATTTCAAAAAGACCCTTGTACTACGAAGTTGATGGCACATTTTAAAGCGGCTGTAAACCTCAGACATGAAATATGATCAAAGCACATCCCTTTATAGAGTGTACTCGTCTCTATTAAGAGCACATAGTGTCACTTTTGTCTGTGGCTTTGTTCCTCTGCCATTTTCCTGACACCAAGAGAAAAATGGTGACAGGAGAGGCTTCCAACAAATTGACAGCCTCAGCTCTGTTCCTATGTGCTGTGTGGAGCTGGGGGGGGGGGTCTCTTCTCCCTAATCAGCTCTCCTCACTGAACCCTGCAGAGTGTAACTTCAGCTCTTCGCCCCCTTTTTTCTGAACACTGAGCCAAGCTTATAAAATTGTGGACTTTGAACGGATATAGAAAAGAGAAGACTGCAGATAGAAAGGTATAACTTATGTAGGAGAATGGGATTTGTTTCATCTGTGTGTGTCACCTGAGGCCAATCAAGTCACTGGGTATAAAGGTTTTACAACCACTTTATAAAGAGATTGTACAGACTGTATAATGTATGGCCAGCATTAGATTGAGCCTAGGTTTACACTGGCGTAATGCAGACCTCATTTGATTCGCATAGGAATCACACCGCATTCCTGTGCACATCACATGCGATGTCTGTGTGGTGCGATTTCAGCCATACATTTTGTACGGCCTAAATCTCATTGCATTTGCACAAAAATGGTGTAGGACTAATTTTCCTGCACATTCTGGCAATCCCATTTTGCGATGTTGGACCCCATTTGTTAGATCCCATGGACCCCGTGCAATTGCGGAAACGCACATAATTTGCAATGTTTCCTGCATCGCATAATGGGCCATACACACTATAAGATTTTCTGAAGACTTTTTTCTTTAGATTTACCAAAACCAGATAATAGGAGGTCAAACCTAAACACTTTCAATTTGTATGCAATCTGGCAGGCCCTTGCACTACATAGAAAAGGTAAATCTGAAGGAAAAAGTCTTCAGAAAATCTTATAGTGTGTATGGCCCTTAAGTGTGAAACCAGGGCTGACCGAAACAATACCAATACATACCTATAGAATACTTCCAATTCGTACAAAACTAGTCAGGCCCTTGTGGTATATAGTTTATTGTAGATCTAGAGGTGACTGCAAGGTGTAATAATCACCTTAATGCGGAGCTCCAGCCAAAAGGGGAAGCTCTGTTTGTCTGCCTCCTCCCAACCAGTGCCACATTTGGCACCTTTCGGGGCGGGAGTGGGTAACTGGTTGACAGGTGCCCGCTCCCACTTCCAGGTGAGTTAGCCGCAGTCAACTCACATAGAAGCTCGGTCCCCCCCTCCTTCCCCCGCCAGGCCCCATGCGCAGTAGGGAACAAGCTATGAAGGCTTCACTGCTGGTTTCCCCAAGCCGAGATGGCGGCGGCAGCACCCAAGAGCAGCTCGGGTGAGGACACCACTGGGCTCGTGGACAGGTAAGTGTCCTAATAATAAAAGTCAGCAGCTACAATATTTTCTAGCTGCTGACTCCACTGTTTCTGAAGGAGCCTGGCACTCCACTTTATAAAGTCAGACTGTAAGGCAAGTGTACATGTTGGGTGGGAAAAAAACTGATAAAACTGAGCCTCTGAGGTTCTTGTACCGAACACAATGGGATGTGTTGGTACTTTCCTGTTCTCATTATAGGTATGCTGGCTTTAGTAAAGGAGAGAGAGAGGGTGAGGAGGCTGGCACGGTAAACAGGGCCTCTTCCTATAGGCTCTCACGTAACAGGTACGCACGTACACCGGGGCCCAGGACGGCCGATCTCCCACAAGGCCTTGCGGCGCCCTAGCAGTGAAGTGCCCGGGCTGAGAGCTGTGTGTGGTAAGGGCAGAGCCGCCTCACACGACCTTCATACACACACAGGCGCGCCTCTACCACTAACCCCATGACCGTGCGGGCCTCCTCCTCCTCCCTTACCCTCCACAGCGCCCCTGGCTTGTTCCCCACCTCGGACACCTCTTCCTCCTCCTCGTCGTCCTGGCTGCTGCTGCCGCTATCGCTGCTCTTATCCGTGTCGCTGCTGCTGGCCGTACGGCTACTCCGGCTCCGCTTCTGCCTGCGGCTCCTGCCAGGGGGTCCAGCCCCGGTGGGTGAGGCCGGTAGGGCCCCGGCTGCTCCCTGCTGTCTCCGCTGACGCTGTTGCTTCTTCTTCAGCAGCAGGTCGCACATCCTGACCAGGCCTCTGGCCGACTTGCTGAGCTCGGCCGGCGCTTCTGTGGCCGCAGCGTGGTTGGCGCCGCTAACCGGACTTGGGCCTTTCCCCTCCTCGTCCTCCTGGTTTCCGGCCGGCTGCTGTGGCTCCTGGGCTGGCGGTAACGGCGGCTCCATCATCATCATGTCTCCCCGGCCTCCTCCTCTCCTCAGACACTGCACTGCTTCTCCGCCAGGGTCTCGCGAGAGCTGTGACGTCACCGAGACCTCGCGGAGCTGCGTGGGGCAAGGAAGAGACTGGAGGCTGTTAGCACGCGATCCTAATGTGGGAAAAGCCTTCCTCCTCTCAGTCAACACGATACACCTCTCCAAGTTATTACACTTTCTTTTATTGCCGCACTTTATTGGCTAGACTCCTCTCCCTCACTTCGCCTTACAGCTCATAGTTATATCGGTGTTTGGACCGTTTTGTATGCTGTACGCACTTCGGCTGGTCACGTGACACCGGCCCTCGGTATTCCGCTCACCAGTTGCACTTTTCCCCCCCCTTGTCCCGTGGCGCGTCGTTCCTCCTAGCTCCTCCCTCCACGGAGCTGTGCGCGCGCCCCTCTATTACGCTCGCTGAGAGAATAGAGGGGTGTAGGGAGCGCGCATTTCAGGGGTCAGGTGAGGAGAAGACAAGTCACTTCTAAGAGACATGGCTACAACTCCCCACATTTCTACTCATTCTTTTCACTCTATGCCAGCCTATGACACCCTCATCCTGCCCAGGCCAGTTTTTAGTGATGTGACACTTTCACAGCCCTGCAACGCAAATTTTGTATCATTTCAGAGACAGACAGGGCTTAAAGTGGAACTCTACCCAAAAGAGATGTTCTGCTTTAACCACTTAAGCCCCGGAAGATTTTACCCCCTTCCTGACCAGGGCCTATTTTGCGATTCGGCACTGTGTGACTTTAACGGAAAATTGCGCGGTTGTGCGACGCTGTACCTAAACTAATTTGGCGTCCTTTTTTCCCCACAAACAGAGCTTTCTTTTGGTGGTATTTGATCACCTGTGCGATTTTTTTGATCATGCGCTATAAACAAAAAAAGAGCGTCAATTTTGCAAAATAACAATATTTTTCACATTTTTCTTATATGAAATTCCCCCAAAAAAATGTAAAAATCTAAATTTTTTAACATTTTAGGCCAATTTTTTTTTTCACCATATGTTTGGTAAAAAAAATTGCAAAAAGCGTATTTTGATTGGTTTGCGCAAAAGTTATTGCGTTTACTAATTAAGGGAAAGATTTTTTGTCATTTTTATTTTTTTTTTTTTAACGCGTAATGGCGGCGATCTGCTTTTTTCTTTTTTTTGTGGGACTGCGACATTGTGGCGGACAGATCGGACCCTTGACTGACATTTTTGACACTTTTGGGGTTACCAGTGACATTACTACAGTAATCCGTGCTATACATATGCACTGTTACTGTAAAAATGACACTGGCAGTGAAGAAGTTAACTGTATTGGAGAGGGAGGGGTTAAGTGTGTCCTAGGGGCGTGTTTCTAACTGTGATTGGCTGTGGCTCGATGTGTAAGAACAGTGATCAACGGTCCTACATAGTAGAACCGTTTGATCACCACTCTTAAACAGGGGAGACTGACAGGCGGCTTTGTTTACACTAGCCGCCTGCCTTTCTCCCGCTCGGTCACGGAGGATCACTCGCTCCCAAAACCCTTACAGGCTAGCGACATAGCCCTACGTCGCTTTGCCTGTGAGGGGCTGACTGCCGACGTAAATAGTCGTGCGGCAGTCGGCAAGTGGTTAAGTCCTCATATTTGACATGTTTGTTTGTTTTTTTTTTTTTTGGGGGGGGGGTGGTACCTAATTTTGACAGGTACTCACTTCCTCAAGGCAATCCAAGCAGAAGTTCTCCTACACAGTTTTCTGGGACCTAACACAGGTCCACAAAGGCAAGAAAATGTCACCGGCACACCAAGGATACCCTGAATGGATCCAAAGCTTTAACCACTTGCCTAAAAGGCTCCTTTGCCCCCTTTCTGCCCAGGCCAATTTTTAAGCTTTCAGCACTGTCACGTTTTTGAATGACAATTGCGCAGTCATGCAACACTGTACTCAAATGACGTTCTCATCATGCCCCCCAAACAGAGCTTTCTTTTGGTGCTATTTAACTACTTGCCGACCGCCCGCTGCACTTGTACAGCGGCAGTCTGGCGCTCCCAGGCAAAGCGTCGTACATGTACGGTGCTAGCCTGGGCGGAGCTAGGGGGCGATCGGGCGCTGCCGGAGGCACGCTCCTGCTCGTTTCCTGGGGAGCCAGCGCGTGTGACCGGCGGCTCTGATGGTCGCAGATCGCCGCCATTACTAGTTAAAAAAACAAACAATAAAATTGACATAAATCTTTCCCGTAGTTGGTAAACGCAATAACGTTTGCGCAAACCAATCAAAATACGCTTATTGCAATTTTTTTGACCAAAAATATGTAGCAGAAAACAAATTGGCCTAAAATGTTAAAAAATTTGATTTTAAATTTCTTTTTGAGAATTTCATATAAAAAAAATGTGAAAAAATAATTATTTTTTCAAAATTGTCGCTCTTTTTTTGTTTATAGCGCAAAAAGTATCAAATTCGACCAAAAGAAAGCTCAGTTTGTGGGAAAAAAAGGACGTCAATTTCGCTTGGGTACAGCGTCGCACGACCGCGCAATTGTCCATTAAATTCACACAGTGCCGAATCGCAAAATAGGGCCTGGTCTATGAGCAGCCAAATCCTCCGGGGCTAAAGTGGTTAATCACCGCTGTGTTTTTTATTTTTTGCTAAAAAAAAAAAAACAAGACAAAATTCTAAAAACAAAAGTTTTTTTTCTTAGTTTCTGTCAGAAAATTTTGTAAATAAGTAAATTTTCTCCTTCACTGATGAGCCAGCTCTAAAGAGGAGGCACTGATAGACAGCACTTATGGGCAATGATAGGTGGCACGAATAGGCGGCACTGATGAGCAGGCATTGAAAGGCAGCACTGATCTGCATCAGTTATGGGCACTGTTTGGGCCACACTGATTATCTGTACAGGTTTTCCCTGTGAGAAGATGTCGCTGATCGGCTCTCCACGCCTCACACTGTGAGGCGTGGAGAGCCGATAAACGGCACTCTCTTGTTTACATATGAACAGCTGTGATTGGACACAGCTGATCACATGGGTAAAGACCCACTTTTTACAGAGATCAGGGTCGCGCCCTGTCCCAAGGACACACATAGCCACCTGCCCATGCTTTGGATGCCGTTGCCAGGAACACTAATGCCTCGTACACACGGTCAGATAATCGTACGAAAAAACTCGCTTTCGACCTGGTTGCACGATAATCTGATCGTTAGTACACAGCTTTCGACAGCCGATCACAACAGTTCGTCCAACAAAATCCGAAGGGACAAACAGGAAAACTTCTGTCGTACGATAGCCCCGCGAACGACAATTGTGTAATTAGTACACTATGCGTCCGCTAAAAATCGTTCGACAAACACCGCGCATGATCGGAAATAGCGAAATAACTAGAATGATTAAGCCAGGTTATTATATGTGACATCACTTTCCAAGACGTGGCTACGCATTCTGGTTGCTTTCACACAATCGTACGACAGAAATCATATGGTTAGTACACATGGTTGCATTCGTCATTTTGTAGCATGCTACTTTACTCGAACGATATGTCGTACGATTATCTGACCGTGTGTACGAGGCATAAGGCTAGTGAAGGACTTGCCCAGGTGAGGATGGCATTGGATCACTGAACAGGTGGGTGTCCTTATATTGAAAGTCAGCATCTACAGGATTCGTTGCTGGTGACTTTTAATATTTTTTTTTTTGCCCAGACTAAACCTCCCCTTTAATTTTGGTGCTACTCAAAGGATACGTTCAATAACAAAGTAGAAATATTTAGTGCTGCTACTCAATCATTCTAGCATCATTCGAGCTCACGGATGCTGGATCTGAAGTCTCACAGCTGTAGTATATATCCATAAACTTAATCTGCACCATCGTTGCTGCTCTTAAAATCTTGTTTATTGTAGAAACCACAGTGTACAAGTCAGAGATACAGTGAGTTGACGCGTTTCAGCCTACATGGTTTTAGACACAATAAAAGATAAGTTCACCTTTCCGAAAAAAGTAATAAATACATACGTTTTTGTAGGAAAAAGATGTGCATTTATTATTTTTCTTTCATGGAAGACTACAGAACATTTCACCCTGGTGCAATGTCTGGCTCCTGCAGACCGCTCCTACAGCTCTGTGCCGTACCTCTGTGCAGGCTGTCAGTTTCAGAGCTGTAAGCAGTGTGAACGGACTAGGAGGGCAATGATCAGCATGCTCACAGTCCATGGAAGCTATAAGTCCATTTGCTGTAGCGGCAGATGGGACTTGTAGTTTAATAATTTACATATCTCTGGTGTGTGGGTGGAACTCCACACAGCTAGGCTGATTTCAAATGTGACCGGCTGCAGGGGAAAGGAACCCCCACCCACTGTCACAAGGAAGGGGGGCCAAATGGAAGAGGGGGGTCTGCTTGATCTTGTTACGCTCTAAATACAGGTTTAACTTGTTAAAAAAGGTAAACCTAGTATCCATTGGGTTCTTTATTTTTTCACTATATCCCCATATGACTTTTTGGGGAAAAAAAGCTCATATATATATATATATATATATATATATATATATATATATATATGTGTGTGTGTGTGTATGTATATGTGTGTGTATATATATATATATATATATATATACATACACAGTGCCTTGCGAAAGTATCCGGCCCCCTTGAACTTTGCGACCCTTTGCCACATTTCCGGCTTCAAACATAAAGATATAAAACTGTAATTTTTTGTGAAGGATCAACAACAAGTGGGACACAATCATGAAGTGGAACGAAATGTATTGGATATTTCAAACTTTGTTAACAAATAAAAAACTGAAAAATTGGGAGTGCAAAATTATTCAGCCCCTTTACTTTCAGTGCAGCAAACTCTCTCCAGAAGTTCAGTCAGGATCTCTGAATGATCCAATGTTGACCTAAATGACTAATGATGATAAATAGAATCCACCTGTGTGTAATCAAGTCTCCGTATAAATGCACCTGCACTGTGATAGTCTCAGAGGTCAGTTTAAAGCGCAGAGAGCATTATGAAGAACAAGGAACACACCAGGCAGGTCCGAGATACTGTTTTGGAGAAGGTTAAAGCTGGATTTGGATACAAAAAGATTTCCCAAGCTTTAAACATTCCAAGGAGCATTGTGCAAGCGATAATATTGAAATGGAAGGAGTATCAGACCACTGCAAATCTACGAAGACCTGGCCGTCCCTCTAAACTTTCAGCTCATACAAGGAGAAGACTGATCAGAGATGCAGCCTAGAGGCCCATGATCACTCTGGATGAATTGCAGAGATCTACAGCTGAGGTGGGAGACTCTGTCCATAGGACAACAATCAGTCGTATACTGCACAAATCTGGCCTTTATGGAAGAGTGGCAAGAAAGCCATTTCTTAAAGATATCCATAAAAAGTGTCGTTTAAAGTTTGCCACAAGCCACCTGGGAGACACACCAAACATGTGGAAGAAGGTGCTCTGGTCAGATGAAATCAAAATCAAACTTTTTGGCAACAATGCAAAACGTTATGTTTGGCGTAAAAGCAACACAGCTCATCACCCTGAACACATCATCCCCACTGTCAAACATGGTGGTGGCAGCATCATGGTTTGGTTCTGCTTTTCTTCAGCAGGGACAGGGAAGATGGTTAAAATTGATGGGAAGATGGATGGAGCCAAATACAGGACCATTCTGGAAGAAACCCTGATGGAGTCTGCAAAAAGACCTGAGACTGGGACGGAGATTTGTCTTCCAACAAGACAATGATCCAAAACATAATGCAAAATATACAATGGAATGGTTCACAAATAAACATATCCAGGTGTTAGAATGGCCAAGTCAAAGTCCAGACCCGGAATCAATCGAGAATCTGTGGAAAGAACTGAAAACTGCTGTTCACAAACGCTCTCCATCCAACCTCACTGTGCTCGAGCTGTTTTGCAAGGAGGAATGGGCAAAAATTTCAGTCTCTCGATGTGCAAAACTGATAGAGACATACCCCAAGCGACTTACAGCTGTAATCGCAGCAAAAGGTGGCGCTACAAAGTATTAACTTAAGGGGGCTGAATAATTTTGCACGCCCAATTTTCCAGTTTTTTATTTGTTAAAAAAGTTTGAAATATCCAATAAATTTCCTTCCACTTCATGATTGTGTCCCACTTGTTGTTGATTCTTCACAAAAAATTACAGTTTCATATCTTTATGTTTGAAGCCTGAAATGTGGCAAAAGGTCGAAAAGTTCAAGGGGGCCGAATACTTTCGCAAGGCACTGTAAATATATATATATATATATATATATATATATATATATTACATTTATATAATCATTTATATAAATTTTCCCTCCACAAATAGAGCTTTCTTTTGGAGGTATTTGATCACCACTGTGGTTTTTATTTTCTGCGCTATAAACAAAAAAAGCCAGGAATTTTTTTTGAAAAAAAGAGATATTTGTTACTTTTTACTATAAAACATATCCAATAAAAAAGAAAAATTGAATTTCTTCATAAATTTAGGCCAATATGTATCTCGCTACATATTTTTTACATAAAATCCAGCACATCTCCGCTGACATGACAGAGCTCTGCCTTGTTTACATAGACCGAGCTCTGTCAATAATTTTAAAAGTTAAGTTCCCTGCATTAAAGGAGTCGTAATGTCAGAAGGTGTTTTATCTCAATGCATTCTTTGCATTAAGATAAAAAAAAACATTTTGGGTGTAGCAGCCACCCCAGCACCCCCTAATACTTACCTGAGGTCCTTCTCTGTCCAGCGATGCCCACGGAGGAGGTAAGTATAACATGTTTGTTTTTTTCTTTTTTAAAAACCGAGACTTTAAAATCACTTTAAGTTAAAAAAACCTTTTAGGTGCAGCAGCTTATTCCCCCCCCCCCCCTAAATATTTACTGCAGCCTGTTCTTGGTGCAGCACTATGCACAAGACCAGCAGCACTACTACTGTCTCTCTCCCTCCTCATTGGATTGTAAGAGCCATTGGCTCTCGCTGCTGTCAATCAATTCTTTTTTTTTTATCCAAACAAGAACTTTATTGAATCAGGAATAATAACATTTAACAGCAATCCAGTACCAGTGTTAAACAGCATCACCAACACGTATACATATAGGCAGTGTTGGGGGTAACTAGTTACAAAGTAACTGATTACAGTAACTACATTACTTTTTTTTTACTTTTTGGTAACTAAGTAAAGTAACTAGTTACAATACTAATATTGGTAACTACACTACTATACTAGGCTATAGGAACGCACTTTCCTGCGTTACCCAAGCCGTGCGATACAATCGTTATTTCGAAGAATAGAGAGGGATGAAGTTTATGACTTTTTGTTGCACTTTATGTTTTATTCTGTTTTTTCAGGTTTTGTTCTCATGTTTCCCAAAGCCTGTGTTTATACAATAAACTCTATGCAGAAAGAGTGTCATGTATCTTCTTCTACACGGTCAATTAAGAAAGAGGAAAGTAAAGTAATAAGTAGTGAAGTTACTTTTCAAATGCAGTAACTAGTAAAGTAATCTCATTACAATTTACAGAAGTAACTAGTTACATTTTTTGAGTAACTACCCCAACACTGCATATAGGAAACATCACGTCATCCCATCTCAGCAACATATGTAGAATAACACAGTCCCCCGGAGTTCCACCCATCCAAACCAATAGGTTTAACCCAATAACCTACCCATCACCAGATCCACCGGGGCGAGCCCCGGGGTATCCAGCCATGGAGCCCACAATTTCTCAAATTTGGACATATTTCCCCTGTGTTGGTAAATAACTCTTTCCATTCTCAGAACACCACCCATTGCCGCAATCCAGTTTGTCAAAGTTGAGGGGTTCTCTGATTTCCAATGTACTATGATCAATCTCCTAGCTTGAAATAAAGCTCTATGAATCACTTACTTGCCATATTTATCCCAATCATATTCACCCAGTATACCAAGCAAACATTCCAACGATGCAACCTTCAAGGATACCTGAAACACATTATTAAAGCCGAGTTCCGGGCACAAAATCGATGTTTTTTTTTGTGCCCATCCGCTAGTTCTGGATAACCTGAAAAGGAATTGGATAGTTAGGTTTTTTTTTTTTTTAAAACTCACCTTGTAATTGTAGATCGTAAATACTCACCTCAGGGTACTTCCTCCCTCGGAGCCGTGGCTCACCCCGTCACTTCCTGCCTCGCGATGATTCCTGGGAGCTGAACGTCATAGCTCCCAGGAATCAATGCGACGGCACCGGCCCCGCACGTCATTTCCGGGCGACGCCGCATTCCCCTGCTAAACAGCTTCTGGGCATGCCCAGAAGCTGTTTAGGAATGCGGCGCCGCACCGGAAGTGACGAGAGGGGCCGGTGCGGCGCATTCTGGGAGAAGAAGACGCGGAAGAAGACGCAGAAGAGGACCGCGCCGGCTTCAGCTGCCCACAAGAGAGATGGAAACGCTGTGGAAGAAATTTTATAAGTAAGTATTTCTTCTAAAAGGTAAGTGCGAACCGGGACAGATCAGAGGCTAGCCATTGTGGAATGTGCTAGCCCTGACTGTCCCGGGGGTATGCTTATTGAAAAATGACATCTGTGCCCGGAACTCCGCTTTAAGAAGCTGCACCACACCTGTCCAGTAGGGATGCAGATTCGAGCATCTACAAAGCGGATGTATAAGGTCGCCATGGTCTCTCCGGCACCGCACGCAAGTGGGGTCCACTGGAAGTCCCATGGAGTGCAGTCGGTGAGGGGTATAGTAAACTCTAAGTGTTATGTACAACTGTGTCAGTCTCTGGGCAACATTCAGGGAACAGATCGTTACTGTCTGAAAGGCCTCCTCCCACTGCTCAGTGTCCATCGGGCCCAAATCCCTCTTCCACTTCGCCATCATCCCCAGTGGATACTGCTTCAAATGCAACCGTAGCATGTGGGAGTAACACCGGGAAATTAACCCCCTGGACACCTCAGTAGTCCCAACCATGTCAAATATCGGGACCTGGGACAACACCCATTCAGATGATGCACTCTGGGCCCTGACCGCATGTCTAAGCTGTAGGTATAAAAAGTACATAGAAGAAGGAATATGATATGTAGCCTGTAGTTCAGAAAACGTCAATAGGATCCTATTACGAAAAATGTGTTTAAAGTGCGTCACACCAAACTCCTTTCAGCGAGCCCCAGACTGCAGTTTAGTGATTTCCAAATAAGTATCTTTAAGCCATATGGGACTATACTCAGTGTATCCCTGCAGATATTTAGTTTTGTTCCAAACTTTCTGAATGAGATTGTAGGTGGGGAAGGCCTTGTGAGGTTTACCGAAAGCTTGTGCCTCTAAAGTTGTGAATAAGGGCCCCTCACGGGTCACATATCTCATTATTCCCGGAACGGGTTGGGAGACAGAGCGTCTACCTCCCCCCTATCATCCGCCGCCCCTGCTAAATGTTGCATTTGAGCAGCTAAATAATATAGCCAGGGGTTGGGCATAGCCAGACCCCCCTCATCCTTGGGCCTTTGCAAGTGCTCTAGTTTAATCCTGGGTGTCCCTGATTTCCAAATCAGTGTGCGAAAAATAGAATTAATCAGTCTAAAAGTCTTTAAGGGGATCACCATAGGGGAGTTATGAAGCAGGTACAATATTTGAGGCATAAGTATAATTTTGATCAAATTAACCCTACCGGCAACCGACAGGTACAGAGAACTCCATGTTTTAATACGATCTCTAAACCTCTGAAGAAGGGGGGAAATGTTTAGTCTGCTAAAGTCACGCACCAAAGGGGAAATCTGCACCCCAAGGTAACTGAACACATCCGCGACAGGGCAAGAGGGCGCCACTCTTTGAGACCAATCCCCGTCAAGGAGCATCAGTGCAGATTTGGACCAGTTTAACAGGAGGCCAGAGTACTTCCCAAAATCCTCTATCGCAGCCATGGCCGCCCTAAGTGAGGCATCTGTATCTTCTAGCAAGAGCAAGGTATCGTCAGCGTAAAGCATCACTTTTTCATGAATATCCCCATAGCGGAAGGCCTGAATGTCTGGATGGGATCTTATCCGAATCGCCAGAGGCTCAATGGCCAAGGTGAAGAGGAGAGGGGACAGGGGGCACCCCTGCCTAGTACCCCTACCTAACTCAAAGTAGTGGGAGAAATGACCCAAGTTTCTAATAGCTGCCTGCGGTTTAGCATAGAGAAGTTTCACCCACGATGTATAAATCAGGCCAAAACCAAATCTCCCCAAAACAGCCCACAAGTAAGTCCAGTCCACACTGTCAAAAGCCTTAGCGGAGTCAAGAGACAGCAAGGCTCTGGACCCCATATTGTCGGCACTGGACTGTATATTCAGTAACAACCTCCGAATGTTAATCGCAGTGGATTTTTGGGGCATGAATCCCGCCTGGTCAGAGTGTATTAGGGATGTAATTACCCTATTTAATCTATCTAGGTGCCAGAACCTTCGCTAAAATTTTGACATCACACTGTAGTAAGGAAATTGGCCTATAGGACCCAGGATCAACTGGATCTTTGTCTGGTTTCAAAAGTAGAACCACATTTGCCTTGCACATAGATGAAGGTAAAGCACCAGATTCTCTAGCCTCATTAAGTACCTGTAAGAACCTTGGTAGGATTTCGGCAGCATGTTGCTTGTACACCTCCATAGGGATACCATCCTCCCCTGGTGCCTTACAATTTGGGAATGAGGATACGGCCTCCTGTAATTCCTCCAAAGTGAGTGGTGCATCCAGTCCCTGTCTCTCCCTGTCAGTCAAAGTGGGGAAAGTAAGCTGTAGTAAGTACTGTTCCAGTTCCTCCGGTAAATATGCAGTCTGGGGGGAATACAGGGTTTCATAGAAGTCAACCATCTCCCCCAGGACACCCTCAGACGAGCTCACCAAGGCTCCCCTGGAAGACCGAAGCGCGCCAATAACTGGAGAACATTGGTGAGAGGAAGCGACCCTTGCCAAAAGGTGACCAGTCTTTTCCCCTTCTCCAAAAAATGCCTGTTTAGAAAAGAATTGCTTCTTCTCGGCCTTCGAGGACAGCAGGTGCTCATAAGCTGAGTGAGCCATCTGCCATGCCGCTCTAGCCGAGTCAGAAGGGTCAGCCACATAATTTTGTTCCAGATCTCTCCCTAGTCTCCAATGCGGTAACCAGAGCAGTAGAAGATTTCTTCACTTTTGAATCAATACTCCCCGGAGGGATGCCTTAAAGGCCTCTCACCGGATGACCGCACTGTTAGAAGGATCCTGAAACGAGTAAAAATCAGATATGCATGTGGACACAGTGGACGGGGATTCAAATAACTTCAACCAGAAAGCATTAAACTTCCAAGGTGCCCTGCGCAAAGCAGTTTGAGGGATCCTCAGCTCCCTGTTGGACTATTTGGCCGCCGCCGTATGGATGCACTGGTTTCAAGCACAATGACGCGGCTATATTTGTGAGTATGCTGTCTCCCCACATGGGTTATTTTTGAGCATTCATACTCCAATAACCATCAACCCTGCATGTTTATAATACAACAACAATAATTTATTTTCAGACTTGCCTGCACACTTAGTCCCGATTCACACTGAAGCGGCACGACTTCGGGGGGGCGACCTGTGAAGTCTCGTGCACCGCGACTTGCAGGGACTTCACATAATAGAAGTCTATGCAAGTCGCTCCGAGGTCGCCCCAAAGTAGTACAGGACCCTTTTTTCTAAGTCGGAGCGACTTGTGTCGCTCCTATTAGAACGGGTCCTGTACTACTCAATGGACCGCGACATACCGCGACTTGTAAGGCTGACAAGTCGCGGCAGTGTGAATGGGCTCTGACACTCCTGACGAGTGGGCAATGTGACCCACGAAACGTGCGTCGAGTTGCAAGACATTTGTATCGATGTGCATATTGTTACTGCTACAAGATATTTAATATATTTGTATGACCATGTTCTGTTTTGTGTATGTCAAACATTCATGTTGTTTTACTTTAGTATATTGGTTCTATACAATAAACCAGATACATTTCAACTTGAGTTTTATGACTATTGGGTCCACCTCATTTAAAGTCCCGCGGGCAATTTTCTCCTTTTTAAAAAAGGGGTTTGGGGTGCACCCGCGCTATGGATAGCAACACAAATACTGAACCAACAGTTTTAAATGCAGAGTGTGGGGATCAGATGGTTATGCTGCCTCCAACTTACCACAAGGGTAAAGAAATGTGGGGGTTTTGGGAGGTGTTGGTATGGGGCGCTACCACCTTGCACAGCGAATTCCTTCGTTGTATGTGATCCAAAGATGAAAGTGCACAGTGCTTATTGGTGAGCAGGTATTGTGCAAATTTTATTAAAATCTTAAATGTGCAATTTAGTGCAGATATAAAATTAAAATTAAATTAAATGTGCAATTTAGTGCAGATATAAAATTAAAATTAAAATTATAAAAAACGGTAATTATCGTGTATCAATTGGATTGTACCGTGTATGTATCACTCATCGGATGTAAACAATCATATATAAGTGACCAGTGCAAAAAAGTGCTAAGTGCAATTAAGTGATTTGAACAATAAATACTTTATTGTGGCCTCCTTTGAAAGAGGAAACTGACATCCGTGGTGAATATTACAAAACTGTCACGGCACTGCCGCGTACTCACCTGCGTCTGGGCGCCTGCGGCGTTCTCGCAACAGAGTCTCGGTGCTTGCCGGTCGCAGAGACACCCCCTCTGGGTCTGCGGTGGCTCCTTCTCCTCCCCTCACCTCTGAGGCCTGCAGCGGCACACTGTCATGGCAAGATGGCGGTCGCCATGCGGTTACAGTGTTTTACACAGAGGGAGAGAGGAGAGTTGAAGATCTGGTAAGATCAGGTTCTATGAAGCAAACCAAGATGGCGCTGGGTCTCTGACCTCCCTTTATAGCCCCTGGCAGCCCCACCTACTGGTGGGAGGTGGTCGGGTCATGTGATCCTGGCTCCCTATATAAACCAAGCACACCTTCCAGTCAGTGCTTGGTTATTTTCCTTGCTCCTGTGTGTCTGCTAATTGCATTGCCTGTGTTCCTGGTTCCTGATCCTTTCTCCCTCAGGTGGACACTCCTTGATTGCCTGCCAGACCTGACTCCAGAGTTGTCGACCTTACCTCCTTCTCTTCATTAAAGGCCTCCGTGCCACCACAGACCCTACGGGGCCCTGTTCCCACTTCCAGGGACTCCTGAGGGTCGTGATTGTAAGGGAGTGCTGTTCCACTGCAACTGGGTTCCCTCTCCACTGCAAGACCCCAGGTGGGTTGTGACATAATAACCAAGCCACAAAAATGGAACCCGCAGGAACAGCCGAAGCTATTACTGCTCTCACCCAACAGATGACAGCCTTGGCTCAAGCCGTCCAAGATCTACAAGCCAGTAACGCTATGCTTCTTCAACATGAACAAAGAAGGGCTCAGTCTGTACCCCTTCCAGACTCACCCCCAGCCACTGGTCCAGTACTAACTGCATTCCCAGAACCAGCCATTCCTATGCCTGACAAGTTTACTGGAAATAAGTCTGAACTGCGATCATTCATCACAGCTTGTGAACTACTCTTCGTCCTAAAACCACGCACCTACCCCAATGATTACGTGAAGGTCCGCACAACCATTGCCTTGCTGTCAGGTCAACCACAAACCTGGGCACACCAACTCCTGCACTCAAAGAGTCCAATACTGGAGACCTGGGACTCTTTTGCCGCAGCTATGCGTACATTATATGATGACCCTTTGAGACCCTCCGCTGCTCGCTCAGCCCTCCGTTCCCTCCGGCAAGGAAGAAGACCTGTGGAGGATTACACCACGGATTTCCGGGAGTTGGCGTCTGACACTGGTTATAATGAAACTGGCCTGATAGAACAGTACCGACTAGGACTATCCGAGGCCTTAAAAGATGAATTAGCCAGAGTTGGGGTACCCCCTTCCTTGGAGGATCTGATCCTCCTAGTCACCCAATTAGACCGACGCTTCCGTGAACGAAGAAGTGAGAGACAGGCTCCAGCTAATCTCCGGTCCTTGGATTCCCCAGGCCCTATGCCTTCTGCTTCTCCGTCCTCTTCCTCATCCGAGGAACCTATGCAAATAGGCATGGTTCGCCGTCCACTAACAGAAGAAGAACGCAAGAGACGCCGTTCTCAAGGACTTTGTCTCTATTGTGGGAAAGCCGATCACCAACTCCGGTCATGCCCCGTCTGACCCACAACCTCACCTGGTAAGGGTTCCTTAGCCCCTTCTTCCTGGACTTCTACTGTTCCAGCCACCTCTTCTAACTTGTCTGTTTCTCTTTCTCTCCAGTGGGGAAGTAGAGATCTCCAGATTACGGCCATCATCGACTCCGGAGCCAGCGGGTGTTTCATAGACCAGACCTTGGTCCGATCACATCATCTGCCTATGCAACTTAAGTCACGGCCGTTATCCCTATTCGTGGTAGATGGGACTCCTATCAAAACTGGACCCGTACTACATGAAACCGGTCCCATCTGTCTCCTACTTGGTCACCATAAAGAGACTATCAATTTGGATATTGTACCCTCACCAATATTCCCACTCATCCTCGGCCTTCCCTGGCTTCGCGCCCACAATCCAGCGATAGACTGGATTAAGGGTACTCTCACCTTCTCTTCCACCTTTTGCACCACCACTTGCTTAAAAGAGGCACCCACGCATCTACTCACGATAAACCTTGACCCTCCAGTTATCTTGCCAGACAAATACAAAGAATTCCAGGATGTCTTCAACAAACAGAATGCAGATCAGTTGCCCCCAAGACGTCCATATGATTGTCCAATCGATTTGCTCCCAGGTGCCCCTATCCCCTATGGACGTGTATTCCCTCTGTCGGAAACTGAACTCGCGCATCTCAAAGGGTACATTTCTGACAGCCTCGCCAAAGGTTTCATCAGACCTTCCACGTCACCAGCAGGAGCAGGTATATTTTTTGTTGGTAAGAAAGATGGAGGTCTTCGCCCATGTATTGACTACCGTGCCTTGAATAACATCACTATTAAAAATCGATATCCTTTACCTCTGATACCTGAGCTCCTAGATCGATTAAGGAAAGCAAAGATTTTCTCGAAACTAGACCTAAGAGGGGCATATAACCTGGTCCGCATACGCAAGGGGGATGAGTGGAAGACAGCATTCAGGACACGCTACGGACATTTTGAATATCTCGTCATGCCCTTCGGGCTCTGCAATGCCCCGGCCACATTCCAGCACTTTCTGAATGATGTCTTCCGTGATATACTGGATTCTTTTGTCGTAATATATCTAGACGACATCCTGATCTTCTCCTCTTCTTCTGCTGAACATAATGAGCATATGAGAAGGGTACTTCTCCGTCTCCGTGAGCACAGACTCTATGCCAAGTTGGAGAAATGTGTTTTTGATACAGAATCTGTGGAATTCCTGGGGTACTTGATCTCTCCGGGGCAAATACAAATGGACCCTCGTAAGATCACAGCTATCTTGGAGTGGCCTATCCCTAAGGACAAGAAGTCTGTACAGCGCTTCATTGGGTTTGCCAATTTCTATAGACGTTTTATCAGAGGTTTTTCCCAGGTATGCTCCCCCATTACAGCCCTGACAAAAAGCCACAACCTGTTCACATGGACCAACCAAGCTCAAGAGGCCTTTGAGAAACTAAAAGAACTGTTTACCCAGGCTCCTATTCTCATCCAGCCCGATTCTACAAAGGCCTTCTTCCTTGAAGTTGATGCCTCCGATATTGCCATTGGGGGTATCCTGTCCCAAAGAGGTGAGAGGGATGATCGACTTCACCCCGTGGCATTCTACTCACGAAAACTCCTGCCCGCTGAAATAAACTACGACGTGGGCGAAAGGGAACTTCTTGCTGTCAAAAACACTCTAGAGGAATGGCGCCATCTCCTTGAAGGAGCACCCTTACCTGTAACTGTATATACAGACCACCGTAATCTAGAGTACCTACGTACTGCTAAGAGACTGCGCCCCCGTCAAGCCCGCTGGGCTTTATTCTTTTCCAGATTTAATTTGCAGATCACCTACCGCCCTGGGTCAAAAAATCAAAAGGCAGATGCTCTATCACGCATGTATGAAAAGACGAACCCAACAGGTCAAACCCAAGACACCATCCTACCTCCAAACCAATTCCTAGCAATACAGGTATCACTCCTAGACCGTATACGCAATTCATCGGTCCAACCACCGGTGATGATACCTCCTCTGATCCAGAAACAAGGATTATGGTACCATGGTGAACAACTGTATATACCACCTTCACTCCAGTCTGAGGTAATTGGCCAGTTCCATGATACCCTTTCAGCAGGTCACGGAGGAATTACCCAGACATTTGAAAACATTAGCCGTTATTATTGGTGGCCTTCTATTAAATCGGACGTCAGGGATTATGTCCTTTCTTGTGATATATGTGCTCGATCAAAGACCCCAAAGATAAAACCTGTGGGTCTTCTCCAACCTCCTGCAGTTCCTCGAGGACCATGGACCGACATAGCCATGGACTTTATTGTGGATCTACCCTTATCACACAAACACAACACCATCATGGTGGTAGTGGATAGATTCACAAAAATGGCACATTTCATTCCTTCTGTAGGACTTCCATCTGCTTCAAAGACTGCCTCCTTGTTCCTGCAAAACATCTTTCGGATACATGGATTACCCCAAACCATCATCACTGACCGTGGGTCCCAGTTCACCTCCCATTTCTGGTCCCATTTTTGTCGTCATCTAAGGATCCAACGATGTTTATCCTCGGCTTACCATCCTCAGACCAACGGCCAAACAGAACGTACCAACCAGATTCTGGAACAATATCTTCGTTGTTTCACTACACATCTGCAAGACGACTGGTTATCTCTGCTTCCCACAGCAGAGTTCTCCTACAACAACCACATGCACCACTCCAGCAAGATGACACCTTTTTATGCCAACTATGGTTTCCATCCATGTGCCCTTCCAGAGCTACCTTGTCCAAACACAGTGCCCGATGTAGCCTCACAACTGAACAAACTTAGACATCTTAAGCCTATGTTGTACCAGACCCTGAAAATAGCACAACAACGCTACAAAGGATATGCAGACAAGAAAAGGTCCCCAGCACCCACCTATGTGCCAGGGGACAAAGTCTGGCTGTCCACACAACATATGCATTTGTCTTGCCCCTCACGGAAGTTGGGACCACGTTACATAGGACCTTTCACTATCACCGAGATCCTATCTGCTGTGGCCGTCCGCCTGGATCTCCCTTCCACCTACAGGTTACATCCGGTTTTTCATGTATCCCTCCTAAAACCTCGGAAACCCAACAGATTTCCTTCCCGTATTGTGGCTCCACCCTCTCCAGTGGCTGTGGATGGCTCTGAAGAGTTTGAAGTCCAAGAGATTCTTGATTCCAGACGTCGTAGGGGAAATCTGGAGTATCTCATCCACTGGAAAGGGTATGGCCCAGAGGAAAGATCCTGGGAGCCAGCTAAGAATGTTCATGCACCTGCCAAGGTTAGAGCTTTCCACAGAAGACACCCTGGCCGACCAACCCTATTTCGCGCCCTGAGGTCGCGTTTAGGAAGGGGGCTCTGTCACGGCACTGCCGCGTACTCACCTGCGTCTGGGCGCCTGCGGCGTTCTCGCAACAGAGTCTCGGTGCTTGCCGGTCGCAGAGACACCCCCTCTGGGTCTGCGGTGGCTCCTTCTCCTCCCCTCACCTCTGAGGCCTGCAGCGGCACACTGTCATGGCAAGATGGCGGTCGCCATGCGGTTACAGTGTTTTACACAGTGGGAGAGAGGAGAGTTGAAGATCTGGTAAGATCAGGTTCTATGAAGCAAACCAAGATGGCGCTGGGTCTCTGACCTCCCTTTATAGCCCCTGGCAGCCCCACCTACTGGTGGGAGGTGGTCGGGTCATGTGATCCTGGCTCCCTATATAAACCAAGCACACCTTCCAGTCAGTGCTTGGTTATTTTCCTTGCTCCTGTGTGTCTGCTAATTGCATTGCCTGTGTTCCTGGTTCCTGATCCTTTCTCCCTCAGGTGGATACTCCTTGATTGCCTGCCAGACCTGACTCCAGAGTTGTCGACCTTACCTCCTTCTCTTCATTAAAGGCCTCCGTGCCACCACAGACCCTACGGGGCCCTGTTCCCACTTCCAGGGACTCCTGAGGGTCGTGATTGTAAGGGAGTGCTGTTCCACTGCAACTGGGTTCCCTCTCCACTGCAAGACCCCAGGTGGGTTGTGACAAAAACACTATGCAGTGTAAAGTGAGAAAGTAAAAAACGCCTGTTGCGCGTGTTAAGAGTGAGGAGTGCTAATACCGTGGGTAAAGCACTTACCAATGTCCTCTCCCTTCTCACTCTAATATACTGTGTCTCCCTTCTCCTGATGCCTGTGAGAGCTGGTTGTTCCGTACATATAGTTGCGCTTGCATCTAGGGAGTCAGTATACAAAAGACCAAGAGAGCTTCCATTGCGTAGTATAGTACAACATTGAGGGAAGAAATTAGCATTGACTCACTGTTAGGAAGTTCACCGTCAGCTTGTTTGGTGTGTCTCCAGTGTTCGGCCGCGCGGTACTTCCGCGTTCCACTGGCCGGAGCCACCTAACCGGGAGTGACGTATGACGCTGCTTTGCCGCTCTACGCGTTTCGTCACTGCGACGTCATCTGGGGCGGTACTAGGCTACGTACTCCCGGAGCTTATATAGACCTGCGTATCCTAGCGACCATTGTGTGTACCTCCGCCATCTTGGTACCCTCACGCGAGTCATACCGGCGGCCATCTTGGTATCTTTGGATATAATGGTCCACAAATGCCGGATACCAGGTTTTTGTTTACATCACGTGAACTTCCTTATACAGCGGTCCCCACATATTAAATGCATACATCTCATAAACTTAAAGTGACAGTAATTAGTGAATCTTAAAAACGTGCCATAAAGTGCTGAGAGATGAGCCGGGTGGGTGATCCGCTTTTTAATAGAGAAATATAAATTGTGAAATGTGTGAAACTTTTATTATGAACACTTAAAATTGAAAAAGATTGAAAAGTTAAAAATAGGGATAAGAATGAAAAATTAAAAATAAAAAATATATAAAAATACTCGATGGGAGGGACATATCGAGTATGCAAATTTCAGATAAATCCATAAAGGGTATTAAAAACATACTAGCTGAATGAGGCTGAGCACGCCCAACAGCATGGCCTCAAATCCCATTAATGGAGGAGAGGAGTTAGGTAATATGTGTGGAGGAGGAGCCATAAGGTTTGAGTTGGAGGAGTAAAATTACAGAATTGTTGTTGTGTTGGAGCAGTGGAAAAACCATTGCGGAGGGATAAAATATCAGCATAAAAATAAATATAAAGAAGAAAAAAAATTATAATATCGGTGTATACGCATGAGTTCTTGTGCGTCAACATACCTTAGACTGTGAAAACCCATAAAAACCACCCAATCTAAAAATTGTGGTGGAGATATAAAATTGCATGGGGTCACATGTCTGAAACTGCATAAAACTGCATGGAAACCATGTCCCTTCTAAAACTTTTAAGATTAAAATCATAAAAGTCAGGAGGATCATAAAGAAGGTGCTGGATATTGGATGTTCTTAAAAATGCTAAAAATCATAAAAGGCCATGGTGTTAAAAATCAGTGATAAAACAGTTTAGATCAATGTCTATGTTAAGGCTTTCAGGCTGAAGTGATTGCAATAAGTATATCCACTTTGTCTCATTGCGGGATACATTGATTTTCTTGTTGCTGCCCCTCCAGTCATTCTTGATTTTGTCAATTGCATAAAAGGTCATGACTGAGGGGTCTTTTGCATGGGCTATCTTAAAGTGACGTGACAGGCTATGTTTGTCGAAGCCCTTCTTTATATTTTTCACATGTTCCCTTATCCTTACAAACAATGGACGGGTGGTTCGACCCACATACTGCAATTTGCAAGGACATTCCACCACATATGTCACATGCGTGCTTGTGCATGTGATGGTTTCATTAATTTTGTATTGCCTTCCTGTTGATGTGGACTGGAAAACGGTTTTCCTTCTTTCTTGTGCTCTGTTTGTTCTGCATGGTAAACATTTCCTACACCGAAAAAAGCCTTTTAGATTTGTTGGAAGTTGCACTTGTTTGGGGGGTCTATTACATTATGCACCAGTCTATTTCTGAGTGTGGGTGCTCTTCTGTATATGAAGTTTGGCTGATTTGGTAATCTTTTCTTCAATGTCTTGTCTGCTTTCAGAATAGGCCAATGCTTTTTTATTATCTTCTCTAGTGCCTTATGTTGCCTGTTGTATCCTGTAAAAAAAGCGAATTCCATGTTCTTATATTTGTCTCTTTTTGGGCCATTCTCTTGTATCATTTCCTCTCTCTTCATGCTCATTACCTTTTTCTTTATGTTAAGCAGTTCTTTTTTCTTGTACCCCTTTTCCATAAATCTTTCAATAAGCATGTCTGCTTGTATGTTGAAATCCTCGGGGTTGCTACAGTTCCTTCTTATTCGCATTAGTTGGCCCTTTGGGATGTTGCCAAGCCATTTTGGATGGTGGCAGCTTGTTTTTGGTATATATCCATTTCTGTCTGTTGTTTTGAAAAAAGTCTTGCTTGCCAATATTCCATCCTGTTTGAAGACCTCAATATCAAGAAATGCGATTTTTTGTGCGTGCCAACTTCCTGAGAAGGTAATACCATAGGCATTGTTGTTGATTTCATTGAAAAAATTCTGTAGAGACTCCATATCTCCTTTCCAGATGAGTACAATATCATCTATGTACCTCTGATAGTATCCAATATTGGGCCTTGGTATACTATAAATTTGTTCTTCTTCCCATTTCTGCATGAAGATGTTCACCACGCTCGGTGCATATTTTGCCCCCATAGCCACACCTTTAACTTGTGTGTAGTACTTTCCTTTGTGCCAAAAGTAGTTGGAGTTCATGGCTATCCCCAATCCTTCCAAAATAAAATTAATCTGTTCCTCCCTCATCTCCGTACTGCTATGTAATGCCCATTCTACTGCTTCTAGACCATCCTTCTGGACAATGTTTGTATAAAGTGAATTCACATCGATAGTGACTAATAAGTCCTCTTCTGCAATATCAATGTTTTGAATCTCTGATAAAAACTGTTTACTGTCCCTTAGGTAGGACTTCCCCAAGGGCACTAAAGGTTGCAGATATTTGTCCAGGTATTCGCCAAGTCTGGAATGCAGGGAATTAATGCCGCTGATTATGGGCCTACCTGGTGGTTTCTTGTCATCTTTATGGACTTTGGGTACATAGTACATGACCGGGGTTCTAGGTGCTTCTGGACAGAGATATTTTGCTTCTTTCTTGTTCAGAATACCCATTTCTTTACCTTTTTCCACGTATTTGTGTAGTGTTTTCTCATAATTTTTCTTGGGGTTTCCTAGTGTTTTGTAATATTCACCACGGATGTCAGTTTCCTCTTTCAAAGGAGGCCACAATAAAGTATTTATTGTTCAAATCACTTAATTGCACTTAGCACTTTTTTGCACTGGTCACTTATATATGATTGTTTACATCCGATGAGTGATACATACACGGTACAATCCAATTGATACACGATAATTACCGTTTTTTATAATTTTAATTTTATATCTGCACTAAATTGCACATTTAAGATTTTAATAAAATTTGCACAATACCTGCTCACCAAGAAGCACTGTGCACTTTCATCTTTGGATCACATACAACGAAGAAATTCAATGTGCAAAGGTGGTAGCGCCCCATACCAACACCTCCCAAAACCCCCACAATTTTCTCCTTTTTATATGTATTCTAGACAGTGTGCTGTATGTTTTAGAGAAACACGAAAATTGCTTTGTCCTAGGGTGTCGCACCCTCCAGACATCCACCCAACCCACCTCACGAGCCAACGCCACCAAGGGAGTCCCCCAAGGCAGGATATGAGGGACCGCGTGTTTATCAAGAGGGGGGTCCACACAGCAATTGAAATCCCCAACCACCAGCAGCGGGACATCCCGCCTCGCGTCCATAAAGGCAACCAGAAGCCGGAGTACCGCTACAGTGAAAGGAGGAGGGAGATATACACAAGCCAATATACATGTCAAACAGCCGATGCAGCAGTGAATAAATATGTAATGACCCTCCTTATCAATGTCACTGTCCATTTCTTGAAAGTCTAGGGCACTGTGGACGAGTACACTGACCCCCCTGGAGAAGGAGGTATGAGTGTAGTGGTAGGCCTTACCCACCCATCTGTAGTTCAGAAGGTCCAACACGACACGATAAAGGTGGGTCTCCTGAAGGCAGATAACGGCAGGGAGGAACCGTCTTAAGCACATAAACACTCAAAGGGGAGTGAAGGCCCCTAACATTCCAAGAGATTATTTGGATCTGTGCCATACAGGTGGAGCAATAATAGTAGCAGTGGAAGAGCCCAAGTCAGTTCAGCATTAGGGGACAGTTCAGCAGGGGAGGTATGCAGGAACTCCATCCAGTAGACAAGGACAACATGACGCAGGCAAGAATTAAAGTAGCACACTGGTACTGGCAAGATAGAGCTAACCGGCGTAACCATGCCAATGTCAGGGTCTGTAAGGCTGGGCCACCAGATGGGCAGCACCATCGCCCTGATCAAAAACAAAGTCCCAACGAATACTCCAGGGAGCGTGGGGTAGCGTGCCAACAGGGCAGCTCTGTAAAGTTCAGTAAATAGCAAACTCTCACAAGCCATCAAAGAGTGATGGATACTCCTCCAACTGTAAGCGATATGTCAGTAACAGCTCATATCTTCAGCAACATAATAATGTCCCCAGCCAGAGACATAATAATGTCCCCAGCCAGAGACTCTCAATGAAACATGAAGACAAAGACCTGGAACAGTCAGAGCAGGCGGCCCCCATCAGTGGAATGGGGGAAGCAGTGTACAAGGGTGCAGGGAGGGTTCAAACCCCCTCCACTTCCTCGCCCATCCGGCGCAGGATTTGTTCATTCTGGTCCAGCCATGAGGCCGCATCACGTGATGATTCAAAAAACTGTACTTGGCCTCGGGCAGTAACTCGATGCTTCGCTAGTTACAGCATGGTATATGGTAATTGCAGGATCCTCAGCCTCCGTTTAACATCAGAGAATTTTGCCCTTCTGCGTTGGACTTCAGCTGAGAAGTCAGGATAAAAGGAAATTTTTGCTCCATTAAATTGAACAGCCCCTTTTTCCCTGTAATGAAGGATACGGGCCAACATGGATCTGGGGGGGGGGGGCTCCTGGTGGATGAGGACGGGGAGGCACCCTATGGGCCCGTTCCACAGCAAACATAGGTGAAAAGACATCAGCACCAAACACTTCTGTGAGACACTTTTCCACAAATGCAGTAGGATCTTTCCCCTCCACCTTTTCAGGCAGGCCCACTATGCGCACATTGTTTCTGCGGAGGCGGTTCTCCATATCCTCAGCTCTATCATATGCCTCTTTAGCAAGTTGATATGCAGATTTAGTGTCTCTGGATATGTCCTAAAGTTGATTCTCCAAATCACTGACCCGACTCTCCACAGCAGTAGTCCTTTCCTAGATCTTCTGCAGGTCCTGTCGCAACAGGGACACATCTTTCCTCTTTCAGGGTATTAATAGAAGCAGCACAGTGATTCACAGGCTTCAAAATGTCAGCCAATGTCGGCTGGTCCTGATATGGACCCTCAGAGTCAGGGATGGAGAGGGATTGAGTGTCCATAAGCTGTATATCTGGGCCATGCGGTGGGATGGGAGCCTGGCCAGGATCCCCACCACTGAGCTCATCTAATTCTCGGATGAATCCGTGCGATCCACTCCCTGGGCCCCGTTCAGTTTATGAGTAAAGAATAGCATGTCTCTGGGTGGCTCCTTACCCTGACTCTTATGCGATTTCTGCGTTTTCCCACCGACTTCTTTGCCTTTCTCTAGACCCCGCTTGGTCCGTTACGGCAAGGCTGCCCCGGCGCCATCTTGGCCGTCGGCACCCGGCCCCTCACCAAAACCTTTCCATGTCATTCCCCTGGTTCTGACTGACAGCGGGGTGTCCACAGTGATGGCAGAGACAGGATGTGCAGATGTGGTGCGGATCGGGGCAAGAATGTAGGCAGTGGGGAGGATCGGTGTGTGGATCAGAAGCAGGAGCTGTGAGAGATGCGTCCTCTCACATGCCAGCCTTGGCCATGCCCCCACTGTCAATCAATTCTAGCGATGTGGTAGATCACTATGTGGCTCAGGATTAAGCCCGCACAAGTACCCCCCCCCCCCCCCCCCCCCCAGCAAGCAGCTGGATGGAGATGAGAGATTTGTAGAGAGGGGGTGAAAGGGTAAAGCTGAAATTTAGTATACATTTTTTTTGAGGGGGGGGGGGGATACAGCTCCAAACACCTGTAATGATATGTATCTCATTACCACAAAAAATGTTACAGCTCAGAGCTGCCAAATACATTCTACAGCTATATTCCAGCACTGTGAGTCTTAGCAGCCACTGCTACTGAGAAAAGTTTTACCACCTGCCCGCCTCCAAATTGCTTGCTTTACTACTTTTACCCAAGGCATCAAACTCTGTGAATGGAGGAGTAGCAGCTGAATGACATCTTTACCGTCTATTCACAGAATGCAATGCATTGCATGAGAGAAGTAATACAAGTAGTATGAATAGTGGAGAGGACAGAGGGGGACTGGTGCAACCTTTCTCTGCAACAGTGACTGTAGTTACAGCACTGGAGGGCAGCCTCTTAGGGCAGTATCCTGGAGTTATGAAGGGGTGGTGTAACATTTCTCTGCAGCAGTGACTGCAGTTGCAGTATCCTGGAGTCATAAAGGGGACATTGTGAGGATTTTTACCAGAAGCAGCTGCCTGCATTTAATGTGATACACGCCATTGTACTTGGTGCTGTGTTCCCCTAAAGGTATACTAAACGTATTCTTTAACTAGGTGCAGATTGCCCGCCGCATATATACTGCGGCAGACTGGCTTGCCTGCACGAATCTCCGTACCTGTACGGCAGTCGCGCGTGGGGCTAGGGTGAGCCCGCGTGTGCCTCCGCCACCCCTCCTGATCTGATTCGGTTCAGAACTGATCAGTCATCAGGTCCAGGCCAATGATTTTTGGCCTGGACCTGTTGATCGGTTCTGACCAATAGCAGAACCTTCCGTGCCTGTGTAATGTAAACACAGGCACAGGATATGATGACATCTCCTCTCCTGGAGTCCTTTTCGGTTCCAGCGTGAGAGGAGATAACATCTACTGTGAGTACAGAATCACTACCCTGACACCAGTATACATAGGCACACTTAACCCCCTAATTAACCCTTCCACTCCCTGTCACAGTGCACACTATACACTATACAGATACATTTTACTGATTACTGTATTAGTGTCACTTGTGACTTCAGTTCGTGCAAGAGGCAGTTAGTGGAAGTCTCAAATAGGTTTAGGGTCCCTGCCATATATCCCCCAATAAATATTTAACCCCCTGATCAACCCCCATTAACCCTTTTTACAGTGTACACTAATTACAGTATATAGATAATTTCCTGATCACTGTATTAGTGTCACTTGTGACTTCAGTGAGTGTGATAGGCGGTTAGTGGTAGTTAGTGATAGTCCCAGATAGGTTTAGGGTCCCCACCATATATCCCCTAATAAAGATTTATCCCCCTGATCACCCCCAGTTAACCACTTCATTGCCCTGTGTCACTATTGTAGTGTACAGATCTTTTTTCTGATCACTGTATTAGTGTCACAGATGACATAAGTTAGCGTTAACATTAGCGTCTTCCAGGACAGCGTCAGATTGCCCGCTGCATATTTAGTAATATATTTTAACACTTTGATTGCCAGTGACACACACTAATCACCTATATTACTAGTATAGTGTCTGAACGGATCAACATGTTTGATGCGATCAGAACTATACTAGCATCCCCAATAGTTTAGTGTTCCCAAAACCCAGCATTACGATCAGCCCCGACACCTGCCAGCACTTGCGTTTAGCCCCTCTGCCCCCCCCCCCCCCAAGAAGTGTAGAATCAGCAGATTGCTGTCACTTCCAATTCTCAGCACACTAAACCGCAGCGTTAGCAGAGTCAGGTCTAATCTCTGCTAGCACTAACAGTTAAAATTTTTGGTAGCGGTTGAAACAGTCCTTGACATCCAGGTGCTTTTTTACCTGTGAGTCACACTAGGGCCAAAATGTCCAAACAGAGGTACACTAGGGAAGAGGCCTACATGATGCTGAGCATGACAGATGAAAGCGATGGGGAAGCCTAACTGTCAGAATCAGGCTCAGTATTCAAAACTGTAGACAGCAGCGGCACCCTGATGGATAGCTCTGACGATGGATTCGTGGTCCCTGCTAAGATCAGGCGTACCCGACCCCGTTCTTCTGTTGCTGAGGTGCAACAATCGCAGGGTTCTCGTATGCAGCAGAGTGTCGGTACTAGTGCCGCTCAACCTTCTGTTGAACTGGCAAGCACCAGCGGCCTAGTACATCCTGGTCATAGACAAACCAGCACTGCAGTATCACTTGGTTACATGGCGAGTTCAGTTCAAACTGGTGCGGTGGCTAGCACAAGTAGTGTCCCGCAGCCACCAAGAATTCAAAGACAGACCCTTAGAGCCCATAGTGTCCTTCCTGATGCGCTTGCAAATCCTGATTGGGAGCCCACCACTTCTGCAGCACCCGTATTTCCCCCATTCACTGGCCAACCTGGGATTCAGGTAGAAACAGCCAATTTTACTTCCCTTGTTTTCTATGAGCTGTTTTTCACAGGAGATCTTTACAGATCTCTTGTGGACCAAAGCAATTTATATGCTGATCAAGTATTCGCCACAAATCCAAATTTGACCCTTGCCAGAGAATTTGCATGGAAACGTATCACAGTTTCCGAATTTAATACTTTTCTGGGCCTATCCCTCTTCATGGGCATTACTAAAAAGAGTGAATTGCGGTCATATTGGTCCACGGACCCAAGTCACCATATGCCTGTGTTCTCTGCTGCCATGGCCAGGACTAGATACGAGCAAATCTTGTGATTCATTGACAATAAATTCTGTCGTCCTCGGGGTGACCCTGGATATGACCAGTTCCACAAAATTCAGCCCCTGGTAAACCAGTTCAACCAGAAGTTTGCAGCTTTGTATACGCCCCAACAATCTGTCTGTATTGATGAGTCCCTGATTACATTTTCTGGCCGCCTTGCTTTCAAACAGTTTCTCCCCAGCAAGCGTGCCAGATATGGGGTCAAGATGTATAAGCTCTGTGACAGGGTAACAGGCTATACATGTAGTTCTGGGTTTACGAGGGAAAAGATAGCAACATGGAGCCCCCCAAGTGCCCAGACTACATGGGGAGCAGTGGCAAGATTGTTTGGGACTTGGTTTCACCCTTATTCGGAAAGGGGTACCATTTATACGTGGACAACTTCTATACAAGCGTGCCACTTTTTAGACACCTTTTTGATTTTGCAATTGGCGCATGTGGCACCGTGCGACCTAATCGCCGGGGCTTCCCCAAAAAGGCTTGTAGATACCCGACTTAGGCAGGGGGAGAGAGCCTGTTTGAAGTCTGATAAATTGCCTGCAGTGAAGTGGAGGGACACATGAAATGTTTTCATTCTGTCCTCCATTCACGCAGATACGACAGTCCAAATTGCAACGGTGACTGGTGTTGTTGAGAAGCCCCTCTGTGTCTACGAATACAACCTTAACATGGGAGAGGTGGACTTCAACTACCAGATGATGGCGCTGTACTTAATTGCCCGTAAGGCCAGATGCTGGTACAAAAAAGTGTCTGTATACTTTATTCAATTGGCTCTGCTGAACGCTTATGCGCTATACAAAGCATCAGGACGAAATGGTTCCTTCCTAAAATTCCAGGAAGAGATAATCACAGCCCTTCTGTATCCAGAAGGTGCTGTGGCCCAAATCCAGATGCAGTGAACCGGCTGCATGGGAGGCATTTTGCAGATGTCCTCCCTAGTACCCCTACCCAAAGAGCACCCCAAAGAAGATGCCATGTCTGCAGGAAACGTGGATTTAGGTGAGACACCCACCATTTTTGTCCCTCCTGTCCTGGCCCAACTGGTCTCTACATCTGGGACTGTTTCCGTTGCTACCACACACTAGTAGAGTACTAGTATAGGGTACAGCATGGCACAGTCAACGGTGCACTTTTCACACAGGGCCTTGAAAGATGTTGACTATCGCATTTTGAGAGACCCTAGCCTGGAACACTTTTTTTACAGTTAAAAAGAAAAGTGTAAAAAAAAAAGTTAGAGTTGTCGTTTTATTGAGTTAATTTTCTGTTCTTACTCTACTTTACTACTCTTTCTACTTTTACTGTACTTTATAATTTGCTGTTATACTGTAATGTTTTATTGTTGCTGTGTTTAATTTTTAACCATTGTTTGCTTTGCGGGTATGCCCATCAGCTGCAGCACCGATTTGTTTATTCTATACAGCAACAGCGTTTGCTCTCACCATATACGTAATCAATGATTGTAGCGCTGTAGGAGGTGATTTCACCACCGCAGTTAAAAAGAGCATGTATGGCAAAGCATAGGGGATGGGGTGGACAGAGGAGGGATCTCCCCTATGCTTCGCCATATTTTTTATTTAAAGGTATGCAATAGTACATATCAGAGTGGTAATGCAATCCAGCAATAACAACAGTATCCAAACAATAGGTTCAATACATCAGTCAAAAACTTACCTTTATCACAGTACAAAAATAAGCTAGGTGACTCATTGATGTTAAAGCGAAAAGATCTCATCTTTTCATTAGTTTCATTCACCTTGAACAAAGCTTATTACGGTAGGTAGAACCCATGTTGGAGCCATCAACATAGACCAAACTGGTAAAAAAAAGGAATTAACGAAAAGGGGCACTAAATAATGCTCCAAGATCAAATAAGGTATAAGGCTAGCCCAAGAAATAATAATGTGAAGAACATTTATCTGTTCTCCGCACCAATTGTGTCCTCCTTTCACAGCATACCCAACAACATTTTTTAAAGGTAAGGGTAGGATAGAGTAGAGTTTGATAAGGTTGAGAATAGAATAGAGAACAGAATAGAGGGGGAGAGAAGAGCAAAAAAAAGGGGGGGGCAGGAGTGCCTCGACACTGTCGACAGTCCAAAACCTCTAGCACTAGTATAAATTTGTAAAATATTCATTTGAAAAGAGAAACAGATCCCTCTGTAGCCATTGATCCCTGTGTACCTCCACTTTGTCCCAGAGGGCAGACATTAAACTCTCCATTCGCTGAATATCGTTCACCCTGGCGAACCACTGGGGAACAGTAGGTGGAGATTGTTGCTTCCATGCGCTGGGAATGCATGCCCTTGCAGCGTTGAGAAAGTGCTTCAATAAAGATTTACTGTATTTCCTGCTAGACATAGGGGTTAAGTTAAGGAGCACTGCTGCTGGATCATGTAGAAGAGAGATGTCAGTAAGTTTATGAATGATCCCCAGTACCTGCTGCCAAAAGGGACGCACCTGTGGGCATTCCCAAAAAATGTGGAGAAGTGTGCCCGGTTGTGTGTTACAATGCCAACACAATGGGCTGTGGCCGGGAAACATTGATGCCAAGATAGAAGGGGTTCGATACCAGCGTGTTAGGATTTTATAGGTGATCTCTTGATATTTGCTACATAAAGAGGACTTATGGGCTAAGAAAAGAATCCTGTTCTTTTGAGCCTCTGAGAAAATGACATTGAGATCCCTTTCCCATTTGTTCAGATATGGAAGGTCAGCTTGGGGTGAAATTGTTAGCAGAATGCCATAAGAGCAGGAAAGGGATTTCCGCTAGGGGCCCTCACCCACACAGAGGTCTTCAAATAAAGTAAGTTGTCAACAGAAACTGTTATGGTCTGGAAGGGAGCGAAGTAAGTGATATTAATTTCCAGATCCTCTACCTTCCCAGAATCAAGGAGTCAAATGCACTGTATAACGCTGAGGGATGGTGCCACCCTGAAGAGCCTGGAAAAGATGAAGCTCTGACCAAGCTCCTCTCTGATTGCAATTGGAATGTCTTATCTGCGAGACCTGGTGCAAAGTCCAGGTGACCAATGATCGGTGTCAATGGCGAGGGGAAGCCGGGCACCCCGGTCCATCTGAAATATTTATGAATCTCCACTAGAGTAGGCTCAATCAAAGGGTGTGGAGGGAGAGATCTGACGGATCCAGTCTCAACTCACGGGAAACCGGCTAACGGCACCAGTACTGAGTAATGCCCACAATTTATGGGAAGAGTGTCTACACCAGTCCACTATTCTATACGTTATAGGGCAGGGTCAGGGAGACCCACACCTCCCCTAATTTTTGGTCGTTGGAAGAGTGTCCTTTTAATCCTGGAAGGTTTGTTTTGCCCAACGTATTGGATAAACATCTTCCGAAGTTTGTGAAAGAAGTCTGGAGGTATTTTAATTGGTAAAGCTTTTAACAGATACAAGAGACGCGGCATGATGTTTATTTTTAGGACGTTGCACCTACTGAAAAATGAGATGGCCAGAGTTCTCCATTTGTCCAAATCCATGGAGAAAGCATAAGAGCCGGTTCACACTACTTCGAATTGGGACACGACTTGTGTGCCCTCAAGTCGCCCCAAGTCTCTTGTCATCACAAATTCAATGTAAATGAATGAGAGCCGTCTTAATATGCACTACTGAAGTTGCTCCGACTTCAGAAAAGGTTCCTGTACTACTTCAAGGCGACCTCTATCCGACTTGTGCACATAGACTTCAAAGGGAGTAGCTCCTAAGTCGGATCCTTTTCTATTTTCAAGCGACTTGTTATCAGACTTTCCAGGAAGAAGAAAAAGATTAGCCAGGCATTCCCCACAGACAAAGTTGTCTATCATTTAAGTCTCTTCAAAGTAGTGCACAAGTCTCTTCCAAGTGTCTTACAAGTCTCTAAACAAGTCTCTTCAAAGTCACACTAAAAAGTCGCTCCTTCAGGGCCGGTTCACACTATAGCGCACTGCTCCTTCATTACATGCGATCGGAGGTGCGGATGCAAATTCAGCCATCCACTTTGTATGGCTGAATTCGCACTGTATCCACACCAAACACACACATGACCCTTTTTTCCAGCCACATCAGGATCGGATCGCACAGTGGTTCACACTTGTGCGATCTGATCCTGTGCGAACTGTCAGATCGCACTGCGATATGCGATCAAACTGGGGGTGTCGTTAACATTTCATTGACACCCCCTGCGTATCGCATATGGCAGTGTGAACTGCCAGATGTGCGTTTGTGATGCGGGAACAGGCTGCAAATTCGCAGCCTTCCCGCATCGCACAAGTGTGACCCGGCACTCATGGGGCGACTTTTGCGGTAGTGTGAACCGGCTCTTAAGTAAAGGTTGAAAGTTGTGTTTGTAAATAAGTTGTAGACTGGAGGGAATCTTTGTCCCCAGGTATTGAATGTAATGAGAGGCCCATCGGAACGAAAAAATACCACTAAGGCTATGTAGGAGTGGCAGAGAAAGGGAGAAGTTGAGGGCTTCTGATTTTTGCAGATAGACTTTGAAATCTGAAAGGTCCCTGTACTTGCGAATTTCGGATAACAGGACCGGTAGTGAGATAAGTGGTTCCGTTATGTAGAACAGTAAGTCCTCTGCAAATGCAAAATTTTATGATGGTGTAAGTTGGCCTCTAATCCTCTGATGTCGGTATTGCGTCTGATGTGCTGTAAAAGAGGTTCTAAGGAAAGTATGAAAAGGAGCGGAGAAAGAGGGCACCCCTTTCTCGTACCATTAACGGATCGGAGGCAACTCCATTCACTTTTAGCGGAGATCCATGACAGCACAGGTGCCGCTATGTCAGTGTGACTTAGAGTGGCTAGCAGAAAAGCCCAATTCACCCTGTTGAATGCTTTTTCAGAGTCAGTTGATAACAGCATTAGCGGAGAGTTGAGGTGTTTGGCCCTAGCTATGATATCTAAAGTCCTGATCGTGTTGTCTCTAGCCTCCCTATTGCGAACAAACCCGACCTGATCCAAGGGGATAATCCGCTGTAGAACCAGGCTCAATCTCTCAGCAATGATTTTCGTGAACAGTTTAAGGTCGCAGTTAAGCAGTGAAATAGGTCTGTAACTGGCACACAGGAGTGGGTCTTTGTCTGGCTTAGGGATGACTGTTATGTTGGCATGCAAGAGGTCAGGGGGCATGTCATGGTTGTCCAACAATTCATTAAAGGCATTAGTTAATGGGTCGCTAATTGTTCATGAAACATTTTGTATCATGATACCGTAAACCCGTCGGGTCCCGGCGCTTTTCCCCTAGGGGTCCCCGTTATAGCACCCCTAAATTCTTCTTCGGTGAGGGGCTGGGAGAGCATCTCTATTTCCTCCTCTGTAAGAGAAGGAAGACCTGCGGCATCGAGGTAGGCCTCGATAGATGCTGACCTGTCCAGGGTAGTGGCCGTGGGAGAGGAAGGATGTAAGTTATACAGTGAGATGTAAAAGTCACAGAAGGCGTCGGCCATAGCTTGTGATTGAAATGTTTTCTCTCCCAACGGAGTAGATAAAGCAGGAATGTACGATAAATTGCATTGGGTACATACGGCATTTGCTATAGGTTTACTACATTTGTCCCCAAATTTATAGAAAATTCTACATGCCTTCAAGAGACTACTCTTGGCCTGAAATAAAGAATGCTCTCTGATCTGTTCTCGCAGATGTGTAACTTCAGCCTCTACAAGTGGATCTGGATGTGTTTTATGGCGTCTTTCATTGTCATGTAACTTCGATAATAATCCCTCTAATGTACTCGCCCTCTCACTTTTTACTCTGTGGACATGTTTAAATAGCACTTCTCTAATGTAGCATGTATGGACTGATCATAGGGAAAGGGGGTTAGTTACTGAGTCTTTGTTTGTTTCAAAGAAAAACTGAAGTTCCCTGAGTATGTCCGCTTTGATAATAGGGTCCTGTAAAGACAATTAATTTAGTCGCCAAGTAGTGGATCTCGGAATCTCATGACGCAAGGCTAGTTCCAAAGAAACCGGGGCATGGTCCAAGAGTGCAATATGACCAATCTTGGCTCTGGAAATCGTTGGAATTGTGGCGTGAGAGACCAAAAATAGCTCTATTCTATAATATGAGCCATGAGAAAAGAAGGTGTAATCCCTCTCCTGGGGATGAAGTATGCGCCAAATATCTACCAGGCGGTGAGAGTGTAAAAGTTCCCTGAGCCTAGCTCTGGAACTCTGAGGAAAGGCCGAGGAGCCCGTCAATGAATCTCTATGAATCTCTATGTGGATCAATAGTAAGATTATCTCCCCCCCAGTACAATCGTACCTTCAGCAAAGGATGGCAAAGATGATAAGCATGTCTCTAGAGCCGCAACCTGGTTTACATTTGGTAGATAAATATTTGCCATAGTGAAAGTTTGTGATTGGATTTTACCCTTCAAAAACAGGTATCTGCCCTCCTGGTCCATGCGGAGGTCCACAAATTGCCAGGGAAGAGTCTTGGCCAGTAGGATGCTTGTTCCCCTAGATTTGGACGAGGGGGATACACTATAATAGACTGTTGGAAAATGTTTATTGGATAACTTTGGGATTCGGTCTGCACGGAAGTGGGTTTCTTGCAAAAACACTACCTGAGGACGTTGTCTCCAAAGGTTTGTAAGACAACTGGATCTCTTCTTAAGCGTGTTGAGACCCCACACATTCCAAGAGAGAACTTTCAACATCATAGTGATAGAGTGAGTCTCAGCTGTCGATTCACGTCAAGGGTTAAAACGAGAAGGGGAAAGAAAATTAGGGGAGAGGGAGAGATAAAAAAAAACAAGGGGGAGAGAAAACCGAGGGTAGAGTAGGGAAGTAGGGCGGGTAGAAGCTCACAGAAGACGCGTCCTCACTCTTCCGTGCCGAGACCACGCCCCCGCCATATTTTTTTCTAACACTTCTTTTGGCAGAGATTTCTTCATCCACGTTGAACGATACGAATGGAGGAATCTGCTATGTTCTTTTTTTTCCTTCAGCCAATGGGCTGAACAAAAAAAAAAAAAAACAACATTGCATGTACTGTATGCCCATCAATAGAAGTGGGTGGATGATGGGAGGTCTAATGATGGGCATACCACACACTTTCTGGTAGAGCTGCACGATTAATCGTATGAAAATCGCGATCTCGATTCACCCCCCCTGACGATCTAAACCTGAGATATGCTCGATTCTTTGCATAGCTGCATAGCAGAGAGAACAGCTGTGGAAAAAAAAAAAAGCCTCCCAGCAAACACCTATCAGCATAGTCTCCCAGTAACTATAAACAAAAATGATTGCATTTGTATCTTTTTCTTCCCTCTGCCAGGGAGAAAGGAAGTTTAACCTCTTAAAGACTGGACCTTTTTCTGACAATTTTTGCTTGCAAGTTAAAATCAGTTTTTTTTGCTAGAAAAGTACTTAGAACCCCCAAACATTTTATATATTTTTTTAGCAGACACTCTACAGAATAAAATGGCGATTGTTGTAATATTTTATGTCACACTGTATTTGCGCAGCAGTCTTTCAAACGCAATTAATAGACTTTAATGAATAAAAAAAAAAAACGTAACAGTAAAGTTATCCCAATTTTTTTTTGTTACACAGAGAATCGTGAGAGAATCGTGATCTTTATTCCAAGCTAAAAAATCGTGATTCTCATTTTGGCCAGAATCGTGCAGCTCTACTTTCTGGTATCGTTTTTTACAGCCAGTGGTCAGCTTTCATGTAAAAGCAATCCTAGCTGATAATTAGCTGCTAGACTACCCCTCCCACCGCTTTCTCTGGCTCTCCTGTCCTACTGGGTAACCCGAGACTGCAGCCGGTGGTTCCGTCAGCTGACCATAGAGCTGATTGGAGAATGGCTCCAATCATCTATATGGTCTAAAATACCAGAAGCTACGAGCATTTCATGACTTTGGTTTCACCATATATAAACAGCACCATTGGGAAAGCATCTTATCACACCAATCTTGGTTTGGTACAATGCTTTAAGGGCAGAGGAGAGATCTACAGTCTAATAGACCCAATTTTTTGAAAAAAGAGTACCTGTTACTACTTATTACTATCCTAGGGGATATTTAAAGTCCCTATGATAACAATAAATGTAAAATAAAATGTGTGCACGCAGAGGCAAACTCAAGCATCGATCTGATGTCATATGTAAACTATGTAAACAACAATTGCACCATGCATGTGAGATATCGCCATGAACATCAGATCAAGGACAGTAGTTCTTGCAGTAGACCTCCTCTGTAAATCTACCTCCTCTGTAACCTGTAAAGGCTTTTAAAAATGTACAAAGTTTGTTGCCGCTGCAGGGGCATGCGCAATTTTAAAGCATGTCATGTTTGATATCTATGTAATCTTTTACATTTTACCAATTGGGCAATATATACAGTAGTGTATTTGTGCAATACATTTAAAAAAAGTGTTTTTTTTTTTTGCAAAAAATTGCGTTTGGAAAATCTCTGCGCAAATACCGTATGACAAAAAAAAAACACCCACCATTTTGTTCTGTAGCGCCTCTGCTTTAAAAAAAATATATAATGTTTGGGGGTTCAAAGTAATATTCTAGTAAAGAAAAATAATTTTCCTGACAGACTCCATGGCAGCATACGTTCCGGTAGGCCCCGCCTCCTCTCCTACCCTATAGGACCCCACTCCCATAAATCTTTGCTCCTTTTCAGCATCCATGTTCCTTTTTGGTCCTTCTCAGGTTGCACATACCTGTGTGTTTCCTATCCTTCGTATGGACGTTATAGATTGTGGATTTGGTTCAACATGGTCCTGCCTCCGATAAGCCCTTGCTATTAGCCGGGTATGGAGGGGGCAACTGAAGATTCATCTGGTAACCAAAAGCCCATGCTGCTGCGGGTGGTCCTGTGTTGCCCGAAGCCCGGTGTACTGCGCCTGACCGTGTCTGAACTGAAACCGCAAGTACATTTTGCAGATTATTTCCAAATGTATTGCTTTTCCCTGGTGCTAGTGTGTTTTGTACCTTGTGCCTCATATTGCTGCTGAGGGGGTCGGGTGTCCTTCCTGTCCGTTTTCGGCGCTTCCTGTGTCACGATCGCCAGTGTTTGGTTAGCGCATGTGCAGTACCGTACTCAGCGGCCATTTTGCGCATGCGCAGTTGCTGCGTTTGGCAATGACGTCATTTTGGCGCTAGATTTAAACGGGAAATTGCCTCTGCAAACTGGGAATGTAATTTCTGTTGGCAGCAGGCTTTCCCGGAGTCCGGATTCCTATACTAACAGGTTTGTGATTTAATTTTTTCCTCCCCCCCCCTCCCCCCTCCTTGGCAGCTTAAGCACAAATACCTATTTCTATCTCCTTCTGTCTCCAGCGAATCGCTTCAGCCAGTATGGAGTCATCACCGCCCCTAAGTGATCAGCCCGCTCATGGCAGGTACTTTAGTGGGGTATTTTGGTGGGAGGTATCACGGATCTTATGTTTCCTGTGCTATCTTCTTATCATTTGTGTTTTTAGTTCTTCCAGATGCGATCCGCAGCATATTGCCCGCAAGGAAGATCATCAATCCAAGTCACCGGCATTCCTCGTCCAGATCGAGGCGCAAATCCCCTTCCAGCTCTAGGCACCGTGGTGAAGAGAGGTCCTCCCCTTCCAAAGGCCACGGTCGCTCGGGTCAACCCCGTAAAAATAAATGCTGGGGGTGTGGTCAGCGGGTCCCAGACGAAAAGTCTCTCTGTGACCATTGCTATGCTCAAGCCGCAGGGGAAAGACAGCATCTGGAGTTAGTGGTAAAACGGGTTCTGAAGGACTCTTTAAAAGATTTGGGAGTCTCTCATCAAAATGCAACTTGTGCACAGCCACGTTCTCCAGATTTGGAGTCGCAAGGCCAGGACTACCTGGATTCTTCCCAACCAAGTCGTCCTTCCCTCCTTTTATCAGACAGTGGTTCTGATTCGGATGATCCCTGTGTAGGCTTTAACTTTGGGCTGGTTCCCCCTTTGGTGAAGGCTGTAAGGGAGGCCCTTGAGTGGGAGGAGTCAACAGTTCCCCCTCCTAAACAGAAAAAGTTTTTTAAACAATTGAATAAAGAACGTCTCAATTTTCCATTCCTAGGAGAACTAGGGGAAATAATCACTGAGGAGTGGAGCAAAGTGGAAAGGAAAAATTCTATGTTTTCCAAGATGGCAAAATTATATCCTTTCAAACAAGAAGAGGTTAAACATCTTGAATCTCCTCCACTCGTTGATGCAGCAGTGATGAGACTCGTAAAGCACGTGACTCTCCCTCTGGAGGATACAGCCTCCTTTAAAGATCCACTGGAAAGGAGAATTTACTCTGACTTGAAGCGAGTCTATCTCACAGCAGGCATGGCCTGCAAGCCAGCCTTGGCTCTAGCTGCTACATCTAAAGCTATGGAGATCTGGTCTGAAGATATTGAGGAGACTCTCAAAAATGTCTCTGAAGATGTCGCCAAGAGCTCTCCCATCCAGGAGTTAAAGATGGCATCCGCCTTCCTGGTGAAGGCCTCTATTGACATGATCCTTCTTTTGGCCCGTGTGATGCTATCTTCTGTCACCGCCAAACGGGCGCTTTGGCTTCGGCCTTGGGTAGCTGATGCCGCTTCAAAACAAATATGTCGGATACCATTTGAGGGATCTTCCCTCTTTGGCAATAAGTTGGAGAGTGCCATCTCTAAGGCCACTGGCGGTAGGTCGGGGTTCCTCCCTCAGGACAGGTGCCAAAGTAATTTCAAGAGAGCTCCTCCTAGAAGGCAAAGCGCTGACCATTGCAGAGACGCACGCAGCTATAAGCCAGGCAAAAGCTATAATAGAGACAGTCCTCCTTTCAGAAGCCATCCAAGAGTGATTCGTTTGGTGACCGAGAGGCCACTAAGTCGTTTTGAGGGTGGGCCCGCTCAGGCATGCCAGGTAGGGGCCCGTCTGTTCCACTTTCTGCATGTCTGGGCGGCCTCAGTTCGAGACGCTTGGGTGGTCGACACAGTTTCGGTCGGTCACTCTTGGACTTTCAATCGCGCCCCGAGGCTCAGGTTTGTCCCAACCTCCATCCCTGCCTCAGAAGAAAAGAAACTGATTCCGTTCTCCTACATGGAGTCCCTGCTACTTCAAGGTGCAGCGATTCCCGTTCCAGACATCGAAAGGGGTCAAGGAATCTACTCCCCTCTGTTTATGGTGCGGAAGAAGAACGGCTCTTGGAGACCCGTTATAGACCTAACACATTTAAATCTGTATATTCTCAGAGAAAGGTTCAAGATAGAGTCTCTCCAAACAATCCAACTCTCAGTACAGCCGAAAGACTGGCTGATATCTATAGACCTGAAAGACGCGTACTTTCATGTTCCCATCGCAGAAAATCTCCAGCAATTCCTTCGCTTCACCATAGGAGAAAGTCACTTCCAGTTTGTTTGTCTTCCCTTTGGACTCTCCACGTCGCCTCGCACATTCTCAAAAGTCTTGCTGGCAGTGGTGGCATTGATGAGAGTGGAAGGCATCAGGTTATATTATTACCTGGACGATCTGCTCCTCTTATCTCAGGACAAGTCGCAGCTCCTCAGGCACAGAGACCGTGTCATCGAGGTCCTTCAAGAGTTCTGGTGGATCCTGAACCTCGAAAAAGCCATCTGGTTCCCACCCAGTCTCTCATCTTTCTGGGAGCTCTGTTCAACACAGAGAAGAATACTATTTCTCTTCCAGTGGAGAAAATTCCAGTGATCAGGGAGAGGGTCTCTCTAGCTCTCTACTCCTATCATCTCACGGCTCGTCAATGTCTGAAAGTGATTGGGACTCTGGTAGCGACAGTTCCCATGGTAAAGTGGGCCCTCTGGAAATTGAGACCTTTCCAGAGAGGCTTTCTCCAGCAATGGCAGTCAGACGTTCTGGCCCAGCGGATTGTATTGACAGCTGTCATGAAGAGGTGTCTTCCATGGTGGTTGGTAAGAGAAAACCTTCTGAACTGTCACTCCATAGCCCCCATCTCCTGGATCACGGTGACATCGGATGCCAGCTCCACGGGTTGGGGAGCCCACTGCCTATCCGAAACAGCGCAAGGCAAGTGGGGCTTTTCTACCGTCGGGATTATCTCCAACATCCTGGAACTCAGGTCTGATCCTCTTCATACCGCATGCAAAAAAGACGATCGTTATAAATTGCACCACCGGCAAGATCTAGACATAGGTCCCTGTCAGGCTCTAAAGGCTCCCCCTTTCCCGGCTCCTCTCGGCACCCGGACAAAAATGGATGCTGGGGATGTGGGGCACGGGTCCCCGAGTCAAGGTCCATGTGCGACCGCTGTTTCTACCAGGCTGCAGGTGAAAGAGATAGCTCGTACCAGCGGCTGGAATCCTTGGTAAAGCAGGTCCTCAAAGACTCTTTAGCAGAACTAGGAGTCGGCACACTCAGAGCCCAGCTCTAAACCCTCCACGCTCTCCCCTCGGAGAGGAACAGGGCCAAGAGACACTAGGGTCCTCGCAGCCAAGTCATCCCTGGCCATTCTGTTGGATAATGACTCAGAGGCTGAAGATCTCTGTCTGGGGTTCGACTTTGCACTTGTTCCTCCCTTAGTCAGGGCAGTGAGAGAGGCTTTAAATTGGGAGGATCTAGTGGTATCTCCTCCTAATTAGAGAAAATGTTTTAAACAACTGAACGTCTGAATTTCCCCTTCCTGGGAGAGTTGGGCGAAGTCATCACGGATGAGTGGAGCAGGGTAGAAAGGAAGAACTCCATGCTCTCAAAAATTATTAAGCTGTATCCCCTCAAGGAGGAAAAGGGGAAACACCTGGAGTCTTCTCCCATTGTGGATGTGACTGTGATGAGACACTGGAAGATATAGTTTCATTTAGGGACCTTTTGGATAGGCGGATGGACTCTGACCTTAAACTAATCTATCTGACGGCTGGCATGGCCTGTAAGCTGGCCTTAGCCTTAGCTGCAATGTCTAAAGCTATGGAGTTATGGGCTGACAGCGTGAACGAAACCCTTAAGAGTGTCTCAGAGGAGGTCGTCAGAAGTTCTCCTATTCAGGAGCTGAAGATTGCCTCATCCTTCTTGGGGGAAGCTTCCATCGATATTATCCACCTATTGGCTCAAGTTATGCTCTCCTCTGTCACTGCCAAGTGTGCCCACTGGCTCTGGCCTTGGGTTGCCGACCCGGCCTCCAAGCAAGTGTGGTGCCGCATTCCCTTTAAGGGTTCTTCCCTCTTTGGGAATAAATTGGATAGTGCCGTAACCCGGACCACGGGTGGTAAGTCGGGGTTTCTTCCCCAAGACCAGCGCCTTCTGAATCAGAAAAAAATACAGCCCAGGAAGCAGGCCCCAGATCGTGCCAGGGAGGCACGTACTTATAGGCCCAGTAGGGAATTTGGGTGAAACTGGAGGTCAAGACAGCCCTCCTTCTGGAAACCTTCCAAGAGAGGTCCCTCCGGAGACCGGTAAGCTACTTAGTCCTTTTGAGATTGGGCCCGACACAGACATGTCAGCTGGGGGCGTGTCTGCTAAACTTTCAACATGTCTGGGCGGCCTCAATCCGGGACACTTGGACCATCAGAACGGTCTCTTCCGGACATACTTGGGCATTCAACAGTGTTCCAAGGCTCAAATTTGTCCCTACCTCCCTGCCTCTTTCAGCGGAAAAAAGACAAAAACTTCTGTCCTATGTGGAGTCCATGGTGTCCTCAGGGGGCCGCCATTCCCGTTCCGGAGTGCGAGCGCGGGCAAGGAATGAATTCCCCTCTCTTCATCGTTCAGAAAAAGAATGACTCTTGGAGACCCGTCATAGACCTTACCCATCTAAATCAGTTTATCAAGAGGGAGAGGTTTAAGATGTAAACGCTACTGTCAATCCAGCAGGCAGTCCAGCCGGGAGATTGGCTAGCGTCAACAAATCTAAAAGACACCTTTTTTCATGTTCCCGTTGCAAACCATTTTCAACAGTATCTCCGGTTTGCCATCGGTCACTCCCACCTACAATTCACTTGATTCTCCTTCGGGCTTTCCACATCGCCTCAAACATTTTCAAAGCTCTTGTTGGCTGTCGTAGCTTTGTTGGGGGTCAGAGGTATTCGGCTCCATCATTATTTTGGGACGGGACAAGGATCAACTAGTGGAGCACCTGGGTCAAGTTGTCTCCTCTCCCCAGGAGTTCGGGTGGCTCCTGAACCTGGGAAAGAGTCATCTGGTTCCCACACAGTCCCTTGTTTATCTTGAGGCCCTGTTGAACACAGCCAGAGGCTCAATCTCCAACCTTGAGGGAAGAATCCCAGTGATCCGAGATAGGATACTCCTTGCTCTTTCTTCTTCTCATCTCCGTGCCTGGTAGTGTCTGAGAATCATCAGAACCATGGTCACCATGGCCCCCATGGTAAAATGGGCTTTGTGGCGGATACGGCCCTTCCAGAGGGGATTTCTCCAGCAGTGGCATACAATACATCTGGATCAAGATCAGCACATTATTCTAACACCTTCTATGAGAGGGAGTCTTCTATAGTGGCTTCGTCGGGAGAATCATCTCAACTGTCACTCCCTAGCCCCAGTCTCTTGGTTCATTGTGACCTCGGATGCCAGCAATGCGGGGTGGAGTGCCCATTGTCCCTTGGAGTTTACTCAGGGCAGATAGAACTTTTCCCCTTGGGGGATGGTCTCGAATGTTCTGAAACTCCAAGCGGCGCTTCGAGCGCTTCAAGCCTTCTGCCATCTAACGAAAGGTTTTCTGGTGATGCTCAGACTGGACAACACATCAGCTGTGGCATAACTAAGGAGGCAAGGGGGAACTTGCAGTGTCTCTCTGCTGCGAGAAGTAGAGCCGATCATGTCCTGGGCCCAGAAGAATCTGTCCGACCTGTCGGCCATCTACGTTCCTGGAGTCCAGAATGTACAGGTGGACTTCCTCTCTAGTTTCAGATTGGACAACAACGAGTGGGCTCTCCACGAGGAAGTCTTCAAGTGGATCCTGGCCCTGGAAGTCTCTCCAGAGGTTGACCTCTTTGCATCCCCCTGCAACAACAAGTTACCAAAGTATTATTTGAGATTCCGAGATCCACAGCCCCTTGGAGTGGATGCCATCACGGACCATTGAAAGTTCTGCAGAGCCTATGCCTTCCCTTTAATCCCGGTAATTCTCCAGTTCCTGCAGAGACTCAGGTCAGAAGCGACGGAGATAGTGGCGGTAATTCCGATCTGGCCCAACAGGTCCTGGTTCCCTCTTCTTATGCTTCTCAGTGTCCAGGATACTTCTCAGGCCAGATCTGTTATAGCTGGGCTCTACGCCAGTGTTTCTCAACTCTGGTCCTCAGGGCACACTAACAGGCCAGATTTTAAGTATTACCTTGGGGAGATGCAGACTAGAATACTGCAATCACTGAGCAGTAAATGATATCACCTGTGATGTATTTCAGTTTTCTTGCAAACCTGACCTTTTAGTGTTCCCCGAGGAACAGAGTTAAGAAAAACTGCTATATACTACATACGTGTCCGACTCGTCTGCACCTGAAGGTCTTGTTTTTGAGAGGGGAAGGCTACAGGCTCTAGGCTGCCCTGAAGAGGCTATTCCCACTCTCTTTAATGCCAGGCGGAAGTCGACTAACATAATCTAGGAGAGGATATGGTCTAGGTTCTCTACTCATATGGCTACTCGGACCAACCTATGTGCTTCTCCCAAGGTCCAAGATTTTCTGAGCTTCTTACAGTCGGGCCTAGATCTGCCCCTGTCGGTCAGTTCGCTTTGAGTTCAGGTTTCGGCCATCTCAGCGTTTATCAGGGTCTCCTGGGCCAATCACTCCCTTATCCGGCAGTTCTTTAAGGGGGCGGTAGGACTCAGGCCCCAGAGGAGGCAGAAATTCCCTAAATGGGACCTTCCACTAGTCCTCAATTTCCTCTCACAGATTAATCAGGACCCGGCTAAGCCTCCCACAATTAAAGATCTTACTCTTATGACGGTCTTCCTAGTAGCTATTGCCTCAGCTAAAAGGGTCTCCGAGTTAGGGACTTTAGGCTCAAAGGAACCCTTTCTGACTTTCTTCCCGGATAGATTGGTCCTAATTCCTATATTGGAGTCAAGGCCAAAAGTCAATTCTGTGTTTCACGAGAATCCGGAAATAGTCCTGCCCACTTTCAGGCTAGATGAGGGCTCCGCCGTCCATCCACTCGATGTTGGCAATTCTCTCAATTGGTATTTAGAGGTCACGGCTCCCTTTCAGCAGTCCAAGTATCTGTTTGTCTCCTTCAGTGGAAAGAATAAAGGGCTGCATGCTTTATCAAGGTCCATCACTGCCTGGATCATTCAGACCATCCAGTGGGCTTATAGGGCAAAGGGCTTTGTGCCTCCAGAGGCGTTAACGGCGCATTCGAGTGTTTCCACGTCCTGGGCTGTTTCCAGACATCTCGCACCTGAAGTGATCTGTAGGGCGGCATCCTGGTCTTCCATCAACACGTTTCTGTCCCATTACTGTATTGAGCTGGCTGCTCTATCTTCTGTTAATTATGGTTTACAAGTCCTGTCAGTTGATAGGGTTAATTCAACTTTTTTTTCAGCATCTGCCCACCTAGGTGTGTACGGCGAGTTATTTACCGATACGTATGCTGCCATAGAGTCTGTCAGGAAAACGAAAAATTGTTATCAAATACTTACGGTAATTTTCCTCTCCTGATGGACTCCATGGCAGCAGGAGCCCCCTCCCAGTTCCGGAGTAGGCTAGTTGGCTAGTTACAGAACACAGAGGCTGAACAGGAGCAAAGAATTATGGAAGTGGGGTCCTATAGGGTAGGATTGGAGGCGGGCTAGCCCGATATGTATGCTGCCATGGTGTCCATCAGGAAAGGAAAATTACGGTAAGTATTTAATAATAATTTTCCGTTATTTTACTTCCTCACTACCTATCACAGTTTTGGAGGCCCTGAAATGTCAAGATAGCACAACCCCCCCCCCCCCCCAATAACCCCATTTTAGAAAGTAGACACTCCAAGCTATTTGCTGAGAGGCATGTTGAGTTCATTGAATATTTTACGGGAAAATGCCAAAAATATTTTGTTTTGTTTTCTTTTTTGGTTTTTTTTTTTTACACAAAGTTGTCACTTAAATAATATATTGCTCAAACATGCCATGGCTATATGTAAAATGACACCCCAAAATACATTCTGCTGCTTCTCCTGAGTATGAGTTACCACATGTGTGAGACTTTTTGGCAGTCTAGCCGCGTACAGGACCCTGAAAACCAATCACTCAGTCTTTCTAAGGGCGTAAATTGTTGATTTCCCTCCTCACTACCTATCACTACCTATCATGAAATGCCAAGACAGCACAAAATCTCCCCAAATTCCCCCTTTTCGGAAGTAGACACCCCAAGGTATTTTCTAAGAGGCATGGTATGGTAAGTATTTTGCAGCTCTCCATTGCTTTGGAAAATGAAAAGGAAATTTTTTATTTTTTTTTCCTTTTTCAATTTTCAAAACTTTGTGACAAAAAGCGAGATCTGTTAAAATACTCAAAATGCCTCTTAGCAAATACCTTGGGGTGTCTACTTTCCGAAAAAGGGTAATTTGTAGGGATTTTGTGCTGTCTTGGCATTTCGTAGCCTCTGAAACTGTGATAGGAAGTAAGGAGTGAAATCAACAATTTACGCCCTTAGAAAGCTTGAAGGCAGTGATTGGTTTTCGGGGTCCTGTACGCGGCTAGACTGCCAAAAAATCTCACACATGTGGTATCCCCATACTCAGGAGAAGCATCAGAATGTATTTTGGGGTGTAATTCCACCTATACCCATGCCATGTGTAAACAATATTTAATTTCAATGGCAACTTTGTGTAATTTTTTTTTTTTTTGTCATTTTTCAAACAGAAAAAAAATAAATTTTGGCCAAAATGTTTGACAAAAATTTAGTTTTTTGGAAACTTTTTATAAGAAAAAGTAGAAAATGTCATTTTTTCTCCAAATTTTGGTATTTTTTTCGTTTATATCGCAAAAAATAAAAACCGCAGAGGTGATCATATACCACCAAAAGAAAGCTCTATTTGTGGGGAAAAAAAGGACATAAATTTCGTTAGGAGTACAGCATTGCATGCCCATGCAATTGTCAGTTAAAGTCAGCAGTGCCAAATTGCAAAAAATGGCCTTGTCATTATGGGGGCAAATCTTTTCGGTCCACCTTTATGGCCCTCCCACCAACCATGCTCTGCTTGCATTGCACAGAGACCCAGTGAAAACATTACTGCCCCTAAAAAGTTATGTAATGAAAACAGGTTTATTTAACCCCCTCCCACTGAGTGTGTACATATATGTGGCCTTACTGAAGTGGGTGTTCTTCCGTGGAGCTGTATATGCTCGCACCTGTGTTTGTGCTGACAGCACGCTGCACACCATACTCCTACCACAGAGACTGAGCTGCCACCAACAGATCCAGGTCTCATACTAATGATTACGACCTGGGAAGAGGCGTTTTCCAGTCAATGCATTTCTTGACGGCTGTATCAGAGCTTATGGATATTCAGGGTCCCTATGCTCTAGCTTTATGGCAGGCTTTGCAACCCTCGCCACTTTTTAAGATCACTCTCGCCCCCAAACTATTATATCCGACCCCTGATGGCCTTTGAGGAATATTGTATTAGGCAGGGCCCGAAGAAGGGTACCCTGTTCTATATGTATGGTTTACTAGTTGATCCACAGACACAACCGGCACTACCTTGGGTCCGTAAATGGGAGATCGAGTTGGGTAGCACATTCTCACCAGCCCAGGTTAAGAGTATGCTTGGTCTGGCATTAAAGTCCTCGAGGTGCACTAAATTACAGGAAACGAGTTTTAAGATCCTGACTAGATGGTACTATACACCTGTAAAGCTTCACAAATGTTATCCGGAAGTATCGGAACGCTGTTGGCGATGTAATAGCGCAGAGGGAACTATGCTTCACATTTTTTGGGCTTGCCCTTGATTAACACACTTCTGGTCGGAAATCTGTAGGATTATCCAGACATTTACTGAACATATGATCCCAAATGACCCGGCTCTTTTCTTATTAAACATTGCAGACTTTCCGGCGTCAGGTTCCAAAAAGGTATTATCGGCCATCTCCTCAGTGCAGCTAAGTCTTGTATACCCTTATGCTGGAAGCAGATGTCTCCCCCTACGGTCTCGAGTTGGGTGCGTAAAGTAGAAGCCATCAGTAAGATGGAGGATTTGATTTGGTCATCTAGACATCAGTATGAGAAATTCGTGTCACTCTGGTGGGGTTGGGATAAGTTCATGTCATCAGAGGAAGGGGCTGTATTACTGAGTGGTTAGTGTCGCGTATAGATTCAAAACTAGTTAGTTCCATGGTGGTCCCGTGGGGGGGCCTTTGGGTTTTTTTTTTTCTTCTTCCTTTCACTCTTTCTCTTCTTTTATTGTCACGTACCTTGTAGCAGAGCCTGACGTGCAGAGGGAGACCTCTCGTACAGCCCTGGCTCAAGCACCACTGGAGTTGCAACAGTGGATGCAAGAGCGCAGTGAGGTAAGAGTGCCTGCGCTGGTCTTCTGTTGGCAGTTGAGAAGAGTAGCTGATAAGTCACTGAACACGGCTGGATTGCTGAGCAGCAGGAAGAAGCAGGTAAAGAGGTGCGGATGCACAGCGGATGCAGGACAGCGTCTCCAGGCACTGGAAGGAGCTGGATGGGCAAAGACTGGAGCAGGGTCAGACAAGCCGGTTTCAGACACAGGTAATCAGATACAGTTCAAGCAGCAGGCAGAGAATAGTCGGTGTACAGGCAGGGGTTGGCAGCAGGATATCAGGCAGGAAGCAGGTATAGCAGAGTCAAAGCAAGCCGGGGTCAGGACTGGAGATAGCAACGAAGTCAGACAAGCCAGGTCAATACAGGAATCAATACAAGCACAGGAACAGACTCAAAGTAAAGCTGCAGATCAGACAGCAATGACACAGTGCTTCTGAGGTGTTTAAATAGGGCAGCCTGTTGCCAATCATTGCAATTAGTCTGCACTAAGTTAACCCTTAGGAGGCAGACCCATGACATTGCCCCCTCCCGACGGGCAGCCTCCGGATGCCTAGCTGGTTTTCTTTTTCTGGATGAGCCCGGAAAAAGGCACGAACTAGCTCTCTGGCATGGACATTACATTCTGGTTCCCAAGAGTTCTCCTCAGGACCATAACCTCTCCATTTAATTAGATACTGCAATTGGTTCCTCCTCCTTCTGCAGTCTAACACTGCTTCCACCTCATATTCCTCTTCTCCATCAACCAACACTGGTTCAGGTGGGCCCGCCCCCCTATTAGGAAAAGGATCTGGTGTTGCAGGTTTCAGAAGTGACACATGAAATACAGGATGAATTTTAAACGAGTCAGGTAAGGATAGTTCATACGATACCTCGTTCAATTTCCTCTTCACCGGGAACGGACCTATAAACTTGGGTGCAAGTTTCTTCGAAGGACACGCCAATCTGAGGTTTGCTGTAGATAGCCATGCTTGATCGCCCAATTGAAGACTTAGTTCCCCTCTTCTTTTCTTGTCAAATGCTCTCTTGTTGTCTGCCTGTGCTTTTCTTACTGCTTCTTGTAGTACTTCGTTATTGCGTTTGAGGAAGTCCACTGTGCTCTGGACAGCTGGAACTGTAGATTCTGGAATAAAATCAGGCAAAAAAGACAAGTGAAAACCATAATTGGCATAGAATGGTGATTGTCCTGTAGCTGAGTGACTGGCATTATTATAAGCAAATTCTGCTAATGGTAATAAAGACACCCAGTCGTCTTGAACAAAGGAAGTGAAACATCGAATGTACTGTTCGAGTGTCTGGTTAGTCCTTTCTGTTTGCCCATTAGTTTGAGGGTGATAAGCTGAGGAAAGGGATAATTCAATCTTCAGGACCCCACATAAGGCCCTCCAGAAACGTGATGTGAACTGCACACCTCGATCAGACACAATGTTTGCAGGAATTCCGTGCAGCCTAACAATCTCTTTAATAAATACTTGGGCTGTTTCCAAGGCAGATGGTGTATTTTTTAAGGGCAAAAAATGGGCCATCTTAGATAACCGATCGACCACTACAAAGATTGCTGTGCAACCTTCAGAAGGTGGAAGTTCTACTACAAAATCCATAGAGATCATTTTCCAAGGCCTTTCAGGGACAGGCAAAGGCTTGAGTAAACCCCAAGCCCTGCTTCTTGCAGTCTTGCTTCGGATACAGACAGCACATGAGCTCACGTATCTCTTGCAGAACCCTTCCAGATCTGGCCACCAGAAGGTACGTCGTACCAAATCGAGAGTCTTATGGATGCCGAAATGGCCTGCCAATGGATGATCGTGAAGTAGCTTTAAAACATTCACCCGTAAATTTTCTGGCACAAAAATCCGGTCTTCCTGCCACAACAACCCTTCCTTAGACGACAAAGTGATTCCGGCAGGGCCAGAGATGCCCACGGAGGCTAGTTTTATCTGTGAGAGTAGGTCAGACTGTATCATCAGGAAGTTACCTTCGGGTAAGATGGTATCTGGGGTTACTGATTCCTTGGGGTCATCATACATGCGGGATAAAGCATCTGGCTTAATACCTGGTCGGTAGGTTATATGGAAAGAAAACCTAGAAAAGAACAATGCCCATCGAGCTTGACGAGGCTTTAGACGCTTGGCAGACCTCAAGTACTCCAAATTTTTGTGATCCGTGTATATTAATATGGGATGTGCTGCGCCTTCCAACAGGTACCTCCATTCCTCCAAAGCTGTTTTGATGGCTAGTAGTTCTCGATCCCCTACATCATAGTTCTTTTCTGCTGGGGAGAGTTTGCGTGAAAAGAAGGCTACAGGATGCATTAAATCTTTGAGACCCTGACGTTGTGAAACAACTGCCCCTACTGCTGTTTCAGAGGCATCCACTTCAAGTATGTAGGGAAGCAATGGATCAGGGTGGCTGAGAATAGGGGCTGAAGTGAATAATTTCTTTAAAGTTTCAAAGGCGTCTTGAGCCTCTGGGCTCCAGCAGAACCGCAGGTTCTGTTTGGTCAGTTGCGTGATTGGGGTAATGATAGCAGAGAAGCCTTTAATGAATCTCCGGTAAAAGTTTGCAAACCCCACAAAACGTTGTATCCCCTTCTTATCTGTAGGTGCAGGCCAGTCTAATATAGCAGAAACCTTTTGGGGGTCCATCTTAATTCCTGCTGCGGAAATCACCAACCCCAAGAACTGGATGCTCTGCTGCTCAAATTCACATTTCTCGGGTTTAGCATACAGTCCATGTTGGCGGAGCCGGCCCAAAACGTGGTTGACATGTCTTCGGTGCAGGTCAAGGGACGTAGAAAAAATCAAGATGTCATCTAAGTACACGACTACAAAGATATCCAGAAAGTCTCTGAACACATCATTTATAAGATGCTGGAAGGTGGCAGGGGCATTGCACAAGCCGAAGGGCATGACCAGATATTCAAAGTGGCCGAATCTGGTACGAAAGGCTGTCTTCCACTCATCTCCTTCGCGGATACGGACCAAGTTATAGGCCTCTCGCAAGTCCAACTTGGTAAAAATGGTCGCGGACCTTAATCTCTGGAATAATTCAGGCATGAGGGGAAGGGGATAGCGGTTTTTAACCGTGATTTTATTTAATTCCCGGTAATCCACACATGGTCGCAGAGACTGATCTTTCTTAGTAACAAAGAAAATTCCCGCCCCTGCAGGAGAAGTAGATGGGCGTATGAATCCCTTCTTTAGATTTTCATCAACATATTCCTTTAAGGCCTCTTGCTCACGTTCAGAAAGTGGAAATATTCGCCCAAAGGGGATCTCGGCCCCGGGAAATAGTTCAATCGGGCAGTCATATGGGCGATGTGGAGGGAGAGTGTCAGCCCCCTTTTTGCTGAAAACATCAACAAACCCATGATAGGCCTCAGGCACCAACTGGTGTATTTCGGAATCAGGGTCCGTGCATAACAGAGTCAATGAGGCATCAGGGAATTCAGAAAAGCAGTGTTTTTGACAGTAGCATGATTGGAAACTGACCTCTCCGGAACTCCAATCAATCTGAGGGTTATGGGCTTGAAGCCAAGGTAGACCCAAGATGATGGGAAATAATGGAGAAGAGATGGCATCCAGGCTCAATAACTCCTTATGTTTAGTAGGAGTAATCACGGATAATGGAGGTGTTTCCTGAGTAACTTGTCCTGATCTAATACATGAGCCATCTGCCAGGTAGACAGAAAGTCCTTGAGTCTTGGGTCGCAGAGGAATTTGCTGCTGAGTGGCAAAACTTAAGTCAATGAAACAACTGCATGCTCCAGAGTCAATAATGGCATTAACTGAGATAGTTCCTTTTGGAAGCTGGAATGAGAGTGGGAGAGCTAGGTGAGTTGCATTAGCAGATAAAGTTGACAGGTTAGCAGGGAAGACAGATGGACACTTACGCATCTTAATAGGACAGGTCCGCACATAGTGGCCGGCTTCTCCGCAGTAAAGACATAGGTTGCCTAGTCGGCGGCGTTGTCGCTCTTCAGGAGACAATGCAGGACGCATTAACCCGAGTTGCATGGGTTCAGGGACAACTGATGCAGGGTTAATAGAACTTGAACTGGCTGGAGCTGAAGTTGTAAACATAGGATGAGCAGGAACTGGAGCTCTAGGCATCATCCATGTAGGACGAAACTGCGGGGAAGATCTTTCTGACCGACGCTCACGGAGCCGACGGTCAATCTGGATAGCCAGGGTGATAAGGCCCTCCAAGGTATTAGGTACTCCAACCCGGGCTAACTCGTCTTTAAGACCTTCCGACAATCCAAGGCGGAACTGGTGTCGCAGAGCTGTGTCATTCCATTGTGTATCCGCGCTCCAGCGTCTGAAGTCCGTGACATAGTCCTCAGCCGCTCTGTGGCCTTGCTGGAGTGCATGGAGAGCAGCCTCCGCCGTGACAGTTCGTTGGGGGTCATCGTACAGCTGGGCCATTGCGTCAAAGAAAGAGGACATAGCATGAATCTGAGCACTATTTTCCTCGAGCAGACGGTGGGCCCAGGTTTGGGGTTCCCCTTGAAGTAAGGAGATAATGAATCCTACTTTAGTAGATTCCAGAGAGAAAGTCCGGGGTTGCAGGGCAAAGTATAACTGGCACGCATTGCGAAATGCCCTGAATTTGCTTCGATCCCCCGAGAACCTTTCAGGTGTAGGAACCCTGGGTTCAGGTGGTAGCATCATCACGGTGGGTGCTGTAGTAGTCAGCATTGGTGCAGCAGCAGGAGAGGGAGCTGTGATAGGTCCTGCAGAGGTGGCTAAAGACTGCACACGTTCATCCAGCTGGACGTAGCCTTCCTGCAGGGACTTGATGGCTTGGTTGAGGGCTGTGAGATGTTGACAGATCTCATCCATTGCAGAGGTCCCTCTTGCAGGCTCAGACATGGCTGTCTGATACTGTCACGTACCTTGTAGCAGAGCCTGACGTGCAGAGGGAGACCTCTCGTACAGCCCTGGCTCAAGCACCACTGGAGTTGCAACAGTGGATGCAAGAGCGCAGTGAGGTAAGAGTGCCTGCGCTGGTCTTCTGTTGGCAGTTGAGAAGAGTAGCTGATAAGTCACTGAACACGGCTGGATTGCTGAGCAGCAGGAAGAAGCAGGTAAAGAGGTGCGGATGCACAGCGGATGCAGGACAGCGTCTCCAGGCACTGGAAGGAGCTGGATGGGCAAAGACTGGAGCAGGGTCAGACAAGCCGGTTTCAGACACAGGTAATCAGATACAGTTCAAGCAGCAGGCAGAGAATAGTCGGTGTACAGGCAGGGGTTGGCAGCAGGATATCAGGCAGGAAGCAGGTATAGCAGAGTCAAAGCAAGCCGGGGTCAGGACTGGAGATAGCAACGAAGTCAGACAAGCCAGGTCAATACAGGAATCAATACAAGCACAGGAACAGACTCAAAGTAAAGCTGCAGATCAGACAGCAATGACACAGTGCTTCTGAGGTGTTTAAATAGGGCAGCCTGTTGCCAATCATTGCAATTAGTCTGCACTAAGTTAACCCTTAGGAGGCAGACCCATGACATTTATCTTCTCTTCTTCTTATTTAAGTTTTATACTTTATCACAAAAAGGGGCATTGGATAGCCTAGTGTTGTGTTGCCATTTTTTTTTTATCTATTCTCTACGATAAATATAAGGTTAGGTGACTGTTTTTGTATAGATCTGTATGAACGTATATCTGCTATGTTATGCAGTGTTTGTAATTCCCAGCCTTAATAAAAAGATTTAAATTGAAAAAAAAAAGACTTGGGAAAACCAACTCTCAATTACATGAACGCTGTGATAGCCTGTATTGGCTGTCACGGTGACCAGTCCCTGTACAGCCCACCCCTGTGTTCTTTCTCCTCTTGAATGGAGAAAAAGGTACAGAGCATGTTTTTCTTCTTGCTGGAGGAGAACATTATAAACAAAGCTGTGTGTAAAACAAATAAAAATATAGATAAGGGGTAGGCAACCTTTTGAAAATATGCATAGCATAGCACAGATAGCACAGCATAGCACAGATGGCCCAATCCCAATTTCAAATGTATGGGCATGGTCATACTTATTTGTAGCTGCAATCGCTAAGACATTACAATGGATGGAGAATTTACGGCACACAAAGCAAATATGTGTCCAGTATGTGACCCTCAACATGTCTTACCAACACAGCCCCTCATAGTCCTTAGGCATGCTAGCAAACACCCCTACTCCCCCCCCCCCCCCAAAAAATAATAAGCCAATTTAGACACAAGCACGTGGTGGCCTCTTCACAGGCAAAGCAAAACACTTTAGAGCAAGTCTTTATATAACATTGGTTATCCTACACCCACCCAGTAAAGGAAACGCCCAGCAGTGTAATTAATCGTGTCTTTTCTTGGCTTAAGTCCTCACACCTGCTGACTAATGAATGAAAGTATTTCTAAGAAAAGGAAGGAATACAACAGCACGTATTTGTGCACCGTAGACACAATAAACAGATTTTGGGTCAGGCACTCACACATATCTGCCTAAACACTGTTGGAGATTGGGTGGAAAAGCACAGTTGCTTTCTTTAGAATGACATTTCTTGGTTTTCCATTCTATAAAAACCAACATCATAATATTGTGAAAATAAAAGTAGACCAACAGAGAAACTTGTAGGGAGGTAGAGGATTCAAATCCACAATTCTAGTGCTGCAAGGCAGAAGTACTAACCACTTAAACACAGTGCTGCCACATGCATTGTGCTTCCATTCCCATGGTGTTAAACATGTCAAATTCCCTGGGGTAGCTACAGTTAATGAATGCACATGTACTCTGGAGGTGCAGAGTGCCATTGAGTAACCTGTTTGTGTGATATGCCATCTCTGGGTCCGAGGCTGGGTCCAAGGCTGATTACTGGAAGCATACTCCTATATGCCCATTTGTAAGTTTGTGGCTTTTTGAGTTGGTAAGAGACTGCAATTGGTGCCGGTTTGTAATTCACAAGGTTTCTTCTTGTCCTTCCCTGTGGAACACATATGGCCAAATGTGCAATGGTGGTGGAACCCTCCTCCAAAGAAAAAGTTAATTATTTTTTTATTTATTAATTATTTTGTTCATTTTATTCTGAAATGTTGAATTGGATTAATGATGTTGGTACATGTAGTACATTTTTGGGGTAAAAAAAAAAGGTTATCATGGGGTTTGTGAAGACAGCTGTGTGTGTTTTGAGCTAAGATTTCTGTGAGATGGAAACAAGGAGTGCATTATGCAGCATTTCATTTCAAACATCAAACAGCTAAGTGTTGGAGCATGCCCAGTTGAAGTAGAAAAGTGTCAGAAATGGCAAAGTGTTGGAGCATGCTCAGTGGAACACCCAAAAACTCTGCAAGAAAAAATGATATATATATATATATATATATATCTATATATGTATATATATATATATGTTTTATTAAATGTATTTTTGGGGGGGGGGGCAATAGATATTATTCTTGTTTGCTGTATAGCGAGCAAGCATAATATCTATTGCCCCCCCAAAAATAATACATTATTCAAACTTTTTACAAATTTCTAATTTCTAACATTGTTTACAATGAGCAGGGAACCAAAAAATTAGCAAGGAAAATTGGCTTTAGGAATTCAGCAATTGATAGGAAAATGAAATGTCTGAATTTCTGGTAATCATAGGTGAACCATTTAAAACATGCATTTCTTTACTTCTCGCCTCTAATCGCCTGGTTTTCACGGCCGCGTGTTCGAATATTGCGTTCGCGAGAACCGTAATTCACTATACCGCCTGTTAGCGATTTGAAAATCGTTAATTTTCAGGTCTGTTTTGACGTTGGGCATGCGCACATGTGCTGCCTCCCAGCCGTAGACTACAGGCAAATTTTTTACCTTTCACACTTATGTTGAAATCTCTTTTTATATTTCACTTTTTGACACAGTTTAAAAGCAGTTCATCTCCAAATGATATACCACATCTTTCAAAACCATTTGTGTTATTTTCTCATTCTCAAAACGTGATTTCCATCAAAATAATGGTACTTTTAGCGCGACTGTTTTTTGACTCCCGCACTAACGTTAATTGACTTTAGTCATAGTAGTTGAGGTTGAATAAAGACAATGGTCCATCCAGTTCAACCTGTGTAGGTGTGTGTGGCAGTAATCATCTCTCATACCCCTGAATGCTCTGTTTCTTGGGATGTACGTCCAAGAGTCTTTTGAAAGCAACCCTACTTCCCGCAGAAACCACCTCTTGTGGTAGAGAATTCCACAATCCTGTAGCCCTAACAGTAAAGAACCCCCTGCGTTGCCTGAGGTTAAAACGCTTCTCCTCTAATTGCATTGTATGTCCTCATGCAATCCTTTCGACTGAACATCTTTTTTTCTATGCTGAGATCACCATTGAGATATGTATAAATTGCTATCATGTTCCCTCTCAGGTGTCTCTTCTCCAGGGAGAATAAATCAAGCGATTGCAGATGCTCTTCATAATTTAGATCCTCCAATCCCCTAATTCGTTTAGTTGCCCTTCTCTGGACTCTCTCCAGCTCCAATACATCCCTCCTAAGGACTGGCGACCAGAACTGGACAGAATACTCCAGATGTGGTCGGACCAGAATTTTATAAAGTGGTAGGATTATAGTTTTATCTCTGGAATACATCCCTTTCTTTGTGCATGCTAATATCCTGCCAGTTTTGGCAGCTGCCGCTTGACATTGCATGCTATTGCTTAGTCTATCCTCTGCCAAGACTCCCAGATCTTTCTGCATTTTTGATTCCCCCAAAGGTTCCCCCCTAAAGTGTATTGTGTTTTTATGTTTTTAGTCCCCAAGTGCAAAACCTTACACTTCACATTAAACCTCATTTGCCATGTCGTTGCCCACTCTGTTATTTTGTCCAGGTCATTCTGTAGGATATCTGTAGATATCAGCTTCATGCTGTGCAGTTATTGCCCTGTCCAATTTTGTGTCATCTGCAAAAACTAATATAGAACTACTGATCCCGTCCTCAATGCTGTTTATGAATAAATTGAACAGGGTTGGTCCCAGGACTGAGCCTTGGGGGACCCTCAGACCAGTCTGAGTATGCGCTATTTATTATCACCCTTTTGGACACGTCCTTTTAGCCAGTCCTGTATCCAAGAGCAAACCTTGCGGTCAATGCCTGCAGACTTTATTTTATAAATTAAGCGCTTTTGGGGAACTGTATCAAACGCCTTAGCGAAATCCAGGTACACCACATCCACTGGTCTCCCCCTATCTAGCTCACAGAATGTTAAGAGATTGGTTTGACAAGAACGCCCATTTGTAAACCCGTGCTGATTACTGCTGATGATGTTGTTGTCTTTAGCAAACTCTACGATATAGTCCCTTATCATCCCCTCCAGAAGTTTACATGCTATCGATGTCAGACTGACAGGCCTATAATTTCCCGGGACATGCCTCTGCCCTTTTTTGAATATCGGTATCACGTTAGCTTTCCTCCAATCCCCTGGTACATTTCCTGTCATAATACTGTCAGCAAAGATCAGGAACAGTGGTCTAGATATGGTCTTACTAAGTTATTTGAGTACTCTCGGATGTACACCATCCGGGCCTGGTGATTTATTTGTGTTAATTTTATCCAGCCTTTCCCTGATTTCACCCTCTGTTAGCCACAGCAGCAAGTCCTGTGTATTACTACTAACCATACAGTCATGGTCAGTGTACCCCTCCTTTTCCTGTGTAAAGACTGAGGAAAAAAAAGCATTCAGGACGGTTGCTTTTTCAGTGTCCTCTGTAACCGTCCTCCCATCATCGTTAATTATGTGTGCAATATGCTCTGCCCTAGTTTTTTTTGCTGTTGATATATTTAAAGAATTTATTTGGGTTCTTTTTACTATCCTCCGCTATTTGTCTCTCAAAGTTGATTTTAGCCATTTTGATTTCATATTTACTTTTCTTATTTGCCTCCTTTTATTGCTCGAAAGCCGATATTGTGCCCTCTGATTTATATTTCTTGAAGGCCATTTTTAATACGTTTTTTAACATTACGGTTTAGCCTGCGAGGTTTGGCTTTGTCTCTTCTAAATTTATTTACCATAGGAATGCACTGCGAGATGCATTTGTTTAATATGTTCCTAAAGCATTCCCATTTTTCCTCAGTGGTCAGTGTTCCTAAGGTTTGGTCCCAGTTTACCCTTTCCCTCATTGAGCACAATTTGGTAAAGTTTGCCCTTCTGAAGTTTAGGGTTCTTATGTTCCCCTTTTGCCTTGTTATATTGTTATTTACGCTAAATGTGATCATCCTGTGATCGCTAGAGCCCAGGTTGTCCTGGACTCCTACCTCTGAGATTAGGTCTGGGTCATTAGTGATCAATAGATCCTGCACTGCATTTTCTCTAGTAGGAGAATCCACCAACTGAGACATGTAGTTGTCCTGTAAGGTTTCCATGAAGAGATGGGCCTTCTGTGAGTGTCTAGTCCCCTCTTCCCAGTCAATGTCGGGATATTTGAAGCCCCCCAATATGATGACTGATCCCAGTTTTGCCACTTTACCCAACAGTGATATAAATTCCAGCTCTACCTCCTCCCTTTGGTTGGGTGGCCTATAGCAAACCCCCACAATTACTTTTCCCTTTACTTCTTCCCTATGGAGTTTTTCCTACCCTGTCCTTCCGGTACACCGAATACCCTTGGATATTAGCCAGCCAGTCATGTGAGGGGTCGAACCAAGTTTCTGTTTTTCCCACAAGGTCTATATCCTCCTCATGTACTAACATTTCCAACTCATCCATTTTATTAGCTAGGCACCTGGCATTTGCATATGCCCCTCTTAGTTTTGTGGAAGTTGATAGTGAATGGTGATTATTTTTATTCCTGTTTGGTCTGAGGTTTTCCCGCACAGTCCCCCCAATTGATGTTATGGAACTACTGTCGCTGCTGACTCTAATACTGCCTTCTGTCCTTTGCTCCCTCCCTCCTGACTCTACCTGTGAGCCCTCCCCCGTCTCCTAGTTTAAAAGCCCCTCCACCTTGGTGGCCATCTTTCTCCCCAAAAGAGCTGTACCATCCCCATTAAGGTGCAGCCCATCCTTACTAAAGAGCCGGTTGCCGACTGAGAAGTCAGCCCAGTTCTCCAGGAACCCGAACCCCTCCTTCCTACACCAGTTCCTCAGCCACTTGTTAAGTTCCCTAATCTCCTTCTGCCTCTCTGTTGTGGCTCGAGGTACCGGCAGTATTTCAGAGAAAACCACCTTGGAGGTCCTATTCCTCAATCTATTCCCTAAGTCCCTGAAATCGTTCTTTAGGATCCTCCACCTTCCTCTTACTTGGTCATTAGTGCCCACATGCACCATGACCGCTGGGTCATCCCCAGCCCCACCCAATAATCTGTCTACCCGATCCGCGATGTGCCGAACTCGAGCGCCCGGTAAACAACATACTGTCCGGCTACCGCGATAGTTTCGACAGATTGCCCTCTCTGTCCTCTTGATAATTGAGTCCCCCACTACCACAACCTGTCTAACCTTTCCTAAGTCTCGACCCCCCTCCTTCCTGGAGCCACCACTCCCCTGGCAGCTGGGGGAGGGCGCCTGCTGCAGCACTGCCACCCCTGAGCTGATATGCCCATCAACATGCAACTTGTCAAATTTGTTAGGGTGTACCAACTCAGGACTGGCCTCCCTAGCGCTCTTCCCTCTACCCTTCCTAACGGTCACCCAACTGCCTACCTCTGATGCCTGCGTCTCCTCTACTCCTCCCTCCTCTATGCCGGCCCCTGCCAGTGCCTGATGGGTAATGTCCAAGCTCCTTTCCAGGTTGTTGATGCAACGCAGTGTTGCCACTTTGTTCTCCAGATCCAGGATCTGGGCTTCCAGAGAAACAAGTCGCACACATCTTGCACAGCAGTATTCGCCCTCGATTGGTTCATCAAGGAACGCATACATGCAGCAAGAAGTGCACTGAGTGGCATCCCCAATCCTGTCAGACATTATTACCCTCTACTCTAACGGGATAATTAGTAACGACCTGCTATTCCTTACCTACTCTACCTCTATCTCCCCTGATACTAATCCTAAGGTACTCACCAGTCGCTAAGATACTCACCAGTCGCTAAGATACTTACCAGTCCTCCCAGGTACTCAGTCGCAGAGCACAGTCAGTCGCAGTTAGTCGCAGAGCACAGTCAGTCGCAGAGAACAGTCAGCCGAATTAGTGAATTCAAATTAGTGAATTTTGAATTGCAATAACGTTTCCCCTGGCGTTATAGTGAATTCCAATTTGACATACTCTTGTTAAAAATGCAACGTTAAAAAATAGAAAATCACATAAACACCGGCAATGGCGTTATAGTGGATAAGAGCCCATTCAGACTAGCGCGACACGACTTTGGGGGGCGACTGTGAAGTCGCTTGCACCGCTGTGCACCGCGACTTCGGCACGACTTGCAGAGACTTCACATAATGGAAGTCTATGCAAGTCGCCTCCAGGTTGCCCCAAAGTAGTACAGGACCCTTTTTCTAAGTCGGAGTGACTTGTGTCGCTCCTATTAGAACGGGTCCTGTGCTAATCAATGGACCGCGACCGAGCGAGACCAAAAAATTGAAAGTGACAGCTACATTAAAAAAAATGTCAACTTCAAACTCGATCACAAAAAGGAATTTCTTTTTTTTTTTAAATAAATGTGGTAAAATACATGAATTATAATAGAAAATTAACATTGAGCTTTCAAAGATCAATGGTAAGTGGTAAAGTAAATAGTAACTTACCCTTGCTCCAGAATACGTGTGCTGCTAGGTTAGTCAAGTAAAGTTGAAATAAATATGCCAGCTACCATATTCAGTTCAGTTATAGAGTTGGAAATAAAGTGTGTGGCGGGCAACCTAATAAAGTTCTCTCAGATTAGGCCTGATTCCTGCACCTTCAATCCTCAGATCCATCCAATTCCTGCATCTTCACACAGATCACCCCAGTTTCGGTACCTTCACGCTTCAGTTCACCCCTATTCCTGTGCAATCCGACCTCAGGTCAGCCCCAATTTCTTCAACCTTAAAGCTCAAATCACCCCAATTCCTGCATTTTCATACTTCAGATAAGACCCAATTTCTACACTATCACACTTCAAATCAGCCCTGATTCCTACATCTTCACACTTCAGATCAGCCCATGTCCTGTTCCTTTACTCTTCAGATCAGCCCAAGTCCTGTTCCTTCACACCTCAGATCATCCCAATTGCTGCACCTTCACACCTCAAATCTGTTCCAATTTCTGCACCATTAGACCTCAGATCACTCCAATTCCTGTACTTCACACCTCAGATCACCCCAACTCCTACACTTCACACCTCAGATCAACCCCAATTCCTGCATCCTCACATCTCAGATCAGTCCCAATTCCCAGACCTTTAAATTAGTAGTTCCTAAAAGCTGGGTAATTACCAGGGCAAAACAAGAGTTGGCAGCCTGGGGCGTCTGACTAAACAACCGGGCCGCATCTAGCCTGTCTGATGTAGGTGTTAGCACCCTCTAGTGTGTGCTAGAAGTGAGTGTAGGAGAAAAGCATATTGCTGGCCAGGAATAACCTGAGTCATTGAATTGGGTCAGCGTTATTAGAGGCCAGGGCTGGATGACTCATCTTGGCAGCTCTCTCCCTGCTTTGGAAGGTTGGAGAATCTTCTAGAACTTGAGAGGGGGGGGGGGTTAGGGACTGTTATGAATATTGTGGGCCTCAGCCAATCCCTGGAGGTGGGCCGCCAGGGGGCCCAAATAAATACTAATGGGCCATACCATCTGGGGCTGTCAGGTGGAAGGGTGGGGGGGTGACCTGCCTTGGGCCTCTGCTCAGCTGCTGGAAGGACCCTGCTAAAAACACAAAGGGAGGAGGCTTCCCTGGAGGCACGGGAGCAAGATAGGACAAAGTGAGTAGTGCAACACTGTGGGGACTAACAAAGGAGGAAAGGCTGCCACATGTAGCCAGCGAGTCTCCCTTGAAGACGGCAGTGTGCTTAAGTCTTCTATCCTTTCCCTGGGAGATCTCCTGAGAGTCACCTGGGTGGACTGAGGAAGAGTCATTCAGGTGCACTGGTGTAGAGGGGCAGCCAGGGGGGCTGGTGAAAGGGGCAGATGCAGCCAGATGGGCTGGCATTGCTTGAATAAGTGATGCTGGGATCAGGGGCCACAAGGGAAGCTTTTTCACTCCAATTGTGCTACTTGTAAGGGACTTTGAGTTTCTGTCTGTAATGGGCTGCTACTGAACTGACAAGGGGCATGTCAGTTCCACCAAGGTTGAACCAGCAGGAGAATTCAGAGGAAGAAAGGATTAAAGTGTGTTTTGGTGGAAGGCTGTATATAAAAGACTGTAAATAGGATGTTGTCCCTGAAGATCTTGTTAAAGTCAAGTGGGCATACCATAATCTCCCATCCCTATCCAAGTTGTTAACCCCGTAACAAACAAAAAAAAGATCTGGACTGTTCTCTGACTCTGTGTGACTATGAAGATTCGGTGTGCCTGGCTGTGCAGGAGTGGGGAATCCATGTTCATCTGCAGCTCCTACGTTGGGTGTACCACATAGGGGAGCAGTAAAAAAATGTCAGAGGGCAGAGGATACGGATATAGCAGTTTGGAGGCAGTGTACAGAAGCCATTCGTTTGTAGGGTGGTGTACAGGGGTAAGCAGGGCCTAGGACAGGGGTCAGCAGGGTGGAGGACAGGTCAGCAGGGCAGCAGACAAAGATCACTGCTGGCAGGGAACTCAGCAGAGCTCAAGCTCCTGGTCCCCACACAACACATAGCTGACATCAGATTCTCTTACAGACACAGCCTCAATCTGTACAGTGTGTAGCTGGCTACTGCAGCTATGCTGCTGTTCAGATCTGGGTATTTCACAGGTCAGAACTGCAACATAGCACTGCACACTATACAGATGGAGCCTTTCTCTAAGAGAATCTGATCTCAGCTATCTCCTGTGTGGGGATGAGAAGCACTGCTGCCTGTTGTGATCTCAGGCTGTATGTAGTGTGGGGATTGGCGTAGTAGTTCACCGGGCCTGGCACAGCATCCATTGGGGGAGGGGGGGCATTACTTCTTAGATCTGGCCATGCTTACACCACTCAATGAAGGCAAGCAAGATGAGAGAGAAATAGCTGTGTTCCCTTCTATGTACCCAGCCACAGCGGCTGGCCGGCTTTGTTGACGTGTGGGAGGTATGTGTCCCAGAATTCCTTCATGTGCTATTTTAAATGCGGCCATGCAGCGGCCGTGGCCTGACCATAATGGAGTGAAGACGCTGAGCTCCTGCTTCCCCGAGCACTAACCTTGTCCTGCGGCTCAGCTTCCAGCGCTGCTCACCTCCAGCGATGCCTGCAAAGAGGCAACCATCATCTTAGCCACCCGGCGGGGTCTCCTCACGCTCCGTGGACCTCCAGCACCTCTTTACAGCCTCCCAGGGAGGACAGCATGTGGCAGCCAAGATAGCGGCGGACCGTGGATCATTGCGTGCCACACTGACACCAGGGATTGTCTCCCCCTCCGAGCCACCGCATCTCTAGGTACAGGGGCACAGCCAAACCCCTTCTTGCACTATACAACTGCATCGCTCCCCTCCTCCAATTCTGGCGAGCAGGATGGTGATTGGGACTGGAAGGCCCACATTAGGGCCTTGCCCACTAAAACTGAGATCATACATCTGATTACCACTACGGTGGAACACTCAGTTACTCAGGCCTTGGAGGGGCTGCGGGCTGATACAGAGGCCTTGGGACACAGGGTGGACACCTTGGAGACTGGCCAGGATGATTTATTACAATCTTTAACAGTGTTGAAGAAGACTTCCCTGAGGCATGATACTGTTTTGAATTATTTAATGGATCAACGTGATGACTATGAAAATAGGGACAAGAGGCAAAACATTTGCATCAGGGGTCTCCCCGAAGCCACTAGAGCCCCTGACCTACTGCCCACAGTTCAGGGCATTTTTCGCCAACTGCTGGGGGATAGAGCACCTGAACACATTGAGATTGACAGGGTCCACTGAGCCCTGCTCCCATTGCCCCAAGAAGGGGACAGGCCCAGGGATGTTGTTGGGAATGCTTCCTGAGCACACTGATGTACTGTCATGAGTCTGCAATCTAAAGGGTTAACCTAGAGCAGACTAATTGCAGTAATTGTCAAACAGGCTGCCTTATTTAAACAGCTCAGAAGCACTGTGTCTTTGCTGTCTTGTCTGCAACTCCTCCTGTGTTCCTGAAGCCTGCTTCTTGTTACCTGTTTGATATCCGTTTTGACCTTTGGCTTGTTCCTGACCTTGTTGACCTACTGCCCGTCTTGACCCCCGGCTTGTTTGACCATTCTCTCGGATCTCCCTTGTCTGCTTTCTGCCTTCGGATCTTGACCGGTTTCTCCCTTGGTGGGGCGACCCTGAGGACTGCGACCTGGTATCCACACGCAGCAAAGTCCATCCTCACCACTCTAGGCTCTGGCGAAAACCGGTAGATACTTAGATTCCGCACCTCAGGTTAGCCTGTGTCACTTACCTTGGGGGTTCCCATCTAAGCTCCGCCCTCTGGCACACGTGGGGCCTTCCTCTGCCATCAGGCTACCACTTGTATCCCTAACAGATGTTGTTTGCAAGCTGCATAAAAATGCACTGAAGGAGGCGGTCAAGAAGGCTGCTAGACATTCGCCTGCCATTGACTTTGATGGGGCGCAGCTCTCCCTATTCCCTGATCTCTCACGCAGAACCCTTATGCAAAGGCGCTCCCTCATCAGGCAGTCTACAGATGAAGCTTTCCTTTTGCCTTACTGCCTCCAGAAATGGCAAGTCAGCTGTCCTGCGGAGTAAGGATGATTTACAGCATTTTTGTGATACTTTGGTAACGGGGAGTTTAAAGGGAACATCCTGTGTAGTTTTAGCGGTGTGTAGTGCCACCTCGTCAGAAGTTTGTAGTTGAGTTTGGCAGTATTTGAGGCAATGGATGAGGATTGTGATAACAAAAGTATGGTGTCTTTCTCAGCGTCTTTTAGTGAGCGTTGAAGTTCGGCTTGCCATATATCCAGGTATGCTGGGTAGGAAGGGGAGTCTAATTCCACCAGCGTTTTATAAAACAGCGAAAGTCTATGTGAGGGTGGATTCTTGTGATTGAAAATTGCTTCCAGTGGTGTTAGGTCAGCCAGGTCTCTCAATGGTTGAGGTAGAGTGCGTATAAATTGCGCAAGCTGATTATATCGCCATTTGTCCATGAATGTGATAGTTTCGGATCGTACTAGGAGAGAGAGAGCGGTTTGAGATGCTTAGATTGAATGACATGGTGTAAAAGGCAAAAGGTCAATCCAAAAATCCTTTATCCAATGAGCCTGGGAGGAATCATGGTGTAGTAACGGCATTAGGGGGGAGTTGTAAGCCCAGCAATATTTTGCGTGCAATGAATCCCTATGGGATGGCTAGCGATTAAGTTGTCAAGGGGGATATTGAGTTCAAGTGATGTCTAGCTGATTTGGGTATCGAAGGGGTAGTGCTGAGATCTGAGCCAGCTAATTGCGTCTCCAATTGGAACCACAGTTTCGTATCTCCTTCAAATTTCCAGTCCAGGATACGCGTGAGTACCGAAGCTTGGTAGTATGCTTTGATATTTGTATCCTGCCAGATGTAACGGGAGATCAGTTTTTGTTAATAATGAGAAGAAGCCTATAGGCACACCCAATGGTATCATCTGAAACAGGAATACAATTCTGGGAAAGATATTCATTTTGATTATGTTAATTTTTCTCAACCAGGAGTGGGATAAGGATACCCGACGTCTCAAGTCAGATCTAATTGAATTCAGCAGGGGATATAATTGTACTTGAAGAACGAACCTAACCAGGGAGTTAGATTTATGCCAAGGTATTTCATGGTAGAAGGCTGCCAGCGAAATGGGAAAAATGGTTTCAAGCTAGCCACCTCCTTAGGGGCTATGTTGATATTCAGTATTTCTGATTTGGAGAGGTTAATCTTAAAATGTGAAATAATAATGTGAAAGGAGTCAAACAACTTTGGGCAGGGTGAGGCGGGGTTGCTGTATGAAAAATAAAATATCGTCCGTGTAAGCGGCATACATGTGAGTCATGTGACCCACCGTCACGCCGTGTATGTCTGTGTTTTGTCGAATGGTCGCTAAAAAGGGCTCCAAACAGAGGGCAAACAATATAGGCGACAAGTGGCAACCTTGTCTCGTACCGTTTTTTAGAGAGAAGGGTTCACTTAAAATTCCATTGATCCTAATTTTGGCCGTGGGGCAGGAATAAAGGGATGCGATTCGGTTTGACATCTTTGGACCTATGCCGAAGTGCTGGAGTGTGAGCATCAGGTAGTCCCAGGGCGCCCGGTCAAAAGCCTTCTCTACATCTGTGGAAAATAGCCCGGTGAGCTGGGAACACCTGCGGACATGATGGATCAATGAGATGACCCGCAGAGAGTTGTCTCTAGCCTCTCGGCCGGGGATGAACCCCGATTGAGCTGCAGAGATCCAGTGTGGGAGCAAAGGGAGTAAGCGGTTTGCTATAACTTTCAATTATAATTTTATATCTACGTTAAGTAGGGAGATAGGGCGATAACTACTACAGTATGTGGGGTCTTTACCAGATTTCGGTAGAATTGTGATGTGGGCAGAAAGGGACTCGGAGTGCAAACCAGTGTCAGTGGAGACAGAGTTTGCATAGGACATCAGGTGTGGAAGCAAAATGTCCTGAAAAGTTTTATAATACTTTGATGTGAAGCAGTCCGGGCCCGGGGCTTTTCCCGGAGTGTGTGGATTTCAGGGCAGTACGAAACTGCTCAATGGAAAAAGCAGCCTCTAGTTTCTGTAGGGATGAGTTAGATAGTCGTGGTATGTTAGCCTGGGCGAGAAAAGAGGTGATAAGATCGTGTCTAGTCTGTGAAGAAGGGTAAGTGGATTGAGAGTCAATGTTATAGAGGGCTGTGTAATATTCCCTAAAAGCCTCAGCAATCTGTGGCGAGGTATCGACCATATCCCTGGATGGGATTTTGATTTTAGAAACTAAGGATGCCGATTTCTTAGCTTGTAGGGATCTGGCCAGTTGTTTACCAGGTCTATTACCCCATTCATACTGCTTCTGGGATATTAGGTGGAAGTGCCTTTTAACCTTCAAATGGAGGAGATCCCTTACCTCTTCCTGTTTCCACGTCAGCGCCTCCAAAAGAGATTTATGGGCTGATAATTTATGAACTCGTTCAAGCTCTGATACTTGTCGCATTGCGTCCTCCAGACGTTGACCGTGTTCCCTCTTTTTGCGCGCCCCCAGTTCTAACAATTTGCCACGGATTGTGGCCTTGTGGGCCTCCCAGAGCAGAGAGGGGTCCACCCCTGTTGTGGAGTTATCTACGAAGTATTGCTTAAGTGACTCAGATAATACTGAGACATCAGCTGGGTGGGAGAGAAGTGAATCATTCAATTTCTAGTTAGTAGATTTAGACGACAGAGAGGGTACGGTCAAGGTAATGGATACAGGTGCATGGTCAGGAGTGGTCAGAGACAGACGCCATTCCTATGAAGGCGGAGCGTAAGAGTGGGAGATGGAAGTGATCAATGAAAATGTTGTCTATACGAGAATAAGAGTTGTGCGTTTTGGAAAAATAAGAGTAATCTCTAGCCTTAGGGTGAAGGATTCTCCATGCATCTATCAGTTGCATATCCAAAAGCCTCTTTTTTATAAGCTACAGTTTCTTAAAGGAAATTGAGGAATGCGCTTGGGAGTCGTCCAGTATCGGATCTAGGGGCATGTTAATATCTCCGGCTAAAATCAGTAATCCCTTGCTGAAGTCCATTAGCTTGGTTAGAACTTGTGAAAGGAAGGATGTCTGGTTATGGTTCGGACAATAAACATTCACTTAAGTACATTGGGTGGTGCCTATAGTACCCCACAAAAACAGATAACAACCATGTATGTCTGCCAGCACATCTGAGAGTTGGAAGGAGATGCTCTTACCAAATCCGATGGCCACGCCTTTGTCTTTGTTGGTATCAGAAAGGCTGTAATACCATTGCACATACCTGTGTAAGGACAGCCGCACCAAGGAGGTGTGGGTTAGATGAGTTTCCTGAAGGAACGCTATGGAAGAAGCGGATTTCTGTAGTTCCCGGAGAATTTTGTGCTATTTAGAAGCTTTGTTTAGACCCCTGACATTATATGACATCACCTTCAACGTGACCATAGTTGTAGTAGAACATCACCTAGTGAGGCGATCGTCCACCAAGTCCAGTCTGGGGAAGGACAGGAGGGGGGTGGGGGTAGGAGAGGAGAAAAAGCAGGGTGGGGAAATAGAAAAGAAAAGAGAGAGAGAGAGAACAGACAAGTAACAAACATATACAATCCAACAGTTGGGCAACAAAGGTAAACCTTGCAACAAGTTGCAGTGAACCCTAGGGGCAAAGAGGTGCACAACAGCTTGAACCTCCACAGCCATGGAAAAGGCAGCAGCGGAACCCAGATCGCCAGGCAGCACCGTCCCCCAAAGGAAGGGGGCAAAAACTATCAGTGTAAACCACATAATAGCTCATGAGTGAGCAAGCTACGCCTTGAGTCTCCGGCAACAAGATAATGCAAAAGTACATTATTGATGGTGAAGGCGCCTGGTTTTAATGTTTTGGCCCTTGATGTAATGCAAAAACCTGCTGCCCTTTTTTATTTTAATGGTGGTGTGCCAAAAAATTACAAGTAGTAGATAAGTGAAAAAATAGGCGCTGGTAATCAGTGGTGGTGTTCCAGGTGTGTTAGGGGGTATTAGATTGTCTACACCAATCAATTATGTCCATAAAGATGAACCTCGTTTACCAATAAATAATTAAATAAATGGTGGACTTTAAAATCATCTATAATACCATAATGTGAACCATTTGTAATAACAACCTAGTAAAAAGGTGATATATATCTCTGTGTCTATATAATATTGGTGACTTTTAGTGATAATAAAATTGCAATTAGTGACACTTGTGTTATAAAACCTTGTGTGACATAAAAACGCATGTAAATTAGCAATAAAATCTATAAAATCTGTAATTCATTTATATTTTTGTGCAATAGGTGAAAGAAAGTCCGTGGTGATTAAATAAAATCTTCAAAGTGCTTTTGTGCTCCAATTTGTGCTCTTGATAAAATTCAGCAATATTTGCTTCTTACCAGATGGCTTTAGGCCACAAGGACCTAGATCACTTTTGATCCCTTTAAGGATAGATCAATCCTCCACCGAGTTTATCCAATCCAGGGATAGGTGGTAGATTTTCCAATCTGGATCTGGACCGCAGGATAGGGTCTCAAGCAGATGTATATGGGAAAATATGATAGGGAAGCCAAAATATAGTGTAAATCCGTTTTTATTATAGTGACAAAATAAAAGATAAAATTGGCTGCTTACAGTGTGTAGTGCCTTCTCCTGGCACTAGGTGGAAGCGCTGCAATATATTTTGGGTGTATGGAAGTGACCACTCTGGTGCTCTGTAATAGGATGCAGTTTCCTTCCCAGCCCCTGTAGTGTGGCAGCGGTGGCGTGCGTTCCAGACCAAAGCAGGAAATGACGTCGCTGGTTAACTCAGTTTCCGGTTTACAGACCACAATGCATTTCGCGGTTATCGCGTCCTCAGAAAGTACTTATAGATGATTTTAAAGTCCACCATTTATTTATTTATTTATTGGTAAACGAGGTTCATCTTTATGGACATAATTGATTGGTCTAGACAATCTAATACCCCCTAACACACCTCACATACAGTATATAAAAAAAAAAGGAAAAATGTTCCAATGCAGCAAAAACTCTGGGGTCGGTAAAACTTAGGTAGGCAGGGGCAATAATGCTCCCCGGCCCAAAGGGAAAGTCAAAAGAGAAAACATTGTAGGTAGCAATGAGGAAAGAAGGGCATGAAATCTTGCAGAGGATACCTCAGCCATGCTTCTGAGAGGAGCCTGGTGTTCCTGTACTGCGCTTCTTAGAGGGCGTTTTGCGCCATTGGGAGTCAGGAGTCACAGAGAACGTTGGAATGCAGTCATGCCATCCGGGAAGCTCCACAGGCTTTATGCCAGTGTTGTTGAAGAAGGCTGGGAGATCTTCAGGGAACCCTAATGTAGAGGAACGACCCCCAACCGTGGCAATCAGGCACACCGGGAAACCCCAGCAATAAGTGGCACCTTCTTCCCTAAGCTGCTCCAATAGAGATTTCAGGGCTCTGTGGTGTTCCAGCGTCTCTTTGGAAAGGTCAGGGTAGATAGTAAGGGTCGTCCCATCAAAGTCTATATTTTGTGTACCCCGCAGTTTCACCAAAATGGCATTTTTGTCTTCATAATAGTGAAGCCTGCAGATTTCGTCCCTGGGTAGATGCGTGGAAAGATTGCGAGGTCGAAGGGCCCTGTGAACCCAGTCAAAGCGGAGGGGTTCAGTTGCGGCTTGGTTAAGTATGGAGTTAAAGATACCCCTTATGGTGTCTTCCAGGTCACAATCTTTTGTGGCCTCAGGGAGGCCTCGGATTCGCAAGATATTTCTGCGTTTCCTGTTTTCCAGGTCTTCAAGTTTGTATAATGCTGAACGATGGGCCATGGCCAAATGTGTAACTTTTTCCTGGAGCTCATTAATTGCGTTCTCATGTAAGTCCTGACATTGCTCCGTTTCCTCCACCCGCCCCAGTATATGGAACATGTGGGCACACACTGCAGTGATTTCTTTTTTGATGGATTTTTCCAATGTTCGGAACATACCCGCCATTTCTCCGTTAAGGCTGAGAAGTAGTGATGCCATTTCCAAGCCAGCGGGAGAGGGGGGCTCCTTCATGAGCTCAGAACTGTATGTGGAGGCAGGGGAGGCTCTGCGGGGAGATGCGCCGTGTGCTGATGGTGATCTGCTTGATTGTGATGCAGGGGCCTGCCCACTTAGGGAGCTGGGGCTATCAGCGGCGAGGAACCTCTTTATGGAACCAGAAGAGGATTTTTTGGCAACCGGATCTCTTCCATATTTCCTACTGAAGGCTGTGCGGGATTCCTGAGCTTTTTCAGGCATGATAAGAGGTGCATTGGACGGAGTAAAGACGGTGCTCAGCTCACATGCGGTTCGCTGGCACCATTCAGATATTAATCAAACAGTCTGGAGGTAAATGGGCTGTGATTGTTGTCCCTAGTCAGTAAGGGTGATAGACTATGAGTCAGCCAACCAGAGCAGGTGATAGTGAGGAGGCTGCACGGAGGAGAAGGGAAAGAGCTGAAGTTTGCTGGTAAACTGTGCTTCCTCGTTGGGCAGCTCAGTCTGGGTTTGAGCCTGGGTGGTACTGGCAGCAGATGAGTAGGAGTGGGGGGGTCCAGGGGATATGAGTGAATTCAGGAACAGCTTGAGGTTTACTGAGTCCCCAGAGGCCCGATCGCGTCCCGCTGTAGGAGAGGCCGCGGCTTCAACTGGCGGTTAGGCCTCAGGACTGGTACTCCGCCAAACAGGATCCCCCTTCCGCAATATTGAGCAGAGTCAGACCCAGAGGGATGGGGGAGACACCCGGTATCTGTCGCCCGGTGCCTGATGATGTGCTGGGTTGAAGGAGCACAGTGTCCAAGGAATCTGGGCCAGTTCGGCCGTGTTAACGTTCTCAAAATGAATATCTTACCCAGACTTCTATACCTCCTCATCACTGTCCTTATACAGCTGCCTCAACTGTTCTTTAAACAACTTTGCCGATCCTTCCTAAAGTTTGTCTGGCATGGCAAGCACCCACGGCTGGCTCATGCCATACTAAGGTGACAGAAGAGGGAAGGTGGGGTGGGCCAACCTGATGTCTCTTTCTACTACAAAGTCATGGCTCTGGTTCGCATGTTGAACTGGGCTAATGATGCCGCCACCAAACCCTGGGTTCCCTTAGAGAAAACTATGGCCGGTAGGAACTTAGCGGACGCACCGTGGGTCCCGAGGAGCAGCAGGGGTCTCTCAGGGTGGACCTCCCCACTGACGAAAGCTACCCTCCGGGTGTGGGACAGACTTAAAATGGAGGGCGATTTTTTCCCCCTTGATTCCTCCCTAAGCTCCCTTGGGTGGATACCCTTGGTTCGCTCCTGGTGAGGACTCCTGATTTTTCTGAGTTTGGGGGGACGACGGGAAGACATTTTGTGGCAAGTTTAAACCATCTGGACAGCTACTGTGGTTGACCGCTTTACGAGACCGGTTCGGTGATTTCCCTATGTCTGCGTGGTGTCACAGACAGTTGACAGACTTTATGGCCAGACTCCCTACTCCCCCTCGCCTGATAGATCAGCTTTCTCCTTTTGAGAAGTGGTTTGCCCAACCTCTGGAATCCCGACATCTACTTTCTCATATGCACAAATTGGTCCTTGGCACAGTTTCTCCTACGGTCCCATATTACATTCGGGATTGGGAGAGTTGGGCGTGGAATTCTCACCCCAGCAGCTTACTAAAATAATGCATTTGGCCCATGTTTCCTCCATCAGTACTAAAATTCAGGAATCCTCCTACAAATTCCTCTCCCGATGGTATAGGACACCCACACGTCTGGCACAGATGTTTTCTAACGCCGATCCTTGGTGTTGGAGGGGTTGCGGCCAAGAGGGCACATTCCTACATATCTGGTGGGAGCGTCCGATCCTTAAACCTTTCTGGGATGCAGTTCACCCCTGGATCCAGAAACTGGCTATCACCCCTCCTGACCGCACTCCGCTTCAGTACCTCTTTCATGATACCCACTCCTCTATTAAGAGGTATAAACGTAGTGTTACTCCATTTTTGCTGAAGGCTTCCAAATGACTGGTTCTGAGACATTGGAAACAGATTACTTGATCGACCCTGGCTGAATAGAAAAGGGAGGTGAATTTGGTTATGGATGCGGAAAGGAGGGTGCTGACTTTGAGCGGCCAACAGTCCTGGTTTTTGGATACTTGGACAGGTTGGATGTTTTATTCAGAAGAGCTTTGGAATGACTAAAGTACTTGGGCCAGGCTCCTGGGGTCTGGGCGGTGTTCATTTAGGCCCTGTAACTCCCCCTCGGTGTGATGCCTCTTCCATGACTGTGTTTCTTCCAGGCTGACCATTTTTCCTCTGCTCCCTCTCTCTATTTCTGCTCTCTTGCAGCTCCTTCGGGAGCCCCATTTTCTCCCTTCTTATGTCTTTGTTCTGTTTCTATTGTTTTATACATTTGTATGTGGTGACTGTGGCACCATTACACTGTAATTCCTGATGCTGGTTGTCACGACCCTACCAGACAGCCCCCCGGGGGTGATCCCTGGGGACAGGCTCCGGACTAGTGGGTCAAATGCTACACGAGGTTCACCTCCGTTTGGCCAATAGGCACACTCTTCATTGTGATACACCTGTCTTTTGGGAAAGTGACCTTTAGTTATTGTATGATATGCCACTGTTGTTTGCTGTTATGCTTGTCCTTTTTTTGTTTTTTTTTGTGTGTGTTGCACAACTTTGTATTCTGCCTTTTTGAAATATTCGAAAATAAAGATTTAAAAAAAAAGAAAAAAAAAATGCGGCCATGTACCATGGGTTGCTGAACACTGATATAGATTATAAAAAGGATAAAATAGAAATTAATAGGATAAAATAGCAGCTAGATCAGGGTTTGATCTAGGTCAGGGTTAGGACATAGGTTTGGGTCAAAGGTCATGGTCGGGGTCAGCATAATTTAAGTAGGAAAAAACACTTTTTTTTTCTATGTAGTGTCAGGGTTTTTCACGTTAGATAAAAAACAAAATTAGCAATATTTTTCCTAGGCCCTACTTCAGCTACAATACAACATACACATACATTATATGGTATTGCTGCAAACGTCGGGAGTGGTAGGTCACGGTAAGGCAAGAAATATACAGCTACTGATATTGCATTATTATTTTTGGTCAAATTTCCTTTAATAATTAAAAAAGAAAATCAGGATATAGCCATTACCATAAACCACCAAATGAAACCCCAATATATCCTGAAAAATGCAAGGTATAATTCATCTGGATACACTAAATAGCTGCGATGATATGTAGAGTTTTACAATCACATATCAAAGTTGCAGAACTGGTTTTAAGCATTAAGATTTGTTTAACCTTCCTTAATATAGGGGTAAATTTTAACTAGCATGTTGATGAGGCAGAATCCCTTCCCAGGGAAGGGAAATATAAGCAGATAAACTTCAGCCTTGAACACAGCCATTAGCATCTCCTTAAGACCGCTGCTGGGGTGATGGAAATTGCTTTTGTGTAATCCTACCCACTTGTCCTTCTTAATGATACCCCACAGTGTGCCTCCCAGCCTTAGTCTGTGTGTTTCAAGACTTTTAAGCAACAGAAGGCAAATTCATTATGTAGCGGACCCCCCAGAACCCCCTAGGGCCTAGTGATGACTTTCAGAGGCAGAGAGGGGCTACATACCTCCTGTGGGTGTGGATTGTCAGGCATGGTGGGTAGTGATGCAGGTAAAATAAATGCTGGGCGCCAGTCACTTTTATGCTGAAGTAAAGGAATAGTTTATTTCTTCTCAACAGGACAAGAATAAACAGGGGGAGAGAGGGGTAGGGTCCAGGACACCCTTTAAGAACAGTCTATTAGGCAGACTCCCATTGCAAAAGACAGGTATTCAGACAGCAGTACAGGATAGCAGACCTTGAGAATCATTAGGTATCCATGAGCTTCAGATTGATCTGGGAGACATCTTCTCTCCACTAGACACAATCCCTTTCTGTGGTCTGTACTGTCCTGACAGCTGTCCTCCATAAGAAACAAGCAGGTTACTCACACAGGTTACTGGATGTCTGTGGATGATCTTTCCCATGTGGGTCGCTGGCTCTCCTCAGCAGAATCCCAGGTATCTGACCAGGCCTCAGGCTTCAGGCCTAGTCAGCAGCAAACAGCAGCACACACCCTCCCCCAAGGGGATCCGGGCGGGAAGAGACCGATTATTGGACCTCCCCCCTCTTAAATAAGATCTCCCACAATGCCGTAGTGACACTGTAATTGGCTGAGAGAGACATGGACATTAACAGTTTGTTTAACTGTAATTCTCACACTAGTGTCAGAGGCTACAGTGCCACCTGCTGACGGAAGGGAGAAACGCAGTCAAACCTAGATTAAGAAGGGAAGCTCAATGACCACAGAATAATTACAGCCAAGCTAGTTAAGGCTCAGCAAACTAAATTTAACAGCAACCTTGCATTAAGACAAGGGTGCTACAATTACAATGTTTCATAGCTCCACAGTTTAGAGCAGGAAGCACATTGTAGGAAATTACAATCTCAAACACTGTGTTCTGAAGATGTACTGTAAAAATAAAGTGTAATATACATGTTCATTGTGGAGTTTTTAAAGCAATGTCCTGCGCAGAAGTGAGTGTAAAATTGTTGGATAGTTGGTTTAGAGTAGCCATTCTCAACCAGGGTTCCTCCAGAGGTTCCTTGGGATTCCTTGAGCTGTGGCTGACTGATCTCCAATTTGATGGTGCCTGCATAGTTCCTGGACCAATGCCACTTGGCAGAGGCAGCTGCATAACACCAGAGCTGCCAATAAGGGGTTACCATCTGTCCCCCCGTACAGGGCTCTGGCACACAGGGGGGACCAGGCAGCAGGGAGAATGATCAGGACCGCGACAGTTACAGGAAGGTGCCCTGTGCAGCTCTCTTTCTCTAGCAGCTGAAAGCAGGTGGGGGAGGGGGGGGGGGCGGACCAGCTTTCAACTGTTAGATGGAGAGACACACAGGGCCTTGTTCCTGTAGTTGCCCCCCCCCCAGACTTGTATAAAGTACTCGAAATTTCTACTTGAGTAAAAGTACAAGTGCTCGATCAAAAAGTTACTTAAGTAGAAGTGGAAGTGCTCGCAGAAAAAGTTACTTAAGTAGAAGTACTAAAGTATTCAACATTTTTTTTACTTAAGTATTGCAAGTAGTTTTTTCAAAAAATTTGCTACTTAAGTACTAAAAGTAAAAAGTACCAGTAGTTTTGAAAAAGAAATTCTACTCAAGTACTGAAAGTAGAAGTAGAAGTACTGTGTTATGTAGTTATTAAAGAAAGAAGTCAAAAGTTTGAACATCATATTGTTTTTTATTATTTCAAATGATTTATTCAAATGATTAACCTAAACGACAATCACAATTCCTTAGGCTGTAACTTTTTGTAAACAAAAAACAGATAAAGTATGTCCCTCCCTTCCCCTTTTAAAGCATCCACCTTTTAAAGCCAGGGGTGGTCTCCTTCCTGAGCTTCCTCACTCTCACAGCCAGGCAGATCACTTGAAGTTGAAGGGCCAGGGGTGGAAGGTGGTGTTTTTGGTTCGTCCATCTTTTCAGCTGATCAAAAGGCAGAACAGGAGCATGCGCAGTCTTCTTAATCGCGGTTTGATTTGATTTACTCAATTGATGATGATGTGCCAGGCCAGCTTCATCAAACCTACAACGCTTAAAGTGAAAAATGCATCAAAAACTACTAACAAAGTTGCTGTGCTAAAAATGCTAATAAAGTGCCTGCAATTTTATATATATATATATTCTTCTTGTATTCAAAATCATCGCCCACAGTATCAAAAATAAAGTGACATGTCTGTGCTAAATGCAGTGCAAATTATTCCCACAATGTAAATTTAATTCATATAAAATATATATGACAATACCACATTAAAGTTGTGATTGTGAATAAGTTAGGTGCAAGTTTAAGTGTGTAAACTAAACTTTATAACGAAAAGTCCATAACTGAATTCCAGTGTGCAATCTAAGAAGTGCTTGTCACTTGCTGTCAGATGCTTCCACCTTTCTTCTGTGATCTGCTCAAGTAAAGTGGTGGACTGGATAGCCTCTCTCTCTGCCTCTCACCTTAGTAGCACTGGCACTGCACTGGTTCAAAAAGCTGTCTATATTATTTTTATTATAAGAACTTGTCAGAACATGCTTCCACCCCCTGTCCTTGACACTAGTAGTGCTCATTTGCTTTGCTCAAGTCAAGTGCCACTGCCAGTGGCCACTGCAGTGCAGGCACAGCCGCACAGGCAGAGGCAGGCCGCAGGAAGCACAGGCACCACCACAACACAACACTTATGGTCCATGGACCATGGATGGTCAGATAATCATCATAGCCATCAGTCTCACTCTTCTTGGTTCAAAAAAGCCACCCATGACCCGTGTGTATATAATATATTAATATTTTATATTGATTATTTGATTCTCAAATGGCACATTTGCCATGGCAAGGATTAGGCCCTCTCCACGGTCCACCTCACTCACAGAGAGAAGAAGATGAGATAAAGAAGAAAATGCTCCGAGTCCTGCTCCCGCGTCCCACCGCCCGTGTCACAACTCCTCTCAGTAAGGGCCCTAAGGGGTGGAGTCTGAGTGAAACACAACACGTTTAGAGACGGAGACCTCGAGCGGGAAGACGGCAGCACGGCTCCTCCAGTGCGGTCTTAACTTGATGATCATGACAGTGATTCCGCGGGCCGCGGCGCGAGCGAAACTGTGGGATTGATTGAATTGAGTTGTGCTGCCTACTGCTACACGCTACCTACTACTACTACTAAATTGTGAGTCAGTATATTTTATTTAATTTTTATATATAAAAGCGGTATTGTTGAGCACTACTAGCCACTAGATCTCCTGGCTGTCACTTTGTCACATGTTGGGGAATCACATCGGCTCGGCTCCAGAAGTGGCGGGTGTCCCCGTCATCCTGCCAGGGCCGCCAAGAAGTTCATCACCTAATCTTAAGTTATTAATATCTTATGAGGAGAGGACCTATGAGATTGAGAATTGAAATAATTAAATATATATGGCTTTTTGAACCAGTGCAGTCAGTGCCACAGTGCCACCCAGACGCTATCCACCAGTGCCACCACCATTAAGTGTGTTGGTCGGTCACTCGAGCACTGAAGGAGGTGGAAGCATCTGACAAGTGAAGTGACACTTTAGATTTGCACACTGGAATTCATTTATGGACTTTTCGTTATAGATAGGTTTACACACTTCAACTTGTTGCACGCACCTGACCTAACTTATTTCATAACTTATTTTATTGTGATTTATTGTCATATTTTATATGAATTGAATTTACTGTTACATTGTGGGAATAATTATTTTCACTGCATTTAGGCTTTAGCACATTCATGTCACTTTATTTTTGATACTGTGTGGAGTGTGGGCAGGGCACTGGGGGCAACGATGATATTATATCGATTGCACAGGCACTTTATTCGCACAGCCAAGTTGTGTTTGTTAGTAGTTTCTTGATGCACTTTAGGCGCTGTAGCACCATTTATTTGTTTGTTTCATATTTTCTTTTTATTGGAAAGATTTGGTATAGCAGCTTTTATTATACACAGCCTTTATTCTCGTATGCGCTGATTTACAAATGACATTATACACATTTTTTTGAGCTTTATGCAACCTGCCATCTACTGTTCTGGTAGTGGTAATTTTTTTAAAAGTAACGAGTAACTATGCAGCACAAAAAAAAATACTTGAGTAGAAGTATCGAAATCATCGAAAAAATGTAGTGAAGTAAAAGTAGAAGTAGGAGAAAAAAATTCTACTCTAGGAAAGTACAGATACCGCATTTCGGTACTTAAGTACAGTACTTAAGTAGTTCTACTTCGTTACTATACATCTCTGCCCCCCCCCCGCAGTATCGATCTCCCTTCCTGCACTACTCACATCTGATTTCCCCTGCAGGCTGCTGTGTGCCCCCCGCTCTTCAGCGCTGCTGCAGGCACACACGGATGTTCAGGATGGAGTACAGGGGAAATTCATTTACTGGCCCCTTCCTTTAGTGAATGAACACAGTGAGTGATCAGTCACTCACTGTGTTCATTCATAGCAGAAACACAGTAAACTGCCTCTGTCTCCTGTTTTTTCATCTGCAGTGCAGCTGAGGTTGCAGAGAAAGAAATTGAAACACCTGTGTCCTCAATTCCTTTTTCTGTCTCAAACATAATTAAAAAAATGTAGGGCTTATACCGATTCTCTGACCCATACAGTGTGAATGTGCAGTTTGTGTGGCTGAAGCCACCTGTCACTCTGAGGATGTATGATCACAGCCGCAAGTCCTAATTTGATAAGTGTGTGGGTTAGTGGCCCCAAATACTCACTGTCTGTGTTTGTGGCCGTACATCTGTGCCCAAATGTCTGTTAAATTAGTACCTGTGGCTGTGTTTGTACAGCTGCCGCATCCCAATAGAATAACATAATCTGCCTGCACACAGCAACAAGCACATTTAAAAAAACACAGATTAACACTGTACAGGCCACAGCACCTGTGAATGAGCAGCACAGTACAATGAGCACAGTTTTATCTTTTAGATTTAGCAGGAATTTCATAAATTATGCTATGTTTGTGTCCACTGATATGGAGTTTAGTGCATGGTTTGTGAAAATATTGTTTTGATATTTATTTATTTGGGGGGGGGGGGGCTTTCAGGTAGGCTGTATGGGGTCCCTACATAATGGCAATAAACTTTTTGTCTGTATGGATGGCATTCTGACCACCACTGTAAAGGGGGCGTGTTTAGACATCGCTAGATGCATATTGCTTCATTAATATAAATGTTTAGCTAATCTGGGCAGTCATGTCTGTTCTGTGGATGGGGCGCAGGAGCAGCCATTGCATGGAAAAAGTTGGTAATTAGACATTTTTTTCTGTCCTAATTGCTGAATTGGGCTGAAAATGGCCATATCAGGCAGCGCATATCTATTCCATGACTATATAAGCACCTTTACAAACACATCAAAGCATTATACCACCCATCATTCATGGCAGTACCACTGTGCATCTCCTTTATGGTATAAAATGTTAAGCAGCATTTTATTTATGTGCTGCTGTCCTGAAGCGATAAAGCCATGTCCCTTGTCACCTAGCCAGATTTTGTTTAAAAGAAAATAAGAGACAGGGGGCATAGTAGGACAGCAGAGAGCTGTTGTTACCATAACATACTGTATCTGCTGCCTGCACAGAGGCTGACATAAATAGACATCAGAAAAACACAAGAGAGCAACAGAGCATGCATTATTGCAGTGCTTGTTTGATGTAAAGTAGGTTTACTGCAAAGTCAGTCCAGGCTGATAAAAATATGAGGGAGATAGCACAGAACTATGTGAGCTTAACTAGGTTGTGCCCCATAAAATGTAAGCTAGTCTATTTTCTTTCATGGTAATAGACAAAAATGGAATTCTAATCCACAAATTTAGATAATCTTTAAAGGGGAGGGAAAATGTATTTTCAGTGAGAGTATATTTTAGGTAAAATACTGTACTAATGCATTTAGTGCATATTGCACTTTTAGTGTCACACTTTGCAATGGTGTGGGTGTTGTGCATAATGATGTCCTTTCTTCTTTTTTATTCATTTTGTTATTCTGTGAAGAATGGTAAGATACTATTTGAAGCATCTTATACTCTTGCATTATTCCATGTGAGCTGATTTGTTTGGAAATTTGTGAGTTCCTGAGCTTTGTTGCAAATCATTAGGCCCCGTTCACATCTGAGAGATTTTCTGCTTGAAGCTTGGAGCTCTAAAACGCTCAACAAGCCAAATCCCATTCATTTCAATGACCCCTGTTCACATATGAGCGTTATGTCGCCTGAAGGAAAATGCCTGTAGTCCCAGAAAGTACATGAGCTTCTTTTTTGCAGATTACAAGCGTTTTTGGCCCCATAGACTTCAAAAGAAAAACACCTAAATTAAACATTTTACAAACTGTTTTACAAGTGTTTTGTTGCTCGTTTTTTGCTCAAGCAGCAGCTCTCTATCCCTAATTTTTTCTCCCTCTCCTCCCCCCTAGTGCTTTCTATTGGCTAAACAAAAATGCCTGAAGCTGTAAAAAGTTTGTAATACGCTTTAAAAACGCTTGTAAAAAGCTGCAAAAAAGCCAGTATATCGCGCTGACAGTTTGCACAGGAATCGGATCGTACTGGTGTGAACCACCATGCAATCCGATTCTGCTGCGGACCAAAAAAAGGGTCCTGTGCGAGTTCACTGCGATTGGGGTGCGAATTTAGCCATACAAACTGTATGGCCGAATTTGCACCGCACAGACATCGCATGTGATTTCAGGAGCAGTGCGCTCCGAATCACATGCGATGTCTGTCATCACAATAGTGTGAACTGGCACTTAGAGTTTTTTTAGGTTGAGTGCTGATCCTGTCAAGAAAGTGGATTGAAGTGCAGAAATGGATATGATTTGGACACTGGCTTTCGGCAAATAAGTTAAATATTAAAGAAGCTTATTATGTTGTTTTTATTGATCATTATGTACTTTTTGTAATTATCTAATTTATATATGGTATACATATACAGTATCTCACAAAAGTGAATACACCCCTCACATTTTTGTAAATATTTTATTTTATCTTTTCATGTGACAACACTGAAGAAATTACACTTTGTATCACTTACCTGGTGAAGACTGGAATGTTGTGGAGGCCTCTTTTGCACCTCCCGCCTAACACTCCTGAAGGTGGGACAGAGAGTGTAAAGGCAAGGCACGAGTGCCAGAGCAGCTAGCTGGTGATGTCCACTCTATAGGTGGGTAGAGCTGGTAGTGGCAGTCCTCAGAACTGGATGCTGAAGCAGCTTGGAACCAGAGCGTGGACGGGAGTAGAACTGGGAGACAAGCAGCAGTCAACGGCAACCAGGCAGAGAGGTACCGAATCATCAGGCAAGCAAGTCCAGAGTAAAGGCCAAGGTCGTTAACAGCCGGGCAATGCGGTACAAGGTCAGCAGGCAGATCAGATCCAGTAAGCAAGCTGGAACAAGCTAAAGACCATTCAGTTCTGCTCACAGTAAAAGAGCCATTTAAATAGGCCACTGGGCGCCAAGTGCTAATTGGTATGTGTGCGTGTGTGCACGTGTTCGCGCTCGCGCATGTGGACAAACATGTGCGCGATGAACTGGTAATGCAGAAGTGACATTTGTCTTTCGCTATAACTTTTAGCACGTGTGCACGAGCATGAGCCTAAGTCTGCACTGGCCTTTTGGTGGTAGAAATCTGGTTTACCTTACACTTTGCTACAATGCAAAGTAGTGAGTGTACAGCTTGTATAGCAGTGTAAATTCCCTATCCCCTCAAAATAACTCAGCACACAGCCATTAATGTCTAAATTGCTGGAAACAAAGTGAGTACACCCCTAAGTTAAAATGTCCAAATTGGGCCCAATTAGCCATTTTCCTTCCCTGTGACTCGTTAGTGTTAGCGTTAGCATTAGTGTTACAAGGTCTCAGGTGTGAATGGGGCACAGGTGTGTTTAAATCTGGTGTTATCGCTCTCCCTCTCATACTGGTCACTGGAAGTTCAACACAGCACCCCATGGCAAAGAACTCTCTGATGAACTGATAAAATGATTTGTAGCTCTACATAAAGATGTCCTATGCTATAAGAAGATTGCCAAGACCCTAAAACTTAGCTGCAGCATGGTGGCTAAGACCATACAGCAGTTTAACAGGACGGGTTCTACTCAGAACAGACCTCGCCATGGTCGTCCAAAGAAGTTGAGTGCACGTGCTCAGCATCCTATCTAGAGGTTGTCTTTGGGAAATAGACGTATGAGTGCTGCTAGTATTGCTGCAGAGGTTGAAGGGGTGGGGGGTCAGCCTGTCAGTGCTCAGACCATACGCCGCAACTGCATCAAATTGGTCTGCATGGCTGTCGTCCCAGAAGGAAGCCTCTTTTAAAGATGATGCACAAGAAAGCCAGCAAACAGTTTGCTGAAGACAAGCAGACTAAGGACATGGATTACTGGAACTATGTCCTGTGGTCTGATGAGACCTAGATAAACTTATTTGGTTCAAATGGTGTCAAGCGTGTGTCCCCGAAACCAGGTGAGTACAAAGTCAAGAGTGTCTTGCCTACATTCAAGCATGGTGGTGGGAGTGTCATGGTCTGGAACAGATTTGTTCCATATTTGGAAACAGAAGCAGTCCAAGAAAGTGCCCTCTACTTCCCGGGAGAACAGGGTAACCACAAGGAATCAAAGGAAAGAGACCAAAATGTTTATTAATTAAACTGAACATGTCCTTAATGAGAATAACCTTTCTCTCCTGAGCAGCGGTCTTGGCTTCTCGCCATGCAATATAGGTAATATGTTTGACATATTTAAAGATATTTGCCTGTTTTTAGGACACATCAATTTCAAACTAATGTATTTCGGAAAGAAATTGGATAGAAGCACAGTGATAGAGCCAAACCAGGCACTAGCATATTTAGGTGATTCAGAATTTATTGAATACGTGGAGGGCAATACTTGGATTGACTCTGTTCTCCTTGAAAAAAAAATCAAAACTATTCCCCAGGTTCGGAAATAATAGATACCTCCAAATGTTTCAGGAGGCGATCGCGAAGGATTTACGTTCCATCGATTGGAAAAAAGTTCATCCCATTGTAAATAACTTAACTCCAGGTGAATGAAAGGCCTTACAAGAATTAAAAGAACTTCCTGAGTGTCTTATTAAACCTAGTGATAAAGGGGTAACATGGTACTATGGCAGGAAAAAGACTACCTGGAAGAAGTTTATAGACAACTAAATGATCCCAGCTTCTACAAAAAAATGGCCAAATAATCCATTCCCCAATTTAGTTAGGGAGATCAATAACCGTATCTATAGAGGACAACAAGTTGGAATCCTTACCCGTAATGAATTAGAGTTTCTTAGGGTTGGTGATTATAATATACCCTCTTTTTATGTTACCCCTATGGTACATAAAAACATGGACAAGCTACAGGGACAACCCATCGTCTCGGGTGTGGGGCGCCCAATGGAAAGGATAGGCAATACATAGACAAACAGAATAAACATCTTAACAAGGAATTGCTGTATTTTGTATTGGACTCAGCAGATATTCTGTGTAAACTGATAGACCTCACCATACCCGAAGACTGTGTGCTGGTGGGAGTAGATGTGGAATCTCTGTATTCCTCTATCCCACATGAGGTGGGTGTACACACGCTTTCAAAATGGCTGGACATCCGGCATCCCCTTGCAGGGGCCCATAATGAGTTTTTAATTGAGATTGAGCTCCTGGAATTGGTTTTGAATAATAACTTATTTTTTCTTTTATAAGAAGTATTATCCACAAAAGAAGGGAGTTGCCATGCGAGCCGCGTGTGTACCCTCTTATGCATGCCTACATTTGGGGTGGTGGAAGAAAGAGGAAGTATACACCCATCCAGCTTTTGCCGAGCATGTCGTCCTGTGGGTCCATTATATTGATTGATGTGCTGGTGGTGTGGAGGGGATGCTCGGAACAATTATTTTTGTTTTGGATCTCAATGAAAACAATAGAAACATCTACCTTATTTGTAAGGTGGATGCACACCAGATTAAATTTCTGGATTTAATGATTTCCAAAAAGGGTACAAAAATTGAGGCCAGAACATTCAGGAAACCTACAGCAGGTAATACTCTCCTCCACACCACAAGACATCATCCGTGGTCACAGACTAGGGGCAATTGCACAAGCATTAAATAATTCTACAAAGAGGGTAGACAACTAAGACAACGGTTTAGAGCTCAGGGATACCCAAATCTTATCATTAAAGAGGGAATATCCAAAGCTCTAAACAAAAAAAGAGAAATGATCCTGGAAATGGAACACAAGAATCAAAACAGGAACCGATAGGGGTGGTCACCACTTATGGGTCCCACTGGAACCAACTGAGAGCTGTGCTAGGGAGATACTGGTGCATCTTATTACTGGATAATAGATTCAAACAAGTCTTGGGCCCTTGCCCTAATCTAATTGCTAAGCGAGCTCCAACAGTTGGGGACGCGTTGGTCCACAGTGAATACACCCAATCCAGCATAATTCATCAATTTTTTCATTCCCCCCTCCCCCGACAGGTATGTTTCCCTGTGGACATTGTAACATCTGCAAATATGTGATAAAGACAAAAACATTTAGAGACTCTGAAGGTAAATGGACATACAAGATCCAATCCTTTCCAATCCTCAAATCCAATAGGCCTAGGCAAAATAATGACTCTTTTAAAATACTTTTTTTACATCCTACTCCACACAGCACTATGCAATAAAAAAAATGATGATGTACTAGGACCAGCACTTCCCGATAATCCCTGTGTAGTCTTTAGAGGTGTTCCCTCGTTGAGACATAGAATAGCACACAATGTTGTAGATCGTCCAATTTAACCTACCTTTTTTCAAGATTTAAAAGGCTTTTTTCCTTTTTTTATAAGTGCAATGTTTGTACATTCAACCTTTGTAAAGGGAGAAGGATAGAGAATTTTAGATCTCAACAGATGGATCGAGAATACTCTATTAACTCCTTTATTACCTGTTCCACAAAAAAATTTAGTTTGTATGCTACAATGCAAATGTGGAAAACAATATGTAGGCCGTACCATCAGGGCCCTACAGGTGAGGTTAGGGGAACATATTGGTAATATAATATAATATAATGTAAAGAAGGGGTTCCCTGGTCATAGTGTGTCTAAACACTATGACCTGTGTCATCAGCGGAATCCTAAGAATACTTTCTTTGTGGCTATAGATAAACTAATTCCACATTGGAGAGGATCTAAAATTAAGAGAGAAATTTCACATATGGAGACGCGTTTGATTCATCGTTTGAAATCCTATGTCCCATACGGATTAAACGTGGAGTGGGATGTAAATTGTTTCATCAATAATGGTTAAGTTTAATTTTTGTATTTATATATATATATATATATATATATATATATATATATATATATATATATATATATATATATATATATATATTTTTTTTTTTTTTTTATCTGTATTTGTACTTTATTTTTTTTTTCCATTTATTATATTTTTTATTTTGTCACTGGATACTGGATCTAGTTCAGGGTTTTAAAAATATATGGTTAGATATGTATATCACTATGAGGGAAGTGCTGCATTGTTCATGTATTTACATATACATAACCATTTTCTTTTAAACATGGGTTGAAAAATCAGTTTTTCTTCACTAGATGGTGCTCTTATATATTTCAGTCAGATTTTTCCCATTTACATGAGACTGATATATATTATCTATGAGATAATGTTTTCTATTTTAATATTTAATATTGCCTTTGAGATTTATTTTTTTAAATTAAATAAATTATTTTTTCTGGTATGAAAAACTATATATATATATATGCAGGATGGAGCATTTCCGCTCATAAGCCTGTGGCAGGTAATGTGTTTACTTCCGCCCTACTTCTATGTATATAAGGAGCATAGTGCAGGTCTGGTAGCCACGCCCCTGATGACCTCAAACGTATGATGAAACGCGTTGGGTTGGACCAGACGTGACGTCACTACGCCCTCTAGCCTGCTCGTAGACTATAGGAAGGCTGCAGCTTGTCTGTCTTTTCTGTGGAGAGATGTATACACTTTCATATATACCGTGCTTGTAAGTGCATTACCTTTTTAAATAAATGTTTTATTGTATAACAGGGTTGCGCTATGATTCCATTGTTCGTTTATGATTTTGGGAATCGTTTAACTTGGATATCCGCCTGAATTGTACATTGCTGTCACTCTGCATATCGTGGATATTTACCTGACAAAAAGCGCTGTGGGCCCTTCCATTAGTTTGGAGGCAACTTATCTTCTTGTAAGCAGCCATTTTTTATCACATGCTGGTGGTTGCACTTTAGGTGGATGGATCAGTGAATACTTTTTTTTCCTCATGCACATTGGGATTTATGGTTTCCTCTGATCACGGAATTTATCAATTTAAAAGACTTTATTTTTATTTATTTATTCTTTGGACACTATATGCCTCTCTTGGACTTTTTTACTTATTTATGGATTTTGTATGAATTTTTTTACCTATCTTGATTTATTTCAAGTTATATTTATGTTTGCTTTTTCACATGTATTTTTCAATTATGTAAATTCTGCATTTTTTGATACCTCAAGCTTTCCTGCACTTGGAACTTTATAATCATGTTTTTTTGGTGTTTTGAAGATCCAATCCTTTGTCAACTGCTCCTCCTCCTTTGGAGTCTACCAACTAATCTGCCCGTGTGGCATGATTTATATAGGAAAAACGAGACGTGAATTTCACAAAAGGATGGGGGAGCATCTGACAAGCATAACCACAAAAGATGATGAATTACCGGTGGCAACACACTTTAGGGATGCACATGGTGCATCAACCAAAGGCTTTAAATGTATGGTAATCTATAAGCTAGAATTAGCCAAAAGAAGAGGAGATTGGGACAAGGTCCTGTTGCAAAGGGAAGCTAAATGGATCTTTTTATTAGATTCATTGTCACCGAAGGGGTTGAATAGTGACCTTTCTCTTCATTGCTTCCTTTGAACAATGAAAACATGCCTTTGCCCTGATTGAGGATAGCCTCTTCATAATTCCTAGGCTTCTCCATACAAATCGGTTATCTGCCCACTTCTCATGTGTCTTTTGGATTATATTAGAAGAATTTCTCTGTCCTCAAGATTTTAGTTTTCCCTCTTAACCTATTGTAGGATTTAAATGGTAACTTTACCCCTTTAGGTTGTTTAAATGGGGTTAATATGAGTTGACTGTACATGTGAACACATACTCATGTAGATGGTACCATTGCGCTGATGTATTTATATATTTACTCTATTTGTATACACCTGTTCTGTTTCCATGCACTCCTCAATATATGGGGTAAGCTTTAGCACTGTTTCTCACACCTAATTGATATACTTGATATAACTCAGTTAGTGTGTATAATAATACTCTTAGTGAGCTGATATGGACCTGAATCCCGGGTCACTTTAAGATCAGAAGGGGTGGGACTAAGCCCTGATTTAACCTGGGGACAGCTCACGGTCTTGTATGTCCTGACAAAGTTCTGGTGGGCGGAGCGAAACATGTAGACATAGACTTAAGGATGGGTCCCCTCCTCCCTGTGTTGCCGCACAATTCGATTTTGGAATTTTTGCTTTGATTTCTCCATGTGGAACAACTTGAATTCCCCGAGGTTGATCAGAGTACTGTGAGAGCCGCGATCACCATGAGTGTCACTAACATTCCATTATGAGGCTATACAGCTATCAAATGCAGCAGGAACCAAAACTGGAAGATATGCATTCCCAGGAGAGCAGCTGAGACATACCACAGCAGAGTGAGTGGCCAATCGGATGTACCGAGAACCGTGAGTACAACAGACTTCATAAACCCTAGGTGTCCTTTCTAGCAGTCATATTGGCTGCGTGCTGATACGGGGATTGGTTACCCAGTATTTGGGACTACCCTTAGCCCTGCAGGCCGGATCTGATATAACTTACTGAGTCTATATCACACTAACACTCAGCTGGTTTTGATGAACTGCTCTGGCTCTTGCTATTTATATCACAGTTTTATCTTAGTCTTTACAGCGCTGACCATTGAAGCTACTGACACTCACAGCGAAATTCTATACTTTAAGCAGACACATCCATAGACTTTCACTAAGCTACTTTCTAGCCTATGGTTACATCTTATCATCCCAGGATATGAACATTTACTTTTTTTTTTTTTAAATCAGTTCATGGTTTCCATGTGGATGCATATGCCACCATCTGCCGTATAACTATCGTTCTAGTTCAAGCAGCTGAATTTGATGCATATTGACTGTGTCTTCACCAGCTGCTTCCTGGGCTATAGGTGTCCCAGGCTAGTTTGCTAGGCCCAGGATTCTAGCTCCTACCTTGTAGAGTTTCTGTACCTCATTCACCCATTGTGGTTTTAAGGTGGGGTGCTGGCTCATCAGGGTACAGGCAGGTCACTTTTTATTATTTTTCTTATGTACATTTAGTTCTGTGCAGGCAGATAGGCAAGGAGCAGGGGGCTCTGGGAGGGAGAGGATCACACCAGCTCCCACTGTAGGTTTTTATACGTTTAGGTAGAGTTTTTATAGGGAGGGAAGTTGCCAGTAAGGGTTGCTTTGTGTAGTGGGTGTTGCGGGTTTCTTGGGGGGGGGGGGGGTCTTAAGGTTCTGATGCTGATCTTTTTCTTTTTTTTGCATTTTACATGCCAATAAAACTTTTGTAGAGGTAACTCAATAGGGTGTGTTTATCTTCTTTTTGTTGTTTTTTCTTTTTTCTTTTGTTGTTTTTTATTTTTTCTGAAGGTTGAAGGAATATTTAAACTAGGATTGAGAGGGGAGGGAGAATTAGAATATAATGGGGCAGAAAGGCAGTCAGGGTACAGACCCTAATCGAAGGATGAATAGAAAAAGATAGAGGGAGGGCTGTGGCAGTTGATAAGGAGATTCCCATGTTACAAACAACTATTGGCAATCACAGTACTATTTGTCCTATAGAAGTGCAAAATGCAACAATGAATAAAAGTGTTTATTCACCAATGCCAGAAGCTGAAAATTTTGGTGCATAAAGAGAAGTATGATTTTTTTTTTTTCTTGGTATTGCTGAATTTTGACTTCCTTCTTTACATGACTGGGCTATTAATATTCCTGGCTATACTCTTTCAGGAGTCAGGGTAAAATGAAAAGGGGGCGCTCCTATCTTGATGTGAGAAGTGATCTAAAAGTGAGTCTGAAAAAGGACCTTTTTGATGGATAATGTGAGGATGCTGTTGCAGTATAGATGGAGCTGCATATGGGTTTGCGTACTACAAAGTTAAAGTGTTTATAACCCTAAAAGAAAAAAAAAAAAGAAAAAAGAGATCCTGTTCCCTTATAGCAGATTAAAGTGCTTGTGCTGTCTAATCTGTCCCTCTCTAAACTGTAAAAAGCCTGGCTGATCCTGCCACTTTCTGTATCCCCCTCTCTGTACTGACCACGATAATCATGGCTGGTGAGCCCTGATCATCGTGATCAGTTTACGTCCCTCCGTTATCCGCAGCTCTCCTCTGTCCCCCTCACCCCTTACCTGCCTGTTAGCTCCTGTATCTGTGTCTCTGTCCCTGACCCCCCCTCCTGCCGCTATAAGTAGAAAAAATATTAGAAATTGTCACTGCCAGCCCCACTATTATATGTAGTCATACCACACTGGGTTAATGTTTTATTAAAACGAAGCTTGTAAATACCTTTTTAGAGCTTTCTTCAGGCAAGGCATTTGACTCCTAGTTGGTCTCCTACTCCAATCCTGGGGCTACATCAGGAGGGACTAAGCAGCAGCGTGACCTCTCTGGCTGACGTCAGAAGGAGATCTAGGCCCCTCTCGCTGTAGCCGGGGATCGGAGTTTGATACCGAAGATATTATCATTTAATTCCCGGAAAAAATCATTACAACATGAAGCCAGTGAGGTGAGCATATATTTTTTGGATTAGGATATTATTGTTAGTGGTGACTCTTTAGTGACCACTACACATTTTAAGACCACAGATCGGAACGGGTTTATTGGGAGGGATAGTTTCCATCATCCCTCTTGGCTAAACTCCGTTCCTAAGAGTCAGTTTCTTAGGGTGAGGAGAAACTGCACCCATTTGGCTCATTACTTTCAGCAGGCACAAATCCTTAGGAGGCGGTTCATGGACAAGGTTTATGCTGAGGCAGAGCTTGATGGGGTGATTCATGAAGTGGCGAACATCAATTATAGGCATTGACAAATATACTGCCCACTGGAGGGGTAGCAATGTGAGACGTGAAATTTCTAAGAAGGAAACGCATTGGATTTTTGACCTAAAGTATTACACGCCACATGGAACGTCGATTGGGACATCAACTGCTTCATCAGCAATAGTTGATTCTTGGTTATCCAGGAACGGCTGGTATAGGTAGGCAGTTGGATGCCTCATTCTACATTAACATTAATTTTAGTAGGACTCTGGCACCATTTTATATATTTTTTAGTTTTTTCTTTTATAGGTATCTATTTTTCTTAGCATATGGGTGATACTTCATATGTTTAATATGTTCTTATTTGGCCGTCATAGGGCCTTTTTATGACATATCTATTTATTATTTTAATATGTTATGAGTGTGATCAGGTGATCATTCTCAATGTCTATGAAGGATATATGTTAATATTATATGCGTATACCATATATAAACATTATGAGGATGATAAAGTTTTTGTTATTTCCATGGTGCGCTTTGAAATGTTATATAGTTTGTTTATATTACATTATAGGTTTTTTTCCGTTTCTCCTATATTGTATTATGGGTTTTTTCTGTTTTCTCCTGTGTATATGTTTTCTGCAACTATGAAGTAATTCTGGATAATGACTCAGAATACATTTTGGTTGTTGATATTATTCCTCATGGGGTCTTCTGATGTCCAAGGAACTATCAGGATGCTGATTTGTATTGCCGGTTAGCTGGTAGTTTTGGTTGGAGCGCAAGCATCAACTGATTACCATAGAGAGGGGAGCGCGTCCTTCCGTGGTTTCTGGATTGAGCTGTGGTGGAACGCACGCTCTCTTCCGGGTGAGCCATAAACCGGAAGTTGCGCACATCCGCCAATGACGCGGCTTCCAGTGTGAGGCATTTCTGGTTTTTCGGACCCCGCAAGGTGATTTCCTGCTAATACATTATAAATAGCGTGCAGATGGGGGCAGGCTTTGCCTTTGATAATGTCCTAATTGGGACGAAACGCGTCAAACACGCCCGCACGTCGACATGCTGACCTTGGCTTCCTTTAATTCATATGGTTGGATATGTGAGTTGCCATTTTATCTGTTCCTTTAAATTCATTAAAGAAGTATACTATGCCATTGGAGTTTCCTCTTTATTTTGAGGTTCACGGTATATTAAGGTTGACCATTGAGTGAAATTTTTTGAATCGCTACCTGCATTGATTATTGATTGCGCACTGGAGATCTGCCTATTCCAGGGGGAACCTTTGGATACCTTTGGTTATATGCCTATTGTGACCTACCCTAAACCGGTGGTCAATTTGTTCCGGTAAGCAGACACCCCTTTTATTTGGTGCACGTGGTGATTTCTTTCCACCTACCGTGATCCCATCTCCTGGTGTTGGACTTCTTGGGCTTCAACCTTTGGGTTGTATTATCTACATTTGTGGGACTTTTCATCGAACTGAATTTCTCAGCATTTGTGTTTAATATATGTTGGCGGAGGCGCTGTACCCTTATTATTATCTTTGACTTATTTGTTTATGTACTGGCAGCCTTCTGATGTTCATTTTTAATCATTTGCATTAGTCTGTAGTGTGACCAAGTGCGGCTGGTCTTCTTGCATATATATTGCAAATAGGAAGACTGTGATGTAAAGGGGCACTTTGAAGTAAAGGGGGGTAGGGGGCTGCGATGTAAAAGGGGGGTGCTGTAATGTAAATGGCTATAATGTGAAGGATAGCACAAACAAGAGATTTGGACACCTGCTGGACGAAAATTTTACTGACCATACCTCAGTGAATGCAATTCAATATCCCTGGTCAAAGATTATTACTAGTGGTATACCCCAAGGTTCATGGGTTTTCCAATTGCCAATCAAATGGTGTTGTGTATTTCCTCAAGTGTCCATATACCAAGGTGTATAGGTCAAAGCAGCCAACTGATCAGGGTTAGAATAAACTGACATAACATTTTCAACCATTGGGACCCGTCTATAGGTGTCGTCAGACAAATACATCCAAGAAAAATACAGACCTAGAAAAAGTCAAGGACAAAAATAGAAAACATAAAACTGTATAGAGTGTGGATCATTATGTGTGATTAAAGTGGTATGGGTTGAAATTATATAATTTAAGTTAGATAGAAAAATTACATTTGAAATTTTTTCAAGGGTTTAAAAACTAAATTTGGATACAGTGCATCCGGAAAGTATTCATAGTGCTTTACTTTTTCCACATTTTGTTATGTTACTGCTTTATTCCAAAATTGATTAGGTTCATTATTTTCCTCAAAATTCGACAAACAATACCCCATAATGATGATGTGAAAGAAGTTTGTTTTAGAATCATTACGAAATTAAAAAAAAAAATGAAAAAAATCACACGTACATAAGTATTCTCAGACTTTGCTTAATACTTTGTTGAAGCACCTTTCGCACCAATTACAGCCTCAAGTCTTTTTGAGTATGATGCTACAAGCTTGGCACACCTATTTTTGGGCAGTTTCTCCCATTCTTCTTTCCAGGACCTCTCAAGCTCCATCGGGTTGGATGGGGAGCATCTGCACACACCTATTTTCTTTTTTTTTAACTCTTTTTATTTCAAAATGTGCAATACAAACAGTATATAGTACAAACATCAATCAGTGCTATAGCATATAATTATAATTTGATTTTTTACGTTACACATCACATAAAAAAAACAAAGTTTTCCCTTTCTTCCTTTACATACCCTTGGTGTGTGCATCTTATTGTATTACTTCCATTAATCATAAAATACATAAATTAGCTAATATATTCACGTCTTCCTTCCATATATACAAGCTCTACAATTAACTGACTGTCAACGTTGAGGAGCACCAAGTATCCCATATCTTGTTATATTTCTTTGGGCATCCCCTGTTCATATACAACACTTTTTCATAAGGCAAAATCTGATTAACAGCCAATAGCCAATTCCTTATATTAGGGGGACTAGCTTGAATCCACTTCAAAGTAATAGCTTCCCTTGCCAAAAAAATAGTTTCCCTAAGCATAATCTTTTGGTGTCTAGACCACACCTATTCATCCAGTATACCAAGTAAACAGACTTTTGAGGTCAGAGGAACAGGTATAGCCAACACCAAAGATAATGTTTCTACCACTTTCTGCCAATATCCTGCAATCGCTGGGCACTGCCACATAACATGAGAAAAATCCGCTCTCTAATAGTACCACATCTTGTACACTCAGATGTCGCCATACGGTGCATCACGTGCAGCTTAATAGGAGTCAGGTAGGTTTGATGTATCATATAGAGTTGGATTAATTTATTATTCACTGCTGGTGATACATGTAAATGAGATGTACATGCCTCTTCCCAATTCTCATCTGAGAGATTAGGGATTATTGCTTGCCACTTAGACTTGACTGCCAGTGGAGCTACTCTCATACTAGAATTAACCACTTAAGCCCCGGAAGATTTTACCCCCTTCCTGACCAGGGCCTATTTTGCGATTCGGCACTGCGTGACTTTAACGGACAATTGCGCGGTCGTGCGACGCTGTACCTAAACGAATTTGACTTCCTTTTTTTCCCACAAACAGAGCTTTCTTTTGGTGGTATTTGATCACCTGTGCGATTTTTTTGATCATGCGCTATAAACAAAAAAAGAGCGTCAATTTTGCAAAAATAACAATATTTTTCACATTTTTTTTATATGAAATTCCCAAAAAAAAATGTAAAAATCAAAATTTTTTAACATTTTAGGCCAATTTTGTTTTTTAAACAAGCAAAAAATTGGAGGAGCAAACCCTGAACATGTATATCTAAAGCCGGTGCAGCTATGGACCAAGCAACATGTATATTAAAAAAGAATATCGCAACCATGCAAAAGAAATGACTATCAAATATGGAGACCATCCATAAATAAAAATGGGGATTTAGTTCCACCATATGGCCATATCGTGCTCAAGCCCACCACTGCGTCAAAGTACCCCATTATCGGTGGGTCCTACACTATCCATAAAAAAGGGGTGAATCCAGCCTGTCTTACCCTTGGAGACAACGCTCCTTGCTGGGAAGGTGTGCTAATGCACTGCATTGGACTCCTCCTATATCTACTTGATAGAGGACACCAATAGAGTACAGGTGTGTGTGGGGGATGGGATGCTCAACCTCATAAGTCTGGTCAGACCGAATACATAATAAACAAGCAAAAAATTGGGGGAGCAAACCCTGAACATGTATATCTAAAGCCGGTGCAGTTATGGACCAAGCAACATGTATATTAAAAAAGAATAGCGCAACCATGCAAAAGAAATGACTATCAAATATGGAGACCATCCATAAATAAAAATGGGGATTTAGTTCCACCATATGGCCATATCGTGCTCAAGCCCACCACTGCGTCAAAGTACCCCATTATTGGTGGGTCCTACACTATCCATAAAAAAGGGGTGAATCCAGCCTCTCTTACCCTTGGAGACAACGCTCCTTGCTGGGAAGGTGTGCTAATGCACTGCAGGGGACTCCTCCTATATCTACTTGATAGAGGACACCAATAGAGTACAGGTGTGTGTGGGGGATGGGATGCTCAACCTCATAAGTCTGGTCAGACCAAATACATAATAAACAAGCAAAAAATTGGGGAAGCAAACCCTGAACTAGACATATGCCGGTTTTCGGTTATGCGATATACCGCGGTATCGCATATTCACGGTATTTATATTGCCAACTTTTTTAAATACCGAGTGTCTGTGCTGTCTGCCGGGCTGTGTCATTCTCCCCGCTGTGTCAGGCTCCCTGCTGTGTCGCCGTATCATGCCGTATGTGTGTCTGTCCTGTCTGCCGGGCTGTCAGGCTCCCCTCTGCATAATGACCCTGCTGTGTCGCCGTGTCGCCGTGTCACGCGGCTCTGCTCTCCTACTAGAACAGAGCCGCTACTTCCTGTATAGTTCCGGGCGGCTCACAGGCGGAGTGATATCAGATGCACTCCGCCTGTGATTGTGAATGGAGGGAGCCGTACACAGGAAGCATGCGGCTGTGCTCTACACTGCAGCCACATTCTTCCCGGGCTCAGCCAGACACAGTGCCCCTGCCTAGTGAGTGAGTGACTCGTGCGTGACGATTATATAACTACTGCAAGTACCTATCTACCCCCAATATATACTGTCACTGTGTAGATATATATATATATATATATATATAAAATAATATATTATATATATATATATATATATATATATATATATATATATATATATATATATAAATAATATATTATATATATATATATATATATATATATATAAAATATATATTTTATATATATATATATAAAAATAAATAATATATTATATATATATATATAAATAATATATTATATATATATATATATATATATATATATATATATATATATGTATATGTATATTATATATATATATATATATATATGTATATATACTGACTGACTATATAATAATGTGCATAAGTGAACCAAAGTCCCTAAATTCAGCAATGAAATTCAAGTGAGGTAGAAATGTAATAATTTAAATTTAATAATTGAATACCGTGATAATACCGTATACCGTGGCAAAACCTTAATCAATTAATCGCAGCGTGAAAATCTGATATCGTCACAAGCCTACCCTGAACATGTATATCTAAAGCCGGTGCAGCTATGGACCAAGCAACATGTATATTAAAAAAGAATAGCGCAACCATGCAAAAAAAATGACTATCAAATATGGAGACCATCCATAAATAAAAATGGGGATTTAGTTCCACCATATGGCCATATCGTGCTCAAGCCCACCACTGCGTCAAAGTACCCCATTATCGGTGGGTCCTACACTATCCATAAAAAAGGGGTGAATCCAGCCTCTCTTACCCTTGGAGACAACGCTCCTTGCTGGGAAGGTGTACTAATGCCCTGCAGGGGACTCCTCCTATATCTACTTGATAGAGGACACCAATAGAGTACAGGTGTGTACAGGTTACCATATGTTTGGTAAAAAAAAATCGCAAAAAGCGTATTTTGATTGGTTTGCGCAAAAGTTATTGCGTTTACTAACAAAGGGAAAGATTTTTGTCATTTTTGTTGCTTTTTTTTTAAAACGCGTAATGGCGGCGATCTGCGATTTTTTTTGCGGGACTGCGACATTGGGGCGGACAGATCGGACCCTTGACTGACACTTTTGGGGCTACCAGTGACATTACTACAGTAATCAGTGCTATACATATGCACTGTTACTGTAAAAATGACACTGGCAGTGAAGGGGTTAACTTTTTTGAGAGGGAGGGGTTAAGTGTGTCCCAAGGGGCGTGTTTCTAACTGTGATTGGCTGTGGCTTGATGTGTAAGAACAGTGATCAACGGTCCTACATAGCAGAACCGTATGATCGTAGAGAACAAACAAGGAGCCGCACTTCTGGTTAGAGTTATAGAGTATAAAATCCAGGTTTATTAAGTCCAAAGGATAAAAGCATATCAAAACATGACCACAACAGCCAGAGACATGAAAAAAAGAGCAAGGCGGTTAACGCTTTTCACGGAAACGTCCGCTTAGTCGTAACCATGCTAAAACATAACAAAACACTGCTTTAAATAAATATGTCCATTTCCTGTGTTCCTTCTAGATTGCAACCAATTGAGCACACAGCTGAAGGTAACCATCTTTAATTGAAAACAGCAAAAAGGCCCAGCAGGAATTGTTATTATATAGATAGGCTTCACCACAACCCAAAAATAAATATATATATGTATGTGTGATAAAGCACATCAACCTAATTTCAGTGTATATAGAAAGATGGCGAATGGTGAAACCCAATAGGAAGGAAAAAGAAGAAAGAAATCGAGAAAAGAAAAGGAAAAAAGAGAAGAAGAAAGAAAAAGAAAAAAGTGAGAACAAGATCAGAAAAATATATATATAAAAATACAATGAATAATAAAAAGCAAAGAGCAAGAAATAGAAAACAAAGAGGGGGGGGGGGGGGGGGAGGAAAAAATAAAAAGTAAGAAAAAGAGTAAAAGAAGGAAAGAAAAAAGCAGAAAAGAAAAACGGGATAATTTGATAAAATAATGCATTTGTAGGGATATATAAAAATAAAAATAAAAAATAAAAATGAAAAGAGGAATATATATATCCCCCAAAAATATATAAACAAAGTCAAGTTACAAGATATCCCCACAGTAGTGTGCTAAGATCGGTAGCAATCCATGTAACACTTAATATCGTTGGTCAAACAACCTTCAAATGGTAAACGCATATATATACATGATTCCAATACATCAAATATAACATATAACAAGCATATAGATATACAGTGGGTACGGAAAGTATTCAGACCCCCTTAAATTTTTCACTCTTTGTTATATTGCAGCCATTTGCTAAAATCATTTAGGCTCATTCTTCTTCCTCATGAATGTACACATAGCACCCCATACTGACAGAAAAACACAGAATTGTTGACATTGTTGCAGATTTATTAAAAAAGAAAAACTGAAATATCACATGGTCCTAAGTATTCAGACCCTTTGCTCAGTATTTACTAGAAGCCCCCTTTTGATCTAATACAGCCAGGAGTCTTTTTGGGAAAGATGCAACAAGTCTTTCACACCTGGATTTGGGGATCCTCTGCCATTCCTCCTTGCAGATCCTCTCCAGTTCTGTCAGGTTGGATGGTAAACGTTGGTGGACAGCCATTTTTAGGTCTCTCCAGAGATGCTCAATTGGGTTTAAGTCAGGGCTCTGGCTGGGCCATTCAAGAACAGTCACGGAGTTGTTGTGAAGCCACTCCTTCGCTATATACTAAAGTGTATAACAGGCATGGGATATGTTATGTAGAATATCCAACCCTGTGGGTAGAATAGGTGCGGCAATTTGTATATCGTAAAAGACACCCAGAACGCAGCATAGTATCCATACATGTTACGATTGAATGAGAAAAAAGTTATGCACACAATCGTAAAAGCATGGACATCCCGTTAAGAAAGACGTAAGAAAAGAAAAGAAAAGAAAAAAACAAAGAAACAAACACAGGGATAAATGAAAAGAAAAAGAAAACAAATAAGAAGCGGAGACTAGAGAAGAAAGAAGAAAGAAAGAAAGGAAAAAATAATAAATGAAGGGGCAAGAAACTAAGAAAAAATGGGAAAAAACGGAAAATTGATATCAAATACTTACCGTAATTTTCCTTTCCTGATGGACTCCATGGCAGCATACGTTTGGGTAGGCCCCGCCTCCTCTCCTACCTCATAGGACCCCACTCCCATAAATCTTTGCTCCCTTTCAGCATCAGTGTTCTGTAACTAGCCTACTCAGGAATTGGGAGGGGACTCCTGCTGCCATGGAGTCCATCAGGAAAGGAAAATTACGGTAAGTATTTGATATCAATTTTCCGTTTTCCTGACAGACTCCATGGCAGCATACGTTTGGGAAATAACTCGCTATACACTCCCGGGTGGGAAGATGCTGAACAAAGAAAACTTTAATTGGCACTGTCAACTGACAAGACTTGAACACCAAAATTAACGGAAGACAAAGCAGCAGGTTCAAAACAATAATGGGAAAGAAAAGTATTAACAGATGACCAAGATGCTGCCTTGCAGATCATGTCAGGTGCGACGTGCTTGGAAGCTGCCCAAGACGTAGCGACACTTCTTGTAGAGTGAGCTGTAATCGCCTCTGGAGGAGCCAAGCCCTTTGCTCTATACACCCATTGGATAGCCTGAACGATCCACGCAGCCACTGCTCTGGAAGATGCACGCATTCCCTTCTTTTTGCCATGTAGCAGAACGAAAAGGAAATCCGATTGGCGGAAGGAGGATGTGGCCTCCAAATATTGACTTAGAGTGTTGCCCACGTCTAGAGGATGGACTGAAGAATTCTCATCAGTTCTGAAGGTGGGAAGAACTATCTCAGCATTTTCGTGGAAGACAGAGGTCACTTTTGGATTTGACCCGAGCATAGGGATAAGGACCACCCTGTCTTGAAAAAAGGTCAAAAAAGTTCTTTGTGACCCAGATTGTGTATCCCAGAGACCCTCTTAGCAGAGGAAATGGCCACCAAAAATGCTGTCTTCAACGTAAGTTCCTTGATAGACATGGAAGCAACATCCTTTGAAGAAAAAAAGTCCAAAACTAAAGGAAGATCCCATTTTGGGAATCTTGGCCTTCTCTGAGGCCTAAGCCTGACTGCTCCCTTAAAAAATTGCTGAATCAGATGATGACTTGCCCACTGAATTCTGGTAAAGGCTGAAATGGCGGATACTTGCACCCGGAGAGAACTAACCGAGAGGGACAGATCCAGACCAGATTGCAAAAAACTTAAAATTTGCTGAACAGTAGGTGTACCTACTGGACCTGACCTCTGGGCCTGATGACTCATGAACCTGGCCCATATCCTTTCATATACCCTGTTGGTGCTAGGTCTTCTTGAACTCATGAGAGTCGGAATCACCTCCTCTGGACATCCGAGAGCTTCCAACCTCCCCCTCTCAAGAACCAAGCCCTGAGGTGCAGCCGAGCAGGGCATGGGTGAAGAGTAGGACCCTGAGATAGAAGGTCCGACCTGAGAGGTAGAGGGATTGGATCCCTGAAGCTCGGGAACTGGCACAACAGCTCGCTGAACCAGTAAGGAGTCCAGGTAGGCATGAAGAATCTTCTTTTTCTCTGCCGAAGGAGGAAGTGAGGTTGCGACAAACCTGGGTTTGGGAATGCTGTCGAACGCCCACGAATGTCCCTGGGACACGATGTTTAACACCCAGGGATCCTGAATCGAGGCCCCCCAGACATCCCGAAATTGGAGCAACCTGGCCCCTACCGGGAAGGCCTGGACGGGCCCCACCTCAAAAGGATTTGGTGGCCTCCCGGTCACCGGACGAAGAGCCTTTAGAGCCTTTCTGGAAGGTGGATTGCCTTGACTTCCAACCTCTTCCGTAGGACTTGCCTGGTTTGTAGCTGCGTGCTTCCCTGGCACGATTGGCAGTTTGTCTTCTCGGGAAAGAGCGCTTCTGAGCGCCTGGGCGTTTATCCTGAGGGAGGAAACCAGATTTTCCACCCGTGGCCCGAGCTATGGCTGCATCCAACTTGTTCCCAAAGAGGGAAGAACCCTCAAAGGGAATTCGGCACCATGCCTGTTTGGAAGCAGCATCAGCAACCCAAGGCCTAAGCCAAAGGGCGCGTTTAGCCGTAACCGAAGCCAGCATAACTCGAGCCAAAAGGCGAATGGTGTCTAGAGACGCCTCCCCCAGAAAACCCGCAGCCATCTTCAGCTCCTGGATTGGGGAGCTCTGGAGCACTTCCTCCGAAACTCCTCCAAGGGTGCCCTCGAGGGCATTAATCCAGACTTCCATGGCCTTTGAAATTGTAGCCAAAGCCAAAGCTGGCTTACAGGCCATGCCGGCCAAAAGATATGCTCTTTTAAGGTCAGCGTCGATCCTCCTATCCAACGGATCCCTAAAAGAGGCTGTATCCTCCATTGGAAGGGTGACATGCTTGACCAAACGCATCACAGCTGCATCCACACTTGGGGAAGATTCCAGGTACTTCACCTTATCTTGTTTAAATGGATACAGCTTCGCCATTTTTGTGGTCAGAGAATTTTTCCTTTCCACTCTTCTGTAATTATATCTCCCAGTTCCCCTAGAAATGGGAAGTCCAAGCGCTCTTTGCATAGCTGCTTGAAATATTTTCGCTGTTTTGGGGAGGAGACAGCTGGGTCCTCCCATTCAAGAGCTTCTCTCACCGCCTTCACAAGAGGGGAGACCTGGCTGAACTCAAATCCTGAACCGGAGTTATCTGAATCAGAATCGGACTCTGACGGAAGGATAGAAGGATGGCTAGGTTGGGAGGACTCAAAAGGATCCTGAACCAGAAGATCTCTTTCCGGAGAGCGGGGTGGCCCTGCAGAAGTACTCGGCTTCTGTAACCCAGCTAGAGAGTCTTTGAGGACTCTGCGTACCACTTCCTCAATATGATGGTCCGACTTCTCCCTTTCACCCGTAGCTTGGGCATAACAGGGTTTACACAGAGAGGAACCATCCGATACTATGGTACCACATCCCCAGCATTTCTTCCCGTGCGGGCGATCAGAACGGCCATGATGTGTTGAACCAGAAGATTTGCCATCACGTCCCCTACTATGGGGGGAATTACGTCTGGACCTGGATGAGGAGTGCCGGTGATGCGACTTTGAACGTCTGTCATCTCTGCGTGCGTTAGGCTGCTGATCAGACCTAGAAGAGCTAGAGATAAAGATATGTAGAGGTATATCAGAGAAAAACACCAAGACCTTCCCCCCCCCCCTTAAATGCCCAGCACATACCTGGTATGAGCGGGCTGGCCACTAGGGGGCGGAGAAGCGTCCATGGTCACAGCAATAGAGGGCGAAAACACTCTACCTACAGTCAGATATAAAGACACACTTGTACCAGAATACTTAAGAGAAGAGGAAACTGCAAAAAGAACCCTTTAAAATTGCGAGATTCTTACCTGAAATACGCTAGTCAGAGTCTGGGGGAGGCTGTATCAACGTCTCGACCATCCCACCAGCTCTGACAAACACTGACTTTAAATATGCCGCCTCGCGGCCTCCAAACGCTACCACGCATGCGCGAGTGACGTCACGCGTCAACCCCGCGCATGCGCACCGAATCCTGTGCCCGGCGGCTATCGCGCATGCGCAGAAGCGCCGCACAACCCGGAAGCGGCGGCCGCAGACGCGGCCACGGCAAGACCGGGAGCCGCCGGGCAACGATAACAGGCACTAGAGGGGAGAAAGGCATAAGGCTAACTCTGCAATGTGACACACAGTAAAAGAGCCCACACTCAATCAAGTAAGTAACTTCCAAGACACTAACAGATAGCATAAACACTGAGGTAAAACAAAGTAAAAACGGTGTCCCATAACAGGGCTTACCACCCTGCCCAGAGCAGAGAAGGGTCCAGAGGCGCACCACCGGTCCATATCTTCGGGCAAATTTAGGCCACCCGCGGCAGCAGGGCTCTCTCGGCCAGACCCCCAAGCTCCTGCAAGGGGGTTTCTTCCATTGCCCCCTCCATACCCTGCTAATAGCCAGGGCTTAGCGGAGACTCTACGACCCCTTCTTTTCCAAAGAATAGGACTGGAAAAGTAGGAACATAAAACCGTATGTATGAGGAGGACGAAAAAAGAACACTGATGCTGAAAGGGAGCAAAGATTTATGGGAGTGGGGTCCTATGAGGTAGGAGAGGAGGCGGGGCCTACCCAAACGTATGCTGCCATGGAGTCTGTCAGGAAAGAATAATTAGTAGAGAGAAAAAGAAAGACAGAAAGATCAGATGAGACTCTTATTGACCGATCAAAAAGAAAAACCTATGGAGAGAAAGCATATGTAAAAAATATATATGTATATATATAGTATTGGGAAACAAGCAATTATAGGGACATAAATATATATAATATAATATAATATATCGCGTTGTTCAAGAAAACTCCCCATTTGACATATGTATATATATGTATACTGTTGTCTATCTCGTATATATTAGACCAGTCACAATGTTAACACTGTGTATGCTGACCCAACAGTGAGTAAGCTTGGATCAAAGCAAAGACCAAAAGATCGGCTAAGACCGGTTAAGACAACATAAGCTGTAGTGTTGTCTTAACCGGTCTTAGCCGATCTTTTGGTCTTTGCTTTGATCCAAGCTTACTCACTGTTGGGTCAGCATACACAGTGTTAACATTGTGACTGGTCTAATATATACGAGATAGACAACAGTATACATATATATACATATGTCAAATGGGGAGTTTTCTTGAACAACGCGATATATTATATTATATTATATATATTTATGTCCCTATAATTGCTTGTTTACCAATACTATATATATACATATATATTTTTTACATATGCTTTCTCTCCATAGGTTTTTCTTTTTGATCGGTCAATAAGAGTCTCATCTGATCTTTCTGTCTTTCTTTTTCTCTCTACTAATTATTCTTTTTCCCATTTTTTCTTAGTTTCTTGCCCCTTCATTTATTATTTTTTCCTTTCTTTCTTTCTTCTTTCTTCTCTAGTCTCCGCTTCTTATTTGTTTTCTTTTTCTTTTCATTTATCCCTGTGTTTGTTTCTTTGTTTTTTTCTTTTCTTTTCTTTTCTTACGTCTTTCTTAACGGGATGTCCATGCTTTTACGATTGTGTGCATAACTTTTTTCTCATTCAATCGTAACATGTATGGATACTATGCGGCATTCTGGGTGTCTTTTACGATATACAAATTGCCGCACCTATTCTACCCACAGGGCTGGATATTCTACATAACATATCCCATGCCTGTTATACACTTTAGTATGTAGAGATATTTATATATGTGTCCCTCATCTAGATTTTATTTAGTCATGCTTTTTGTGTGATTTGGGGTTACATATTTATTTATTTTTCCGTAGTTACCATTCATGTTTTTGTTCATGTATATATCTTTGTATACTGTGTATTATATATACATCCATGAAAGAATGTTATTTATATATATCTATATGCTTGTTATATGTTATATTTGATGTATTGGGATCATGTATATATATGCGTTTACCATTTGAAGGTTGTTTGACCAACGATATTAAGTGTTACATGGATTGCTACCGATCTTAGCACACTACTGTGGGGATATCTTGTAACTTGATTTTGTTTATATATTTTTGGGGGATATATATATTCCTCTTTTCATTTTTATTTTTTATTTTTATTTTTATATATCCCTACAAATGCATTATTTTATCAAATTATCCCGTTTTTCTTTTCTGCTTTTTTCTTTCCTTCTTTTACTCTTTTTCTTACTTTTTATTTTTTCCTTCCCCCCCCCCCCCCTCTTTGTTTTCTATTTCTTGCTCTTTGCTTTTTATTATTCATTGTATTTTTATATATATATTTTTCTGATCTTGTTCTCACTTTTTTCTTTTTCTTTCTTCTTCTCTTTTTTCCTTTTCTTTTCTCGATTTCTTTCTTCTTTTTCCTTCCTATTGGGCTTCACCATTCGCCATATTTCTATATACACTGAAATTAGGTTGATGTGCTTTATCACACATACATATATATATATATTTTTTTGGGTTGTGGTGAAGCCTAGCTATATAATAACAATTCCTGCTGGGCCTTTTTGCTGTTTTCAATTAAAGATGGTTACCTTCAGCTGTGTGCTCAATTGGTTGCAATCTAGAAGGAACACAGGAAATGGACATCTTTATTTAAAGCAGTGTTTTGTTATGTTTTAGCATGGTTACGACTAAGCGGACGTTTCCGTGAAACGCGTTAACCGCCTTGCTCTTTTTTTCATGTCTCTGGCTGTTGTGGTCATGTTTTGATATGCTTTTATCCTTTGGACTTAATAAACCTGGATTTTATACTCTATAATTCTAACCAGAAGTGCGGCTCCTTGTTTGTTCTCTACTATCATTTCCTGGACTGCGGATCCTTGCCTGCACCTGTATTGGAGTTTTTGTGGGATTATCTCCTCACCAGAGCGGTTCTTGCTCTCTTCGATTAGTTAGAACCGTATGATCACCATTCTTACACAGGGGAGAATGACAGGCGGCTTTGTTTACATTAGCCGCCTGCCTTTCTCCCGCTGTAACAGACGATCGCGAGTGCCCGGCGGACATGGGGTCCGCCGGGCACACGCGCGGGGGGGTCCGTGACCGAGCGGGAGCGCGCATCCGGCGGCGCGTGCTCGCTCCCCAGAGCCTCACAGGCTAGCGACTGCCGACGTAAATAGTTGTTAGGCAGTCGGCAAGTGGTTAAGTAAATATGTATAAATCTATGACACTAGCCCTTTAGGGCCCTGGGATCCCAATATCCCAATCATTGGGTATTTAGAAAAATTATTTTCCAGGGTCCCAAACTGCGCCTGCAGTGCATGATGTAATTGTAAATACCTATAAGACAAAACATGGACTAATTCATATTTTGTTTGCATGTCAGTAAAGGAGTATATATGATTCACATCATACAGTTCTGCCAAAGTACATACTCCTTTACTCTCCCAGAACTGGTACTCAGTGAGAAGTTTTTAACCACTTGCCGACCGCCGCACGACTATCTACGTCGGCGGTCAGCCCCTCACAGGCAAAGTGACGTAGGGCTACGTCACTAGCTTGTGAGGGTCTAGGGAGCGAGCGCGCGCCCCCGGAGGCGCGCTCCCGCTCCCGAGTGGTCACGGACCCCCCCGCGCGTGTGACCGGCGGACCCGATGTCCGCCGGCCACTCTGCGATTGGCGGGGGAGAGGGAGAAAGTCAGGCAGCTTGTGTAAACAAGCTGCCTGTCATTCTCCTCGCTGTATGAGAGCTGATCATCTGGATCTACTATGTAGATCCGTTGATCACTCTGCATACAGCTGAAGCCCCAGCCAATCACAGTTAGAATCACGCCCCTAGGGACACACACAGCCCCTCCCTCTCAAATAAAGTTAACCCCTTCACTACCAGTGTATTTTTACAGTAACAGTGCATATGTATAGCACTGATTACTGTAGAAATGTCACTGGTAACCCCAAAAGTGTCAAAAATGTCAGTCAAGGGTCCGATCTGTCCGCCGCAATGTCGCAGTACCGCAAAAAAAATCGCAGATCGCCGCCATTACGCGTTAAAAAAAAAAACAACAAAAATGACAAAAATCTTTCCCTTAGTTAGTAAACGCAATAACTTTTGCGCAAACCAATCAAAATACGCTTTTTGCGATTTTTTTTACCAAACATATGTAGCCTAAAACAAATTGGCCGAAAATTTTAAAAAATTTTGATTTTTACATTTTTTTTTGGGGGAATTTCATATAAAAAAAAGGGAAAAATATTGCTATTTTTGCAAAATGGACACTCTTTTTTTGTTTATAGCGCGTGATCAAAAAATCGCACAGGTGATCAAATACCGCCAAAAGAAAGCTCTGTTTGTGGGAAAAAAAGGACGCCAAATTCGTTTAGGTACAGCGTCGCACGACCGCGCAATTCTCCGTTAAAGTCACGCAGTGCCGAATCGCAAAATACCCCCTGGTTGGAATGGGGGTAAAATCTTCCGGGGCTTAAGTGGTTAAATGGATAAACATAGGGTTCCGCCATAATGGGAGATCTATGTTAATCCGCAGACCTCCCTCAATATGTCTAGAGTCTCTCCATATCTTTCGTGCTAAAGTTAATATCGGTATATTTCTACAATTCAGCAGATTAGAAGGAACTTCCAAGGCCACAAGCAGATTATCCACTTGCAAAACATGCATGACTCCACCATCAGCGACGTTCCCGGCCTTACCCAATTCCTAAGATGTTTAAGTTGCTCCGCTAAATAATACAAATACATGTTAGGCAGCGCCATTCCCACCTCTCCTTTAGGTCTCTGAAGTGTGGTCAATTTGAGTCTGCGCCTGCCTATACTCCATATAAATGTAGTGAATAATGCATCCAAAGTTTTAAAGAAAGTTTTTGGTATGACAGTGGGCACATGGGATAGAACATATAGACATTTAGGTAACAAAACCATTTTAATTAAATGTATCCTTCCAGCTACTGAAAGTGGTAATTTAGCCCACGTTTTGACCATTGACATCAATGGGTCTAAGTTTACCTGTAAAGCTGATAAAGGTTCCACTGTAACTATAATTGCCAAATATTTAAATGATGTAACCACCCTTAAAGAACTCGAGACATTAGCCCCATTGAGGCTGAAGTGGAATAAGAGCATATTTCTGCCAATTAATTTTGAGTCCTGAATATGAGCCAAACATTTCTATAATATACATGGCCTTATCCAAGGAATCATAAGGATTATTCAAGTACAATATAAGGTCATCTGCATATAGTCCAACCACTTCTGTCCTATCTGCCAAGGTAATACCTAGAGAGAGGAACACTGCCTCAACCTTAGAGCCAGGGCCTCAATGGATATCGTGAATAAAAGTGGAGACAAAGGACATCCCTGCCGGGTACCTCTATAAAGCTGTATTGAATCGGACAAAAGTCGGTTCACCAAAAGTTGTCAGGAGGGATTCGCATACAATATAGCGATCCAACTGCGAAAGTTTTCTCCAAAACCAAACGCCTTTAATGTCGACTGTAGAAATAACCATTCAATAGAATCAAAAGCTTTTGCGGTATCCAGTAAGGCCACTGCACATGAATCTGGCAATTGATCTCTTAATTGAACAATAAGTTGTGTCCTACGAAGATTTATAGAAGTGGATTTTCCTGGCATAAAGCCAGTTTGATCCGGATGTATAATACTAAGGATTACTGTGTTTAATCTACGGGCCAAGATTTTAGTGAAAATTTTATAATCAATATTTAATAAAGATATTGGCCTATATGAAGAGCAGTCCATTACGTCCTTATCTGGTTTTAGAATAAATATTACCGTAGCTAAATACATTGATTCTGGAAGACCCCTCTCTTGAAAAGCTGTTTCAAACATTTGAGTCAGTACTGGTGCAAGAATATCAATATATCTATTATAGACCTCTAATGGAAGTCCATCAGGCCCTGATGCCTTCCCACAGCCAGACTTGCTATCGCCTCTCTCACTTCCTCTTCAGTTAAATTCCCCTCTAACATTTTAACCTGTTCAACTGTCAATTTTGGAAACTGAAGGTCTCCAAAATAAGTGGATATCTCATCCATACTATATATGAGAGATGAAGCGTACATATTAGTATAGAACTCCTGAAAACAGGACAAAATGCCCGCCACATCTCTGACCTCCACACCATCAGATCTTTTTAATTACTAGACTGGCATTTTGTTGCTTAGCCATATGGGCCAGTAAATGGCTCGAGTTGTTACCTTGCTCAAAATACTTTTGCTGTAATAAAAAGTGTTTACGTTTAGCATTTGCTAATAAGTGCGCAGTGTATAATCTATTTGCGATCTCCCAGTTCTATTAGATTCTGATGGGGAAGTCCAGAATACTGTCTCTACAGCTCTGCATTTCCCCTCCAACTCCTCCGTCTCATGTCTAGTCGTTCATTTAATATACAAAATTGTAGACTTAAGAGCCCCCCGTAAATATGCCTTTAATGTATCCCAAAAAATGAGATCCCTGTTGGGGCCGTGTGCCTCATAGAAAATCTGTAGTTGTTCTGGTATACGGTCATGAAAGCCAAACTGGGACAGCCAGAACGGTTGAAATTTCCAAGTTTGTTTCAAACCTGCCACCCCAGTCGCAAGTACAACCACCAATGGTGAATGGTCAGATATCCCTCTAGTTAGATACTCAACAGACATCACTCTGGGGACTATTTTGCTATTTCCCAAGGCCAAATATATCCTAGACAGGCAGCCCCTACCTGGAATAGCCAAGGAATATGCTTTCGTACAAATCCCTCCATCCAAACTCTTCCAAAAGCATCCGAAATATAGGGGATCGCTGAGTCTGTAAAGGGGGACTCCATCTATCCAGATGTGGATCTAATAAAAGATTAAAGTCCCCTACACACAAGACTACAGCCTCTGGGTAGGAACTTGCAAATAACATAGCCTCTTTAATAATATGCAGCTTAGCTGGGGGGGAGGATTATATATTCCCAAAATTACAAACAGAATATCATACACTTGAGCCCTCAGGAATACATATCACCTCTTCGGATCACTTTTCTGTCTAATACATTCCCACGGGACAGACTTGTGTACTAAAAGTGAAACCCCCCCGAGAGTATGTAGAGTAGCTAGAGTGTATTGCCCATTGAACCAATGGTTTACCTAGCTGAGGGACAGTATCAGGGACCAAATGTGTCTCTTGCAGGTATATAATTTGAGCTTTTGACTGAAGAACTACCGCAAAGACTTGGGATCTTTTCTGGGGAGTTCCCAGGCCTCTGACATTCCTCGTTATAAATTTACATTGAACAGCCATCTAGTGAAAAATAGGGAGGCTCTAAAGGGGAATCAATACCTATCTTGAATTCCTGGTACTTTATCAAAAAAAAAAAAAAAAGTGTCTCTATTATTGTGCACCCATATAATTAGTAAAATTAGCAAAATTGAATACACATACCACAAAACAATATAACTGTATATGTTTGACCAATCCTTAAACAAAATGATATAAACAACATCTTTGTATGCCAAGGCAATTCGTAAGTGCAACCGCCACACATGCTTGTTTATATACTGAATATCAATATGAGCAATCCATTCAATTATAATATCCAAAAAGCAAAAAGAAAAAGAGAAAAAAAAAAAGAACCCAGAAGAAAAGAGGCCATAAAAAAACAGAACTACTAATCATAATATTTCAGAAAATATCACAAAAAAAATAAATAAATAAAAATGTTTGCGTTTAGTATTTCAGTATAGATATAAGCAAACATTTCTGGCCTCCACATATTTAACTCTCATTCAAAGGCGTCCTTTAGGCTCCGTTCACATCTAGGCGTTTTGGGGCGTTTTTGGGGCGTTTTTCTGCTCTAGGATCAGCTCTCAAAACGCCCAACAAGACAAATCCTATTCATTTCAATGGCCCCTGTTCACATCTGAGCGTTTTGACGCTGTTTACAAAACGCCCAACGCTCAAAAAAGTACATGAGCTTCTTTTTGGGCAGATTACAGGCGTTTTCCATTGATCTCTATTCAATCTAAAAACGCCTGCACAAAAATCGCGGTAAAAATCGCGGTAAAAAACGCCGCAAAAATCGCGGTAAAATCGCGGTAAAAAACGCGCGAAAAACGCTACGCTCAGGTGTGAATGTAGCCTTAGAGTGAAGCCAGTCTTGTGCTGCATTAGGGGTATTAAAAAAAAAGCGTTTTTCCTTCATCAACAACACGCAGCTGTGCAGGGTAGGCCATTAAATAAATAATATGGCATTCTTTTAGTTTCTTTTAAACTTCAATAAACGTCGCTCTTAACTTTTGCAGTTCTACCGAGAAGTCAGGAAAAAAAGAGACATGTGCATTTTCATATTGAATAGGGCCCTTATGCCTGGCTTTACGTAAGATAAGGTCTCTATCTCTACAATTTAGCATACGAGCCAAAAGAGGCCACGGTGCGCTCCTGGAGCAGGGGGCCTTGCAGGTATTCTGTGGGCCCTTTCTACCACAAAGGCTGAAGAAAAGATAGCATCTGGAAACAACTTTTTTATCCAAGTGACCAGGATTTTGTCCCTCAACTCGTTCCGGTAAACCAACCAGTCTAATATTATTGCGTCTCAGTCTGTTTTCCAAAATGTCGGCTTTCTGATGCCAAAATGATGCTTGCTTTTCAAGCACTGTTATCCAGTTAGGGAGGGGGGAAAAATCATCCTCTAAAGTGGATATTCTTTGCTCAATCTTAGTAACCCGTTTTCTAATAGTCTTAATATCCTCCCGCAGCAAGCCTATATCCACTCTAATCTCTTCCATCTTACCAGTCAGCGATGCACCACTAGCAGTGATAGCAGCCATAAGTTGAGAATGTATTTGTTCCAGTGTCACCTTAGCTGGTTTCTCTAGAGGTGTAGTAGACAACGTGCCTCCACTCCGCGTGTGTGGCGGGCTATGGCCGCTGTCCTGCTTTTCAGAGCGTGCAAACTCCTTCAGGCATTCCGACGCCGTTGAAGGACGGTCCTTGCTCGTGTCCTTACTCATACCAATAGACTGGCATCTAGGCTTCCTTCGGGGCCGTTCAGGGGATCCAAAGCATCAGCAGCTAGGCATGATAGAAAGGATTCTCGTGGCAGCTGATGGAGCTCTGGTCAGATGCGACCGGCCATCTTGGTGGTAACCACGCCCCCCCCCCCCCTGCACACCTATTTTCATCTCTCTAGAGATGTTTAATCGGGTTCAAGTCTGGGCTCTGGCTTGGCCACTCAAGGACATTCACAGAGTTGTCTGGTAGCCACTCCTTTGTTATCTTGGCTGTGTGCTTAGGGTTGTTGTACTGTTGGAAGATGAACCTTCACTCCAGTCTGAGGTCCAGAGTGCTCTGGAGCTGGTTTTCATCAAGGATGTCTCTGTACATTGCTGCATTCATCTTTCCCTTGATCCTGACTAGTCTCCCAGTTCCTGCCGCTAAAAAACATCCCCACAGCATGATGCTGCTACCACCATGCTTCACTGTAGGGATGGTATTGGCCAGGTGATGAGCCATGCCTGGTTTCCATCAAATGCGACGCTTGCCATTCAGGCAAAAGAGTTAAATTTTGTTTCATCAGACCAGAGAATTTTGTTTCTCATGGTCTGAGAGTCCTTCAGGTGCCTTTTGGCAAACTCCCGGTGGGCTGTCATGTGCCTTTTACTGAGGAGTGGCTTCTGTCTGGCCACTCAGGCCTGATTGGTGGAGTGCTGCAAGGATGGTTGTTCTTTTGGAAGGTTCTCCTCTCTCCACAGAGAAACGCTGGAGCTCTGTCTGAGTGACCATGGGGTTCTTGGTCACCTCCCTGACTAGTGCCCTTCTCCTCCGATCGCTCAGTTTGGCCGGGCGGCCCACTCTAGGAATAGTCCTGGTGGTTCCAAACTTCTGCTATTTACAGATGATGGAGGCCACTGTTCTCATTGGGACCATCAATGCTGCAGAAATTTTTCTGTACCCTTCCCCAGATCTGTGCTTAATACAATCCTGTCTCGGAGGTCTACAGACAATTCCTTGGAAGTCATGGCTTAGTTTGGGCTCTGATATGCACTGTTAACTGTAGGACCTTATATAGACAGTTGTGTACCTTTCCAAATCATATCCAATCAACTGAGTTTACCACAGGTGGACTCCAATCAAGTTGTAGAAACATCTCAAGGATGATCAGTGGTAACAGAATGCACCTGAGCACAATTTAGTGTTTAATGACAAAGACTGTGAATACTTATCTATGTGTGATTTTTTTTTTGTTTTTTATTTTTAATAAATTTGCAAAGATTTCAAACAAACGTCTTTCACATTGTTATTATGGGGCATTGTTTGTGGAATTCAAAATTCTACAAACATTATTTGAATAATTCAAATAATTAATTTAATCCATTTTAGAATAATGCTGCAACATAACAAAATGTGGAAAAAGTGAAGCGCTGTGAATACTTTCCGGATGCACTGTATGAATTGGAGCTGATTGTACTGCATAAGAGGGCAACCTGCATTAGAGGCATGGCCTCAGGTGGGAGGTGATCTAGTGTGTGCTATCTGCTAACTCATTAAACTACCTGGATTTTTTACGTCATAGGTGTGCGACTTGACTCCTTCAGCTTACATATAGCGTGGGAGCAGGGTCTTGGGCTTCAGCACCCAACTGCAGGACTACAGGACTGTGGAGCAATAGTACCAAACTAAGTCTCAATAGTCCTTGTCTGTGGCATATAGGTGGGTTAAGACATTGGGTCACTGGCATCCTGAAATCAATGTCCAGCTTCAGTCAACCCTACGTGATAGTTCTGGAGACTTAATTTGGACGTATTGCTGCGCTAATCTCAATTTAGGTCACTTAAACATCAAACTATAACGGAAGCAGCTGACACAAAAGATTTGAATAAAAAATCCTAAAAACAATAATTAATATAAAAGGTGTTGCGCTATTCCTTAGTAAAGGTGTCCAATCCATAGAACAAATGATAAATGTCCAAGTGAAAAGTTTAGTCCACACCAACAAGTTGAAAGTGCAGGGAGAAAAATAATCCGCCACCAGATATTGTATCTATATACGCTTACCAGATATATAGACCCACAAAGGTCATACAGCGCAGATAACACAGATATAACAGGACACAGGTGTAGTCTGAATCTCCCCCACAACTTGTTACAATGATGGTCGGTGCAACTTCTTAACTACCTCGCCGCTCATGCAAAAACAGAATTGCCTCCCATAGTGTAAAAAGCTTAAACATTTATTCAATAACATAGAAGAGAGCAGCTTACACAAATTGCAGAGTTGCAGCGTCCTATCTCCAATAAAGCAAACAAACGTGGGTTGGTTTTCCCACCAACAAGATGGCCGCCGCATCCCCCTTCTGCGCATGCGTCACCGTCAGCCAAATACTGACGCGTTTCGTCGTACAATGACGTCGTCAGGGCTGTGGCTAGATGGACAAACCACACCATTAAATAGCCAGGGGAGGTGGAGCGTTCAGACTTAACCAGGAAGCAGAGGCTTAACCAAAAGCGCTCCACCTGCCAGAAGTCGATGTTATACATGGGGAGAAAATAACTATACCTTGAAGTATAAAATGTTGCGCTCACCTGCTAGTGCACTAAACTAATAATGTGAATAAACTGAGGATACATAATGTAACATAAATCAAAATAACTAGTTACAATGTGCAAACATAATATTGGTGAATAACAAATGAATCAGTGAATAAAGTCCCATACACCGACAATCTAAAAAATTGGTTGACAGTGAAGTCTCTAAAGAATGACTTTGCACATGTAATATTCCTTCAGTCCCTTCACCAAATGGACACCCGGTGTATAGGAGCGCTTATCAGAAAGCACCGACCCCTTAGTTATAGGGGGTCAATGCAAGTAGGTTTATATACAATGTAGAGATCCAGATCCCAGAGTATAGCTGCGCCTGATAGAGGGATCCACCTTGCATCCACCTGATGAGTATGTGTTAAGCTCCGTACTCCTCAGCCAACCCAATGCTCTTCAGAGTTAGGATAAATGAAAAGGGGGCCAATATAGTGAAGTACGGTCAGGCAGGTTTATTAAAAAATAGGTAGATACACTTACATTGTGTCAGGTATAAGCGGGCATTCAGTGTAATACATTCCGCAAAATGACACAGCTGTGGAATTCTCTACCACAAGAGGTGGTTTCTGCAGGAAATATGGTGGCTTTCAAAAGACTCTTAGACATATACCTCAAGGTTCAGAACATTCAAGGGTATGAGAGATGATTACGGCCACACACACCTACACAGGTTGAACTAGATGGACTATTGTCTTTATTCAACCTCACCTACTATGTAACTATGAGAGAACGAAGAAGAGCAAGCGTTCCCACTCTTTATTGTAAGCTTAGATTAGAACATGGGGCATCTATCCATTTTTTCCATTTTTTTCAAACTTCTGAGAAGCATTACGTTGAGCATAAGTGTATTTCTCAAACGTTACATATTTGTCCATTTCCTGAATGCAGTCCCCAAGGGTAGGGAATTGGAAATTTAAGAAGCAGTTAAGGCGGAGTTCTAGGCAAACATCTTTTTGGGGATAAAAATACCCCTAGGACAGTCAGGGCTAGTGCATTTAAGCAACGATAGCCTCTGAACTGTCCCCTGCTTAGTGAACCTGTAAGAAGAAAAACTTACCTTGACAATTTCTTGTCCAGAGCTGCCATCGGTGCTGTGGGCAGCTGAAGCCAGAGCGTCCCTCTGTAAGATTCTGGTACCTCTGGTACCCTTATTTTCCATTTTCTTTCAATATGCGTCCCACCTTTCTAATTAGGTGGTACGCATACACCTTTAAGACGGATGACGTCATCGCCGAGCGCCGCAGAGCGGCTATTTCAACTGCCGGCGTTCTCTCTCACGTTGTTCGTTCAACCTGCCTGTGTGTCCACATGCTTACAAGCTTGTCTTGCTGCCGGAACCTCCAGCTATTCTCTTTTACTTGGAACAGACCGGAACCTAGCTACTGATCCCTGTATCTCGCTACTGGATCACTCCCTCACTACTGGACCCTTCTACTACTAACCTTACTAGTGATAAGTACCCCACAGGGGAATCCTCCATAACCTTACTTACACTATCTACCTCTGCACATTAAGGACTGTTACTATCTATGCATACTAATTCTATCATCTGCACTGTTACATAGATTGCTAGCTCTTGAGTCTACTACCATCTATCCTTGCACTGGGTTAGTCTATCCTGTATTTGTCATCTGCTGTCCTTACCACCTGTTACCATACTCGATTACTAACCTATCTGCATTCTACCTAATACCATCTAATACTCTCCTGAACATTTCTATCAAGTGCTTACCATCTCTGTCACTGTTCACACCTGTCCCTTCAGCACATCATCTTCATACTATCATATACATCCTATCACTCCAGGAACATCTTATTGAGTGTGTATATCTGTATGCTAAGGCTGACAGGCCCACAGTGATGAGTCTGGAGAGTTGGATCTGGTTATTCAACACATCTCTACATGACTACTGAGTGGAGATTCTGCAGCTGCAAATCCAGCCTACTACAAAAACGCAGGAGCGTTACAGATTGAACGAACCTAAAAAATGGATTCAGCAGAATTACCCACTCAAGTGACACAATTAACACAACAAGTAAATGCATTAATACTTGCTCTTACTGAAGTAAAAGAAGAAAATCAGACTCTGACACAGCAGGTAACCCGTCTTTCACGGCTTACTGCTGCTCAACTCCCTGAACCTAAAATAAACCCTCCTCTAGTGTTTACAGGTGATCGGAAAAAATTTTGTGAATTCAAAAACGCATGTCAATTGCTTTTTTTGTTAAAACCTCGTACATACCCTACTGATCAAATTAAAGTCTGTACCGTTATCTCATACTTAACGGGTGATCCACGGGCCTGGGCAGACTCTCTCTTTGAGAAAAATGATCAGCTTCTCAACTCCTATTCTTTATTCCTAGCGGAACTCGCTAGGTTAATATGATGACACCAACAGGCAGAGTACTGCTGATATTCAATTGAGGGCTTTAAAACAAGGAAGGAGACCTGTAGAAGACTTTGTAGCTGAGTTCAAAAGATGGACCCTTGATTCAGGGTGGAATGATACATCTCTGCGAACTCAATTCAGACTCGGGTTGTCAGCAGCTGTTAAAGACGAGCTCGCCCGAGCGGATTTACCTGGCACCTTGGATGCCTTAATACAACTCAGTATCAACATCGACAGGCGACTGCGTGAAAGAAAGGCTGAGAAAATGGGAATGCCATTGTCTAGTCCTTCTCGGATTTCGGCCGTTGACCCTACTCCCATGGAGGTAGGAACCATACGCCCACCTTTATCAACTACTGAACGAGCCAGAAGAAGATCCAGAAACCTCTGCATGTACTGCGCATCCCCGGATCATTTGATAAGCGTCTGTCCCCTTGTCCGCAAAAAAGAGGGTGAGTGTTCACATGTCTTGCTAGGAGGATTAACGACTTCCTTTTCTAACCCCTATCTCTTTGTTCATTTGACATTGCAGTGGGACCAGACTAGGATTACCACCAAGGCTATGATCGACACCGGATCTTGTGGAAACTATATTGATACATGTTTTGTTACCTTAAATAAAATACCTATTATTTCAAAACCTAAACCTGTTTCTGTTAGTTTCATTAACGGTATTCCACTATCTTCTGGTCCAATCACCAACCAGACACAAGCACTCCTTGTCACTGCTAACGAGTCTCATATGGAGACCAGGGCCGGACTGGGAATAAACTTCAGCCCTGGAAAAAATGTCATACCAGCCCCATAGCATTATTATACCGGCCCAACAGCATAGCGCCATTATTTCCTTGTTCATAAAAGGGAAAACCATGCATTTTAAAGCAAATTTGAAGAGTGTATTATACATAGATAAGATAGATATGAAAGCATATAGGGCTTTATATATAAAAGAGCAAATTCTAGTTAAAAGTGTTAAAAGTGCGGACATGATAAAGGAGATGTCATAGGCTGTGCGGACATGGTACAGGACATGTCAGGGGCTGTGTGGACATGGCACAGGACATGTCAAGGGCTGTGTGGACATGGCACAGGACATGTCAGGGGCTGTGTGGACATGGCACAGGACATGTCAGGGGCTGTGTGGACATGGCACAGGACATGTCAGGGGCTGTGTGGACATGGCACAGGACATGTCAGGGGCTGTGCGGACATGGTACAGGACATGTCAGGGGCTGTGCGGACATGGTACAGGACATGTCAGGGGCTGTGCGGACATGGTATAGGAGATGTCAGGGGCTGTGCGGACATGGTATAGGAGATGTCAGGGGCTGTGGAGACATGGTACAGGAGATGTCAGGGGCTGTGGAGATATGGTACAGGAGATGTCAGGGGCTGTGGAGATATGGTACAGGAGATGTCAGGGGCTGTGGAGACATGGTACAGGAGATGTCAGGGGCTGTGGAGACATGGTACAGGAGATGTCAGAGGTTGCAGACATGATGAGGGGGGTGGGATGAGTGGCAGCAGGGGTGGTGGTGAGGGGGGTGGAATCAGTGGAAGCGGTGGTGCTGGTGAGGGGGATGGGATAAGTGGCAGCAGGGGTGGTGGGATCGGTGGGAGCGGTGGTGGTGAGGGGGGTGGGATCAGTGGCATCAGGGGTGGTGGTGAGGGGGTTGGGATCGGTGGCAGCAGGGGTAGTGATGAGGGGGGTGGGATCAGTGGCAGCGGTGGTGGTGATGAGGGGGTGGTGATGAGGGGGGTGGGATCGGTGGCAGTGGTGGTGAGGGGGGTGGGAATCGGCAGTGGTGGTGGTGGTGAGGGGGGTGGGAATAGGTGGCAGTGGTGGTGAGGGGGTGGGAATAGGTGGCAGTGGTGGTGAGGGGGGTGGAAATCGGTGGCAGTGGTGGTGAGGGGGGTGGGAATCGGTGGCAGTGGTGGTGAGGGGGGTGGGAATAGGTGGCAGTGGTGGTGAGGGGGGTGGGAATAGGTGGCAGTGGTGGTGAGGGGGTGGGAATAGGTGGCAGTGGTGGTGAGGGGGGTGGGAATCGGTGGCAGTGGTGGTGAGGGGGATGGGAATCGGTGGCAGTGGGGGTGAGGGGGGTGGGAATAGGTGGCAGTGGGGGTGAGGGGGGTGGGAATCGGTGGCAGTGGTGGTGGTGGTGAGGGGGGTGGGAATAGGTGGCAGTGGTGGTGAGGGGGGTAGAAATCGGTGGCAGTGGTGGTGGTGGTGAGGGGGGTGGGAATAGGTGGCAGTGGTGGTGAGGGGGGGGGGAATCGGTGGCAGTGGTGGTGAGGGGGGTGGGAATCGGTGGCAGTGGTGGCGGTGGTGAGGGGGGTGGGAATCGGTGGCAGTGGTGGTGAGGGGGGTGGGAATAGGTGGCAGTGGTGATGAGGGGGGTGGGAATCGGTGTTAGTGGTGGCGGTGGTGAGGGGGGTGGGAATCGGTGGCAGTGGTGGTGAGGGGGGTGGGAATAGGTGGCAGTGGTGATGAGGGGGGTGGGAATCGGTGGCAGTGGTGGTGGTGGTGAGGGGGGTGGGAATCGGTGGCAGTGGTGGTGAGGGGGGTGGGAATAGGTGGCAGTGGTGATGAGGGGGGTGGGAATCGGTGGCAGTGGTGGTGGTGGTGAGGGGGGTGGGAATCGGTGGCAGTGGTGGTGAGGGGGGTGGGAATCGGTGGCAGTGGTGGTGAGGGGGTGGGAATAGGTGGCAGTGGTGATGAGGGGGGTGGGAATCGGTGGCAGTGGTGGTGGTGGTGAGGGGGGTGGGAATCGGTGGCAGTGGTGGTGGTGGTGAGGGGGGTGGGAATCGGTGGCAGTGGTGGTGAGGGGGGTGGGAATCGGTGGCAGTGGTGGTGAGGGGGGTGGGAATAGGTGGCAGTGGTGATGAGGGGGGTGGGAATCGGTGGCAGTGGTGGTGGTGGTGAGGGGGGTGGGAATCGGTGGCAGTGGTGGTGAGGGGGGTGGGAATCGGTGGCAGTGGTGGTGAGGGGGGTGGGAATAGGTGGCAGTGGTGATGAGGGGGGTGGGAATCGGTGGCAGTGGTGGTGGTGGTGAGGGGGGTGGGAATCGGTGGCAGTGGTGGTGGTGGTGAGGGGGGTGGGAATCGGTGGCAGTGGTGGTGGTGGTGAGGGGGGTGGGAATCGGTGGCAGTGGTGGTGAGGGGGGTGGGAATCGGTGGCAGTGGTGGTGAGGGGGGTGGGAATAGGTGGCAGTGGTGATGAGGGGGGTGGGAATCGGTGGCAGTGGTGGTGGTGGTGAGGGGGGTGGGAATCGGTGGCAGTGGTGGTGGTGGTGAGGGGGGTGGGAATCGGTGGCAGTGGTGGTGAGGGGGGTGGGAATCGGTGGCAGTGGTGGTGAGGGGGGTGGGAATCGGTGGCAGTGGTGATGAGGGGGGTGGGAATCGGTGGCAGTGGTGATGAGGGGGGTGGGAATCGGTGGCAGTGGTGGTGGTGGTGAGGGGGGTGGGAATCGGTGGCAGTGGTGGTGAGGGGGGTGGGAATCGGTGGCAGTGGTGGTGAGGGGGGTGGGAATCCTTGGCAGTGGTGGTGAGGGGGGTGGGAATCGGCGGCAGTGGTGGTGGTGAGGGGAGATTGGTGGCAGTGGTGATGGGGGGTGCCATCCTCCCCACCGCCACTGCTTCCCCCCCATCCTATTAGGGAGAAGATCTGTGGTGGTCTGGTGGAGGTCGGAGAATGGGATCAATAATTGCACTGCAGTCTGCTGATTTTTTAGTACTAACTTGGTCAGACGGTCGGACTCGATTCCCCGGGTGCTGGGCTGCTGGGCTGGCGTCCGTGTAGTGGGTCCCTCGGCGCTGTCACCGTGACCGTCCGTCTTGCTGACAGACTCAGTCACATGATCCACCGCCGGCCGGCGCCGCGCAGCCGCTCTGACGTCATGCCGCTCATAGCGGCTGACATAGTACGGACTTCACCAGGGAAGCAGCAGCTATCACAGCGTGGCCGCGGGGCGGTCCCAATAGCGGCCGCGTCTTAAAGCGGCCACAATAGCGGCCGCGTCTTAAAGCGGCCACAATAGCGGCCGCGTCTTAAAGCGGCCACAATAGCGGCCGCGTCTTAAAGCGGCCACAATTTTAAAGCGGCCCCAGGGCCGGCGGCCCACCGGGAAATATCCCGGTATCCTGGTAGGCCAGTCCGGCCCTGATGGAGACCACCACTTTTGATATACTATCTTCACCCCATTTTTCTATTATTTTGGGACTCCCCTGGTTACACACACATCAACCAATCATAGATTGGAAAAGACGGACTTTGTCCTTCCCTTCTCACTATTGTGAGATTACGTGTAACCTCCCATCTTATGGAAAGATCCTGTCTGTGGTGTCAGATGAGATTGCACCACTATGCTATCAGGATCTGTCCGAAGTATTCCTTGAAAAAAATGCTCAAGTGTTGCCTCCCCATAGGGATTATGGTTGCACTATCGATCTACTCCCTAACAGCAAATTGCCTTTCGGTCATGTTTATCCTCTTTCACAGGATGAACTTTCTCATCTCAAGGAATACTTGGATGAGAATTTGACAAAAGGGTTCATCAGACCCTCTACTTCTTCCACAGCTGCAGGACTTTTCTTTGTCCGCAATAAGGATTCAAGTCTTAGGCCTATTATCGATTATAGGCAATTAAATACGATTACAATAAAGGATCGCTATCCTTTACCGCTCATCCCTGAACTCATTGAACAAGTGCGTGGGGCTACTTACTTCTCTAAATTAGACCTGAAAGGGGCATACTACCTAATCCAAATCCGTGACGGAGATGAGTGGAAAACAGCATTCAGAACCAGATACGGATTATTCGAATATCTTGTGATGCCATTCGGGTTGTGTAATGCTCCCGCAGCTTTCCAAAGGTTCATAAACGACATCTTTAGAGACTTACTTGATGTCTGTGTTGTAGTATATCTGGACGATATACTTATCTATTCTCAATCTCTCTCTGAACATATAAAACATGTAAGACTTGTGTTATCCAGATTACTCGCACACAATCTATACGTGAAATTAAAAAAATGCCTATTTCATAAAGAAGAAATATTATTCCTAGGATACATCATATCCAAAACTGGAATTAAGATGGATATGAGCAAGATATCCTGTATTTTGGCATGGCCTATACCAACAACTCTTAAGGCATTACAGCGATTCCTTGGATTTTCAAACTTCTATAGGAAGTTCATCAAGAACTTTTCTGCCATTGTGAGACCTCTCACACAACTGACAAGTATAAAGAAACCATTCAAATGGTCAGAAGAAGCAAATTGAGCTTTCTGCTTGTTAAAATCAAGCTTTACTTCTGCTCCCATACTACGCCATCCAGACCCATCCCTCCAATATATTCTGGAGGTAGATGCGTCAAATATGGCAGTAGGAGCAGTTCTCTCCCAACGACCAACAAATACTTCACCACTCCACCCAGTTGCTTTCTTTTCAAAATCATTAAGCAGCCCAGAGGTGAATTACCCAGTGGGTGAAAAGGAGTTGCTTGCCATAAAACTGGCACTGGAGAATTGGCGACATCTACTTGAGGGTACCCGGTTACCAATACTCATATATACAGATCATAAAAACCTTCAATACCTCCAGACTAACAAAACTCTCTCCCACCGGCAGGTACGATGGTCATTATTCTTCCTAAGATTCAACTTCTTAGTGACCTACACGCCTGCAGACAAAAATAAAAAAGCGGATGCGCTATCACGATTAACCGAAGATAACTGCGCCGAAATCCCTTCTATTTCTATAATACCCTATGAACGTATTATTGGGGTTGTTCGTTCCCTGAAGGAAGAGATTTTGCACAGTATAGGATTGGATTCGCCTCCACCACAACTAAGTACTGATGCAGAAGGCTTCCTCTTTTACAACGACAAACTCTACATACCCCCTACTATGCGCACCAAGATCTTGGAGTTATCACATGATGTGCCCATGGCAGGACATATGGGTATGACGAAAACCCTTAATTTGCTTACTAGGCAGTTTTGGTGGCCTGATATGAAGACGTCTGTACAAAAATTTGTATCTTAATGTGACATCTGTGCAAGGTCCAAAATTGACACTACAAAACCATCTGGTCTACTCTGCAGTCTACCAATACCCCAGGTTCCATGGGAAGTTGTGTCCTTAGACTTTATAGTAGAACTACCACCTTCTAAAGGATTTAATACCATTCTAGTGTCAGTGGACCACCTGACAAAGATGGCACATTTCATCGCTATCCGTAGACTACTTTCATCTAAACAAACAGCGGAACTACTGATGAAACATGTGTTCAAGTTACACGGAATTCCAAAGACTCTTTTATCCGACCGTGGTTCACAGTTCATCTCCAAATTTTGGCAAGCTCTTTGTCAAATATTACGGATTGAGCGAAAGCTCACTTCTCCCTACCACCCTCAGACCAACGGACAGACTGAAAGAGTCAACCAGTGTATAGGACAATATCTGCGCTGCTACACATCATACCTACAGGATGATTGGGTGGACCTTCTCCCTCTGGCGGAATTTGCTTATAACAACGCAACCCACAGTACTACTAAGCAAAGTCCGTTCTACTTGAACTATGGGTTTCATCCCACACTTCTTCCACCACGCATCCTACCATCAAGTAACCCAGTAGCCTCAGACTATCTTACCCAAATAAAGGACTCTCTGGGTTTACTTAATACCACTATCTCACACGCCCATAGCCAACAAAAAAGGTACTACGACCTACGTAGAAGACCTTCTCCTCAGTATACTATTGGGGACCTCGTTTGGCTATCGACAAGAAATTTAAGATTAAAGATCCCTAGCAAAAAGCTTGGACCTTTATTTCTGGGACCCTTCCCAATTAAGAAACTTATTGGAAAAGCTGCAGTACAGCTCACCTTACCAGCAGATCTCAAGATCCATCCCATCTTCCATGTGTCGCTACTGAAACCCCATGTTCCTAATCAAGGAATAAGGCCTACCATCTTGCCTCCACCTCCAGTACAAGTTGAAGGCGGAGAAGAATATGAGATTAAGGAGATTTCGGATTCTCGTATCCACAGAGGAAGACTCCAGTATCTCATAAGATGGAAGAACTATGGACCCCAAGACGACACCTGGTTGGATACCTTTGATGTTCACGCACCTAGGCTTATACGAAGGTTTCACTCGAAATACCCGGAGAAACCAGTGCTATAGGCCTTCCGGAGCCGGCCTTAAGGGGGGGGGGTACTGTAAGATTCTGGTACCTCTGGTACCCTTATTTTCCATTTTCTTTCAATATGCGTCCCACCTTTCTAATTAGGTGGTACGCATACACCTTTAAGACGGATGACGTCATCGCCGAGCGCCGCAGAGCGGCTATTTCAACCGCCGGCGTTCTCTCTCACGTTCGTTCAACCTGCCTGTGTGTCCACATGCTTACAAGCTTGTCTTGCTGCCGGAACCTCCAGCTATTCTCTTTTACTTGGAACAGACCGGAACCTCGCTACTGATCCCTGTATCTCGCTACTGGATCACTCCCTCACTACTGGACCCTTCTACTACTAACCTTACTAGTGATAAGTACCCCACAGGGGAATCCTCCATAACCTTACTTACACTATCTACCTCTGCACATTAAGGACTGTTACTATCTATGCATACTAATTCTATCATCTGCACTGTTACATAGATTGCTAGCTCTTGAGTCTACTACCATCTATCCTTGCACTGGGTTAGTCTATCCTGTATTTGTCATCTGCTGTCCTTACCACCTGTTACCATACTCGATTACTAACCTATCTGCATTCTACCTAATACCATCTAATACTCTCCTGAACATTTCTATCAAGTGCTTACCATCTCTGTCACTGTTCACACCTGTCCCTTCAGCACATCATCTTCATACTATCATATACATCCTATCACTCCAGGAACATCTTATTGAGTGTGTATATCTGTATGCTGAAGCTGACAGGCCCCCAGTGATGAGTTTGGAGAGTTGGATCTGGTTATTCAACACATCTCTACATGACTACTGAGTGGAGATTCTGCAGCTGCAAATCCAGCCTACTACAAAAACGCAGGAGCGTTACACCCTCATCGCGTCCCACTTCTTGGATGTCGGAGTCCCAGAATGCCATGCTCGTCACTTCTAGGACAGGAGCGTCATCCCACAGCTGGTTCTGCGCATTCCCAGAAACTGTTCTAATGCATTCAGGAGGGAATGACGTGCCTGAACCGGAAGTGACGAGGGACACCGGTGCAGGCGCATTGACTCCTGGGATTGATGACGCTCATCTCCCAGGAGTCAATGCAAAGGAGGAAGTGACATTGGGGGCCATGGCCGCAGGAGGAGGAAGTGGAAGGAAGGTAAGTTAATTTTCAGAAAAAATCAGGTAAGTGAAACAAAAAAAAAAAAATAACTATAAAATTCTTTTTCAGGATCTTTTAATCTAACGGAAACTGCAAAGTTGAAAAATAGGGTGGAACTCCGCTTTAAGATAGCAGTCGCGTATAGACTTTAGAGATGACACCCTTGGTTTTATTTGCTTGGACTATACTGTCCAAAATAGGGACTGAATGAAAAAGAACAGTCGGGGCCAGGCCTTGGGTCTTAAAAGCATGTCTTAATTGTAGATATTGAAAAAAACATCTTTGATCCAGACTGTAGTCCACACAAAGCTGCTGATAAGTTTTCAACATCCCTTCAGAATACAATTGCATCAAAGTAGCAACCCCTGCACGTTCCCATTTGGAAAATTCTTCCAGATGAGAAATTTCAGGAAACGATTAAAGGGTAGGATAGAGGAATCTAAGGCCAGTAAAGGATTAGCATTATAAAATAGGGAGTTAAGTAGAATTAAAAAGAGAATATGTGCAAGCCACCACTTTCCCAGTCTGCGAGGTGTTGAAGTTGGGCCACTAAGAAATACACCCAGGGATTTGGAGCCAAAAGCCCCCCTTGAACATCTGGATATTGTAGATATTCATATTTAATTCTACCGGGCTTATTACGTCAGATCAACATTTTGGAAAATGGAAAAAAATCTTTTGAAATATCTCTGTGGGATCCAACAAGGCGAATTAAGTAACTAATACATTAACTGTGGCATCCATATAATTTTCAAAAGCTTAGTACGGCTGACCACAGAATGTGGCAACTTACACCAGACTTTATTCTGAGAACTAAATCTCTGAAGCAATGGTAACACATTTTGGCAAATACATTCCTTGGGACTGATAGAAATAGTTACCCTGAGATATTTAATCTTCGCTGTTACACTACAGGGGGGAGAGGTTCCAAAAGGGGGGTCTAGTGGGAGTAATATAGACTTGTTCCAGTTGAGCAAAAGACCAGAGAAAGTCTATCAAACTTCTCTATAGCAGACATTGCAGCAGGCAGTGATCACTGAGTATCAGCTAAGTAAAGCAACATATTATCTGCATACAGGGCTATATTACCTCTGCAAAACCTCTGACCACTGTTGTTTTTCTCAGCAGAGCTGCTAGGGGCTCTTTCGCTACCGAGAACAAAAGAGGTGACAATGGGAACACTTGTCTGGTACCACGGGACAGAGAAAAGATATCGGACATTCTTCCATTAACTCTTATTGAGGCCTTGGGTGACATACAGTATACAGAAGCCTAGCCCAGTTACAAAAAGTGTTGCCAAAGCTGAAACGCGTAAGCACCTACCATATATAGCACCACTCTATGCTGGTAAACACCTTAGTGGTGTCCATAGACAGCAGAGCTCTACTTGTTGAATTATCAACGGGAATTTGAATATTTAGAAAAGTACGTCCTACATTTACAGCAGTTGCAGTTTACAGCAGATTTACAGCAGCGTGATAGATGTATTAGCTTTGTTTAACTTATTGGCCAATATTTTAGCTACTATTTTAATGTCTGTGGTAAGCAGTGAAATTGGTATGATGAAATCTGGAAATAGTAAATCCTTTCCTTTCTTAGATAAGACCACAATTATAGCCTCTGTCATAGATGGAGGGAGGCATCTGTCCCTGAGAGTGGCAATAAAAGTCTGTAACAAGAAGGGTAAAAGTGTCCTGCCGTATTGGTTATAGACTTAGTTGGGGGAGATCATCTAAGTCACAGGCTTTTCCTTTTGGAAGGGATGCCACAGCATTTTTCAGCTCCTCTAAAATTTTTCAGCAAGTATCTGTCAGCTTGAGAAAGAGTGAGAAAGTGAATATCGTCTACAAATTGAGAAAGATCAGCATTAGTATAAATTAGGGATAGACCGATACAGCTTTTTCAGTGCCGATACCTATACCGATATTTTAGTCACAACGTATCGGTGTCGGCCAATATGGGCTGATATTTTGTACATTTAAAGTTTTGAAAAAAAAACGACAAAAACAACGACCTGCCTTAGATAGGCCTTCATAGTGTCCAAGGCAATCATGGGAGAAGCTGTATTTAAGGTAATTTCTAAAAAAATAATTAGGAGCCTTTGTACAGAGTCTTGGGTAGTAATTTTCTGAAACCAGAATAGGTTGAGTTTCCACATAGCTCATTTAAACCCAGTAGCAGTGCCCCCAAGGGTGGCAAGCAAGGTGGAATGATCTGACACGACTCTAGCCATAATGTTAAAAGAGATAATATATCTGAATATCTCATAAGAGCCCAGCATCAAATTGATGCGGGATAGAGTTTTGTAGGTCTTTGAATAATAGGTGTATTGCGCTTTCCAAGGATGCAACTTATACCACAGATCGTACAAACATATAGCTTGCCCAATGGGGTTAAGCATTCTACATTAACATTTCTAGGTGGGGGAAACCTGTCCTGTTTAATATTAAAGACATTATTAAAATCATCCATCAGCAAAACTGGAAAAGGACATATATTGGCTAAGAACTTTATGAATGTCACAACCTTCCTGGGGTCTTGCAGCAGTGACGAAACCCAATTGCAGTGGAACAGCACTGCCTTACAATCAAGACCCTCAGGAGCACCTGGAAGTGGGAACAAGAGCTGAGAAACAGGACAAAAGGCAGGTATACGAGAGCAAGGAAAGTAACCAAGCACTGACTGGAAGGCGTGCTTGATTTAAATAGAGAGCCAGGATCACATGACCGAACACCTTCCACCAGTAGGTGGGACACACAGAAGCTATAAAGGGAAGTCAGGGACCCGGCGCCATCTTGATTTGCACCATAGTCCCTGACCTTCCTTCCCCTACCAGATCTGCAGCCCTCCACCTCCTCCCTGTGCAGAACACCGGGTCCGCATGGCAGCCGCCATCTTGCCACGACAGCGTCCTCGCCACGGACCTTGGTGGCGAGAGGGATAGAGGGAACCGCCTCAGACCCCGGAGAGAGGTCTCAGAGAGCGCCGAGTGCCGCGACAGTGCCGTGACAATGAACAACTGAATTACCTCAGATGACTAGGGAGGCGTAATATATACATTAGCAATCACAAAACGCCTAGTCAATAAGAGTCAACAACACAGAAACCATATCTCCTATATTTATCTATGTCCGTCCATTCACAGTAGAAGCCGCCATCACCATAACCAGAATGGACAGGTCCCTAGCATATGAAGAATATGTAGAATGATAAGCCATATTTACACCACAGTGTGCCAAGAACTGAACTGTTCTGGGGTGGCGTGCATCTCCTGTACAGATTGATAGCAGAGGGGGAGCCATTGGCTCCCACTGCTGTCAATCAAATTCTGTGATGAGGAAGGAGGGGACGGGGCCGAGCCTCACTGTCTGTGTCAATAGATACAGACAGGGCAGCTTGGGAGCGAGCCTGCGCCAGTGCTCCATTGGAAGCAACTTCCTATGTTCACCGAACAGGAGAAACCAGGAGCACTGGCGGGGAGCCCAAGAAGAAGAGGTTCAGACTGCTCTGTGCAAAACCATTACACAGAGCATGTAAGTATGACATAATAATTATTTTAATACAAAGCAAACTGAAGCTTTAATGTTACTTTAAAGCAACATGAATTAAACTAATCCCTCTGCTGCTGCTTTTTTGCAAATCGGTGCTCTCAATCTGCAGGCACGACTTGTTTGGTTACTTCAACCCACACCAAATTCCACTGTCCACACTGTTTCACTTCATTGTTAAATAATGCTATATTATTAGTTGCCAATGCTGCTACAGCTTCCAGACATTGCAACGAAGATGTATGAATAGAATAATGAAAGGGGGACTAAGAGAACACTAACACTCAGCTTCTGCTGCTGAACCCAAAATGTTGTGGATAGCATGGTGACCCTTGCTGGAAGTGCTGCATAGAGAGAACTACTGCTTCTTCTGCCACCAATAGATGGATGTGAAGGTGAATGAAAAAAAGCAAAAAAAAAGAAAACATGGGATTTTTTGTTTATGTGTAAAATCCTTTTACATAGTTACATAGTCTGGCTGAAAGAAGACACAAGTCCATCTTGCTCAACCAATAGAGGAAAAAAGAAAAGGGGAAAAAAAAAAAATATATATATACATATATATATATATATATATATATATACACACACACACACATACATGTACATAAATACCTACATATACACATACACACACACATACATACAGTATCTCACAAAAGTGAGTACACCCTACACATTTTTTTATTTGCTCCTGCAGGGAAACAAAATTCCTTCCTGATCCCCCAATCGGCAATGGATATTCCCTGGATCAACTTTACCTATAAATATTGGTATCCAGTTATATTATTTGTATCTAGGAAAGAATCCAGGCCTTTCCTAAAACAATCTACTGGGCTGGCCAGAACCAGCTCTTGAGGGAGTCTTTTCCAAATTTTCACAGCTCTTACTGTAAAGAAGCCTTTCTTTATTTGGAGATGAAATCTGTTTTCCTCCAGATGTAAAGAGTGTCGCCTTGACCTCTGTGAGGACCTTACAATGAATAACTCAACACCAAGTTCACTATATCGACCACTATATCGACCATTGTAAAAGTATGAACTGAAGACCATGATACAGCAAATAAGCAGACGGATCCATGTAGGATCGGTAGATTTGGAAGCTGCATGACCCTTCCTTGAGCCTTAAGAAAGCACACAGAGGGAATCCGACTGGTGAATTGCAGCAGTTGACTTTACGTAACATCTGATAACATTAATATCACCAATCAAGGTGTGAAAAGCCTTGTCCCTTGGTGTCTGAGGTTCAGGACCAAAGAACATCAACACAATGTCATGGTGTAGAAGGAATGAAGACACCAGGATGGCTGACGCTGTAAAATCACCTTGTCGTGGTAGAGCATGACAGGAAAGAACAGCCATTTCTTAGACTCTGCAAGCCGAAGTAATAGCAACCAGAAAAATAACTTTCAGTCAAGGCATATCCTGGATTGGGTTCAAATGGAGATTTCTGTTATATTGAAAGTACCATATTGAGGTCCCATTGAGTAAATGGAGTCTTAACCGGTGGAATAAAAAGCATTACATTTTGCACAATGGCCTGCACTGAAGAGTGTGAAGCAATCAGTCTCTGAAAAAGGACTGCCAAGGCCGAATTTGATCATTGGTTGTACTCAAGGCCAGTCCCAGATCAATTCCATACTGGCGAAATGCCAGGTTGGGACCAACTACATACTAGCTCGGATGAAAACCCCAAACCTCACATCAGGCATAATAAGATTTATTGTCTTATTGTTAAGTCCCTTTCCCAGCCTTCTGCAGGGTAGGAATGACCAAATCAGAGACTCCCCTATCCCTTAGGACCCTGGCTTCAACAGCCACGTCGATAAAGCCAACAACTGTCAAAGATGGAAGATCAGATCGACTCGAAAGGGTCAAAGAGTCGCCCATCGACATGTTCACAATGTGGGAGTACTAAGTTCTCCTGGGTTAGGCCGGGGCAATCAGAATCGGCAGTATTCCTTCCATTGAGAATCCTGAAGAGCAGATGAGGTAAAAGTTGTAACCACAGGAAGGCATACATTAGGCAACTTTGCATTGCACATGGACAACAGAAGATGCACATCTGGGGTTCCCCACTGTCAACAGAGCTGCTCAAACACCTGGTTGAAGAGCCCACTCCCTCAGAGACAGCTGTAGAGGGCTAAGGGAAATCCACCTGCTAATCTTCCATGTCTGTAATGTGGATGGTAGACAGTGAGTGATATGGTGTTTCTCAAGACAGGATGCAATCCTCTACCTCCTGGGCCCCCTAACTTTTGATGCCTTCTTGATGATTTATGCATGCCACTACTGTGGCGTTGTCCTACTGAAGCCTCACAAGGAGGACCTTCAGCTGCACTGACCAATGTAGCAGGGCAAGGCGAATGTATTCTAAGATGTTAACTGACAACACCCTGTCCTGCAGTGATCAAGTTGCCTGGACCGAAAGATTGTCCTGAACTGCACTCCAGCCCATTGGGCTGGCATCTGCCATAAATGACCTCCAAGATAGTGGGAGAAACAATTTTCCCATCTCCAGCATCCGTGAGGAGATCCACCAGTCCAGAAACAGTCTTGCATCAGGGAATATACCTGTCCTCAGAACAAGACATTTGTCCAGAGGGAGGATCACTTTTCCTAGATATTCTGATTCTGAGCTTAGATGGGCAGACTTCTTTAGAATAAAAACTATATGCACTGTGTGAGACACATTGGTCTTCAGAAGTTAAGTGGATTGCTCCCTCTGAAGTAAATCATCAGTGTACCCTATAACAGGGATACCCTGGGAAAGCAAACACTTAAGAACTAGAGTCAGGCTCTTGGTTAACACTCTTGGAGCAGTGGACAAGCCAAATGGCAGGGCCACTACTGAAAGTGGTGGTCCTCCAACGCAATCTGAAGAAACTTTTGGTAAGGTGAATAGATAGAAACGTGTAAGTAAGCATTTTTGATATACACTGATGCCAGGAAATATCACAGCTGGAGAGAGACAACCACTTCTCTAACCATACATATCTTGCATCTGTAGAAACTTGTTGAATCTGGTATACAAGCCAGCTTTAAAAGCGTCCCAGAGATGCAGTATTTCTGTGTAATAGTAAAAGTGTAACATATGCTGGAATCCTTCATCAAACGTGCAAAGTGTATGCTCCACTTTTACTGTTTTGCATTCTGCACAAATCTGTTTAGTTTGGCAATTATCTTTATATCTCCAAATGAAACATTTATATGTTCAAACCAACAGTGTCTTTATTTACTGAACAGTTAGTTTACTTCAGCCCTTGGCTTCAGTGATATAACAGCACATCGGCATGTATCACTAATGACAAATTTGCATTCTTTCTTACCTTACTGGGTGGAACAAGTATTAAACGGTGCTTTTGTTGATCACTTTATATCTTTCCGTTAGTAATACATCGCATTTTCATTCTTAACAAATGAAGAGGATGCATTCTATTTTATGTCCACTAGGTGGAACAAGTGTTACATCACATATCAGTTGTTATTTTTTTTTTCTTATACTAAAATCAATAGAGGCCTGGTTTATGAACATCCAGAACTAAATACACTAATCGACCCACAAACAACATTGAAAAAGGAAAAAAAAAAACTTGGAGCTCTAAACTACTTATTAATAAAACCATTAAAACCAATTACCATTAAAGTAAATGCCTGATATACAGTATCTAACAAAAGTGAGTACACCCCTCACATTTTTGTAAATATTTTATTAAATCTTTTCATGTGACAACACTGAAGAATTTACACTTTGCTACAATGTAAAGTAGTGAGTGTACAGCTTGTATAACAGTGTAAATTTGCTGTCCCCTCAACATAACTCAACACACAGCCAATAATGTTTAAACTGCTGGCGACAAAAGTGAGTACCCCCCTAAGTCAAAATGTCCAAATTGGGCCCAATCAGCCATTTTCCCTCCCTGGTATCATGTTACACATTAGTGTTACAAGGTCTCAGGTGTGAATGGGGTGCAGGTGTGTTAAATTTTGTGTTATCGCTCTCACTCTCTCATACTGGTCACTGGAAGTTCAACATGGCAAAGAACTCTCTGAGCATCTGAAAAAAAAATTTTTGCTCTACATAAAGATGGTCTAGGCTATAAAAAGATTGCCAAGACCCTGAAACTGAACTTCAGCAAGGTGGCCAAGACCATACAGTGGTTTAACAGGACAGGTTCCACTCAGAACAGGCCTCGCCATGGTCAACCAAAGAAGTTGAGTGCACGTGCTCAGCGTCATATCCATAGGTTGTCTTTGGGAAATAGACATATGAGTGCTGCCAGCATTGCTGCAGAGGTTGAAGGGGGGGGTCAGCCTGTCAGTGCTCAGGCCGTACGCCGCACATTGCATCAAATTGGTCTGCATGGCTGTCGTCCCAGAAGGAAGCCTAAAGGTGATGTACAAGACAGCCCGCAAACAGTTTTCTGAAGACAAGCAGACAAAGGACATGGATTACTGGAACCTTGTCCTGTGGTCTGATGAGACCACGACAAACTTATTTAATTCAGATGGTGTCAAGCGTGTGTGGCGGCAACCAAGTCCGGAGTACAAAGACAAGTGTGTCTTGCCTACAGTCAAGTATGGTGGTGGGAGTGTCATGGTTTGGGGCTGCATGAGTGCTGCAGGCACTGGGGAGGTACAGTTCATTGAGGGAACATGCCAAAATGTACTCTGACATACTGAAGCAGAACATGATCCCCCCTATTTGGAGACTGGGCCGCAGGGCAGTATTCCAACATGATAACGACCCCAAACACACCTCCAAGATGACCACTGCCTTGCTAAAGAAGCTGAGGGTAAAACTGGTGGATTGGCCAAGCATGTCTCCAGACCTAAACCCTATTGAGCATCTGTGGGGTATCCTCAAACGGAAGGTGGAGAAGCGCAAGGTCTCTAACATCCACCAGCAATGTGATGTCGTCATGGAGGAGTGAAAGAGGACTCCAGTGGCAACCTGTGAAGCTCTGCTGAACTCCATGCCCAAGAGGGTTAAGGCAGTGCTGGAAAATAATGGTGGCCACAAAAAATATTGACATTTTTGGCCCAATTTGGACATGTTCACTTAGGGGTGTCCTCACTTTTGTTGCCAGCGGTTTAGACATTAATGGCTGTGTGTTGAGTTTTTTGAGGGGACAGCAAATTTACACTGTTATACAAGCTGAACATTCACTACTTTACATTGTAGTAAAGTATAATTTTTTCAGTGTTGTCACATGAAAAGATATAATAAAATATTTACAAAAAATGTGAGGGGTGTACTCACTTTTGTGAGATACTGTATGGATGCTTACTTCAATGAGACAGTGTAGTCAATGGTAATCATAACAATATACATGAACACTTGCCAGAGCACTGACACATATGGACCCCCACCAGCATATCTCATGCACTCTAATCAAAAAAATGTGTCTTTGTCTGGTTGGGCAGTTACCCATTAGTCCAAAACTATACATCCAGCTACAACAATAGTGCACTAGCCCACATACATTTACACACTAGGCATCAATAGTCTCAAAAAATACTCAAATGAATGTGCTAGAGTCAGAGCACCATAAAAATTCTGGGTTATAGGCCCCAATCATTGCCAGCGTAACTAGTGTCCACTTTATGTGCAAGTATATGGTATCAAAGAGAATAGTATTTTAGTATGCTTGATAGAATGCTTGACTAACCATGAACAGCTGTATGGAATTGAAAAGGGATTAAAGCGGTTGCGTGAACCTGCAAGGTAAAGCCATAATGTGCTAGTATGCATCGTTAAACGTACCTTAAAACAAAGCCCTCCAGCGCTGAGAAGTTAGCACTGCAAGGGCTCCCATCTTCACCCCTCTTGCTTACGGGTTCTCGTACTCTGGCTCTGTGACTGGCCGGAGCCGCGATGACGTCACTCCCGCTCACTGCGCAGGGCCCCGAAGGAAGGGCATGGGTGGCTGTTCCTTCAGAGCGCATGCGCCAATGATGTCCCTGGCTGCATGTAATGTAAATATCACCTAAACGTGCAGATATTTACACTTTCTATAGGTAAGCTTTATTATAGGGTCACCCATAGGCAAAATATGGAATTTTACTTCCACTTTAAGTTCTGGAAGTTCCTTGCAGATCCTTAAGCGTGATATCCAATATTGTGGATTTTGAACATGTATGCCGGCTTGATGGACAATACAGAAAGACAGGCTTATGCCACAATGCAGAAAAAAGATATCATATCAGCCTCAGATTGTTAGTAGGGTAGGGTAGGGGATATACCATCTGTACTTGCATAGAGATCACCTTTGTGCAGATCCCAAAAGCTCAGTCCGTCCTATAAGCTTCAAGGGAACATATCAAATGTGAACTGTAAGACAGGATAATTCGGTTGGTTGGAGCTTGGCTGATGGGTTGAGCTGGGAATTTTTCTTTGTTTTTGTTTGACATGTGTCACCCTTCCATGTGCTCCTTGCTGTTAAGGCCAGTTATAGTTTGGGGCAGTTGCCGTTTGTTTGTAGTATCAAAGTATACACCTCCTAATGACCAATGACAGCATTCAGAAGTAATGGTCACTTAAAAAGGTGTATCAAAAAGAGACCAAGGTGAAACCTTTTTTATTTATTTAATTTTTATTCCAAAGAAATCTTAATGTTGTACCCAACAATAGTATATGTAGCAATATTTCCAGGCATTGGGCCTGAGGTGGGTCTGCCATTGTTACCGGGAACACTTCCAAGGTCCTCTCACTAGGCAACCCCCTTGACACTTCAGGGTCCTTTCACTAGGTAACCCCCTTGACACTTGCAGGCTCTAGGATCCCTGGGACCTTCGCCAGAGTGGTCCCCTCTACACTAGGCAGACCCCAGGGGCAGTTCACAGTACTCACAACCTTGGAAGGCTTTCCTGGAACTTAACCCCTCCTTCTCCACTGGTCCTTGGCACACCGGATCCTCTCTGCAGCTCAGCTCAGCTCTCCCTTCTGGATTCTCAGGCAGCCATCCAAGACACCCGATCCTTCTGACAGGAGGAGAGACAGCCATACTCTCCCTCCTGGGACTCTGCTTCCCGCCAAAGAAGCTGCGTCATGCGTTCCCCTCAAACTTTTGCCCACTCCCAGAATCCTCTGCGGCAGAATCTGCTATCTGGGGTAGATACAGGCCTGAATGGGCCACTGATGGGGTTTCCTCCACTGCCTAATGAGATTCCTCTCATCAGCCACACCTGGGAGACATGACAGTCCAGCTGAAAATCATGGCCCAGCTGTTAGGCAGCCAAAGCCCATTATGCTTTTACCTAGCACCTACCTTGTAGGGTGCTACATCTATAATCCTGTAATCACCAGTAAATCTCTTTGTTTGCAGCAATGGTCCATTGAGTGTAAAATGTGACTTACTTTCAGATCACACTGCAGCACTAGTATGGTGTGCAGTAAAAAAAAATGTACTGTATGCATTACTTTTTTTTCAGTGCAATGGGTAGCAATGTGAACCACCACTGCGATGAATAGAACTGTATTTAGAATAGATTTCTGTGAGAAAAAATAAACCCCACAATGCATCGAGATCAGCGCATCAAAGTTGTGCCTCCCAGCGCACAGGACTATCTGGCATGAACTAGCCCTTAAGGCACCTTTCTCTTGTAAACAATATATTATGTAGCAATTGTTATAATAACTTTAGGGCCCGGTTCGCTCTACTGCAATGCAATTTTCAGTGCGATTAAATGAAACTTTGATGCGACTTTGGATGTGGTTAGCATATTCTATTGAGCCAAATCACACTGAAATCACACCAAAGTAGAACAGGAACCTTTTCAAAAATTGCACTGCACAGAGTCTCATTGATGTGAATGAGCACCATAGAAGATAATGTGATTTCCCTTGTCATGTGATTCTGTGCAACTGGCACCAGTGCGAACCAGCACTAAGAAGCAAGTATTGTCTAAATACAAGAGTCACTGTGCAATAATTCAGAGTGAAACTTTACTTCTGTACCAAAGCTTCCTATAATCCCCTCCCACAGTTTTGTTCTCTGCACAAGCTATGGGCAGCACAGTGATGATATCCCTGCTACATTTACAAGGTAATATTTGTATTTGCAAAGGCATTTGGTGCTCTCAAAAAGTGTTTATATCCTTTATGACTTTTAGGAAATATATTTAAACAAGGGTTATATCCCAGTGATTCCTTGGCACTGGCAGTATTCTGCTCATTAAAAGGAATCATTGTGATATACCATTCACACCTCTGAGGCAGCTGGAAGAAACCAGCCAAACTGGTCAGGTGTGCATGCTTGGATATTCTGATATGGCGTTGTGAGACCCATGATTAACCACTTGAGGTGGCAGGTCGGTAGGTTCCCACGAAATTCGCCAGAGGGGAAGATGATCTGCGCCGGGCACCCATGATCGCTCCCCTTGGTGACAGAACGGCAGTTCTTCATTCATTCAGAGTTCTGTGAATGGGAGAACTACACGTACTGACAGCCTTTGCGTCTGTCGGCTTGTAGTTCCCACTGAGTGCTCTAGGTAGTTCATTTATGCTTCCTGTCAGTGTACAAGGTATGGCCAGACAAGCTTACAATGACAGTCTGCAAGAGCTCTGCTTTGCAACCTGCAAAAAAAAATGTGCATTTATTATTTTTTTTTTACATAGGGGAATTTATTCTTTAAGCTTCTTTGGGATTGGATCTGTACAATGGGGGAACTTGCCTATGGAACTGTGAAATGTACAGTTTCATTGTAAAAGTGGACTTGTATGATTATTTCAAGCTGTGCCATGAACCGGACACAATATTTATAATAATCTGTGGCTCCCCAAGTAACCAAGTACCACAACCACCAAGTGCAAAGGGGTGCGCACGGGCCCATACATGGACAGGAGAGGAGAGAGGGCTTGATCTGCTCCTCCCCCATCCCACCTCTACCCCTCTGTCTGCCCACTGACACTCCACTCCCTGGCGTTCTGTGCCTCAGAAAAGAGATGTGTGGGCTGGAAGCTCAGCAACCAGCAGATACATTGTGGATGAAAGGTGTCAATACATGACCCTCCATCCTTGAGTGAGTGAGCTCACTATCCAATGTCTGTGACTGAAGTCACCTCCCTTCTTCCCATCTCTCTCCTGTTTCTGAGCAAGGGAATACACTAAGGTAAGAGTGACTCATGAAAGGGGTGCCCTGTAGACTCTGATGAAGGGAGCTTTGGGAACTTTAACTTAGGGGGGGATGCTGGAAACTATGATGTAAGTGGGAGGTTTGGTAAGCAGAAATCCCCTTACATCAGAGTCCACAGCGTTCCCCCTTAAAAAAAAAAGTGCCCTGTGCCGCAAAAGTGTTCGGGTTTGACTTGACGAGAAGGTGGCAACCCTAGTTAATACTTCACTTAACCTTCAACAACTCTCAACTACGTTCTCTATGTACAGCCTTCTTCTTCTTCAGCCACTTGCACACATTTGGTTCCTTCTTCTCCACTCAGTTTCTGCTTGCTCACTAATTGAGGGGAGCTGACAAGGCCTGATTGTCAGCTCCGCAACAGCCCATTACAGGCAGGAACTGGCAGTCCCTTTCAGGGCAGCCATCAGAAATTTTGGGGCCCCATACACAACTTAAGGCCTGGGCACCTCCAGGCCTGACCACCAACATCCCGCAGGGCCCGCCCTCTGGCCGTCCCACCAAATCCGCCCACTGGCCATCCCACCGAGTCCTTCAGTGCACCCACTTTTTTTTTTTTACTTTTTACAACTTAATACATGAAAATGAATCCAATCCAGCAAAGAGACATCCCCATATATTCAGCAAATAGACATCTCAATCCAGTAAAGTGACAGCTTCATATATTCAGCAAAGAGATATCCCAATCCAGTAAAGAGATGGCCTCATATATTCAACAAAGAGACACCCCAATCCAGTAAAGAGAGGGCCTCATATATTTAGCAAAGACACATCCCAATCAGAGAGGGCCTCATATATTCAGCAAAGACACATCCCAATCCAGTAAAGAGACGGCCTCATATATTCAGCAAAGAGACATCCCAATACAGCAAAGAGACAGCCTCATATTTTCAACAAAGAGACAGTGCAATCCAGCAAAGAGACACCCCTTCAGCTGCATTGACCTACTCTGCAGCCGCCTTGCTTTAGCAATTGCTAGTTACTACAGCAGCAACATCTCAGTCTCGTTAGTTGGGGCCTGGGCGGCCAGGCCCCTCGGAACGCCTGGGCCCCCTACATGTGTATGGGCTGTCCCCCCCTGATGGCTGCCCTGGTCCCTTTACAGTAGCACATGGAAGTGACACAGCTTAAAATTTGTCCTTTACTTCCTTTGTGGTCACTGAGCCAAGCACCACTTCTTCAGGCAATGCCAACCCACCTGGCTGCATCTGTCCTTTACACCAGTCCACCCGACTGACTCTTCACCAGCCCACCCAGCTGACTCTGAGGAGATCTCTAGAGAAAGGCCTGAAGACTTAAGCACACCTCTGTCTTCAAGGGAGACTGACTACATGTGGTAGTCTCTTCCCTTTGTAGTTTCAACAGTGCTACTCGTCTCTTTCTCCCGTGCCTCCAGGAAGACTTCCTTCTCTTTGTTTTAGCAGGAATCCTCCAGCATCTGAACCTCGGCACAAGGTCACCCCCCCAGACTAGGGGGCACCCCTGAAGGCCACCGACATTCTCCAAAGCAATGCATCTACATCGCCCACTTGACTGCCTCTGCTGGCATGGCCCATGTCTATTTATGCACACAGAAATAGAAAATGGCGCCTCCCAGTGAGATGATGTGTGGGTTAAAAATTGTTTTCATACACTGAAAAAATTAATAATGAGGTGTTAGAAATTAGGAAAAATAAATAAATAAAATAAGTAAGTAAGTACGGCTGCCTTCAATTTTTTGGAAAACTCAGAAAAAAAAACCATAAAAAAACCTCAAGGTTGGACCAGAGGCTTCAACTTCCATTTTCGTCATTTCCGCTCCTTGTTTGGAACGCATGTGGCATTCATCCCTTTCGGCTGTTCATCCCTTTTGGCTGTTCAAATGTGCCGATGTTGGCACTTTTAAATGTGAGTGTTCAAATATTGTTTAAATAGCTGTTATTAATAAACACCAAACGATATTGGGTAATCGTATGTCCTTTATTTTTTTGAGAAACGGTACAACCCTTCTGACTGGTGGAAAAGTTTAAAACCATATTCTGTGAGCCAGGGGGCCACCTATCAAAGAAATATATCACCCATCCAAGAAGGCTACCTGAAAAATACAGAGCAAGCTGGGTCCTGGAGGCCCTCTGTTCTCTGGTGAGTTCCCCTCACATTAATGGGTGGAGGAAAACCCAGGCACAAGCCCTTTTCAAGCAAGAGGATTTGTTAAAGCACCTTATCACTATTGTTGTTGTATTTCTTCACACTGGATGATCCTGTGCACTATATGACTTGATGGACTTTTTCTATACCTATATTTATATGTATTTATTTAATTAATTATTTACATTTTTCAACTATTTATTTGTTTAGCACTAAGCACTTTCAGGTGCACCTTTTCTATATCTACATTCATATGCATTTATTTAATTACCTGTTTACATTATTCAATTATTTGTTCAGCACTACGCACTTTCAGGTACGGTGCGTCAAAAATTTCCCCCTATTCCTTGTCTATTTATGAGGTCATCTCCACCCCCTGAAAGCCCACTACTGGGGATTAGCTGAGGCTTCAAAAATTTGCATGGCAGCCCCTCCTTATTCCCACCCTTGAGTTCTGGACATTTCTACAAACTTCCAGACCAGCAGGAAGTGCCAGAGAGAGCTGCCAGAGGAGTCATCCAGCCCTGAGCTCAACTAAATTTACCTGCTCTAACACAACCTACATTATTTCTAGCACATACTAGAGGGTGCTACGCATTAAAACACAAGTCTCTATAAGGACACACAGAAGCAATTATTTTCTCTGTGTGTGCCAGGTTCACATTAGAATGCAGGTTGCATGTGTGATTTGTAGCATGTCTGTGTTTTCTCACACTAATCCTTTCACACAGACTTTTTATTATCATATTTTTAACAAAGGAAACATACCAATGAAAAAATAATTTGTAAATTTAGCCAATCATTTTTTTCTTAAGCATTTTAAATGGGCATGTAACTGTTGTTGTTACAGGATTATCGGTGATCTAAGTGCAAGGTATGACAAGGATGCAGACTGCAGTATCTGTATCAAAGAGGAGACACAAAACACTGTTGCTCACTTGCTTTCCAAGTTTAACATGAACTTGTTGGTTTTCAGTCTCTTGAAGTCACACTATAAATCAATAGAGCTCCCTCTAGCTGCAGTCTAGTAATAGCATTACTGGGAGGTTCATTTATTTACTTGCCACATACTTCCCCACTTTAAAGAAATGTCTCCTGACATTAAGCATAAATGAGAATTATTCATAGCCTATATCATCTAGATACCTATCGACATATGTTCCTGGCAAGAAATATGAACGTGAGGGAATTGCAAAGCTTGTATATATTGGCCATTTGACATCTGGAGGGTCACAATGCTGTTCAGTCACATGGACACATCCTGCTTTTGAAATAAGGGTGGCCAAGTGTCTCATATGGTAATATCTCCTTCAGTTTACATGTTCCTCAAGAAAATCTTTGTTAAGAGGGCAGGTTTCCTACTTTCACTGGTTCATCGGGGGTTGGTGCAGCAGTCTCATCAGCTGCTTGTAATTCTAACTCTTGTTGAAGTGATTCTGGAATAAATTTTTCAACAACGTCTATGGGTGGCTCCAAAACTACTTCATCTGGAATTTCTTGACTTGCTGATTCTCCAGGCGAAAGGTTAGGGTCACTAGGATAGAATTCTTCAGCCTTAGGTAATTGAGGAGCTATGCATTGCTTACTGCCTTGGAAGAGTTTGGGACAATACACATACGTAATATTCATTGCTGGGCTATTGTTTTCTTTCACACTTGTCGCTGGCCTAGTGCCAGTTTTCATTTTTTTTGTCTGGTGTAATATCTTTAAAAGGCAAATCATTGACTGGGAGCAGCAAGTTGTGATGAATGACCCCTGCTAGTTTGTTGCCCTTCTCTGGTTTAACTTTGTAGATATGTTCTTGCCCTATCTGTTCAACTACTCTGTACACTTCCTTTTCCCAGAATGTTCGGAGTTTTCCTGGGCCTCCCCTTTCTTACAAATTTCCTACAAGAAAGCGGGCTCCAGACCGTAGTAAAACTCGTTTTGTGCGTTGGTCATAGTACCTTTTACCTTTCTGAGAGGATCCGTGGCTATTCTCGGAAGCAATTCTGTAAGCTTGTTTCATTTTGGTAGCCCATTTTTCAGCATACAACTGGGGTGACCTTTCCTCCTTCTCATTATCCATATCAAATACTAGGTCCACTGGTAAACAGGGTGTTCTGCCATAAGAAAAAAAGAGAGGTGCATAGCCAATTGCTTCATGCCTAGTACAATTATATGCATGCAATGTATGAAGCATTAGCAATAATGTTGTATTCAATCTTTTAACCAGTTGACGACCGCCCACCGCAGATTTACTGCGACAGGCGGGCGCACCTGGGCAAACCGACGTAGTACTACGTCGCTCACTCAGGGGACACTAGGGGGCGCTCCCGACCCCACTCATCAGCCGAGGAGCCAGTGCGTGTGACAGGCGGCTCCGATGGTCACGACCTCCCCCCGCTGACAGAGAAGGATGGATGGCTGATGTAAACACAGCCATCTGTCATTCTCCCTGAAGTGATCACAGAGGCTATGTGATCCTGCTATATCAGATCACATGTCTCTGTGATGATCTCAAAAGCCCAACCCCCCCAAAGTTAGAATCACTCCCCTAGGCTTACATTTAACCCCTTGATTACTAATAGTATTAACCCCTTCCCTGTCAATGGCATTATTACAGTAACAGTGCATATTTTAGCACATTTTAGCACTGATTACTGTAGTAATGTCACTGGTACCCCGAAAAGTGTAAAAAATATCAGTTAGGGGTCCGATCTGTCCGTCGCAATGTCGCAGTCCCACAAAAAAATCACAGATCACCGCCATTACTAGTAAAAAAAAATAAAAATAAAAATTACATAAATCTTTCCCGTAGTTTGTAGACACAATAACTTTTACGCAAACCAATCAAAATATGCTTATTGCGACTTTTTTTTACCAAAAATATGTAGCAGAAAACAAATTGGTCTAAAATGTTAAAAAATTTTGATTTTTAATTTTTTTTTTTGGAAATGTTATATAGCAGAATCAAATACCACCAAAAGAAAGCTCTATTTGTGGGAAGAAAAGACATTTATTTTACTTGGGTACAGCGTCGCACGACCCCGCAATGGTCCCTTAAAGTAACGCAGTGCCAAATCGCAAAATAGGGCCTGGTTATTAAGCAGCAAAATCCTCCGGGGCTAAAGTGGTTAACAAAGATGCTTTGAGGATGATATGGCATTGTTCTAGCATATGTTATTCCAGACAATTATCTCAATCTTTTGAAAAGTTAGTTTTTAAATTCTCTGTTCTGATTCTGTAATTTGTCAGAATATCCAAATCTGAGAATGAAGTCATTGAAAAACATCTCTGCTGCAGTTTTTCCTGATCTGTTGCGTGTAGGGTAGGCCTGTGCAGTGAAGTGATCAATGATACCAATAATGTATTTGTAACCAACTTTGCTCTTCTTTAGGTGAAGAAAATCCACAAAGACAAGTTTAAAAGGAGCACTAGATTTAATGCACCCAAAAGGTGCCTGCTCTGGCACTGTTGGGTGTTTCTGCCAACTACATCTTTTTGTGATATAATCGGTTATCTGCTTTTGCATGAATGGCCAGTAAAATCTCTCTCTTGCAAGCTGGATTACCTCTCTGGAGTGTCCTGCTCCCACACCCCTTCTGCCTGGGCCCTACCCACAGCTAGTATTTATTTGGGCAATGACTCCATCCACTACGCCACTAGAGAGAGAGGGATTTCTTTAAAAGAGAAGCTAACACCTGCTCATGATCTTCCTTTACCATGCTATAATAGCAACAGAGCCATCTAGTGGCAGGGCAGCTAACTGCACCTACAAGTGTTAAAGAGCTGGCATTTACCATTAGCTAATTCTGCAGTCAGTGTGCCAATGTTGTTTTTAAAAAATTGCCAGATGTAGGTATAGACCGGTGTTGAAGAATTTGTGTGAGCCTCACCCTATTTACGATATGCTAAATGCATGTGAAGCCCCCTGCTTATAGGCTTATTAGCTCAAAACATCTAAAAATGTCTCTCTTCTTTGCCTTTAACCAACCTAACTTGCCTTTAAACAAACTAACAAGTGCAGTCTGATGTATGTGGGAAGGGCTGAACAAATCTACCCAGTTTTGATTCACATGGAATTTTGTCAAATCCCGCCTAAAATCTGCATATACTATAGCTTAGCATCAAATCCCACTGAAGTCAATAGGGGGTAAACCTTAAAATCGTAATACTAAATTGTTCAGTGGCTGGACAGTATGTAAACAGCTTGGTTCTGCTGCAATATTAAAGGAGAGAAAAGGCAAGTTTTATTTTGCAATAAAGGTTAGAGTGTATTATGTGATAGACAATAGGCATGTATATTTTAGTGACTGGACAGAAAGCAGCTTGGTTATGCCACAATATAAGAGAAGAGGCAGGTTCTCACTATGAGAAACAATAGCCACAAATATTGTTCAGTGTTTGGGCAGTATGCAGGCAGCTTAGTTAGGCTGCAATAGAAGATGATGAGATAAAGGTTGATGAGATTTTAATGTGAGAGTACTGGTATAGGTCGCAAACATTTGAGGTGGAAGCAATCATTAGAAATTTGGAAGCTGAGTGTCAGGAAAGGAATCAGCATTCAGCAACAATAGAACGCCGGAGGCAGAGCAGGTGTGTCACCACGCCCATCTCCCCAGCCCTGGCCCTATATAAAGTGCTCTCTGGCTGTGCTTCAGTGCTGGTTTATCATCTGCTCCTGTACCCGTGACCTGTCCGATTGCCTGTTGTTCCTGTTTGACCCGGCTTGTTCCTTTGACTTACCTGCATCTCTCCTTCAGGGCCGGCCTTTGGGGTGTGCGAGCTGTGCGGCCGCACAGGGCGCCATGGGCAACAAGGGCGCCGTGCGGCCATCACAGCTCGCAGAGGATCAGGCTGAGCTGTGTGAGAGATACACAGCTCGCCTCACTGCAACAATAGGTGATCGAGGCACGGCTGCACAGCGGGAGGTGAGCGGCGACTGCGGCCTGGACAGGGTTAACACAGGCCGCGGCCGCCGCTTACCTCCCGCTGTGCAGCCGTGCCTCGATCACCTATTGCTGCAGTGAGGCGAGCTGTGTATTTCTCACACAGCTCAGCCTCCGATCCTTCCACGGAATCCACGCTGACTTCCTGCCCAGTGCCCACACATCCCCGGGAGTGTGGGCGGGCGGGAGGAGGAGAAGGGGCGGGGCGAGGAGGAGCTGACGATCTCTCCTCTGGCGTCAGTGCAGGGAGGGAGGAAAGATCGTCAGCTCCTCCTCGCCCCACCCCTTCTCCTCCTCCCGCCCGCCCACACTCCCGGGGATGTGTGGGCGGGAAGTTTAAAGAAAAAAAAAAAGCTGCAGACAACGTAAAGTAAGTGACATCTCTCTCCTTCAAAAAATGTAAGGGGGGGTCTGTGATGTAAGGGGGGGCTCTATGTGTGGGGGGGGGGGTTCTGTGTGAGGGGGGCTATGTGTGGGGGTCTGTGATGTAAGGGGGGGTCTCTGATGTGGGGGGCTATGTGTGGGGGGGGGGGCTCTGTGTGGGGGGGGCTTTTTGTGGGGGGTCTGTGATGATGTAAGGGGGGGCTCTCTGATGTGGGGGGCTCCGTGGGGAGGGAGGGTCTGATGTAAGGGGGGCTTTTGTGGGGGGGTCTCTGATGTGAGGATGTGAGGGGGGCTTTGTGTGTGTGTGTGTCGGGGGTCTCTGATGTTAGGGGGGCTTTGTGTAAGGGGGTCTCTGATGTGCGGGGCTCCGTGGGGAGGGGGGTCTGATGTAAGGGGGGCTTTGTGTCGGGGGTCTCTGATGTGAGGGGGGCTCTGTGTGGGGGGTCTCTGATGTGAGGGGGGCTTTGTGTCGGGGGTCTCTGATGTGAGGGGGGCTCTGTGTGGGGGGTCTCTGATGTGAGGGGGGCTCTGTGTGGGGGGTCTCTGATGTAAGGGGGGCTTTGGGTCGGGGGTCTCTGATGTAAGGGGGGCTTTGTGTCGGGGGTCTCTGATGTGAGGGGGGCTCTGTGTGGGGGGTCTCTGATGTGAGGGGGGCTTTGGGTCGGGGGTCTCTGATGTGAGGGGGGCTTTGTGTGGGGGGTCTCTGATGTATGGGGGGCTTTGTGTTGGGGGTCTATGATGTGAGTGGGGCTTTGTGTCGGGGGTCTCTGATGTGAGGGGGGCTTTGTGTCGGGGGTCTCTGATGTGAGGGGGGCTTTGTGTCGGGGGTCTCTGATGTGAGGGGGGCTCTGTGTGTGGGGTCTCTGATGTAAGGGGGGCTTTGTGTGGGGGGTCTCTGATGTAAGGGGGGCTCTTATGTAAGGGGGGCTAAGTTATTAGTGATCATAAAAAAGAAAAGTCAAATAAAGTGCAAAAAAGGTGCAAGAAAATTTGCGCGGGGGGGGGGGGGGGGCGGGGGTGGGGGGCGCCACGGGATTAGCTTGCACAGGGCGCCTGATCACCTAAGGCTGGCCCTGCTCTCCTTCGTTTGACCTCGGCTTGCCTGACCACTCTTTACTCTAAAAGACACCTCTGCTGGATCTCCTGTGTACCGACCTTGGCTTGGATCCCACGGACTCTCTCTCTCTTGTACGGCCCTCTGTACCTTCATCTCCTTGGACTGATTATCTGTGTATGACTCTCGGCCTGGCATTAACCTTTGTCTCTTTTCTCTGAGCATCTATAGATCTCCTGGAAGCGGTCCTGAATCACCATCCATCCATCCGAGATCCATCCGCATCCAGTGCTCCTTGGGACGTGTCATCTCCTGTTTCACCACCAGGGGTGATCCGCACCGAGCTGCAAGGGAAGCCCTCTCAGCACTTCGGCCTCCACCAAGGTAACTGACACTGAGGTTCAGCTGCGGAAATATTTGGTGGTGCCTTTACAGTGTCAGGACTCCAGAATAGGCTGAAAACCTTAAGACACAAATCCTGATTTACCTTGCAGTGTACATTAGACATTTTCAGCTGAGGTCCAACTGCAGAAACATTGTGCGGCACAGTATTGGAGCACCAGAATAGGGTAGGAGAGGTTGCAGGAGCTGGTAATGGTGGCAGGTATTTTTTTTTCTTGGGGCTAAATTAAAGATTAGTCTAGCATCAGCAGCAGGAGCTTTGTAGTCATTGGTAATCCAAGACTCGTTAATTTCAATGAGAGTTTGCCAGTTCACACCCTTAGTGTCAGACAGGTGAATTTGCCGCTCCATAACAAAACATTTTGCTGTGCTGAAGACCCTCTCAAAGAGTACACAAGCTGCCAAACTAGCCAAAAGCTCCAGTGCATACTGTGTAGGCTCCAGACATGCTCCAGCTTGTCACCCGATACTCTATGGGGTTCTCACTTCAGAGTGAGTCTTCATTAACCCTGGACCTGATGTAGTAAGCAATCATGTTCTTAAGGCACTATTTGTGTTACCTGCAGTCTGGCCTGGCCACCGTGGCATAAAAGAACTCTTAAATGCAGTGCTGCAGCAGCTGCTTCTCCTTTCGGGGATTTGAGATATGTTGGTCTTTTGAGCAGATCCTGCCACCATCAGAAAATACAGCAAAGAAGTTTATCAGCAGCACCTCCTTTTGTGCTCCCTCTGGGATGGTGGCAGTAGATTGGCCATTTTACCCTTGTATCTGAGATCTAATAGGGTGGCCACCCAATAGTGGTCCCTCACTTTGATGACCCAAATCCTTGGGTCCTTGTGCTAGAAAGTGAGTAAAGTTTTTGGCTCTGTCTACCTATCAGAGGAGCAGCAGGTAAATTCTGTGAGTTAGGTCTGCTCAGTGTGTGATTCATGTGGTCTGAGGGAGTGTCCCCACTGATCCAATGGGGAGTCACATTGGACAGTGGAGGAAACCTGGCCAATGAGTACACAGGCTTTTATACAGCCCCAGGGATTGGCACAGACTGCTGTCTCAGTGCATTGTGGGGAATGTGCTCAAGGTCTTTGGCTGGTGAGCAGAGTCCTGGAAGGAGGGTGACGGCTGCCTCCTCTTCTGCAGTGGTGGATGTATGGTCACAGGCAGTCGGCCTGGTGAGCCAGAAGTGTAGAGCTGAACCCAGAGGTCCAGGAGAGCTGACTAGGAGGAGTTGAGACACTGGAGAACCTGAAAAGCAGTATCGTGAGTACTGGGGATCGTGTCTACAGGCCTGACCAGGAAGGAGGCCACTCCGGTGTAGAGTAGTCAGAGGACGGGTGTCAGCTGGTGGATAGAAAGGGGGTACTAGGCGAGTGCACCTGAAGATAAGTACTTAAGGAACATTACCTCAGATTCATCTAGTGGCAGGATGAAGCTGTGGCCTTGCTGCATTCTCAGATAGAAGTCCTCAGCATTGTGACTAGTTCCAGTGTTGGAGTATCCCACTCATCCCTTCTCCCGTCCCCATATAAAATAAAACAACCAAACATCAACCCCTAGACTGTTCATTGACTGAGCCGGAAAGTAAAGTGTTAAGATTCTGCATGCAGTTGCTATCGGTAACCCAGGGGACCCAGAAAGGTGAAAAATCCAGCAGCCCTCAAGGGGGCAGTGCTACAAAAGACCCCTATCACAACAGATAGACTGAAGCAGAGGCCCCAGAGTCTTCTGTGTCATGGAGGACAAAACTGTCCTCAACAAACTCCCCACGCCTGTATACCTCTCAGGGTTTGGGAGGGAAAAATGCTCCCTTTGAAGCCTGCCTGGTTTCCTCCTCTGCACCATTAGCACCCAAAACCTCCTACTTCTATTGCTCCTCTGCCTCCTGCTGCCTCTGCATCACATGGATGGAGGCAGTAAGCAAAGGATCCCACTTGCCCTGAAACAGCAACATGTCTGGCCACTAGGTTAGTGACATTGACATACACAACCTTGCCAAGCTAAAGATGGCGTGGGGTCAACCACCTTTCAGACAGGGTCTGGAGAGTTACCAGCAGCTCTGATCCATTGTGGTTCCTGTCCCCAGGCATACAGGCTGCAACACACCATTGCAGACTATAGACTTAGAATGTTGCATATGCTCTGGGGTGCTTGGGGAGGACTGCTAGTTCCTAAGAGTCAAAAGATGAGACCAGTGAGGAGGAGAGGGTATAATTTACTGTGCTTTCACCATCAGGCAAGGCAGATGGCAGCACCAACAGCTCCACTGGTATGCACTGCATCATTCAAAGCTGCAGAATATTGACTCGGCGTGTCATTAAGGATATGTAATGTTTTGTCCATGTTTACTGGACCACATGTCTGTGGTCATGGGTACTCTGCTGCTGACAGCATGGTCCAGTGGCACAGACATTCTACATTCCACATGCTGGTGTAGGGCAGGAAGGGTGTTCTGGGCCAAATAGTGAAGAATGGGTACCTGCCATTGTGGTGTACTGTAGGCCTTAAACTCATAAAAGGGGGCTGATTCCAGGAAGCTGGAATGGGAGCAGCTGCCATGGCAGCAATTTTGACAAGCTTGTATAAAAATGCTATGCATGGGGGTGATTTGGGTATGTTTTTTTCTTTCACTCTGTGGACTGCCCCTAGGGATTGCAGTGGTTTGCAAATAGATTAGGACAGCTGCTTTCTCCAGTCCTCTGCAAGCTGCCCATGCCCCTGAACAAAATGATCCCTCACTTCTGTTTTTGCCTCTCCCTTTTGTCATACTTTTCCTGTTCTCTATACTTTTCCTTCCTCCACAGATTCTCTGTCAACTCATCATCCACCCCCTCCTCAATGGTAGAGACTTGTCAGTAAGCTCCAGCTACTGAAATATCACTGCCACTTGCTGTTCCCTGCTTGATGGCAGGATACAGCACCAAAAAAATTATGATGTTATGATGATTGGTGTGTATCTCATTACTTGCATGTGGCTGCAGTGTCTTCTTCACAGTGGTCAAATACCTTTTTTAACTAAAAATACCCCTATAATACTAATCCATCGCCCTTTACAGAACCGCTATCCTCATACTTACAAGGTGTACAGTATTGGATTTTAGTCAGAATCTTACTTTTAAAAATGCTATCTGGGAACGGTTATCTTCGATGTGGGCATCTGAAGCCGCAGTGTAATCTGCTGTGTCCTTCTTCCTGATTCCAGGGAGTGTTCTGGGAGTTCTTTCTGATTTCAGCCTCCTGGGAGTGATGACAAACAGCTCCCAGGATGCAATGCAAAGGCGAAAAGTGATGTCGGTGGCCGTGGCCACAGGGGGGGGGGGGAGGAGGAAGTACAATCAAAAATGCCCTGAAAATAAGGTAAGGGACCCCCGAAAAAAATTGAAAATGCCCAATTGTTGATCAGCATAGCGAGCACTCCAGGAATCAGTAAAGTTGCAAAATTGGCCGGAACTCCGCTTTAACTGCCTACTATTGTTGTCCCACAATGCATCACATTCAGTGAATAGAGGAGGAGCAATTGAATGACAGGAACTCTCCTGTCCATTCACAGAAAGTAATGCATTGTGGGAGTGTAGTAATAAGACCACTAACCACTTTAAGCGGGTCTCTACATCCACCTATAGACAACTTGCAGGTAATGGGAAGCAACTGAAAAAAGGTCAGTGGACAAGCAACACCATATGATATTACGTCACTTTGCTTTTGTATTGCACCTCATTTCACTTCCTTTACCCATTTAATCTCTCAACTGTGACATATTATGTCAATTAACTAATGAGTGGGTATTGAATATTGAACAATACATTTTCTTCCTTATACCTCAATGTCAGCATATGTATTAGTAAGACTCTGCCTCCTCTCAACCTCATGTAGCACCCTACAGGTAGGTGCTAGGTAAAGGTATAGTGCGCCTTGTCTGCCTAGCAGCAGGGCTGTGATTTATTAGTCCGGGTGTCATGGTTTCCAGGTGTGCCTGCTGAAGGGGAAGTCTCCCCATTGGCTCCTGTGAGAGGTTTCCCATAGGGCGGTGAAGGAAACCCAATCAGGGGGACACATCCAGGCTTGTAACTACCCCAGAAGGCAGATTGTGCTGCAAAGTATTCTGGGAGTGGGTATGAGTTTGGGGGTGGCACATGACACAATGTCTTTGGCGGGAGCAGAGTCCCAGGAGGGAGAGAACGGCTGTCTCTCCTCCTGTCTGAAGGAAACGGATATCTCCGGGTGTCGCCTGAGAATCCAGAGAGTGCTGAGTTTAGCTGACGGGACCCGGTGTGCCGAGAACCTGCGGAGAACGAGAGGGGTCCAGTCCCAGGAAAGCCTACACAGGTTGTGAGTACTGAGGATTGCCCCTGGGGGTCTGCCAGAGTTAAAGGGGACCACTCTGGAAGAGCTTCTGGGATCCAGTGCCAGCTAGCGGAAAGGGGGTACCTAGGTTGAGGACCCTGAAGTTACAGAGGGAGGTGCATAGACAGTGAACCCCGAAGAATTCAAGGTTAAAGGGATAACCTACTATAGGGCCCTGAATTGTACAGAGTGTGCCATTTGGGATTTACAGCTTTACAGAATTCTACAACATACTACCTCAAGCCAGAGCAAGGCGGGAGGGAAGTATTCAGTGACTTGTTGCAGTGTAACAGCGTCCGTGGTTCTACAATTTCACAGTCCTGGATCTTTTGGACTTTAGGTCAAGGATTCAGCACTTCTATTAAGCTACGGAGTATCTTCAGAGTTAGTGAGCGTTAGCTGGCGCCGGCTGGCATTAAGGAAGAGCCAACAGGCATTTTTCAGGTCCCAAGTGTATATAGTTGAAGCCTAAAGGAGTATCCCACTCATTCCCTTCTCCTATCCCCTTTATCTACAATAAAACAACAAAACCAAGATGCCGGAGTTGTCCATGTCTCAGTCTCTACATCCGGGGCCGCAGCTCACATGGGCTGGAAAGGTAACCGGCAACAATGGCAGACCCACATCAGGCCACAGGCCTGGAAAACCTGCTACACCTATAAGTTTGTAACTCATAAATTTGAGTCTCTACTTAGCCCTGTTGTAAGCAGTGGTAAGTACCCATTTTAGGGAAACCTCTCCCACTGTGTATTTACTGTGGTTGGGGCTAGCATCTCTCTTTATAATCTGGGGCTGGAAGAGTTTGAAGGCAGAGGTTGATGGCAAAAGGCTACCTACAGAACACCAGTTTGTAAGGTTACAGCCTAAGTGAAATATACCCTGGTTGGCATCCCTGTGTTAAAGTTGAATTTGAACTGTACAGTGTTGCTCATTTTGGGTGAAAGGAGGAAGAGGTGTTTTGCAAAGAACTGTGTGCTCTGTTTCAGTTACAGTAGAACATTAAAAAGGCTGACCATGTGGACATTCCAATATTTTGGGAGTTCAGCCTTGGGCTGAGAGTATGTCCGTAACCAAGATAGCCGAATTCTTCCACATTACAGGTGCATAGTACAGCACTCCGTTCCTGTTGCAGGAGGATGGTGAGAGGTTCCCTTGGCCAGCAAGGCCCTAACTACACTGTCATTGCTTCTTTTATTTCTCCTCTTTGGACAGGATACCTCCAAGATCTTGGATTGGGTACATTATTGGTGCTCTCCCTAGTTTCCTAGGTGCTGGCCTCCATTGTTGTTCCTAAATAGAATAGGGTAGGGAGTCCTTCTGTTGGTCATTGGAATGTGGTGATGCTGACTGTTTATGCTGTGCAATGTGGATACTGTAATTTGCTCCTTTTTATTTCTGACAGCATGACAACATGAGAGACCAACCCCTACAAAATTTAGGGGAGATGGTTGGTGGAGCCACTTTAATATTAGAGTACCAACATCCCTGATAATTAAAAGAACAGAGAAATATCTAGGGTATGGGACTTTAACGGTACTCAATAAACCCAAATCAGAAATGGCCAAACAAGGCTATAAATGCACCAAACTGTTATTATAAAACATAATATTTTATTATACATAATTTTTTATAAAAAAACATACATAAACAAGAAAAGGGGGAAAGAATAAACAGCTTTTCTTGAGGAGATATGCAAGGACAGTATATTGCAGATTTCAAATTCCGACCGGTTTCACCGGATTGGCTTCCTCCAGGAATTGAAGGTAAGTACATGAAAAGCTAAGACAAAATACATATATGTGAAACACATTTATATTAGATTATATAGTGTTACATAACAACCATAAAATTTGTTTCTGTTTTGTTTTTTTGTGTGCCTCCAATCAATTTTTGTTTGGCTGGTATTTTTTCCCAAAAAGGTTTCTTTTGTGCCTAAACCATCAGGGCAAATTAATTCCCTCTTTCTGGTGAATATTAGAGTACAAAAAGCTTTTTTCTTGAAACACCTTCACTAGGCACGTCTGGACTTACCTGACACAAGTTATACTATCTGTAAGTACTATACAACACTGACCCATTTAATTAAATATATATATTCATACAAATTATCAAGCAAGCTTTAGAGTGTATTTACACCACATATATATATATATATATATATATATATATATATATATATATATATATATATATATATATTTTACCTATATTTTTAACAGGTTCTTAACCTCCTTGAATAAACATATTTGAGTTCATTACCCTCTCTGTGGAAGACCCATTGGGTGGGGGCGTCTGCTCCATGGGCGCGGTCCTGGGTCATCAGGAGGTGCATTCCCTCACAACTACCCCACAATAAGCTATAGGACTCCAGACCCCAGGTATGATGCATTATATTATGCGTTGATTTACTCCACCCAGCATAATCACAATAATAATATGGTTGTTATGTAACACTGTATAATCTAATATAAATGTGTTTCACATATATGTATTTTGTCTTAGCTTTTCATGTACTTACCTTCAATTCCCTGAGGAAGCCAATCCGGTGAAACCAGTCGGAATTTGAAATCTGCAATATACTGTCCTTGCATATCTCCTCAAGAAAAGCTATGTTTATTCATTCCCCCTTTTTTCTTGCTCATGTATGTTTTTTTATAAAAAAATTATGTATTATAAAATATTATGTTTTATAATAACAGTTTGGTGAATTTATAGCCTTGTTTGACCATTTCTGATTTGGCTTTATTGAGTACCGTACCCTAGATATTTCTCTGTTCTTTCAACCCCTACAAGAGACAAACTTTCAGAAAGAAGGTAGGTGCCTGCAGGGACAAATCTAGGGTGGTGCTGGGGTGGGCTACAACCCCCCCCCCCACAAATTTTAGTAATGCCCCCCCCAGGATAGGGTGATCAGATGCCTCCTGCCTGATGGGCACTTTTTAAAGTGTGGTAGCTGCATAACCTCAGCAATGAATAAGATACTCTATCCCTTTTCTTTTTCCAGGCCACTTGATTTGACAACGCAGCCCGGAGAGGAGAGAGGAAAGGAAGCTGCAATGTGATTGGATGTGGTGATCTTAGCCCCACCCTCCACACCCATGTGAATCAGGGCAGGGGAGACAGCGGCCCCAGAAACCAGGAATGGAGCTCATGGACAAGGTCAGTGTGGGGGTAATGGGGTGAGGGTGTTAGGTGGGTAAAAAATGATGGAGCCTTGAAACTGTGAACTGTAATTCCATCATCAGCTACACCCTCTGTAATGCTTGTCCCTGCTATCAACTTCCTCTCTCTGTACTGTTTGTTAATTACTTCATACAAATGGCCAAAAACATTCTTTTTCAAAACTTCAATGGGGAAGATGTCAAGAATATAAATTGTCCTGCATTAGCTGAAGAGGCTAGTTAGACACATCACATTGCTCTTCAAAGATGCTTTCAGAAGGACATGCTCGATGTAGACATTGATTTGGATTTAAAAAAAATAAACCTAACAATTGTGTCAGGATCCAGGTCTGAACCTAGGAACTCTGGTGTGTCTGGCGATATCTCCTATTGCTAGGTCACCTGGGATGCTAAACAGCTCCCTGGACAATTCCATTAATGATCTTGCCTTGTACCCTGTTTTTCTTCAACCTTGAACTCTTTGCTCCTCCCATAAATTTCCTGATTTAAGCCATGTCTCTGCACTTCATGTTTGCCAGATTATTGTGCTTTTTCCAGTCAATATGTCATTTTTGTCACTCTTGCTGCTGTCTGTAACTTCGCTACCACTCGTTACAGACCTTTGGCTTGTTTCTTAAAATACGCTGCTGCTTGATCCCAACCTGCAACCACGTGTTACTGACCTTTGGTATGTTTACCTGCTATATTTGCTACTGGACTCTGGCTTGCTAACCTTCTGGTAGGATTATCCGGGTACCAGTCTCAGGAAATATCCCGACCATATGGTCATGATCGATCCAGATGCCTGGACCAGCACCTGGCTCAGCCTTTCTCACCCCCTCCACAGCCCAGTGCTCCAGTGAGTGCTGAAGAGGAAAGGGGGGGGGGCAGAGCACAGACCTGGTGACTGACAGTCATGGCTCTCTGCTTAGAGTGGAGGGGAGAACTGAATGGTCAGTGGTCTTTGATGGCTCAGTTCTCACGATGTTGCACCCACCTGGATGAGTATACATGTTTCTTTTTTTTTTTTTTCTTTTAAGTCCATCTCTTTTAAAACAGGGTTTGGCAGTATTTTCAAGAATTTGCCTATTCACAGAAATTCTCTACCACAAAACCTCAAGTCCTCAACATCTCTCCAGCAAGGCCTAGCCTCTTAGCCTAAGTACACTGAAAGATCACATGTCAGTTATTTTAGTGTCCCATACCTAGGAGCAGGGTGCCACAGGTGCCTAGGTGACATAGTAGGTGCACCAGGGGAATCTATCCATTCACCGCCACTGACTTTTTTTGCCATCAAACCACCACAACTCCTGCCCCAAACCAGCTACTAAGGGTTTCCTCAGGTATAGGCGGAACTTAAGTGTATTGCCAATCCTACTTTCATCTAAAATTTTATAAAGCTTACTTTTATTCCCAACTGCCTGCAGCATTTAAGAAGATGCACCCTCTTTACATCCTAATAACTGAATCACACATTGCTTGGAGGCATTCTCCTTTAATGTTGTCTTACCTAATATAACTTGAGTTACAAGGTGAATAAAACTTGCTTTTGCACATAACAGTTCTAAAAACAGGGCAATACAAAGTCCAAAAGTATAGCAGTGCAACTTTCCCAAAGTAGAGCAAAAGAAACATTTGATTACAGTTCCAGAATTGTAGAAAACAAAATTACATAACTGTCCATCAGTCAGGTGCCATAGAAGGGGTGCAGCAATGCTCACTTATAGAATAGGTAGCCCTACCCTTGGCTAGGGCTACTAATTTAATGTCTCAGGTTCTATTACCACTAGTGCAGCAGCCAGGCAAACAGTAACTTCACACTCTGAGCTGCAGAAATTACAGTCCATAAGGGTTTCTTTTTAAAAACAGGCCCTCTCAGTATGTCTGGAATTTCAGCAAGACAGCCAGGAATGCAGACAGCCCTTCCTGGCTGGGAACTTTTCATCCTGGACCCAGGCCTCTAGGCCCCAGAATATTTATACACTCCCCAACCACCATCTGGACACACCTCTCTAGGTATTGGATGGGGCTGCACAAATATTCATGCTGCCTGTCTGTCTCCTCTACACACTATACTCTGGAAAGCTCCAGAAACAAAGAGAAGCAGCCAGACTAGCAGCCTGCAGAACTTGTGTGCACAGGGAAATGCCTGCCTCCCTTCCTTTCCTAGAAGGGACGCTCCCCTGGAGTTAAAGTTACTCAAAGTTACCTGCCACATATTCTACTGCCCTTTCTGGACCTCATGCAGGACTCCCCATTACATGGTGTGGCACGTGATATACAGTGCCTTGCGAAAGTATTCGGCCCCCTTGAACTTTGCGACCTTTTGCCACATTTCAAGCTTCAAACATAAAGATATAAAACTGTAATTTTTTGTGAAGAATCAACAACAAGTGGGACACAATCATGAAGTGGAACAAAATTCATTGGCTATTTCAAACTTTTTTAACAAATAAAAAACTGAAAAATTGGGCGTGCAAAATTATTCAGCCCCCTTAAGTTAATACTTTGTAGCACCACCTTTTGCTGCGATTACAGCTGTAAGTCACTTGGGGTATGTCTCTATCAGTTTTGATGAGGGGACAGAAAATTTACACTGTTATACAAGCTGTACACGCACTACTTTACATTGTAGCAAAGTGTCATTTCTTCAGTGTTGTCATATGAAAAGATATAATAAAATATTTACAAAAATGTGAGGGGTGTACTTACTTTTGTGAGATCCTGTGTGTGTGTGTGTATATATATATATATATATATATATATATATATACACACACACACACACAGTATATCATATGGCTACGCCAAAATGCCCACCCAAATCTTGTGGGATTTCTGTGCCAATTTCAGGGTCAATGCACACTGGGCTTAAATAACAATGCTTCTGCAGGAGATTTGCATTTTTTCCTTCTGCCTGTAGAAGCAGCTCAATGTTATGCCCATGCACATTATTGTGTTAAGAGGAATATTTCAAGGGGAAAGTTTAGAGGCAGAATGCACACTAGCTTAAAAAAAACGCTGCACCTAGAGTCAGGGCCAGATTAACGTAGGGGCTATTGGAGCTGCAGCTCCAGGCCCCTACCTTTTATATAGGCCCCGGGTTGGCCATATTCACTGTTACCGCTCTTCTGTCACTTGTAAACACAGAAGTCTGGCTTCTATGCTCGCTTCCCCAGGCAGCACCCTCAGAACCTCCCCACACAGCGCGAAGGCCGGACAAGGAGGGACAGTTGCCGATGCATGGATGTGTTTATGGGCTTCAGAGACAGCATCCCATGTTGAATTAGGCATGCATGGCTGCACCCTTCCTCCTCTGGGTGCATGCCAAGGTACGGCCCTTAAGGCCCTTCAAAATCCTCAGCACCAAGCCCATGATGCTCTTAATCCGGCCCTGCCTAGAGTAGTTTAGCGTTTTGCCTGGAGAAGCAACGAATGTTATCCTATGTATCCATGTTTATTAGGTAGCCTAGAGGCGCTTTTTAAGCTCAGCGTTTAGAGGCAGAAAAAAAAACCCTTGTTCTGCGTTTTTGAGTGTTTTTCTGGCAGAAAAAATGCTAAACGCTCCTAAAAACTAGTAAAACAAAACACTCAAAATTAGCATTTCTTTTCTGCAAGTGCATGAAGTCCTGAAAGTGTGTTTTTGAAAGAAGTTTTTATGCAGAAAAAGGGGAAATGTTTAAAATAAAAAAACACTTCTAAAAGTAAATGCCCATAAAGTCTCCTAAACTCTTGTGCACTATGAGCTACTGTGAGTATTTTTTCTGCCAGAGGTTCTAGCATTTCAGTTCTAGCATGCGCACTAGGATAAGTTTCTCTGATCCTAGTGCGCATGGACCCAGTTAGGCACTGGACTCCTTAAGAAAGCTGTCCAAGCCCAGGGCAGAGGACCTTCCAGTCCTCCACTGGACTTCTTTAGCGAACAGAGCACAGCTGCAGCTGTTTATTTCTCCCTTACATTCTTCATGAATTAGGGGGTGCAGATATCATAAGGACAGGAAGACAGGAGGAGCTATAAAAACATTGCCGGAAGTTCTAACCCTTCACCGTATCCCAGTTGAAGAGATTTCCACACTTCCTTTCTTGACAAGAAATCGAGTGACACACACACACTCAAACACCATGATAGGACGCAAATACCACACAGCAATAGAAACTTGACAACTTGACATAAATGCCTGTATTGCAGCTTTATTTTAGTTTTCAACACCTCCCACTGCACAGTGCTGGCATCTAATCCGCCTGATAGGATCATCGACTCTTTTCTCCTATCAGACTATTACAAAGTGCAAAGAATTACAAAATTATTTGGCAGGTGAAACAGTTCTTATACTATATGTTGAGCAGGTACTCTGTAGTTTAGTTATAAAAAGTGTTGTTTTTTTTTTTTTGCTTTTTTTTTTAAATTTATGCTTTTAGGCACTTTTTTTTTGTATGTATTTGTTATGCATTTTGCAAAAGAAACTGAAGAAGAGGGTTACTTTTAAAACAAGTAAGAACCGCTTGTGTAAAAAAAATGCAGGTTGTATGTATTTTATGGGCATTTTCAATGTACTACCCATCATGCACTCTAAGGTAGGTAAGCCTAAAACTGCAGCATGCAGGATTTTTTTCAGATGCAATGTACCAAAGTACACAGTACCACAAATCTTGACTATTCTACTGAAAACAACAGTAAAAAACTCTCCACTTTAGCTGTACTTTTACTATGATCACAGCTAAAAATATGTGTGTTGGGATTATTTTATTATACTTTCAGTGAGTCTGTTTTAGGAGAAACCATGTCCTTTTTTATTTGCAAAAAAGACATGCTGCTCAACCTTTACAATGTTATCAAAATGACATGTTCATGTTCATTTTATTGCAATTAAGTTAATACAACTTTATTTAAAATGTCGCTTGTGTAAATTTAAACGAGAGATCAAATATTGACTGTTTTCAGCACTGAGGTTAAGGCTTAGTTCAAGTGACATTTTGCGTGGGATTGATGTTAACTTTGCCTTTTTGGAATGAATTCCGTATTTTATGTTGAAAAATAAATTTCAGTTCAAAGAACATTAGCTTGTTGTGATACTTTTATATAAATGTATTAAGTCATTTAGAATAGTAGGAGTAGAATAGAGAATGGCTAGGGCCATTTTTATTCATTAAAGGGTAACTCCACTTTCATGGGGGAAAACAAAATAGCAAATAAAGAAAAAATAATATAGCGTATACAATTGCGACACAAGTCATATTGTAATTGAATGTTATTAAAAATTACCTTTCCTTTTCAATCTGCAGCCGCAGTAATTTTCTAAAAATATAATGCAAATTGGCTACCTTGAGTTGTTCTGTGCACAGAATATGTACTGAACGTCCCCCAGAAACATAATTTCTTGCTCACTAATTTCCGCAGAAGTCTGCCTAAGATACAAGTCAGGTTTCAGGCATCCCCTGGAACAAAAGTGTCATTTTTGGGGAGACACTCCCAATAGGAACAAGTCTAAAGGGATGCAGGCCCAGCAGTTTTCATCAATAGTGCTCTGCAGCTGCACAGCTTATTGATAATTATAAAACCACTCCCATAAGACCCACTCAGCACAGAGGAACAAACAGGGATTTCTTCAGAATAACAAAAGGTAGTAATCTGCAACAAAGGTTGTTATAATCCTTGCAATGTACATAGATCACCCAGAGGGGAATGTTTTTTTCTCAACAAAAGTGGAGTTACTCTTTAAATATTTTTTGTTGTCTGTGTCCCATTGGGGAAAGTTTGGGGGGAGTTTTTTCCTTTATTCCTGGACACACGTCAGGAAGTGAAAGGAAATCTCTTCAAAGCACAGGGAAATCTCTGACCAACTATACCCACGGTAAGATTTTGGATGTCATCATCACATTCGGTTCCAATGACATGGGTCACCAGAACAAATGGGAGCTGGCCAGCAGAAACAAAAACCTACGACTAAAGCGCTCTCCAAAACGCGTCAGTTTTCTTGTTTTGATATCACTCTTATGTAGTCAATAAATACGCTATACAGATTACAGTGTTGGCGGCGGTTCTCCATCCGGGGAGGGATCTGTGGTTGTTCACACAGGAGTATATGGATGTCTATTTATGTTCCTTATTCAATCATCCTCGCAGTACCCATTTTATGAAGTTACAGGCTGGATCTGAGCCACAGTATTTATGCTTACTTGGGCTTATTGATGTCAGCCAGGCATTCATTAACCTTTGGTTGCTACAGTTCCAATGGCCTATTCTTTATTTCATTATATGCTCCATCCACTCCTTTTGTGATCCATGATACCCTCCTCGTTAGCTACATTTGACGCTATTGCGCTTTTCTCTCTTTACAGCAATATACAGAATACTTTACTATAATGCTCCAGATGAAGCTGATTATGGCGAAACATGTTGAGCAATGTGAATGCTTATATTGTGAATAACTGAATACAGCATCAACTGATCTGGTTGGACGGCAGTCTCATCTTCTGTCACCCTTCGTTAAGATCTCCTTGATGTGAAGTATTTACCTACATTTAATATTCAAAACTTTCTGTCGTATATAGGCGGATATTCTGTATTAAGCAAATATTAACTAGACTGCTAGAACAATGTATTTGGGCCTTGTTTAAAGCCAATTTTTAGAATTTATTGTATTCCCTGGTTTTTCTAAGAATCTATTAATAAAAATTGATTTTACAATTTTTGTGTGCCAAAAATCCTTGCCTCCCAATCCTTCCAGATTACAGTGTTGCCGGCTCCATCAATCTGCATATCTTTTTCCAGTGTGAATGGACGCACTGAGCCTGGGCACCTGTGAGTGGATCCTGCATTTAAATTGGGCTTTTCTCATAGTGTGCGCTGCTCACACTAGACTCTCTCCAGCAGTAAAAACCTGACAAAGGTTCTGAGGGCCCACTCACGCCAGATAGGTCCACTGTGGTTTCTTAAACACACACATATTAACGTGCGTTGTGTTAATGCAGCCCATTCATTTAATAGGATGCCTAATGCTTCACACTGTACCATAATCATGCATGCCACATTTTCAGCAGCTTAAATGCACTGAAATATTATTTAGGGTAAAGCACACCGTATCACTCCCAAAGGAGCTGCTGAATAGCTTAGGTCCTTTCTGCCCTGTATCAGTGATGACCTGTCTTTACTTGAACCCAAGTGACACCAACACACCTTTTTAGGGCTAGGTCCACATAGTTGCAGTCTCTGAAATGCAACCTGCAATGGATCACTTTAAACAGGGCAGCAGCAACTTTAAGGCATTCAGGAGGTGATACTGAATTGCTGTGTTTTTTTTTTTTTTTTTTGCATGGAACTAATGGCCTGCCATCGCTAGCCAAACATCAAGCATTTGGCCTATAGTTGTGACATGGTCCCAATGAATTCAGTGGGGGAGTTTGTCTGGCAGTGGCATCTGTGAAACTTAACAGTTTGCATTAGATTTACCATGGACCCAATGCAAAGCATTGCTGTTGCAGAATGTGCACAATACTTTCTAACTGCCTTTCAGTGGGCGGTAAATATGGGGCTGAACGTCCGTTTATACAGATTATGTGAACAAGGCCTAAATGTGCTTTTTTAAAAGATAGTATAGCTCTCTACAAAAATGGTTGGACATAAACAGAACAAAGTTACATAAGGCATCAAATTCAGTGCATGCATTCAAAATGCAGAATCTCAACCTCTTCACCTGTCTGTGGGCAAAAGCCCTGTCTATACCCCTGACCAGTGGGACAAAATAACTGTAGAGCAGTCCTGCCAGCTTTGGGGCTGTAAGGGATACTGAATGCAGGCATCCAGCAGTAGCAGCAATGACCAGATCAATGGGCTACACTTTAAGGAAGCAGGAATCAGAGCGATTCACATATATGCGAATTGGATGCATTTTGAAACACATCCGATTCCCATGACAAACATTGGTTTCCATTGAAGCTGTTCACATATATGCAGTGCAATTATGGGTAAATTCCAGGCTCATTGACTTCCTTGGGAACGATTCTGAATCACACATGTCCTCAGTTTTGAACACAAATTAGAATTGAGGAAAAAAAACAGAGTGGGGGTCCCCTTCCCAATCCATACCAGGCCCTTTGGGTCTGGTTTGGTTTTTTAGGAAAACCCCACACCAAATTAAGAAAAAAAAAGTGTGGGGTCCCCCTCCACACATGGAGTTCTAATATGAATTTTAAAGGGAACCCCATGCCAAAATTGTTTAAAAATGGCGTGGGGGTCCTCCCTCAAAATTTATACCAGACTCATATCCGAGCATGCAACCTTCTGGCAGAACAGGAAGGAGGAGGACAAGCGATCGAACCCCCCCCCCCCCTCCTGAACCATACCAGAACACATGCCCTCAAAATGGGGGGGGTGCTTCGGGGTAGGGCGCCTCTTTCTCTCAACTGTTGCCGATGGTTGTTGGGGTCTGCGGGGGGGCTTATCAGAATCTGGAAGCCCCCTTTAACAAGCACCCCTATGTGAATGAGTATGGGGTACATTGTGCCCCTACTCATTCACCAAAAAAGTGTCAATAATAAATAAAAACATAGGGACAGTTTTTGACAAGTCCTTTGTTTCTTTGTTTTTGTTTTTTTTTTAAATAATGTCCCCTGAAGTAAATCCAGCAACAATCACGTTGAATGCCATGCCCACTGACCAGAAAAAAAAGACCCTGCCTCTTTGTGATGTCATTGACCCAGCATACCTTTCTATATAGCCCAAAGTTCCATCCTGAATAATAAAAGTAACCTTCAAAAATAACATTTTACATTATAACATTCATATATATTTCAGAGACTTTTCTTATTTAAAGTAATATTAAACTTTAAATCTCTAAGAATTTTCCCTCAATGCACTATAATCAACTAATAAAAGTGCATTTATCTTAAATAAGAAATGTCTCTGATAATATCAAAAAAATATATATAAAATTTTTTGACACTTTTTGGGGACCAGTGACATTAATAGAGTAATCAGTGCTGAATAATATGCACTGTTACTGTATAAATGACACTGACAGGGAAGGGGTTAACACTTTGAGTGATCAAAGGGGTTAATGTATGCCTAACTGTGCTTACTGACTGTGGGGGGCTCTGTGACAGGCACAGAGAAATCGGGGTTTCAGCTTAGTTAAAACTCCTGATCTCTCTTTGCCTGTGTGACAGAAGACACGTCTGTTTTGTTTACATAAGCAGGCAGGTCTTCTGTCAGTCTCTCTGACGATCGTGGAAGGCAGGCGGCGATCGCCACCGCTCCTCCAGCTGGCTGCCTCCCGCTGTGCCTAATCACGCATGCGCGCTGCCGAGACCGCGTGCACAAAATCATGTAGATCTACATGATTTTACACAGCCGAGCCCCCCTGCCGCAGTATATCTGCATGGGGTGGTCGGCAAGTGGTTATTTTAGTTAGTTTTTCATCCAAATGATGTAATATCATCAAAGATTTTCTTCCTTCACTCTCAATTTATTTACTTCAATTTATTTACCTTTTAGTAAAACTCCTAAAGCTTTGACCATATCATAACTATTTTCCTTTTTTAGTGTAAGGAAGAAGTAAATAATATCTTTGATATGTCAAATAATATTACTCTGTAATATAAATTATGAATTAATAAATAAAATTTCTATAGCTAAATGATTCATACAATATAAGCCTTTATACATTATCTTTCACACCAAACAATTCTAAGTATGATAAGTAATCATAACTCTCCATTATTCAATTGCCAATTTTTTATATATTTTATCTACCTACAGTGGCGGCCCGTGCATAGCGGGCGCCAGGGCGCCGCCCCCCTACCCCTAAAAAAAAGAAAAAAAAAAAAGAAAAAAAAAAATGACAGCGAACAAATAAAGTTTTACAAAAAAAAAAATTGGGTTTGCCTGCCTTTGTAATGGAAGTGGTGGCTAGGGGGGGGGTGGGGTTACGTCCCAGAAGAGGCACCGATCGGCAGCCTTCTGGGGGCGTAACCCGATCGCAAGTCCTTGCGATTGGACACCCCCACTTTAGGATATCCTGGCTGTGATTGGTCCAGTCTCCAGCCTGGACCAATCATCATCCAGGACATCCGATCCCTGACGTAAAAAGGGGGGCGGTGCCGGTGCGTGAGTCAGTCACTCACCGTCACCGCCGCTCGGAGGACGAGGGAGAAGCCGCTCTCCTTCCCGCCGCCGCCGCCGCAGAGAGGACAGACTGGATCGAGGAGGGAAGAACCCGCCGCCGCCGCCGCCAGGTAAGTGCATTAAATTGAAGGGAGCACACGCTGCACTCTGCATTGATTGGGGGACAATGCTGTGGGCACTCTGCATTTATTGGGGTACATTGCTGTGGCACTCTGCATTTATTGGGGTACATTGCTGTGGCACTCTGCATTTATTGGGGTACAATGCTGTGGGCACTCTGCATTGATTGGGGGACAATGCTGTGGGCACTCTGCATTTATTGGGGGACAATGCTGTGGGCACTCTGCATTTATTGGGGTACAATGCTGTGGGCACTCTGCATTGATTGGGGGACAATGCTGTGGGCACTCTGCATTTATTGGGGGACAATGCTGTGGGCACTCTGCATTTATTGGGGTACAATGCTGTGGCGCTCTGCATTTATTGGGATACAATGCTGTGGCACTCTGCAATCATTGGGGTACAATGCTGTGGGCACTCTGCATTTATTGGGGTACAATGCTGTGGCGCTCTGCAATCATTGGGGTACAATGCTGTGGCACTCTGCAATCATTGGGGTACAATTCTGTGGCACTCTGCAATCATTGGGGTACAATTCTGTGGCGCTCTGTATTTATTGGGGTACAATGCTGAGGCGCTCTGTATTTATTGGGGTACAATGCTGTGGCGCTCTGCATTTATTGGGGTACAATGCTGTGGGCACTCTGCAATCATTGGGGTACAATGCTGTGGGCACTCTGCATTTATTGGGGTACAATGCTGTGGGCACTCTGCAATCATTGGGGTACAATGCTGTGGCACTCTGCAATCATTGGGGTACAATTCTGTGGCACTCTGCAATCATTGGGGTACAATGCTGTGGCACTCTGCAATCATTGGGGTACAATTCTGTGGCACTCTGTAATCATTGGGGTACAATTCTGTGGCACTCTGCAATCATTGGGGTACAATGCTGTGGGCACTCTGCAATCATTGGGGTACAATGCTGTGGGCACTCTGCATTTATTGGGGTACAATGCTGTGGGCACTCTGCAATCATTGGGGTACAATGCTGTGGCACTCTGCAATCATTGGGGGACAATGCTGTGGGCACTCTGCAATCATTGGGGTACAATGCTGTGGCACTCTGCAATCATTGGGGTACAATGCTGTGGCACTCTGCAATCATTGGGGGACAATGCTGTGGGCACTCTGCAATCATTGGGGACAATGCTGTGGCGCTCTGCAGTGATTGGGGACAATGCTGTGGCGCTCTGAATTGAAAGGGGCATGCACGCTGAACTCTGCATTGTGGGGGCACAGCACAGTGTTCATTGCATTAAAGGGGGCACAGCACAGTGTTCATTGCATTGAAGGGGGCACAGCACAGTGTTCATTGCATTGAAGGGGGCACAGCTTCAAAGTCACGCAATTTTTTTACTGCGTTTTTTGGCGCGAAGCAATACCTATTACATTTTTCTTTTTGCGCCCCCCTAAAAATTTTGAGCACCAGCCGCCACTGTCTACCTATCTATCTATCTATGACCAGCAAGCAACTCTTTTCTATGCTCTTTTTTCAACATTCCGTATTTAGTTTGACAGTAACTCTGTTTGAACACATTAAATCAAATCATTCTCTTCCACACAAACCAGCATGTACCTTAACTAAATAGGCGGCTCTCCTGTCAGTTTCCCCGAAGATTGCGAGAGGCCAGCGGCGATCGAGCCTGCTCCTACCGTAGTCTGGCTCCCGCTGTGTCTAATCACAATGGAAGTGCGGCACATATTCACGTAGATCTACGTGATTATGCGCAGCCGAGTCGCCCTGCCGCTCTGCCGCAGTAAGTCTGCGTGTGGTGGTCGGCAAGTGGTTAAATCTAGCAAGGGTCTAGCCATATTTTGTGCAGCAAACTTTTGAAGTTCCTGTACCTGTTGTTGCAATGTTTGCAACCACACTTCTTTCTATACAACAGACTGTAAATACCGTATTTATCGGTGCATAACATGCACTTTTTTTCCCCTGAAAAAATAATGCAAACAATGGGTGCATGTTATACGTCAATATTTTTTTTAGCAATGTGGGGGGGGGGGGCGTCGATCGGCAGTCCAGAGGAGTGGTGTCAGGCTGGCCGCCCCACCTCTCCTGGCCCTGGGACAGCCCTGCCAGTGTACTCTGCAGTTAAGAAAAAATCACCACCAGCCCGTTTTTAAAAATCCTTCCTACATTATATCACTGACATGCCAAACGGGGCCTCTAAATACCTTGCTTGTTTCCTTCTTTCTGGCCACTCTCCTCCTCCCACTCCTCCTCCTCTGAGTGTAGCTTCAGATTGGTGGAGGAGAGCGGTCACATGACCGGCCATTCAACGTCAGAGGAGAGAGGTCACATGATCGGATTTGAAAGAACGGCGCTAACAAGGTATTTAGAGGCATCGGTTTACTATGACACTGACACAATGTAGGAAGCATCTATGAAAAGAGGCTTGCAGTGATTTTTTTCTTTTACTTTAGAGTACGCTGGCAGGGTTGTCCCAGGAGACTGGGGGTCTCCTGGGAGTGCATGGGGGCTGTGCAGTGTAAAGGGGGCTGGAGAAAGGGAGAAAAAGTTACTGTACAACCCAATTTATCTCCAACACACCTCAAATCCCTCCTAAGTCCCACAACTACAATACATAATGTAGGAGCTCAGCTGGGAAGTACTGGGGTGTACTAGGATGGAGACAGTGGAATGTATGACTCTTGACACCACAGATTCAAAGCTGCTGTGTCCTACTGTGCATGGGGGGGGGGGGCTGTGTAATGGAAAGGGGGGCTGTATAATGAAAGGGGCTGTGTACTGTTATTTTTAATTGGTTAAAATGTTTCTTTCCTGAAACTTCCTTCCTAAAACTAAGGTGCGTGTTATACGCCGATAAATACGGTAACTAAGTATGCTAATCTCAAAAGGTTAGAAGAATAGACATTCTTTGTCCTGTCATCAACTCAAAAAGGGACAAACCTATACTAGAAAATACTAAAGTTCTTAAGCTAAAATTTACTGTAGCAGGTAAATAAGTCACCCAATCTTTAGTTCAGGATTACCTTTTCCTTTTCGATTGTTCTTTAAACAAATAAAACAAGACTCGGAAGTCAAGTGTGATGACAAAGGACTCTAAAAATAAGTATTTCAAAAACTTACTTCCATTAGCTCATACAAAAAAATCAGGTACTGGATGTGCAAAAAGAGAATAATTCAATTTCCATAGTGTTCTAGCCATTATTGTTGAAATATAAGTAACCAATTGACCTTCATTATTTTTACAATAAATTTTATCTCCACTATCAGTCTGATTCTAACTAAGATAACATTTCAGGTTCCCCCTCTTTATCCTGTGATGAAATTAAATCTTGTAAAGGAGAACCCTTATCAGATTCTTGTATTCTAACTACTACACTCACAATTGCTTTAATTTTGCAAAAGCACCACTGATTTCTTTTGATCTTTTCTGTATGTTATATGACTGAAGGAAACTTGATCATGTTCAAATGAATTATTTTTGAGAACCAAACATGCCTCTCATGAACCATATAGAAAGATACAATGTGGGGGCGTGGCTTGATGGCAGAGTGAGCGGTTCACTTCCTTTAGAGCTCTGAGAATCCTCATCCATCCTGCCTTCCATCCTGCAACGATCCGCAGCCAAGTGACACCGCTGACATCCCAGAGACTTTGTGCTTCTGCTAGACCAAAACAATGGTAAAAATGGGGCAGAGTAAAGCCCCGCCGGCGATTGGGAAGCTGGGCAGATTCCTTAGGCAAGATGGCGCCAGAGGCCTTCCCTCCTCTGCCTCTGCCAGCATTTTGCTTTATCAATTACCCACGCAGGGAGACTCAGCCCGCTCCTCTCCAGATATGCCTGACCTGTCCTGCTCTGCTAAACTGTTTTCTGATGCCATCCTGCTGAATCAGGTGAGCAAGACCTATCTCCTGCAGAACCTACACTGGCCCAAATAATGTCAGCCATTCAAGATTGTAAGACCTCTTTAACTGCTCAAATAGAGACCATTCATATAGACTTTTAATCGCTGCAACAAGATGTGCAGAACTTAAGGGACCGCACTGGGGAGGTCGAAACACGTATTAGTAATATGGAGGACACCATGGCCCCTCTGACCACCAATTTGCAGGAAGCATCTACTGAATTGGTAGCACTCAAAGTCAAGATAGATGATCTTAAAAAAAGGGCCTGACGCAAAAATTTGCGTTTTGTGGGGTTCCCGGAAAAGTAGGAGGGTGCTAATTTGGAGCACTTCCTTATCACTTGGCTGAAAGAAACCCTGGCCATTGATATTACCCCTGCCTCTTTCACCATAGAGCGAGTGCACCACACCCCTCCTCGACCCCCTTTGGCGGGGGCCTCGCCAAGACCTATTATTGTCCGTATCCTCAACTTCCAAGACAAGGACAAGGTGGCTATTCTGCATGCTGTGAGACAACATGGGGAACTCTACTATAATGGCAAAACTATACACAGTTTTCCTGATTTCCCGGCATAGATCCAATGCCAATGTGCCTCCTTCAATGCCATCAAAGCCAGGTTAAGGGACCATTCTGTTCAATACTCCACGCTGTTCCCGGCAAAACTTAAAATCATCTCTGCAGGGAAAACTTACTTATTCTCCTCACTGATAAAAGCCTCATTCTGGATAGATGAAACCATGGGCCGCCCGCAGAGAGGTTATCGACGCTGACAGAGGATCCACTATCCTATTTCCTGCATGCCTAGAGGAACAGCTACCCTGTCAAGATGGATCACAGTTGTTTTATCCTCAGACTTGTATAAAGTACTCGAAATTTCTACTTGAGTAAAAGTACAAGTGCTCGATCAAAAAATTACTTGAGTAGAAGTGGAAGTGCTCGCAGAAAAAGTTACTTAAGTAGAAGTACTAAAGTATTCAACTTTTTTTTACTTAAGTATTGCAAGTAGTTTTTTCAAAAAATTTGCTACTTAAGTACTTAAAGTAAAAAGTACCAGTAGTTTTGAAAAAAAATTTCTACTCAAGTACTGAAAGTAGAAGTACAAGTACTGTGTTATGTAGTTATTAAAGAAAGAAGTCAAAAGTATGAACATCTTATTGTTTTTATTATTTCAAATGATTTATTCAAATGATTAACCGGTGTTTGTTAGTAGTTTCTTGATGCACTTTAAGCGCTGTAGCACCATTTATTTGTTTGTTTCATATTTTCTTTTTATTGGAAAGATTTGGTATAGCAGCTTTTATTATACACAGCCTTTATTTTCGAATGTGCTGATTTACAAATGACATTATACACATTTTTTTGAGCTTTATGCAACCTGCCATCTACTGTTCTGGCAGTGGTAATTTTTTTAAAAGTAACGAGTAACTATGCAGCACAAAAAAAAAAATACTTGAGTAGAAGTATCGAAATCATCGAAAAAATGTAGTGAAGTAAAAGTAGAAGTAGGAGAAAAAAATTCTACTCTAGGAAAGTACAGATACCGCATTTCGGTACTTAAGTACAGTACTTAAGTAGTTCTACTTCGTTACTATACATCTCTGTTTATCCTTTTAGTGAAGTGTCTCACGCCATATAGAATATTTGCTGACCAGTTTGTTTCTTGATGACTCTCCTTGGTTCATACTCACCTTGGTCTGTGCATCTTCATAAGACTAGGGGAAAGAAGATATATGTGTGATTGTTTTTTTTTTTTTCTCTTTCTTATTCTTCTTTTCCTGCGGATTACTCTGGAAGCTCCGCTTCTTACCACACAACCGTTCCCTACTCAGATGTGATGCTAGCATCACAAGATTTTTTTCTGGTTTTCTGTTTCTGTTCGGGACTTAGGCTCTCTATGATTGGGATGGAAGAGAAAGGTGGGTGGGTTGAGATATTTTTTAGTTTCCAGGGTTTACTTTTCTTCTCTGGACTGGTTTTTATTTTGTCTTCCTTGGTATGTGCCTGTGCCTTCCTTATGTCTGATTGGTTTGCCAGCATTGGGCGCTGTGTTTTAAATTTGGTAAATCTCGACATGCCCCCCTTTTCTCTCCTTAACTCTTGACAAGAATAGCCTCACTCACTTTGGATCTTCCCAAAGAGCCCATGTGGTACACTGGAGATTTTAACACGGTAGTAGACCAGGGTTTTTTAAACTGGATACAGGTGTATGGTCTTGTTGATATGTGGTGATGGAAGCATCCAGAAGTTAGGCAATTTATTTGCCATTCAGACAAATTCCGCGTGATGTCGCGTATTGATTATGCATTCGCCACTCCTTCCACCCTTACTTTCATTTCTAGTGCTTCTATTTTACCCCATGGCATATCTGATCATACCCCATTACTGATTGAATTAGATATCCTTCCCTCCCATAATCTGTCTCTATTAAATTCGCATTGGATCCCACAGTCTATAATGCTTGCCTACGGAATATTGGCGGAATATTGGAAACCTAACTCTAATGCGGTTACTCCGGCCATTGAATGGGAGGCATTCAAAACCACACTTTGAGTACTTTTATGTCTATTACGGGAGTACTTAGGAAAAAAAATCAGCTCCGTACTACTGAGTTGAAGGCTGATATGCTGGATGTGGAGAGGACATATACTGCTGCACCCACACCACATTCCCATGCTCATTGGTTGCACTCCTGCAGACTCTATGAGCTCCGATTGCTGAGCCTCACACGGAAAAATATATACCTCTCAAAAAATGTTTGAACACAGTAATAAGGCTGGACGTCTGCTGGCTTATCTGGCACACCCAGATTGGGCTCCTCCCTTGATCTCCCGCATATCTACCCCACTGAACCAAGTGGTTGACTCCCCTGGTGACATTCTGGATGCTTTCATGTTCTTTTATACTAGGTTTTATTCTACAACAGTACAATATGACGACACTCAGCTGTTGCAATATATGTCTGATATCCCTCTTCCGGTGCTAACTAAAAAAATGTAGGGATATGCTGGATGACCCCCTCACTAAGGAAGAAATAGAAATGGCCATTGCACAAATGCTAAAGCATAAGATGCCGGGACCAGATGGGTACCCTGTTGAGTGGTATGATAAATACAAATTCCTATTGAGCCCCTGTTAAATTTTCCGTGTTGTGAGAGACACAGGACTCTGGTCTGGAACAACGGATGTTTATTCAGGACTTACTGTACACTACAACATGCATTACAGGACAGCTCTGTATATCAATGCATCTCTTACATGTCTCTAAGATGGCCATTCTGCCCCTTGACCCTTGTCATCACTCCTGGGTGGAGCCAGCCTTAAAGAAACAGTATATGTGAAACCCTTCAGGTATAACAGCCCCTATCTTTTACGTACTTTTAACCACTTAAACCCTGGAAAATTTTACCCCCTTCCTGACCAGGGCCTATTTTGCGATTCGGCACTGTGTGACTTTAACGGACAATTGCGCGGTCGTGCGATGCTGTACCTAAACAAATTTGATGTTCTTTTTTTCATACAAACAGAGCTTTCTTTTGGTGGTATTTGATCACCTGTGCGATTTTTTGATCATGCGCTATAAAGAAAAAAAGAGCGTAAATTTTGCAAAAATAACAATATTTTTCACATTTTTTTATATGAAATTCCCTCCAAAAAAATATAAAAATCAAAATATTTTAACATTTTCGGCCAATTTGTTTTATGCTACATATGTTTGGTAAAAAAAAAAATCGCAAAAAGTGTATTTTGATTGGTTTGCGCAAAATGTATCACGTTTACTAACAAAGGGAAAGATTTTTGTCATTTTGGTTGTTTTTTTTTTTAACGCGTAATGGCGGCAATCTGCGATTTTTTTTGCGGGACTGCGACCTTGCGGCGGACAGATCGGACCCTTGACTGACATTTTTGACACTTTTGGGGTTACCAGTGACATTATTACAGTAATCAGTGCTATACATATGCACTGTTACTGTAAAATGACACTGGCAGTGAAGGGGTTAACTTTTTAGAGAGGGAGGGGTTGCGTGTGTCGCTAGGGGCATGATTCTAACTGTGATTGGCTGTGGCTTGAGGTGTAGGAACAGTGATCAACGGTCCTACATAGTAGAACCGTATGATCATTGTTCTTACACAGGGGAGAATGACAGGTGGCTTGTTTACATCAGCCGCCTGCCTTTCTCCTGCTCTAACGGACGATCGCGAGTGCCCGGCGGACATCGGGTCCGCCGGGCACACGCGCGGGGGGGTCAGTGACCGAGCGGGAGCGCGCCTCCGGCGGCGCGAGCTCGCTCCCCAGAGCCTCACAGGCTAGTGATGTACCCATACGTCACTTTGCCTGTGAGGGGCTGACCGCCGCAGTATATGTACTTGCAGCGGTCAGCAAGGGGTTAATGAGGTGTTCGATGCAGGCATTCTCCCCCCATCAATGCGCAAGGCCTTAATCATCCTGATCCTTAAACCAAACAAGGACCCTTTAGACTGTGACTCTTACTGGCCCATCTCTTTACTTAACGTAGATATGAAAATATTGGTGAAAGTAGTAGCCAATCGCCTAAATGCCATAGTCCCCTCTTTAGTGCAGAATGACCAGGGAGGCTTTGTCCTTGGTTGGTCTACAAGGATGAATATTCGCAGACTCTTTCAGAACCTGCAGGTTCCACATGACCACTCCTCCACGCGGGTTATTGTATCTTTAGATACATGAAAGGCATTCGATAGTATGGAGAGAGGACCCCCAGGAGAAACATAGGGACCAGACATCCACCATAGAAATATGCAATCAAAAAATGTGCTGCGCTACAAAAGAAATCTCCCAAATAAATGGAAAAGTGCTGATCTATCAAATACTTAATATATGATACAATCTAGAATGAAAAGCAAAAATGTGCACACAAATTATGAATTATCAGTGTGAAGAAAAAAGGGTGTTTTAAGTCCCAATAAAGTCCGTAGCTTTAGAACGTGAAAATGGTGTTCAGAAGAAATCAACCAAAAAAAGGTCCCAGAGGCTGAATCCAGATGACACTTTTTAAGAAGATAGGGGAGACACCGACGTGCAGATCACCAGATACAAAAAACAAGATGGCTGCTTACCAGAGCTATATGGTCTCTCAACCTAATGAGCTGACCAAAACGAGCTTATGTGTAAAAACAGGAATAATCACCGGATATTTCCTTATGGATCCAGATACAGCATCTATCCTCTATATCCAGGCAATGGAATTTGTTGGTAATACCGCAATAAGCCACAAGGTGTCTCTCTATGCACTCACACACGATATCCATATCATAAAGTCAAAAGATAAAAGTATATACAGGGACATAGTGTAACTCCATTTTAAAATTTTTTATTCCAAGTAAAAGCAAACAGTGCACTCACGTTTTTAGTAGAGCATCAAGGCATGTGAAAAACAGCTAAGAGCGAGCAAACATCTCTTGCAGTATGGAGATCCTTGGTAGCCGGCTATTGGGGGCGTTGTAGGGTCACGATTGGCTTCACCCGACCGGTTTCGTCAAAGGTATGACATCATCAGGTATGACACCCCTGATGATGTCATACCTTTGACGAAACCGGTCGGGTGAAGCCAATCGTGACCCTACCACGCCCCCAATAGCCGGCTACCAAGGATCTCCATACTGCAAGAGATGTTTGCTCGCTCTTAGCTGTTTTTCACATGCCTTGATGCTCTACTAAAAACGTGAGTGCACTGTTTGCTTTTACTTGGAATAAAAATTTTTAAAATGGAGTTACACTATGTCCCTGTATATACTTTTATCTTTTGACTTTATGATATAGATATCATGTGTGAGTGCATAGAGAGACACCTTGTGGCTTATTGCGGTATTACCAACAAATTCCATTGCCTGGATATAGAGGATAGATGCTGTATCTGGATCCATAAGGAAATATCCGGTGACTATCCCTGGTTTTACACATAAGCTCGTTTTGGTCAGCTCATTAGGTTGAGAGACCATATAGCTCTGGTAAGCAGCCATCTTGTTTTTTGTATCTGGTGATCTGCACGTCGGTGTCTCCCCTATCTTCTTAAAAAGTGTCATCTGGATTCAGCCTCTGGGACCTTTTTTTGGTTGATTTCTTCTGAACACCATTTTCACGTTCTAAAGCTACGGACTTTATTGGGACTTAAAACACCCTTTTTTCTTCACACTGATAATTCATAATTTGTGGGCACATTTTTGCTTTTCATTCTAGATTGTATCATATATTAAGTATTTGATAGATCAGCACTTTTCCATTTATTTGGGAGATTTCTTTTGTAGCGCAGCACATTTTTTGATTGCATATTTTGTCGGTACTTCTATGTTTCCTTTGTGCAGCAGCTCACTATAATAATTGCCATCACATTTTCTTGATTAGCGCAGAAAATCCCACCACTTCACAATCCACCATAGAAAGCAATTATCTGGGAGAAAATACAGAGGACCCATAGAGGCGAGCTGGTATTACTACGTGCTGACCCAAGGCAGTATTGAGGTGAGAGGCTAGTGAGCACAGAGGTGACACTTGGAATAAGTGAAGGATATACAGTGCCTTGTGAAAGTATTCAGCCCCCTTGAACTTTGCAACCTTTTGCCACATTTCAGGCTTTAAACATAAAGATATAAAACTGTAATTTTTTGTGAAGAATCAACAACAAGTGGGATACAATCATGAAGTGGAACAAAATTTATTGGATATTTCAAACATTTTTAACAAATAAAAAACTGAAAAATTGGGCATGCAAAATTATTCAGCCCCCTTAAGTTAATACTTTGTAGCGCCACCATTTGCTGCGATGACAGCTGTAAGTCGCTTGGGGTATGTCTCTATCAGTTTTGCACATCGAGAGACTGACATTTTTGCCCATTCCTCCTTGCAAAACAGCTCGAGCTCAGTGAGGTTGGATGGAGAGCGTTTGTGAACAGCAGTTTTCAGTTCTTTCCACAGATTCTCGATTGGATTTAGGTCTGGACTTTGACTTGGCCATTCTAACACCTGGATATGTTTATTTGTGAACCATTCCATTGTAGATTTTGCTTTATGTTATGGATCATTGTCTTGTTGGAAGACAAATCTACGTCCCAGTCTCACGTCTTTTGCAGACTCCATCAGGTTTTCTTTCAGAATGGTCCTGTATTTGGCTCCATCCATCTTCCCATCAATTTTAACCATCTTCCCTGTCCCTGCTGAAGAAAAGCAGGCCCAAACCATGATGCTGCCACCACCATGTTTGACAGTGGGGATGGTGTGTTCAGGGTGATGAGCTGTGTTGCTTTTATGCCAAACAAAGTTTTGAATTGTTGCCAAAAAGTTCGATTTTGGTTTTATCTGACCAGAGCACCTTCTTCCACATGTTTGGTGTGTCTCCCAGGTGGCTTGTGGCAAACTTTAAACGACACTTTTTATGGATATCTTTAAGAAATGGCTTTCTTCTTGCCACTCTTCCATAAAGGCCAGATTTGTGCAGTATACGACTGATTGTTGTCCTATGGACAGAGTCTCCCACCTCAGCTGTAGATCTCTGCAGTTCATCCAGAGTGATCATGGGCCTCTTGGCTGCATCTCTGATCAGTCTTCTCCTTGTATGAGCTGAAAGTTTAGAGGGATGGCCAGGTCTTCGTAGATTTGCAGTGGTCTGATACTCCTTCCATATTATCGCTTGCACAGTGCTCCTTGGATGTTTAAAGCTTGGGAATTTTTTTTGTATCCAAATCTGGCTTTAAACTTCTCCACAACAGTATCTCGGACCTGCCTTTGTGTGTTCCTTGTTCTTCATGATGCTCTCTGCGTTTTAACCTCCCTGGCGGTATGATTCTTTTGAATTTTAGGTGCTGAAAGCGGTACCATTATTTTGCATGTAATTCTTGTGAATGAGCAGTCCAAACCAACTGTATACATTTATTATATATATATATATATATATATATATGTATGTATACATATATATATATATATATATATATATATATATATATTGTGGGGTGACTAGCTCGGTGGTAGGCGTGGATGACCCCTTGGGGGGGTTCGGTACACAGGGAGACAGCCAAGAAGTGGTTGCAAACAACACTTTGATTTATTAATGCAATTTTCTTCACCAGACTGCAAGCGTCAAAACAGCAAAATAAAATAAAACACCAAAATAAATCCTTGCCTCTATGGGCGGCTACCTTCTCACACTGGAACCTACCTAAGAATCTGTCTCCAACCTACTGTTGGGCAGACTTTCTTATCCTACAGCGGATACTCAATAGTCCATGTTTTATCTTCCCACAACAAATGTCCATGGAACATGTCCCTTTACTCTTCACATTAAGAATGTCCCCTTGCTTGTCTCTTCACATGGCAAACATTCCTTTATTTCTTCCACATAGAAATAGTTTGTTTTCTCACCTTGAGAAGTCTTCACAACTGGTTACCCTCCTTAGCGCACATCCCTTCAGGGGGTCTTCTCCCATGCTCACACAGCTTGTCGGGAGGCACACATCTGTCTGTCCTCCTCTCCCAGCCCACACGGCGACAGGAGGCAGCAATCCTTAGACTTCCTTTGGACAAATTATAGAGGCCTTCATTTCCTCATTCCGAACAGCTGAATGGTTTTCAACTTCCTGCTGGCTATCTCTGCAGCCAACACCCTATAGTAATTGGTGAACTTTCCAACCCAGGTGGAAATGTATCTCCTGTCTGTGACTACATTCACAGATTAACCTGACTTCCTGTCACAATATATATATATAATGTATACAGTTGGTTTGGGCTGCTCATTCACAAGAATTACGTATATATATATATATTTATATATATATATATATATATATTTACGTATATATATATATATATATACTGTATATATATATATATATATATATATATATATATATATATTTATTTATTTATTTACATAAAAAGTACAGTAAAACTGCAGGAAAGGGCACTGGGGGGGCAAACTAATGTGATTTTTCTTTATTTTGAATGGTATCAGTGTGTTTGGTGCGTTTTTACATTTGAATTTGCTGCCGGTTCCACCCCCCTGCGAACGTCACGTCGCAGGAGATGGAAGCCAGGGCACGGAGAGGATCGGGAGGAAGATCGGCCACGAGACACCGCCGAGACACATCGCTGGATCCCTGTGACAAGGTTATTAACCTCTTTTACAGGATCCAGCGATGCTTCTGGCGGTACCCCGAGTGTGGCTCGGGGTTACCGCTTTTGGCTCTGAAATTTAACCCCGAGCCACACTCGGGAATACCGCTAAGAAGGTTAAACGGACCTCTGAGACTATCACAGTGCAGGTGCATTTATACGCAGACTTGATTACACACAGGTGGATTCTATTTATCATCATTAGTCATTTAGGTCAACTTTGGATCATTCAGAGATCCTCACTGAACTTCTGGAGAAAGTTTGCTGCACTGAAAGTAAAGGGGCTGAATAATTTTGCACGTCCAATTTTTCAGTTTTTTATTTGTTAACAAAGTTTGAAATATCCAATAAATTTCATTCCACTTCATGATTGTGTCCCACTTGTTGTTGATTCTTCACAAAAAATAACAGTTTTATATCTTTATGTTTGAAGCCTTAAATGTGGCAAAAGGTCGCAAAGTTCAAGGGGGCCAAATACTTTTGCAAGGCACTGTACCTACATATGGACATTTACAGCTAAATGGTGAAGGGATACACTAAAAAAGGACTTCAATATATTTATTTGCAATAGTCAATTTATTTTCATCTTCGGTTCTATATTTTTTATCTTTTTATATGTCCCACGGGATTTAGAATACCTGTATGTACAGACACAACTTAACCTTTGTATTTTTGCTTCATCTGAGTATTTGCACATTGCACATTATTTACATGTGGATATCTATACTGTACGTCATCTATTTTAGTTTGAGTTGTATGCTATATGAGTTTGCGGATTCACACATTCTCCACCTACTTATTTATTTTTAAACCTTGTAAGATACACACAGCATATTGCAATTTTCTTTTGGCAGTGCAGCGCTATACACAGTGTATAGAGGTTAGTAGTATGAAGAGCAGTGTACAGGGAAAAGTAGAGCTGTGGACAGGGGGGAGCAGGACAAGGGGTCAGCAGGGCATTGTAAAGGGGGGTCAGGAGGGTACGGTACAGAGGGCTCAAGAGGGCACGATGCAGGTGGGGGGGGGGGGTTAGGAGAGCATACCATGGGGAGGGTCAGGAGGGCACACCATGGGAGGATTATGGGGGCACACCACGGGGGGCATCAGGGGGCACACCAATGGGGGCATCAGGGGGGCACACCACTGGGAGCATTGGGGAAGGAACCCCATTGGGAGCATCAGGAGGACACACCACTTTAGAGGGGATATTACTGGGTGTTGAGGATGGCACAAAAATGGTTACCTTGTGCAGAGCAGTGCAAGCTGTTGTGGCAGATCTAACTGTTCTAGTGCTGATCCCAGCTGGCCCTCCTCTCTCGCCCATCCCACATGATGTCATGCACAAGTACCTTGGATGGTCTGAAGAGGTGGGCTGGAGGGGATCAGTACGATACACTCTGACAAAGAGCTCAGGGGCCTTTGGACATGAGCCCTAACCCTGCTCAGCCATCCCACCTGAAGCCTTCATAGGCGGCAGAGGCATTTCTTGACCCACAGTAGCACATAGGCAAAGGATGTGCTGTGGGGCAGGGAATGCCTTGGCTTTTGATAGTTTCCTGGCAGCTCCACACTCACCGATTACCTGTGCAGCTCTGCCAGTTGTGGGTCGACAAGACAGGGATGAAATCATGATCTACCAGTCACCTGCACGTGGTCGACTGGTAGATCTTGATTGACAGGTTGCTGATCCCGCTCAATATGCTTGATAGGTTCAAAGGTGGCTTCTGTAGGGCAGAGGGAACCAAGTTGAGATCCCAATGAAGCAAAGGGTGCTGAATGGGGGGGGGGGGGGTAATAAGAGATACACCTTAAAGAAAGGCTGTTACAAGGGAGAATGAAGCCAGAGGCCTTTGAAAAAAAAAATGAATAAGATTCAAGACCTGACCTTTGAGGGTGCTTAAGGCCAAGTTCTGATCAAGACATGATCGTAGAAAGGCCAGAATGAGAGGTACAGAATAATCTTTGAGACTGACAAGCCTGTGTTTACACCAGGTGAAAAAGGATTTCCAGGTGTGATAATAGATCTTCCTGGAGGAGGCTTTTTTTTCTTTTAGCAAGCTAGAAAAGACTGATTCAGAAACTCCTCTATCTTTTAGGACCTGAGTTTTAATAGCCATGCTGGTAAAACCATAGACATAGATCTGGCCTCTTTGGAAAAAGGCCAGGGGTTGTATGATAGAAGTCTGAGTATGTCTGTGTACCAGGTTCCTCTGGGACAGCTTGGTGCAAAAAGGACCACCATTTTCCTCTTTTGCACTATTTTCAGGTAGCATTCACACTGAAAATTAGCCTGAACTGAAACCATGGGATTTCAAAGCATCTGGGGCTAGAGCTAGATGATCCCCCTCTGGCAACAAATGGAGGTACTGTACTGTAGTTAGTTTTTTAATCTGGAGGCTAGGATGTCTACATCCAGACTCCCCATTTTGGCATATAAGATTGAAGACATCTGGATGAAGGCCCATTCCCTTTGATCCAGGTGATGGTGGCTGAGGAAGGCCGCTTTACAGTTCTCCACTCCTGGGATGTGAACTGCAGAAATCTCTGGACTGTGAGTTTCTGTACTTGAGATTTTCTGGTTTGCTTCTGGTAAGGCAGCCAGACTCCTAGTTCCCCTCTTTTGGTTGATGTAAGCCACAGCTGTGGCATTGTCTGGCTGCACCCTGTTTGGGTGTTCCTTCAGAAGTGGGGTCTAGTGCCATAGGGTCAGCCAGACTGCTCCTAGCTCCATGTCATTGATGGAAAACTTGGTTTCCGCCAGTGACCATGATCCTTGTACTTTGAGGATTTGGAACACTCCTACCAACCAGAAAAACTTGCGTCTGTTGTGATAATTTTCAAGTGATAGGATAGGAAGGACTTCCACATTGGAATTTGTTTCTTTGTTTAGGCTGGAGCATGTGTACATCTAAACAAGGAGTCTGATTTTTCCAGATGGGCAAGATGTTTAATTTGTCGAAATCCGAGGGGTTGAATGATTAAAAAGAAGGGTGCGCTGATATGTGAAAGGCTGCTCCCAGAAATTGTGAAATTAAAATGTTTAAATGTGATTGGTGCGCTTTTCAAAGGTGAAAACTTGGTGTATAAATCATAAAAATTAAACACCCAAGGTTAATTAAATATAAACAACAAAAGTTATTTAGTTATTAAAGTTCAAAAACTCATAAATGATGCAACAAAGTATCAAAAACTGTTCGAATCACTATTGAGTTAAACAGCAAAAGATTCAACAGTCCAATATGTGAAAAAAATCCAAATATGTGAAGAAGGTGATATTCCTTCAATGGTGTTAAAAATGTGCAATAAATAAAGTGAAGAGTCCAATAATCAATCAATATAGTGATAGTGACTGGATAATCCCTCCACCTGGTGAAATTCCTCCTTACCCGGCGGAAATTAGGTAAGTGCCTTAAGTAAACTCCTGTAGTTATGGTATATATATATATCCACGTAAAAACAACTCCAATCGTGCACTGATCTCCAGGTGCAAAAGCAATTTAAGCCTCTTACCAAATTTAGGAGAAAAAGCCGCTTTACAATCAAGGGTTTGAAATGCAGGCGCTCCTCCTGTCTCCTTCAATGAGGGTGAATGGCTATCGGCTCACACAGCTACTAACAGTGAACCGCTCCTTAAAGGCTACGTTTGCCTTTGTTCACTTTTTTTTTAACATTCTGCATCATCTACCCTCACCTGGTCAACTCCTTTCTGTGTCATGACCTAAAGTCTGACCAGGAAGTAAGGCAGAAGTAATCCAGCAGTGTGTTTAAACAGCTATGAAGACAGTAAGGGGAGCTGGAATTTAGAAAAAAAAAAGTGAACAAAGGCAAACGTAGCCTTTAAGGAGCTGTTCACTGTTAGTAGCTGTGTGAGCCGATAGCCATTCACCCTCATTGAAGGAGACAGGAGGAGCGCCTGCATTTCAAACCCTTGATTGTAAAGCGGCTTTTTCTCCTAAATTTGGTAAGAGGCTTAAATTGCTTTTGCACCTGGAGATCAGTGCACGATTGGAGGTGTTTTCACGTGGATATATATATATACCATAACTACAGGAGTTTACTTAACTACCTCACATCTGCGCTACAGCCTATATACGGCTGCAGCGCGGACTTGAATTTTCGGGAGGCCGTTTTTAAACGGCCTCCCAGAAAGACTCTCCCCGCGCGCTCCCGCGAGCGCGCATCGGGGAAAATCTGTGTCGGCCGTGTCCCTTGGACACAGCCGATCACAGATCGTGGTGAATGGCCAATCACAGCGGCCATTCACCACGTGATCAAGCCGTCCAATGAGAGATGATCTCATATGTAAACATATGAGATCATCTCTCGTCGCCAGCGCTCCTTCCTCACACAGAGCCTGCAGTGTGAGGAAGGAGGGGGAGCCTCACAGTGCCGGGGACACACAGCAATGTAATCAGGGCACTGATCACCAGTGCCCTGATTACTAAAGGTAAAAAAATACACAAATTGCCCCCCCATCAGTGCCCACAGTGCCCGCCATCAGTGCCCCCCATCAATGCCCACAATCAGTGCCCATAGTGCTGCCAGTCAGTGCCCATCAGTGCCTGCTCATCTAGGCACTGATGAGCACTGACTGGCAGCACTATGGCCACTGAGTGTGGGCACTGATGGTGCTGCCCATCAGTGCTCATCAGTGCCGCCCATCAGTGCTCAGCAGTGCCACCCGTCAGTGTCCATCAGTGCCATCCACCAGTGCCCATCAGTGCTGCCTATCAGTGCCCATCAGTGCCGCCTCTCAGTGCCCCCTCTCAGTGCCACCTCTCAGTGCCCAGCAGTGCCGCCTATCAGTGCTCATCAGTGCCGCCTATCAGTGCCGCCTATCAATGCCGCCTATCAGTGCTCATCAGTGCGGCATATTAGTACCTCCGCATCAGTGCCCATAAGTGCCACCTCATCAGTGCCCATCAGTGCAGCCTATCAGTGCCCATCAGTGCCGCCTCATCAGCGCACATCAGTGAAGGAGAAAAATTTATTTTCAAAATTTACTCGCAGAAAATAAGAAAAACTTTTTTTTTTTTTCAAAATTTTCTGTCTTTATTCTTTTTTTTTGTAAAAAATAAAAAACCCAGAGATGATTACATACCACCAAAAGAAAGCTCTATTTGTGTGAAAAAAATGATAAAAATTTCATATGGGTACAGTGTAGCATGACCGCGCAATTGTCAGTCAAAGTGTGAGAGCGCTGAAAGCTGAAAATTGGCCTGGATGGGAAGGGTGTTTAAGTGCACAGTAGGCAAGTGGTTAAGGCACTTACCTAATTTCCGCCGGGTAAGGAGGAATTTCACCAGGTGGAGGGATTATCCAGTCACTATCACTATATTGATTGATTATTGGACTCTTCACTTTATTTAATGCACATTTTTAACACCAATGAAGGAATATCACCTTCTTCACATATTTGGATTTTTTTTCACGTATTGGACTGTTGAATCTTTTGCTGTTTAACTCAATAGTAATACAAACTGTTTTTGATACTTTGTTGCATCATTTATGAGTTTTTGAACTTTAATAACTAAATAACTTTTGTTGTTTATATTTAATTAACCTTGGGTGTTTAATTTTTATGATTCATACACCAAGTTTTCACCTTTGAAATCTGAGGGGTTAACAGGCAGCTGTGAGACAGTTCAGTCAACTTAAAAGTGGCTTTATTCAGCAGACACAGAAATAATGACAGACTTTGTCTTCATGGGCATCTCAAAACAACACAAGAAACTCTTCTCATCAGTATAACACAGTCTTTTTTAAATAATGCTCAGCGCCCCAGCCACAGCATATAACATAGCAAAGTCCCAGTTCAGGTAACCTCACCCAGCAGTTCAAGTCAGAGGCAACAGGTTTTCATCCAGCATCAGCACTGATAGCAAAACAGCGATTCCCCCCAGACTCTCTGACTAGCTGCCTAATTAGCAGGCCTGAAAAGGAAGAACTTGACCTCTTTAGTTAACCCACTCTTAACCTACCCCAGACTGACTCTACAAAGTTGTCACAACCCACCTGGGGTCTTGCAGTGGAGAGGGAACCCAGTTGCAGTGGAACAGCACTCCCTTACAATCACGACCCTCAGGAGTCCCTGGAAGTGGGAACAGGGCCCCCGTAGGGTCTGTGGTGGCACGGAATTCTTTAACCGCTTGCCGACCGCCGCAAGTAGATTTACTGCGGCGGTCAGCCCCGGCCAGGCAGAGTGACGTTAATTAACGTCACTAGCCTGGGAGGGTCTGGGGAGCGAGTGTGACTGGTGGATCCGATGTCCGCCGGTCACTCGGCGATCGTCGGGGGAGAGGGAGAAAGTCAGGCAGCTTGTGTAAACAAGCTGCCTGTCATTCTCCTCGGTGTAAAAACACTGATCAGACGGATCTACTATGTAGAACCGTTGATCAGTGTCCTTACAGCTCAAGCCACAGCCAATCACAGTAGAAAGCACGCCCCTAGGGACACACACAGCCCCTCCCTCCCAAATAAAGTTAACCCCTTCACTACCAGTGTATTTTTACAGTAACAGTGCATATATATATAGCACTGATTACTGTAGAAATGTCACTGGTAACCCCAAAAGTGTCAAAAATGTCAGTCAAGGGTCCGATCTGTCCGCCGCAATGTCGCAGTACCGCAAAAAAAAAAATCGCAGATCGCCGCCATTAAGCATTAAAAAAAAAAACAACAAAAATCTTTCCCTTTTGCGCAAACCAATAAAAATACGCTTTTTGCGATTTTTTTTACCAAACATAGGTAGGATAAAACAAATTGGCCGAAAATGTTAAAAAATTTTGATTTTTACATTTTTTTGGGGGGAATTTCATATAAAAAAATGTGAAAAATATTGTTATTTTTGCAAAATTTACGCTCTTTTTTTGTTTATAGCGCAAAAAGTAAAAAGCGCACAGGTGATCAAATACCACCAAAAGAAAGCTCTGTTTGTGGGAAAAAAAGGACGTCAAATTAGTTTAGGTACAGTGTCGCACGACCGCGCAATTGTCAGTTAAAGTCACGCAGTGCCGAATCGCAAAATATCCCCTGGTCGTTTAGCAGCCAAATCCTCCGGGGCTTAAGTGGTTAATGAAGAGGAGGAGGTAAGGTCGACAACTCTGGAGTCAGGTCTGGCAGGCAATCAAGGAGCATCAACCTAAGGGAGAAAGGATCAGGAACCAGGAACACAGGCAAAGCAATAGCAGACACACAGGAGCAAGAAAAATAACCAAGCACTGACTGGAAGGTGTGCTTGGTTTATATTGGGAGCCAGGATCACATGACCCGCCACCTCCCACCAGTAGGTGGGGCTGCCAGGAGCTATAAAGGGAGGTCAGAGACCCAGCGCCATCTTGATTTGCTTCATAGAACCTGATCTTACCAGATCTTCAACTCTCCTCTCTCCCTCTGTGTAAAACACTGGAACCGCATGGCGGCCGCCATCTTGCCACGACAGTGTGCTATTGCAGTCCTCAGAGGTGAGGGGAGGAGAAGGAACCACGCAGACCCAGAGAAGGTGTCTCTGAGGGCGGCAAGCACTGAGACTCTGTTGCGAGAATGCCGCAGGCGCCCAGACGCAGGTGAGTACGCGGCAGTGCCGTGACAGATCCCTCTTCCTAAACGCGACCTCAGGGCGCGAAATAGGGTTGGTCGGCCAGGGTGTCTTCTGTGGAAAGCTCTAACCTTGGTAGGTGCATGAACATTCTTAGCTGGCTCTCAGGATCTTTCCTCTGGGCCATACCCTTTCCAGTGGATGAGATACTCCAGATTTCCCCTACGACGTCTGGAATTGAGAATCGTTTGGACTTCAAACTCTTCAGAGCCATCCACAACCACTGGAGAGGGTGGAGCAACAATACGGGAAGGAAATCTGTTGGGTTTCCAAGGTTTTAGGAGGGATACATGAAAAACCAGATGTATCCTGTAGGTAGAAGGGAGATCCAGGCGGACGGCCACAGGAGATAGGATCTCGGTTATAGTGAAAGGCCCTATGTAGCGTGGTCCCAACTTCCGTGAGGGGCAGGACAAACGCATATGTTGTGTGGACAGCCAGACTTTGTCCCCTGGCACATAGGTGGGAGCTGGGGACCTTTTCTTGTCTGCATATCCTTTGTAGCGTTGTTGTGCTATTTTCAGGGTCTGGTAAAACATAGGCTTAAGATGTCTAAGTTTGTTCAGTCGTGAGGCTACATCGGGCACTGTGTTTGAACAAGGTAGCCCTGGAAGGGCACATGGATGGAAACCATAGTTGGCATAAAAAGGTGTCATCTGGCTGGAGTGGTGCATGTGGTTGTTGTAGAAGAGCTCTGCTGTGGGAAGCAGAGATAACCAGTCGTCTTGCAGATGTGTAGTGAAACAACGAAGATATTGTTCTAGAATCTGGTTGGTACGTTCTGTTTGGCCGTTGGTCTGAGGATGATAAGCCGAGGATAAACATCGTTGGATCCTTAGATGATGACAAAAATGGGACCAGAAACGAGAGGTGAACTGGGACCCACGGTCAGTGATGATGGTTTGGGGTAATCCATGTATCCGAAATATGTTTTGCAGGAACAAGGAGGCAGTCTTTGAAGCAGATGGAAGTCCTACAGAAGGAATCAAATGTGCCATTTTCGTGAATCTATCCACTACCACCATAATGGTGTTGTGTTTGTGTGATAAGGGTAGATCCACAATAAAGTCCATGGCTATGTCAGTCCATGGTCCTCGAGGAACTGCAGGAGGTTGGAGAAGACCCACAGGTTTTATCTCTATATCACAAGAAAGGACATAATCCCTGACGTCCGATTTAATAGAAGGCCACCAATAATAACGGCTAATGTTTTCAAATGTCTGGGTAATTCCTCCATGACCTGCTGAAAGGGTATCATGGAACTGGCCAATTACCTCAGACTGGAGTGAAGGTGGTATATACAGTTGTTTGCCATGGTACCATAAGCCTTGTTTCTGGATCAGAGGAGGTATCATCACCTGTGGTTGGACCGATGAATTGCGTATACGGTCTAGGAGTGAGACCTGTATTGCTAGGAATGGGCTTGGAGGTAGGATGGTATCTTGGGTTTGATCTGTTGGGTTTGTCTTTTCATACATGCTTGATAGAGCATCTGCCTTTTGATTTTTTGACCCAGGGCGGTAGGTGATCTGCAAATAAATCTGGAAAAGAATAAAGCCCAGCGGCCTTGACGAGGACGCAGTCTTTTAGCAGTATGTAGGTACTCTAGATTACGGTGGTCTGTATATACAGTTACAGGTAAGGGTGCTCCTTCAAGTAGATGGCGCCATTCCTCTAGAGTGTTCTTGACAGCAAGAAGTTCCCTTTCGCCCACGTCGTAGTTTGGGTGGGGCTGCCAGGAGCTATAAAGGGAGGTCAGAGACCCAGCGCCATCTTGATTTGCTTCATAGAACACGATCTTACCAGATCCTTCAACTCTCCTCTCTCCCTCTGTGTAAAACACTGGAACCGCATGGCGGCCACCATCTTGCCACGACAGTGTGCTGCTGCAGTCCTCAGAGGTGAGGGGTAGAGGAGGGGGAAGTTTGGGACTTTGAGTGAGGAGCACAATGGGACAAATTGTGCGCCTCCATCCCAGTTCAATAACCATAGAGGAAGTTTTGGGACTTTGAGTGAGAGAAATGACCAGGATAGCAGGAAAAAAGATGTCTCATTTATTGATACATACATACATACAGATAATGAATATAACATATAATTATATATGTATTAGACATCAACAAGTAAACGATAAAAAGGGGAGATAGTACATCCCAATTCCAGTTTCCATAAGATCAGCATAGCAATTATACATACAGAAGTAATTTCATAAACATCAATGGACTGCAATGGTCAACAGTGTTGAAGTAATGGATAGTAATCAAAACATCATAATAACTCGACGCGTTTCGTGGTCTTAGTATGCCACTTCATCAGGAGTAGATGTATGAAAAAACAAATTTAAACCCGCGCTGCACAATAGTGATAAATTATTCAGTGAAAAAAACTGTGAGAGTGTGCAGCTGCTGCAAACACTAAGAAATTCTTAGAATAAATGAATGAAAACAAATTTATGCAGCGCTAGCAACAAATTAGTGACAAAAATTATTTAAAATGAAACCAATCTATATCATGTAAATTCAATATGTAATGATAAAATATATCAATCACATTAAAGTGCATAAATTCCTATAATAATAAATTAAAGTGCATAATTAAACTAAAGAATTAATAAATATATATTCAAAGTGTAAGATTTAAAGTGTAAGTAAAGTGTAAGATGTAAAGTGTAAGATGCACTTTAAATCTTACACTTTGAATATATATTTATTAATTCTTTAGTTTAATTATGCACTTTAATTTATTATTATAGGAATTTATGCACTTTAATGTGATTGATATATTTTATCATTACATATTGAATTTACATGATATAGATTGGTTTCATTTTAAATAATTTTTGTCACTCATTTGTTGCTAGCGCTGCATAAATTTGTTTTCATTCAGGAGTAGATGTATGATCTGTGTGTGTAAAAAAGTATATGTAAAAAATGGCAAATAATTATATGTTATGTTCATTATCTGTATGTATCAATAAAAGAGACATCTTTTTTCCTGCTATCCTGGTCATGTCTCTCACTCAAAGTCCCAAAACTTCCTCTATGGTCATAGGTGAGGGGAGGAGAAGGAACCACCGCAGACCCAGAGGAGGTGTCTCTGAGGATGGCAAGCACCGAGACTCTGTTGCGAGAACGACGCAGGCGCCCAGACGCAGGTGAGTATGCGGCAGTGCCGTGACAAAATTAAAGAGTTCTCAAATGGTACTACCTCAAAGGAGGCTGCAAATAAGCTTAGAACTGTCATTGAGAATGTCAGTGGGGTATGACTCTTGGATCTAATGGTGCTCTTAGAGAAAGAACTTTCTTTCTGGGAGAAGGACTTTTGCTTGGGATGTGGCCAGGAGCAGACCCAAGTATTCCAGGCAAAGGGAAGCCTGGAGAGCAGATTTATTGAAAATGATCACCCAGCGGAAAGCCTGAACCATCTGAATTGTCTTGTGAATACTTTATGATAGCTGCAAAGGAGATTAGTCCTACAGAATCATGTGGATTGGATGCCCTGAATTCTGAAAAGGGCAAGAAGAGGTTCTAAGACCTTGCATGTCTCTTGTCTCAAGGAGGCAATTACTGACTTTGCAGATTCCATGTGAAATTTTGGAATTTGAAGTAATTTGTTGAGGGATTTTAAGTCCAGAATAAGATCATACCTCCATTAGGCTTTGGCATAGTAAACAGGTTTGAGTAGAATCAATTTGAAGCTGTCATGTTGTGGTACTGGCACAACAACTCCCTGGGACAAGATTTGGTTTGGGGCATTCTGCAATTCTAACTATCCTTTGGCAGTTTATGGTTTATTTAAAAGAAGAAAGCGTGAGGTGGAAGAGTTTTGAACTCTAATTTGTACCCTTCTGAAATCACTGGATGAACCCACAGGTGTGGAATACAGTATCTGTGACCCAGAGAGAGGCAAGCTGTAACAGACACCCCCACTCTTAGAAGTGAGGGAACCCCTTTATTGTGAAGAGGGCTTTGGGAAAGGCTTGATGTGGGCCAAACCTTGTGCCGAAAGGAAGGATTGAACTTAGGTTTTGAAGTTGAAGCCTGGGTAGAGTGGACAGGTGCTCTGCATTTATAGGGGCTCTTAAAGAGGGGGGGTTTGGGACCTTTTGCTGTGAAAGTAAAAACTTCCCACTTGTGACCTCCTTGATATATTGGTCAAGTGCCTCACCAAACAGATGTTTTCCTAGGAAAGGGATATGTGTAAGGCACCTCTTGCAGACAGATTCAGTTGTCCAAGCTTTAGATAAGATTCTGTGTATGTGAATGGAAATTAGAGCCATTCTGAAAATTTGTTTCAAGATATGTTCTAGGGCATCCACACAGAAAAGCAGAGCAAAAGGCAATTACTGTAATTGCCATGTAATAGCACAATCCTGAAATACAGGGTCATGTTTGATGTTTATTATCCTAATCAATTTTGCTGCAGTTTGGCATACTGAATTTGTAGTGAGAACTGGTTATAGAAATGGGTCTGTAAGATTAAAGAGGCACTTTATGAGCATCTTAATTTTTTTTTACTCTGCACAACCCACCATCCACTGGTCACCTCTGCTCTCCTCCCTCCTGCCACCCACAGATGACCTCTGCACACCCCCCCCCCATCTCCTAGTTTTTTCTGCATCCCCCTTGTTCCCCTTCTTCCACTGGTTATCTCTGCACCCCCTCCATCCACTGGTCACCTCTGCACCCCCTCCATCTACTGATCACTTCTGTTCTGCCCACAACCCCCCCCCCCTCCATCTCCTAGTTTTTTTCTGCATCCCCCTTTTTTCCCCTTCTTCCACAGGTAACCTCTGCACCCCTCCTCCTTCAGTTGTTTTCACTGAACCCCCTCCTTGATCCACTGGTTACCTCTGCACCCCCTCCATCCTCCAGTCACCTCTGCTCCCCCACTTCTTCCAGACACAGGTTGCCTCTGCCCCCCCCTCCATACACTGGTTACTTCTGCACCCTCTTCATCCACTGGTCACCTCTGCATCCCCTTCATCCACTGGTCACCTCTGCACCCCCCTCCATCCACTGGTTACTTCTGCTCCCCCTCTCCTGACTGGTCACCTATGCGTACACCTCCTTCCACTGGTCACCTCTATACCCATCTCTATCTCTATCCTCTTGTCATCTCTGTACCTACTTCCTTACACTGGTCATCTATGCACCCACCTCTATCGACCGGTCACCTTTACACCCACCTCCGTCCACTGGTCACCTCTGCACCCACCTCTATTTAATGATCACCTCTGCACCCACCTCTATTTAATGATCACCTCTGCACCCCATTCAATATACTGGTCACTTCTGCACCTCTTCCCTCCACACACTGGTCACCTTTGAACTCTCTCAATCCACTGGTCCCCTCTGCAGCCCCCTCCATTCATTAAACATTTCTGTATCCCCTTCCATACACTGGCCAACTCTGCCATTCCCCCCATCCCACCCTGTGAAGGATGCCCTTCTATGTCTGTTCGCATGTTTCCTCTCCCTGCTTAAAAGACTATATTGAGGATTTGTTTATATGTTTGTGACAAACTCCCCTCTTCTGAGTTGCCACGAGTACTTGGAGAGGACTACTTGTCAGCCTCTGTCCTTGGGAGATGAGTGGATCACTTTTCAATTGTCTCCAGGACAAAAGACTGTGTAGAACCGGTTTTGGGCAGACAAGCCATGTGTACAGCCAGGCCAAAGAGACTGGTACTAACGTTGGAACCCCTGGTCCGATTGGTGCCATTTTTTAATAGGTTGTTCCCCTGAATGGATTGATTGTGAATATGTATTTGTATAAAGATTGGATTTATAGTTTTAAAGTTACAGCATGTGGATAAAAACTGCATTTTTCCTGCCTGTGATAATTATGTTAACCATTGTTTACCATAATTACATCCCAGACAGAAGGGAGGATTTTATGTGGATTGTAACCTTTGTGTTATTGGTTAATGTGTATTTGTTGTGGGTGTCTCCCTTGCATGGGGGCAGGGGATAAAAGAAATTGTAGTTTTAAATGCCTGTTATTGCTTCCAGTAAAGGCGTTCCAGCATTCAGCTTTGGCTCATGTGTGGAATTATTCAGCGATACCAGCGATTTCTTATTTGGCGATTTGGGGATTCTTCAACTATTGGGGATTAAGGAATTACAAGGCGGTGATACCGTAACACACCCCACCCCACCTCCCCCCATCATCCAGTGGTCCCCTCAGCACCCATCTCCCTCCAATGGTCACGTCTGTACCCACCTCCATCCAATGGTCACCTCTGCACTCCCCTCCCTCCATCCATCCAATATCCACTGGCCACCACAACTGTACCTCCTCCCCCCACTGGTCACCTCTGCACCCCATCCATTTATTGGTGACCTCTGAACCCATTCATCCACTGGTTACCTCTACACCCCACTTCCTCCTTCCAGCTGAAAGACAACTCTGCAACCCCCCCCCCCACCCTACTTCCAGCTGTGCAATAATATTTACCATGTTTCTGCTTCCAGGGAATCCATGAGGCCATTGGTAGTGCTTACCTGAGTGCAGATCCTAAAGAAACGATGTGCTCATGAACTCACAGGGATGGTTTAGGGCAGCGAGCTTGTTCTATGTAACATGCCTGTGGGATTTGGAGCTGCAGTGACATCTGGAAAAAAAGAAATATAGATCTTGGGTGATCAGATGTGCTATTGGAGTGCTAGCAATATTTTATGTTGCTATAGTACATGAAACCACCCACTTCGGGTGCCACTCCTGCTGTTGGACATAAATATTACAGATACAAAAGACAAAAACCTGAGCTGCTCATGGTAGATTACACTACATAATATATCAGCATGCCTTAGACTTGTTTTGATAATGCCCTTGTAGTTTCTGAAAGATCTAGTCCACTAACCTGGAAACCAAAAAAGACAGAACACGAAAATAGAAAGAATAAACATAAGATGGATGTGGATGTACAGATGAGCTCTCAGATTAGGTCTCTCTTGGGTTACAAATGTCACATTCACGTCCCCAAATGATGTAACATTCAGGTCCCCAAATCAGCCAGAATCGCAATGGTTAGGTACTGTAGATGAAGACAATCCCTGTAATTGGCTTGGAGAAAACCTTCACAACTATATCTCTGACAGGTTTCACTTGCAGCTTGAACAGTCTTTCCTCTCTGTTTGGAACAATCATTTTAATAAAAACCCATTGGTTGGTCGGTGCCTAACTTAAAACATTCTGCATCTTTGTGGATAAGGTAGGAATGGGTATAAAAGAAGATAATAGAAGTTTATGCACATTATTATAATAAAAGACCCATGTATATATGGGTGTTTGATTATATTTTAAAATATGTTAAAATGCAACAGCATTTTTTTATAGACGTATAATAGTGGCACAGATATTTTTTCGTTGGATAAAAAGTTTTAAGTGAAACACTATCAACAACCCTTATGCTAATTTAAATAAAATTATTTCATCCTGATTGTTTCACTTGTGGGTACAAAATTCGTCACTGAATATGTTTTGTAGGCAAGCTGGTGCATACACAAGATATTCTAGGCTTTCATTCCACCATGGGCATCTTTTCCTTTTATGCATTTGTTACAGTATCATTCAGATGTACCAGCTTCATCATAATCTAGAGAAACAAGTTTTCTCGGGCTGATTTCTCCTCACGATCTTAAAACTGCATTTTCCGGATTCATACAGAGCTGTTCTCTGCTCACTCACAGCTGTCAAAAAAAAAAAAAAGAGCCTCCTGTAAATGTTTATCAACATTGCTAAGGATGGAGATAACTATAAACACAATGCTTTACAATGTATCATTTTGTTCTTTTAGATCAAAGGAATGAACTTCCGCCTGTAAGTGCCGATTCACATATATGCGTTGCGGGAACCCTGCGAATCCACTGCTGTTTCCTGCATCGCATTCAACTCACAGGCAGTTCACTCTGCCATATGCAAATTGCTGGGGATGTCAATACAAAGTAAACCCCCAGATCAGTTTGCATATCGCAGTGCAAACTGTCAGTTCAGACATGAGTCAGATCGCATAGGTGTGAACACCCATGCGATCCGATTCTGGTGCGGACCCAAAAAAGGGTCCTGTGCGAGTTGTGTCCGAATGCGATGCAAATTCAGCCATACAATCTGATTTGCTGAATTTGCATCGCACAGACATCGCATGTGATTTTCAAAGCAGTACTCTCTGAATCACTTGCGATGTCTGTCATCGCATATATGTGAATCGGGACTAAAGGAGGGTAGTTTAACCTCTTAAAAACTAAGCCTTTTTCTATGTTTTTGCTAGAAAATTACTTAGAACCCCGAAACATTATATTTTTTATATATTTTTTAGCAGGGACCCAAAGAATAAAATGGTGATCGTTGCAATTTTTTATGTCACGCTGTATTTGCCCAGCGGTCTTTCAAATGCAATTTTTTGGGAAAAAATACACTTTAATGAATTAAAAAAAACTAAACAGTGAAGTTGGCCCAACTTTTTTGTATAATGTGAAAGATGATCTTATGCCGAGATTCGTGAGAGAATCGTGATCTTCATTCTAAGCAAAAAAATTGTGATTCTCATTTTATCTAGAATCGTGCAGCTCTACTACACACTTTAAATGTGGGTAGTTGGGGCTAAGAACCATCTGTCATGTGGTTTGCTGTAAGAAGCCATCTGCATGGATAAGATTATCTGAAAGCATCAGACCTGGACAGTGCAAGATGAGTGTAGCCTATATTAAACAGAAAAAGGTTAAAGCCTAAGGCCCCTTTCACACATGGAGTCCATTCAGATCCGCCTGTCAGTTTTTTTGGCGGATCTGAAAGGATGCCCCATGCATCCCTATGGGGCATCGGATGTCAGCGGAGACATGTCCGCTGACATCCGATCCGTCAAAACCGGACGGATAGAAACCCTATTTTCCATCCGTCTGGCGGATCGGATTGGATGAGAACGGGCAGACGGTCCGTTCCCATCCGATTCCCCCATAGAGATGAATGGGGACCTTACTGCTGTGTCTCCACACACAGCATGGAGACACAGCTGTCATCCACCTGCTCAGCGGGGCGGACTCCATGTGTAAAAGAGCCCTTAATGTAGCAAAAAAAAAAAACAGACCTATCAGTGCAAGGGACTCTACTTACTATTAATCTGATGTGTCCCTTGTGCTTCTGGCTCCTGCTTTCCTTAAAATCTTCATCCTCTAACCAGGGCTGTCTTCAATATTGATTAGACCCTGGGCAGCAAATATCTTATTGGGGCCCCCCTCTGCCCCCTGCTCACATGCAATTTCACTCTTCACCTGCTCTGAGACATACAATAAATAGCAGCTAAACGCAAAATCAGTTTATGCAGCTAATCAGGCAGCAATTGCTTGCCAGGGGATTACAATGCATAATTTCCACCCACTGATTAGTTGCTAGAGCTAACAAAGCATCATTTCTGCTTGTTGTTTGGTTGCTAGCAGCTACTGTACATCATTGCCGCTCGCCAATTGGTTGCTGGGGCTGAGGGGGGGTGTGTACAGTGGAAGTGGTAGGGAGGATGGGATCAGTGGCAGTGCTAGGGGGGATCAATGGTAGTGCTGGGGAAGAGGGGGAGGGTGTGATCAGTGGCAGTGCTGAGAGGTTGATGGGATCAGTGGGATTGGTGGGGAGGATGGGATCCGTGGCAGCGCCGGGGGTGGGATGAGTGGCATTTCTGGGATAGGATCAGTGGCAGTGCTTGAGGGGGATAGGATCATTATTTCTCACTTGCTGTCACCTGTCAGTTAGTGTCCACTTGGTTTCCCCCTGCTTGCATGCGAGAAAGGGGAGGAGAGAGAGAGAGGGAGCGAGAGATAGAAGGGGTGAGAGAGAGAGAGAGAGAGAGAGAGGGACGGGGGTGAGAGAAAGATGATGGGGGTGAGAAAGAGGGTGGGTGAGGGGTAATAGGAGATGAGGATGGGAGACAGGATTGAGAGAGAGGGTGGGTGAGGGGGGATAAGAGAGGGGGGTGAGAAAGGGGGTGTGAGAGAGATGGAGAAGAGAGATGGAGGGGGGTAGGGGCAAGAGAGAGGGTGGAGAGAGAGGGGAAGTGAGAAAGAAATGGGGGATGAAGTAGGGGGGTGGAAGAGAGAGAGGGGGGTGAGGGGGGATGAAAAAGAGGGGGGTGAAAGAGAGAGATAGAGGGGGGGTGGGAGAGAGGGGGGTAAGAGACAGGGGTGGGGGAGGGTGAGAAAGAGAAGGGGTGAGGGGGTGATAGAGAGGAAGTAGGAGAGAGAGAGGCGAGAGAGAGGGGCAGATGGTGAGAGAGAGCGGGTGTGAGAAAGGGGGGGAAGAGCGGGGAGGTGAGAGAGAAGGGGTGGGAGAGAGAGGGAGTGAGGGAGGGTAAGAGAGAGAGGGAGTGAGGGAATGAGAGAGAGAGGGGGCGAGGGAGGGTGAGAGGGGGTGGGAGAGAGATGGGGGGAGACAGAGAGATGGGGTGGGAGAGAGAGTTTAGAGAGAGAGGGGGAGGCAGAGAGAGAGAAGGGTAAGAGAGAGGGAGAGGGGGGGAAGAGGTAGGGCAGAGAGAGAGGAGGGAGAGAGAGAGAGAAGAGGGTGGAAGAGAGAGGGGGGAGAGAGGGGGTGGGCGAGAGAGGGGGAAAACGAGAGGGGGTGGGAGAGAGGGGGTGAGAGAGAGATGGGGGTGGGAGAGAGGGGAGTGAGAGAGAAGGGTGAGATAGAGAGAAGGGGTGGGAGAGAGATGTTGGTTGGAGAGAAGGGGAGAGAGAGGGTGAAAGAGGGGAATGGGAGAAGGGGGGGTTGGGAGAAGGAGGGGGTGGGAAAGAGAGGGGATGAGAGAGAGGGGGGTTAGAGAGAGGGCGTGACGGAAAGTGAGAGAGAGAGTAGGGTGGGAGAGAGAGGGGTGGGAGAAGGAAGGAGGAGAGAGAGAGAGGTAGGGTGGGGTGGTAGGGTGGGGTGGTAGGGAGGGGGTGGGAAAGAGAGAAGGGGTGGGAAAGAGAGAGGGTGGAAGAGAGGGGCTAAGGGGGGGGTAATAGAGAATGATGAGAGTGAGGTGGGAGAGAGAGGGGGGGGAACTAGAGAGAGGGAGTGATAGATGGGGTGGGAGAGAGAGATAAGAGGGTGGGAGAAGGAGGGGGGAGAGAGGTAGGTGGGAGAGAGAGAGGGGGTGGTGGAGAGAGAGGGTGTGGGAAAGAGAGAAGGGGTGGGAAAGAGAGGCTGAGGGAGGGTGGGAGAGAGAGGGGGGAAACAGAGAGGGGGTGGGAGAGAAAGGGGGTAGGAGAGAGGGGGTGAAGGAGGGTGAAAGAGGGATGGGGTAGGAGAGAGGGGGTGAAGGAGGGTGAGAGAGGGATGGGGTGGGAGAGAGGGGGGAGGGTGAGAGAGCGGGGGAGATGGTGAGAGAGAGGGGGTGTGAGAAAGGGGCGGGTGAGAGAGTGGGGAGGTGGGAGGGAGAGGGAGTGAGGGGGGATGAGAGAGAGAGGGGGGTGGAAGAGAGAGGGGGGTGAGAGGGGGAAAGCGGAGAGAGTGGGATGGGAGAGAGAGGGGATGATAGAGAGGGGGAGACAGGGAGAAGGGATGGGAGAGGGGGTTAAGAGAGAGGGGGAGGGAGGGAGAGAGAGGAGTGAGAGAGAGGGAGGAGGGAGGTGTGAAAGAGAGGGAGGGGGAAAGAGGTGGGGCAGAGAGAGAGGAAAGTGGGGAGAGAGGGGGTGGGAGAGAGAGAGTGAGGGGGGGGGGGGGGAGAGAGGGGGTCAGGGAGGGTGAATGAGAAATGGGGGTGGGAGAGGGGGATGAGAGAGAGAGGGGGTGAGAGAGAGTGGGTTGGAGAGGGAGGGTGAGAGAGAGATGAGGGGGGGGGAGAGAGGGGTAGGAGAGAGAAGGGGTGGAGGAGGGTGGGAGAGAGAGAGAGATGGAGGGAGAAGGAGGTAGGAGAGAGGGGTGGAAGAGAGAGAAGTGGGTGGGAAAGAGAGAGGAGGTGGGAAAAAGAGGGAGGTGGGAGAGAGGGGGGAACAAAGAGAGGCAGTGGGAGAGAGGGGGGTTGGAGAGAAAGGGGTGAGAGAAAGAGAGGGGTGGGAGAGAAGAGGGAGATGGAGGGAGGTGGAAGAGAGAGATGGGGGTGGGAGAGAAATGGGGAAAGAGAGGGGGAGTGAGAAAGGGGGGTGGGAGAGAGGAGGGTGATAGAGAGACCCCCTAGCCCTGTTCCTGTCCGCAGTCCCTCCTGTGGTCCCCTGTCCCAGCCCCTGTGTGTGGGTAGGTGCGATTTACCTACCTCCCATCCAGCCTCGTCCTCTGCCTGTCTTCCTGTTGATGCCACTGCTGGGAGTGGATAGGAGAGGAGGTTGAAGGAGTGCAGGCTCTGGGAGGCATCGGGGATGCTGGTTCTCGGGGTCAGGGTAGCAGTGGAGGTCTTCTACCTCCCAGGCCTGCTTTCTCAGTGAAGATTATATGCAGGGTTCGGGCATATCATCCTGCCCGCACCCCAAGGATGCCACTGTTGGCACCGACATTTACCTCCGCTGCCCTGCACCCTGTCATCACCACTGGACCGTGACGCTACATGACAAGGGGCTCAAGGGGAAGCTGCTTTGGGCCCCCCGTAATGACTGGGCCCTTGGCAGCTGCCCTGTTTGCCCCGTGTTAACGATGGCCCTGCCACTGACTTCCCCTCAATACCCTTGCCGCTGAAGTCCTCCCGTGATGTGGGGATTAATAGAACTGAGGAAGCAGTGACAGGCGCTCATCAAGAGTGCCCCACTATAACTGCCCTTTCTGCTTGGATAATTCATTTATAGAAGTCGTACTACAGCTTCTTTGAATGAAATGTCATCTATGAGCGGAGGACGGGCAGTTGTTTTGAAAGATCTATGAATGGATGCATAGATCACGTTTCATTCATAGAAGCCGTAGTAAGGCTTCTTTGAATAGAGGAGGTAGGTGGAAAGAACGAAAGTAGTCAGGTTCTCTAGACGTGTGCCTGTCACTACTCCAGCAGTGCTATTAACCCCCACCGAACCAGAATACTATGGTGTTAGGGGTAGGGGTGGAATTGGGTGGGTAGGTTGAAGGATTAACATTTTTAAAAGAGAAATATGGGTTTCCGTAAAAAAGAAAAAACATACTCATCTAGGTGGATGTAGCATAGCTTTGATGCTGCATCTGTCCCCTGCTGCTTCTAAGACTGAGAACTGAGCATTTAAAAACTTCTGATTGCTCTATTTTAAGTCTTCAGTGAGAAAATAACCAGCGACTGTCAGTCACATTCATCAGCTCTCTGCTCTGCCCCTCCAGTGCTCGCTGGAGCGCTGGGCTGTGGAGGATGTGGGAGTGGTTGATTCACTCTCCGAAGAGCTCGCTGAGAGGCTGAGCCAGCTGTCGGTCCAGTCATCTTGGTGGATCCTGACTATAAAGTTGGGATCGATCCAGTATCTGAGCCTGCTGATTGACATCAGCCAACAGCGGGGTCTAGCCCACTGTCAGCTGGAAACAGGTCAGAGGAGTGCAGAACAAACTTCACTCCTGTGATCCATAGGATAAGTAGGTCCAAAAAAGCTGTGTCCATACTTCTCCTTTAAAGAATGTAGGAACACTCTGAAATCAAATTAAAAAAAATTGGCATTACACAATTATTTTGTTCAGCTTTAGTGAACATGGACTTCATATGTACACATTTATTCATTAATACCCTGTTTTTAAAGAACATCTGTACAAAGTTCATTGTCTGTCTGCATTTATTATTGCAATGTGACCTTATTTACCTTGTATAGGCATAAAATGATACCACTATTTTGAATGTACTTTTGTTTGCTCAGCAGAATATCAGTCTAATTAAAGCAAGTATTTTTTAGTTGAAAACTTAAACACGGTAAATCGTAACCTTAATTAGCATTTTTCAAGGAAGGTTAGTAGCACCCCCATATTTTTTATGAGTACAGGTTTCCTTTAAAAACAAAATTCAGCATACATAACAGTAAAAAGGAGCAATCAAGGCACAATTTTGAATTAGAAGTGTGTGTGTATATACAGTATCTCACAAAAGTGAGTACACCCCTCACACTTCACATGACAACACTGAAGAAATTACACTTTGCTACAGTGTAAAGTAGTGAGTGCACAGCTTGCATAACAGTGTAAATTTGCTGTCCTCTCAAAATAACTCAACACACAGCCATTAATGTCTAAACTGCTGGCAACAAAAGTGAGCACACCCCTAAGTGAAAATGTCAGAATTGGGCCCAATTAGCTATTTTCCCTCCCCGGTGTCATGTGACTTATTATTGTTACAAGGTCTCATGTGTGAAGGGGGAGCAGGTGTGTTAAATTTGGTGTTGTCGCTCTCACTCTCTCATACTTGTCCCTGGAAAATCAACATGGCACCTCATGGCCAAGAACTCTCTGAGGATCTGAAAAAAAGAATTGTTGCTTCACATAAAGATGGCCAAGGCTATAAGAAAATTGCCAAGACCCTGAAACTGAGCTGCAGCACGGTGGCCAGGACCATACCGTGGTTTAACAGGACAGGTTCCAATCAGAACAGGCCACGCCATGGTCGACCAAAGGTGTTGAGTGGACATGCTCAGCATCATATCCAGAGGTTGTCTTTGGGAAATAGCGTATGAGTGCTGTCAGCATTGCTACAGAGGTTGAAGGGGTGGGGGTCAGCCTGTCAGTGCTCAGCCCATACGTCGCACACTGCATCCAATTGGTCTGCATGGCTGTCGTCCCAGAAGAAAGCCTCTTCCAAATATGATGCACAAAAAAAGTCTGCAAACAGTTTTCTGAAGACAAGCAGACTAAGGACAAGGATTACTGGAACCATGTCCTGTGGTCTGATGAGACCAAGATAAACCAATTTGGTTTAGATGGTGTCAAGCATGTGTGGCGGCAACCAGGTGAGAAGTACAAAGACAAGTGTGTCTTACCTACAGTCAAGTATTGTGGTGGGAGTGTCATGGTCTGGGGCTGTAAGAGTACTGCTGGCACTAGGGAGCTACAGTTCATTAAGGGGACCATGAATGCCAACTTGTACTGTGACATAGTGAAGTAGAGCATGATCCCCTCTGGGCCACTAGGTAGTATTCCAACATGATAACGACTCCAAACACACCTCCAAGATGACCACTACCTTGCTAAAGAAGCTGAGGGTAAAGGTGATGAACTGGCCAAGCTTATCTCCAGACCTAATCCCTATCTGTGAGATATCCTCAAACAGAAGGTGGAGGAGCACAAGGTCTCTCCGGTGGCAACCTGTGAAGCTCTGGTGAACTCCACGTCCAAGAAGGTTAAGACAGTGCTGGAAAATAATGGTGACCACACAAAATATTGACACTTTGAGCCCAATTTGGACATTTCCACTTAGGGGTGTACCACTTTTGTTGCCAGCAGTTTGGACATTAATGGGTGTGTGTTAAGTTATTTTGAGGGGACAGAAAATTTACACTGTTATACAAGCTGTACACTCACTACTTTACATTGTAGCAAAGTGTCATTTCCTCAGTGTTGTCACATTAAAAGTTATAATAAAGTATGAGGGATGTACTCACTTTTGTGAGATACTGTGTATATATATATATATATATATATATATATATATATAGTGACAGTATTGTTCCCTGTCATTGTGTTTACTGCCCAGGATTCTCAAATTGGCAGATTGAGGGGCTACAGGATGATTGTGTAATTTTAGAGAAAACTGTGTTTCAGTTTCCTCTGTGGTTTGTATAGTCCAGTTGGGGACCTGGAGCGTGGAGATTTCATAGCAATCTGGGTGGGAGGAAATCTCCAATCCTGGGACCAGGTTTTGGGAACAGCCAGGAGATTGATTGCGCAGGTGTGTCCTGGGCTGATAGTAGAGTCTGGATCAGGGTTCTGGGCTCAACCCTCCCAAGAAGTCTTGGTGTGCAAGGGAGAAGTGTGTATGTCTACTCTACACGGTACATTCTGACAGCAGATGGAGGGCGCAAGCCTATGGGCTGGTGCAGCTATGCCCCATACACACATTCAGATAATCGAACGACTTATCGTTCGCATTTTGTTGCATGATACTAACATCGAATTCAACAATGCGTACAAACCGTATGATTTTTGTCGTACGATTCTGGAAAAGCTTCCTGGTTGAGTAGCTATGTATCAGATGGTGCAAAACAAAAACAATGGCAGCCAGGCTTTTTCCATGCTATTTTAGTGTTTCTGAGCATGCGCGGTCTTTGTCTATCGATTTTTAGCGGACGCATAGTGTACTGATGAAACGATTGTCGTTTGCGAAGCTGTGGTACGACAGAAGTTTTCCTGTTTGTCCCTTCTGATTTTGTTGGACCAACTGTCGTGATCGGCTGTCGAAAGCTGTGTACTAACGATCAGGTTATCGTGCGATCAGGTCGAAAGCGAGTTTTGTCATACGATTATCGGAACGTGTCTACGGGGCATAAGGAAGCTGTGAAAGAGAGTGACAGCAGAGGTACCTAGTGTGTATAAAACAGGGAGTTAAAGGGTCAAGAGGTCTGAGGCCAAAGGCTGAGCAGTGGTGCTCACCAGAGAGTCAGGTGGCTTGGTATTTTTCAGTTAACATTATTGCTGTGCGAAGTTGAAACCCCTGCGTGGGAATCCTGGATAAACTGTTGTGTTATTGGACTTTTTTTCTTTTCCTTTAATAAAAGTGGGTCAACAAGCCCATAACCAGTTCTGGACAGGAAGGATTTACCCCCTGTTAACCAGGCCATTTTTTTGTGATTCTGAACTGCGTTAATTTAATTGACAATTGCGCGGTTGTGCGACACTGTACCAAAATAAAATGAATGTCCTTTTTTTTCCACCAATAGAGCATTGCTTTTGGTGGTAATTGATCACCTGTGCGATTTTTACTTTTTGCGCTATAAACAAAAAAATAGCGGCAATTCTGAAAAAAATAAAAATAATAATATTTTTTCACAATCTGCTATATAACATTCCCAGAAAAGAAAGATGTAAAAATCTAAATTCTTCATCCTTTTAGGCCAATTTGTATTCTGCTACATATTTTTGGTAAAAAAAATCGCAATAAGCCTATTTTGATTGGTTTGCGCAAAAGTTATCGTGTCTACAAACTAGAGGGAAGTCATTTTTTTTTTTTTGGGAAGTCATTGTTAATGTCATTTTTATTTATTTATTTATTTATTACTAGTAATGGCGGCGATCTGCGATTTTTAGCGAGGCTGTGACATTGTGGCTGACAGATTGGGCCCCTAACCGACATTTTTGACACTTTTTGGGGGACCAGTGATATTACTACAGTAATCCCCTGTTACTGTAATAATGACACTGGCAGGGGCGGGGTTAACCTAGGGGTGATCAAGGGTTGATTGTGAGCCTAGGGGAGTGTTTTCTAACTGTGGGGGGAGGAACTTGTGAAATAATCATAGAGACCTGTGTACCAGGCACTCTGTGATCATTTCAGAGTGAACAACGGTCAGCTGTGTTTACAACAGCTGACCGTCTTTCTCTTTCAGCGAAGAGCAATCGCGGGTTCCTGGTTGATCGGCATCCCCGCTGCCTAGTGGGGGTGGATGCGCGCCGCTGGCGGCGTATGTCCGCCCTCCCAGCACCTCTTCCCCGAGAACCAACGTACCCATTCGTCGATTCACACAGCCGAGCCAGCCTGCCGCAGCATATATGCGGCGGGCGGGCAGCAAGTGGTTAAACAGCACAACAGGCACATTAACCACTTAGCGACCATCTGCCCGCCGATTTACGTTGGTCCTTTGACGCTAAATAAAGGGGTTATGGCAGCAGATATTTTTTTCAACAGCGGGCGATTGGCTTTCAGATATTGGTGGTGCCAGCAGCGGATTTGCCGCAGGATCACCCTTATGGTGCGGCGGAAGAGGTGCCTCCCTCCCGCCACGTCTGGCCATTTTCCCTGCTTACCGGACCCGCCGGCAGGGGAAAATGATCCGGTCCCGGATCCTCTGAGACAGGAAGTCGAGTGAGGGCAAGATGGCCCTCATTCGACTCAATGATCTTGGAGGCCCAGGGCGACGTCAAACGCTGTTGCCTAGCAACCAGTTTAAAGGGCTGATTTTTTTAACGTTTTTTTTTTTCTTTTTTAGTGCAGTTGTGAGGTCTGAGGTCTTTTTGACCCCAGATCTCACAACAAAGAGGACCTGTCATGCCTATTTCTATTACAAGGGATGTTTACATTCCTTGTAATAGGAATAAAAATTATCAAAATTTTTTTTTTAAAACTGTGTAAAAATAATAAATAAAATAAATAGGAAATTAAAAAAAAAATTAAAGCACCCTGTCCCCGTTAGCTCGCGCGCAGAAGCGAACGCATATGGAAGTCCCGCTTACATATGTAAGCGGTATTCAAACCACACATGTGAGGTATCGCCGCGATCGTTGGAGCGAGTGCAATATTTTGCTATATATTGCTATATATATATATATATATATATATATATATATATATATATATATATATGTATGAATAGGCACTAATACATGTGTTAAACACATTAACGATAGCATACTCTGTTTTCTTTGTGCTATCGCGATTGCACCTATGGAATAAAAGACTGAGCATCTCTACAACAGTGGTGCTCTTTATACATGAATCATCTGCCCTTATTTAGATGGATGGATGGGGGAGTTTGTTTAAAATAATATAAATTAATTAAATAGTGTTTTTGGTTTGTGGTGTTCATATGCAGCGCAGTTATCCAATAATAGGATAGCATAAATACCCTTTTTACTCCTTGCACATGACTGATATGGCTATTGCAAAGTGAGCACATCTTCACGTTATTTAGGCTAAGTCAGTGATGGGAAACCTTGGCACCCCAGATGTTTTGGAACTACATTTCCCATGATGCTCATGCACTCTGCGGTGTAGCTGAGCATCATGGGAAATGTAGTTCCAAAACATCTGGGGTGCCAGGGTTTGCCATCACTGTGCTAAGTGAACATTCTCTGTGAAAAGTGGATATACAGTTTGAAGGATGACCTCTACTCCTTTAGTAAAAAATTCCCTGTGTGCTGCAAATTATTTATATGTTTAATCCCGTTTACCATGTATTTGGCATAAGCATTATAGACGTTGCTATACTTTTGCAGACTATTGCTCAAAAAATAACAGAAAGATGAACATTTTATAGATACATCACCAAAAAATTACTGAAATACCTACAAGAATATTATAAGCTAATTTTAGAAAGCAGCCTTTTAAAAGTTACACATTTCTAAAGGTACTATAACACATAACTGTTGAAGCTACAGTAAGTAGGTTGGTATCACACTATATGGCAATAAAGCAATTCTCATTTAAATCACTACTGTCAAAAACCTTTTAATTTGTTCATATGACAGAAACATTTTAACTGGCTGTTTGGCAAGTGCAGAAAAAAATTTCCTAGTTACTTTTTTCAAGAACTTGGATAGAATAGATAGCTTTTATTCAGTTGCATATAGTGTGGACTCTCCATACCTTTTCGAATAGTTTCCAACTCTGACAGCTAGTGTTTCATGTAAAGTTTGCTATTTTAATCTAAATGAAGGGAGCTCTTAACTTTATAAAGTCTTTGTAAAACTTGCAGTAGAGGAATGATAAAATAAGCCCAGTGGACATCAGTTTTATTTTCCACGGGTCACCAAGAGCTTCCTTGACATTTTCTATTAGCACCAGGGTCTTGACATTAAAGTTTACACTGGTCATTTGGAGAATTATTTGGATGTATTTCTCTGACACACCAGAAATTATTAGATCACATACCAAGTAATACATTCTACATCGCAAGTTATAAAATAATTTTCAAAGAAGTTGATGGTAATGTTGGCAGTCATGCTTAAATATTTAGTTAATATTACATTTGTATTGCATTATCCCCCTCTATTGGAAACGCCCACTTTTACCACAGTTAAGCTATACTGTTTTTTTTGGGGGGGCGTGGCGACCGGCACATCAGTGAGACGGATGTCCTGCTAGCTCCGTGAAGCCGACCGGGACCGTGACCCGCACTGATTGCCTCCACACCGGAAAACAGCCGCAGTAAACCTCCACAGCATCCCGGAGACATGCACATCATGACCTGCCGTAAAAAGGACTCCCCAAAGCTGTAAAAGCTTGATGCTAGAGCGGGGACAGCGGGGCTTCTCCAAAATGGCGGCGGCCTGTTCCACAGTACACCTCCAGGTACCTCTAATTTGCTTAATCCGCATCCATCCAGCCAAATAGCTCACCCAGACAGTGGGGACTCCTCTGGGTCAGCCTCCACTGTGTCCCCCTCAGCTAGAAGCCCAGCTAAAACAAAACCTTGCATCATCTCCCCTCAAAAACCCTGGCAGGAGGCAGACACAGAAATGAGTAATACACAGCCATTTCCATTAGACCCTGCATCTACCACACAAGACCCCTTTGAATCTTTCCCCACGGGGGACAACCAATAACTGATTCTTCACTTAAGGGGCTGCTCAGGTCACTCAGATCATCCATGCATGCAGATGTTATGTGCTTTATGCAATAGTGTAAACAAGAAATGCAAGCAATGGGAAGCAGGATTAGTGCTGTAGAATCATCACTTGGAAACCATGCACTATCTTTTAACACCATGGTAGATGCGCGTGATCACCATTCAGATGAGATACAATGGTTAAAAGACAAAGTAGCAGACCTAGAGGACAGATCTAGGCGGAATAATATCAAGTTAAGGGGGATCCCGGAATTCTACCAGACCTTTCAAAGCACACCCTGAAGAAAAGAAAAAACCATGCCACTATCACCAAGGCACTGAGGAACCACAAGATTCTCCACAAATGGAAGTACCCTGCATCCCTGACCATTACACATAATGGCTCCACAACCACCATCTCCACAATGGAGGAAGGTATCTCTCTGCTCAAGGGCTGGGGTATTCTCCAACCAACTGAATTCCCACCAAACATCACTCCGACTCCTATCCCTCTTCAAGATGAATGGCAAGTGGTCTCTAGAAAGAGATCCTCAAATAAGCAAAAAAATTATGGAGGAAACCAACCTACACATCGCCACTAGCGGCTTCGGATAAACAATTCCGAAAACGTATTATGCTCAGGCAAACAAAGCCGGGAAATTTCTAGCTAATAGAATAAAGTCATGACAAGCCAAGCCCAGAATATCCCATATTTCGCACTCCAACCCAACAATCAAATTGACCCATCCCCAAGAAATTGCAGACGAATTTGCAAACTATTATCAATCTCTCTACAATTTGGAAAATGACCCCTCCATATATAAACCATCTATGCATGAAATATCTATTTTTTTAGATACATAATAAAAAAATAGTGCAGCGCAATCCTAGTGGTAAATTAATAAATCATATAATCATGCAGAGTCCCAATGTTAATAGGTGTCCATATAAACAGATAAAAGTCTCCAGTGTAAAGTGGTCCTAGGGCAATTCCATAAGGTGCTTGTCTCCACGAGTGCTCATGCAATCCCACCACCTGTTCACACTGCCGCTCACTTTAACAAAGAGACCCTACAGGGTCAACCAGCATGTCATCTCAAAATCAAAGCATCCTCACACTTTCTTCCTTAAGCGTAGTAAATGATTACACCTCCGATGCACTGTCAGCTCCTCAAACATGTTACCAATATGTGTAGGAGAAAAGAAAGAACGATCTAATGCTCTCTGTATGCAATCAAGCACTCTTTAATCCATATAAGTAAACAACTCACATTTTTGAAGAAAATAACAGCGCATATCTGCAGAGTTTGCAAGCAGGCGTGCATCAGGTCCACCTACCCGGAAGAGTGAGAGGCGGCCGCGGGTCACGTGACGTCCCCCGTACGCGTTGCGTCCGTAAAAGTAGGCGGGACTTGTTGTTTACTTATATGGATTAAAGAGTGCTTGATTGCACGTCTTTCGTGCACTACCAATCCCCTTTAACAAATCCCATCTAAAAACGCTTGAAGGTATTCTTAAAATGGACAAATAAAAAAGCATGTATAGCGTATGATGTACTAACCAAACATAAATATCTAGGAGGAGCTGGTCTCCCTGACCACTCGTCCTATCTATGGGCCACGTGCCTCGACCAGATCAAGCATTGGTTCCCACAAGCTGAGATACCCCTGTGGTCCCTATTGGAGTCATACTTAGTCCCTACTAAAGACCTACAACTACTGCTCATAGGAGATAGATGGATCTCTTGGAACCTTTCGAAACTACCACCGACCATTAAACGTCATTAATTGCTTGGAGACAACTATCCAATAAACATCCCTTGATTAATATACTTTCAGACTATTCTATACCATTATCCTTCCTAGAATCAAAAATTTATAGGCTCAACATACGCCCCCTTATAAAATCCAATCTTACGAATCTATCTCAATTCTACAACAAAGGTAAGCTCGAAAACATGGAAGACTTGTCTCAAGAATTTAACCTTCCACCGGAAATGAATCCCACAATATCAAAGATTCTGATATTACTGGCCAAACACCCCCTTGTTGAACTTCCCACAAATGACAATCTTGGCAACTATATATGTTTGACCCCCCCCAAAAAAAGGCATATCACTTTTTTATAATACCCTAAGTAGCGAATTACCCTCATTCAAAACCATACACATGTCCAACTGGGAAGAAACTTTGAAAATCACGTTTACTACACAACAATGGCAATATGCTCTCAGGTCCATCTACAAACATTCTCATTGCACAAACCACTGGGAAATGACTGTGAAAATCACTAATAGATGGTACTTCACGCCTTATAGGCTTTTGAAAATGTCAGCTAGTATCCCATCTCTGTGTTGGAGAGAATGTGGACAAGTAGGCACATTACAGCACATCCTTTGGGAATGTCCCTCCCTAACTAGCTTCTGGAAATCGGTCTTCCAAAGTATGGCTTCCTGTACAGGAATCCTAACTCCTCCCAGGGCAAAGCTTGCATTAATGAACATAGGTATTGATAACTATCCACCTTCAGACAGAGAAGTCATAACAAATATACAAAGTACTCCTAGCATCAAGAACATTAATCCTAAGGAAATGGAGATCTACACTTATCCCTAATTTCTCAGAAGTAGTCTCCTTGGTAAATAACAACTTCCAATCTGAAAAATCCCTGGCTATTAATACATTATCATATAGTGGATTCCAACAATCCTGGTCTATCTGACCACATGCTCAGCATCTCAAGAGTTGATAATTCATTGGTTGATGATAAATCTTAACAATTTAAACGCTTTATTAATCCGATGCCACCCTATGGCACCAATGTCATTGATCCTTCGGGTATTGGTGCCAATGGGTTGCATTAAGACATAATCTACCTCGTGCTTACTTAATTGATAACCCACCTGATGACAGATCATTCTTGCAATGTAAATCTATGTTTGATCACTTACTCTGTACTTTTACTTACACTGTATTCCACTGGACTTTGGAAAACATGCTGTTACTGTTAATTCTATTATCCATTGTTAATACTACCCTTGTTGTTATCCCCTTTGCATGAAAAATCAATAAAAATTATTGTTAAAAAAAAAAGCTATACTATTTTATTCTGGGCTGGTAATTCCTACAATAGATACATTTTTCTGGCATAATTGCAGAATTTCTGAGCTCTGTATATTTTAACTATTGCATAGATACATTATGTTTGATACATTATGTTTAATGGTTCATTACACCATTATGAGCTGCAGTAATATAACAGAGATGGATATTCAAAACAACTCTTGCTACCAGAACACTTTATTTTAATTTAACTTTAAAGTCAAAAGAAAATGCTAAAAGGTCCCTACTTGATTTAAGAAAGGGTATATGGATGAATGTAGAAGGGAATAACATGCTAACTGGATACATACAAAGCAGAATGGTAGCCAAGTAGAATCAGAAGCCACATAACAAAAGACAAACAATTTGGGATTAGAGTTCAAAATATTGTGGAGCACCGGGCAAAGGGCCCTGAAATAAAGTCCAGCTTGCACAGCTAAGGCCAAAACCAAAAGAGGACATTGTCAAACCAGTCAAGACCCTGAATAACTAGTTAGAATCACAACTGTTTAACAAGAAGAGCTGCAATTTTACTTTGATCTTAACTAGCAGTGAACAAATTAAAGTATATCGAAACCCCCCAAAAAAATGTAATATATTGCAGAGTTCCAGTTCTTGATGGAGTTCTTGGTGGCTGCATTAATTTTTTTAGGCTTTTTCCCTTTTTTTCACCTGCAAGTAACACCTTCATGTCTTAGGGTTATAACCCTATAATAGTGTTCACTCACTATTTTGTATATTTTAAGGACCAGGGTTGTCACCCTAGGCCGCTCTCCTGTTTTAGACTAAAGACACCTTCTAGCCTCAGCTCCATAACATGAAGGAAGTGTTCTGTAGGTTTCTGACATTGGGGAGGCCTAAAACAATGTTTGTGATTTCAGTTACGTGTACAGGAAGTTACTAGGACATTGGATTTCTGGCAGAATCAGTGGGTCTGCTTAGCTTATCAAAATAAAATAAGGCAACACATATAAGGACTGATAAGCTAATATTGTACATGTGAATCTGGCAGATACTCCATCATACAAGCATTTTATATATATGCACCTATAATGATACTCCAAAAATATTGTGCAGTAGTTTGTAGCTTCTGAGTATGTTTGCAAATACAGAAAATTAAAACTTATTTTTTTATATTACATACAGATTTTACTAATTACCTTTTCTTTGCAGCCCAGCAGGATAAAGTGCTGGGGGATTTTGTATTGTGTACCTGCAGTGAATTGTTATTCCCATGTTTATTTTTCGTAGCTAGTAGAAAGTAGTGATTGAACAGCTTCCACTTTTTATGCTGTTTTGCTAAACACATATGAAAGATCTTTAGTTGCATTGTTTCTTGGCAGACATGGGAGTAAGTCACAGATGTGCAAGTCACAAGCAAGTCTCAAGTCTTAACCTTCAAGTCTCAAGCAAGTCCCAAGTTACTATGGCGAAAAGCAAGCAAGTCAAGTCGAGTCCCTGCTAGAAGTCAAGCAAGTCAAGTCAAGTCATTTATTTTGGTCAAGTCACAAATCAAGTCAAAATACTGATCTACCCCAATTTTCACCTTTAAATCAGTTAAAAGTAAGTGGTCAGGAAAGGTTTCGTTTTATTTTCAACATTAACAAAACTGCTTAGTGCTTTTTTCTTGGCATATCAAAGAAATACTTTGAATGCCCAAACAGCTCAAAATCCTTCGTCAGGTCATATTTCAAAACCACAGTCACTAAAAACATGTTAAGTATTTCCATTGTTAAACAGCCATTTTCCTAAAAATCAGAACACACTGAGGTGTTTTAAGTGACTGTGGTGTCAGCAACATAACAGGCACATTTACTTTTGCTTTAACACATCTTGAGAAAATGCAAATATTTAATAACTTAAAAAAGTAAAGTCATTTCGAGTCATATGTCTCAAGTCAAAGTCAAGTCTCAAGTCATGAATACCAAGACAAAGTCAAGTTGAGTCTTTTATTAATTTTAGTCAAGCAAGTCTCAAGTCCTCAAACTGGTGACGTAAGTCTGACTTAAGTCAAGTCATGTGTCTCGAGTCCCCCACCTCTGTTTCTTGGATCATTAATGTGTTGTTTGAGACCTTTATAAACTAAAATTTATTAGGAGGCAGGAATGTGTAGGCACCAGAGATTTACAATTCTTTTTCCATAAAAACAGTATATCTTTCATTCAGAATAAACAAAAGAATGACATAAAAAAAAAAAAAAAAAAAACACGATAAAACAACAAGCGCAATCTAGTCATAGAGACCCAAAATTAATTCTATCTCTATCACCAATTTAGCTGGAGTGCATATGGGCAAGTTATGGGTAAACCATTACAATAGTAGTTATTTCCTCCTATAGTGGTTGTGATAGACAATACAGCTCAATGCGTTTTCTCAGATTTTTACTATTTTTCTTCTTCTGGAGGAGCTGAAGGGTCAATTTGCTCTAAACAGTGAACATCAGAAGAGTCTATCACCCAGGCATAAGTGAGGATAGACACAGAATGAGGGGGCACCCCCCACCACAGGGCTGAGCGCACCAGGCAGAGAGACCCAGACAAAAACTCACTACTTTCTATCAAAAAGATCATCTCAGTGGTTTTGTTGAGGCCATTATCAATCAAAGAAAAGAAAAGGATCTCTATTGTAGGTAAGGTGTAAAGGCTTGTGGCTTATGAGCTCAATGCCCCTCAATCAACAAGTCTCAAAGCTGTTCTTAGAGATCATCTTCATAATGTGAGTCACTGCTGTGGTGTCTGGTGCTCCGCTCACATTGCCATCTGTATGTTACATTGGTGTTGAGGATTTGCATCTTTAGTTGCAATGTGCCCAGGACCTCTTAGGTGTTATTGGAGATACATCCAAACAGAAGGGCAGGCACAGGGACATCCAATTTTGATCACAGGAGTTTTTGCTTTGGAAGCATCTTCCAAAGCAAAACAAAGGGATGTCTCACCTGTCAATTTGTTTGCCACGGGTGTTCTAACATTGTAAAAAATAAAGGGAATGTATTCTATATAAAATAGTTAATAACCTGCTCTTCGGAGTTTATGATCTACATGTTATGTTGTTCTTGTAGTCTGCTAAACGTAAACTGCACAAAATGCACATTGCGTAAAAGCATTGGTGAGCACTGCAGGTTTATACAAGATGGATGTGAAAAACACAGCGTACCTCGTCTTTTTCTCTCAGGCGCACAATGGACATTGGGTGCTTGGAGGTAATGGCTATTGAAGCATTTGTGATGGTTCCTTTACAGCCAATAAAAGGTACGCCTTCTGTTTTTTAGCCATTGTTATTATTTCAGCCTCCAATAGGGCCTATTAACCCACTATTGTTATTGTTCTTTGGATTGCTGTGATGTTTTTAGATTATTTTCACTTCAGTGAGTTAGTGCTTTAGTCTAATAGTTTTACTTTTTTGAGTATTGGGGTTATCTTGCCTCATTTCATAATTGTTGTGCATATTAGTTCATTGTGAGGGCTATGGGGAGGAAAGTGTACAATGTGCCTTAAGGCCCTATTCACACCTGAGCGTATTTCAGCTCATAAAACGCTCATCTCTAAAGTCTCAAAATGCCCAACAAGCAAAATCCCATTCATTTCAATGTCCCCTATACACATCTGAGCATTTTTTCTCCTGAAGCAAAACGCCAGAAGCTCAAAAAAGTACATGAGCTTCTTTTTTGGCTGTTTACCAGCGTTTTTGTCAGATGTCAATGCCTGCCTACAAACACCTCCAAAAAATGCCTGAAAAAAGCCTGATAAAACACCTGGAAAAAAAAAAAGCCTGTAAAAAGCCCAAACAAATGCCTGAAAAAAGCCCAAGAAAATGCCTGAAAACGATACGCTCAGGTGGGAATGGAGCCTTAATGGTGTCCTGTTAGCTCCCACCCCTCTCCTGTTAGTCATTATAAATAGCCTTGTTTTCCATAGATTGTGTGACTTGACAAAGCGCTTGGAACATGAAACGCGTTGTGATGGCAACCAAACAGCTTGCTCTCCACCTCCATTCTCCCATGGCTTCCTTCTGACGACTTCCGGGCTACCTCTGACATTGGAGATATCGTAATCTTTGATATAATTCATATTAATTTAGCCATGCTTAAATTCATTTATCCAGAGGCCCCCTTTATGAACTGTAACTATTTTAAAGAATTTAGGTTTTCTATAGGATGCTGATTCTCAAAGCTATGGGCTTCCTTCAATTCTTTTCCATTGTAAGTTTCCTTCGATTGTGTTTTACTGAGAGAAGCCTGTCCTGATTTCTAAGGGTATTATTTCAGACTCAGTCTTTCCTGGGCTGCTTCCTGAATGTAAACATTCTTTGTCTCTTGGTATATATGAACACCTTTCCTGCTTTCTATGCATGATGAAGTAATTGTATAACGTATTTTTAGTGGTCTGGGAAGACTAATTGTTACATCCCCTTTTGTACTGTATATAAGCTGTCATCAGGATACATATATTCAAATACACCATTGAAACACTAACCTGTCTAGATGTTGTATTTCCGAGCGCTCGTATATTCTTTGCAGATTGAAGGGAGACTGGCCGGCAGAATTATACCTACCAAGGGGTATTACCTTTCAGAACTGGTGTCAGAAGTGGGATGTGACTTTGCCATCAGAGGTAAGTGAGACTATTCTGTCTTATGACACCCTGATTGCAGGCACATTTCTAAGAACCCTAGTGCTGTGGTAGCACAGGAGAATAGGTCTGTTTGAGCTGAGGTAGCTCACAGACAGATTATTAGCTGTTTGAGCTGAGGTAGCTCACAGATAGATTATTAGCTGTTTGAGCTGAGGTAGCTCACAGACAGATTATTAGCTGTTTGAGCTGAGGTAGCTCACAGATAGATTATTAGCTGTTTGAGCGGAGGTAGCTCACAGATAGATTATTAGCTGTTTGAGCTGAGGTAGCTCACAGACAGATTATTAGCCTAGGCAAATTTAAATAGTGGTAGGAATACTCCCTTCAACCTGCTAAGAGTGCTATGCATGTTTTTTTGCTTATTGTGCTTTTTATTATATTGCTTATTGTGCTGTTGTAAGAATGAAATGTCAGTTGGTAAGTTAAATGAACTGTTTTGTCACTTTGGTATAGAGATTTAAGTTCATTTACTTTTATGTCTAATAAGAGGAAATTATTTGTCACGATTACTGGTTTGACATATATGGAAACTGTGTATATATAATTATATATGACTTGTAAAAATTGCGCCTGCGGACTGTTAATATAACACACTGTTCCTGATAGCGACAGTTTCATTATTACTGTAAAAACTGACTGACCGATCGTAGGTTATCAGACAAATCAAGATAAATGTTTATTATGTGTATTGTTTGTTTGTCTATAATGGTAGGAAAAACCTTCTTGATAGCCACAATACCTGGGAGTATCAGTCAAGACTCTGAAAGGGTTTTTTTTTTGGGTTGTTCCAAGAAGGGAAATTCAGAGTCGAAATTTTAAGGTTTAATATACATACACCAAGTGGCTTTTCAGGAATGTTTTTTAACCATAAAGAGGGTCTAAGGACCCAGATACATTTAAGTGAATTTGTAAATCTTAGAGACATATTTCTTTTATGGTTTTGTGAATTTATACTAAAGGTTTATTTCTGATGCTGGCCATACACGATACAATTTTCTTACAATTTTCTTACAATTTTCTTACAATTTTCTTGAAATTTACCTTCAGCTATGTAGTACAAACACCTACCTAATTGGATACTAATGAATATGTTTAATTTTGACCTCTTATTATGTGGTTTGTGGTGCATCTAACAGAAAATTGTACGATAAAGAGTTGTCTGGACATGTGTGGCCAGCCTTAGAGATATTAGGATACAATTAAATATTTTAGTAAATGTTTAGTTGTAATATAAAGTACATGGAAAATGCGGGGAGAATTGGTTTACTTATGCCCCGTATTAGTACAATAGAATAGGAAAAAGCAATGTAGAGCTATTAGAAGTGAAAGTGAAAGTCTTTAAACACATAGATATAGTCCACAGCGATTGCCTATAGACAGAAGACGGGTGAGACAGGTGAGTTTTGGGCAGTTAGGTGTCACTGCTGAATAGCACAGTCTTATAATTCAAACATTTGTTGTTAATTTAAAGTCACAGTACATGTTAATTGTAAAACAGCAAGTTTCTGATTGGGCTACAAAAACTTTGGAAGGTTTTCAAAAAGCCATAACAGAAAGCGATATGGCTGGCTTTTTTGATCTGTCTGAAGAAAAACAGCCTGTCAGCACACATTTCCAAAGGCCTTATCAGAAGAAGCAAATCAAAGAGTAGGACATTTTCAACATAGGCCCCCCCTACAATAATATTACCTTACAAATACCCAATACCCCTGACCACACCTGTACCCCACAGTTTCATTCTCCAAGGCAGGTGTAGTTTTCTTCGTAATGTCAGACAAGCACAAATTTTTGCTTCTCTAAAGACCTTATCGTATACGCTTTAAGCTACTACATTTCCTTACGTGAGGGGAAAAGAGGGGGGTCACTTCTGGAAATGCAGCTAGCATTTCCTAATTTGGAACAGTTGTAGGACTAACAGTGCCAGCATTCCCACACATATGCAATTATTTTTTTTTTTTTTTTTTTAAGTTTTTTGGAGTTTTCCATTTATACATTGTGTATAAAACATAGAAACCTCTGGAAAGAGTAATAATAGTGAATAGAAAACACAATTTTATTAGGCAAAACATTAATTGCCGTTGTCGGCAGGATATTTTGAGATAATTTATTATAGAATTATAGAATAAAATTATATTTTGCAAATGTTCCCCTATGTGAAGGGGAGCCTTCCTGCAAAATTTTGAAAATTGGCTATTTGCCAAGAAAGCGTTCAAATGTCATATCTTTGTTTCTTATAGTTATAGAATTTATGAAAGAGTTACCGCAATTAGTGTGACCATTGGACCCTGTTAGCACAGAGCCAAAAGTTTCAAATCAGATTAACTTTTATCTGATTATAGTTCTTGAATGATATTTTTACGGTTATCCTCTATTGTAAGAGGGGAACCTCTGGCCAGATTTTTGTTAGAGTAGCATGAAGCCAAAAAGTTTTTTTGGAAAATTGTCACTAAGCCACAAAGTTTTTAGTTCTTTATCTGCAAGTGGTATCTGATATGCCATCTCTACTGACAGCCATACCATCCGATGCTACCCACTTTACAGTGATTGGTTTAAGTAATGTGGTTTTTTTTAAGCGTCCTATTGGACAAGGAGACACAGCCATCTTTGTTTCTTGTTTTTCAGTCCAGGTAACTGACCTGGTGTAGAAATGCCTTAGGGGTTAAATAGACAATTTGGTTGTCTGTTCTATAGTTCTCCAGACCACGCAAGAGGGGATGGACATCTGCTCATGGGTCAGTCCCGCTACAATATGTATATGACATATGTAGTCACTCTGTGGAGGCCAGTCAGAGCGAGTGAGTTTATTGAAGAAATGTACATGTATGTGGAAACAAAGTGTCACAGGAATTATGACAGTGGTGTCAGGAAAATGTTTTTTTACCTTGGTTTTGTTCTCACAGAGGGTGATAGTAGAGTCAGTCATATAAGAAGTGGGTCTTGCCAGCCCACAGTGGGTCTTGCCCGCCCACAGGATCATTGCTTGTTATGGATCCGGACTGCTCCTATCTATAATAACATTTTGAGACAAACCACAGGTCCAGATATGTCACAAGAAATGTTAAATACGTTTATGTATCTGAAAAATGCTATGGTTGTAGCGCCTGCACTGGGCCTCCCAAATCATGGAAAAATGTTTTGTGTTTATGCAAGGGATAATTGTAAGACCATGACAGGTGTACTTGCCCAGGAGTGGTGGTAGACTTTGCCCTATAGTTTTTGTCCAAAGATGGTCGCAATCCAGGCCTAAAGGCATGCCTGAAGTGACTCTGAACATAGCACATAGCATCTTGTGAGATGGTAATAGGAATGGCCACATCATTTGCCCTAGGTAGGCCCCAGTTTTAAATGGGCTACTGGTATTAAAGGGTGTGTTACACTCAAACCTGATATATAGGCAGCCATAGAAGGAGCAGAAGATGTTTTTGTAGATAATTTCCTGCTCCAGGCCAAAAGATCACACATTATCAAAGCTACAAACGCATGCTACAGAACAGGTTTTAAAGGACTTAGGTGATGTTTTAGAAAAAGTTGTGAATAGCCTTTTTCTAAAAGAGGGGAGCTCTTGTGTGTATCCCTGCAGCTAGCGCCCCACTGTTTATTGCCTAGTATTATGGAATTGGACACAGGGGGTGGGAAAGAACATATGAAGTATTACTGACAGTTTAATGCAAGCATATGTTGCTAGATGCATCACCTGTATTAGGAACAAACAATCCAAACAAACAGGCCAAACATGAGCATCTCCAATCCCCATCAAACCTTTTCACACATCTACAAATAGATTTCACATATAGGCCCAAAGCAGGGAAGAAATAAGAGTTCTTTTAGTCAATAGTGGATGTGTTTAGCAGATGAGTGGAAGCATTTAGGACCACAAAAAGGGAGATGCCCACACGGTGGCGTGCATTCTCAATCAGGAGATTATTCCTGGATGGGGGTGCCTGCTTCGAATTAGTTCTAATATTGCTCATGCTTTCATATCAAAAATATGCCAGGAACTAGTTAAAATCTTGAAGATAGATTATTATCAGGTATAATGGAAAGAATGAATAGCACAAATAAAGACAAATTAAGAAAAGAGTAATTGAAACTTTGAATCAAGTGGTACGGAACAAAAAGTTGCTCGCACCTCTCTTTTCTCTTTACAGGAAAATACCCATCCTTTCAGAGGAGGAGACGTAGTGGTGATGAAGCTGCTGCCCAAAAGAAAGAAACAAAAGGATTTTGCCTACGGCCCAGAGACCACCGTGGTAGCAGTTACCAGGACCGCTGTTTTGACCGAACACAGCCCTACTTGGATCCATGCCACTAGAGTGAAGTTGGTGCGGAGAGGACCTGAGCCGGAGGATCCAGAAGCAAGAAAGGAGGTACTAACGGGGGCAGACCGCCCTGACCTTGAACAGGAGAGTCAAGAAAAGGGGGTACTAACGGGGGCAGACCGCCCTGACCCTGTAGAAAATGACTTTTCCAGTTTCACCGGACTCAGACAAACTGTGGTTGCTGATACCTGACTTCATTTTCAGTGTTTTCCCTTGTATGGACTGTTACTAACTGTATCTACCACCTTAAAGGCCGAGGTATCATGAGAAGTTTTGGAGATTTTTTTGGATCTGTATTATCATGCATCAGACAAGCTGGAATGTTACTTTTGTTTATTGCTTCTTCTTCTTTTTATATATTTGCTTGTAAAAATGGGCCAATGTATTTATAAGAAGGCAACACAAGATGATGCATTTTGGAAACAAGACTTATAATTGTCATTTCATGACAAATGAGAGGATTGATATAATTCATATTAATTTAGCCATGCTTAAATTCATTTATCCAGAGGCCCCCTTTATGAACTGTAACTATTTTAAAGAATTTAGGTTTTCTATAGGATGCTGATTCTCAAAGCTATGGGCTTCCTTCAATTCTTTTCCATTGTAAGTTTCCTTCGATTGTGTTTTACTGAGAGAAGCCTGTCCTGATTTCTAAGGGTATTATTTCGGACTCAGTCTTTCCTGGGCTGCTTCCTGAATGTAAACATTCTTTGTCTCTTGGTATATATGAACACCTTTCCTGCTTTCTATGCATGATGAAGTAATTGTATAACGTATTTTTAGTGGTCTGGGAAGACTAATTGTTACATCCCCTTTTGTACTGTATATAAGCTGTCATCAGGATACATATATTCAAATACACCATTGAAACACTAACCTGTCTAGATGTTGTATTTCCGAGCGCTCGTATATTCTTTGCAGATTGAAGGGAGACTGGCCGGCAGAATTATACCTACCAAGGGGTATTACCTTTCAATCTTCATCTAATCTTACTGTCAATTTATTTGTTGCAATATCCCTCTATTTTGGTGCTGTCATTAGTGGTGTAGTGTAGGTTTCCAGTGCCCTGGGCAAGGCAAGTATTGCCCTCCATCCCATGGACTATTAGTACTCTATATCCCGCCCACTCATTGTGCACCTCCACTCTCTTTATCCACTCACTGTGTCCCCTAACTTCATAACTCCCTTGTGCTCCCCCAGTCTTTCCACTGCCTTTATCGTGCAACCCAACTCCAAGTAACCCCCCTTCCCCTCAGGCATGATGGAGGAGGGGGAGTAGGCTGTCGTTTACCACATGTTTGACTCTAGTCACATGGGCTGCTCAGATGTGATAGGGAGGAAATGCTCAGCATAGAAATTCACTAAAAACTGAACATGTGCAGAATTTCCACCACAGCTGAAAAATCCCTAGCTGAGTTGGGGACATGAACAGAAGGTGGAAATAGAGAGCAGCAAGATCAACCAGGTTTTTTGCAGAATACAGAAAACGAATCTCATAGTGAGTGAGTATGAACAGCATGTAATACACCGTTTATTGATATTTTTTTATGAAGCTTCATTCTGGCACTGGGATTGCATCAACCTCTTCGTGTCTGGATTGCAGGTTTTCAGCACCTCATGTTTTGTGTGTTTGCACCCACCCACTCAACCTAAAAGAAGGAGAGAGTGCCCTTCTGCACAGACCGATTTCCTGCCTCTTGTCATCATAAATCCTAATTAACTTTGTTTCCCTTAGAATTTTGGGCCCAGGGCAATTGGCCCTGTTTCCCACCCACCACTACACCACTGATTCTCATATATTAGAATACAACCTTTCCTACAGGGTCACTTTGACATTGTTTTTTTTAGCTCTCACTTATAGACCTAAATGTATGCAGGAAAGATCTTTTATATTTTTCAAATCAGAACTTTAACAAAAATGACAAAATAAAATTAAATACCGTAGTAAATAGTCCAATAAAATATAAAGTAAAAACACAGCATTTGCTGCAGTATTCCCCTTTAATGCAGAGCTGTCTCCCACACAATGTTAATTTTGGCAGCAAATTTTGATTTAGTTTTAGTTATAGTCTTATGTCTAAAATGCTATTTTAGTTTTATTCTTATTTTAGTCATATGAATTGTTTTCGTTTTAGTCATATTTTAGTCGACTAAAATCTCCAGTACATTTTAGTCGACTAAAATCTCATACATTTTAGTCAACTACAAATCGAATGGGTTTAGGTTAATTGTAATGCATTATTTAAACATTTCTCTAGAATTTCCAAATTAATTATATACTCCTGGAGTAAGGCTACATTCACACCTGAGCGTAGCGTTTTTCGCGCGTTTTTTTACCGCGATTTTACCGTGATTTTTGCGGCGTTTTTTACCGCGATTTTACCGCGATTTTACCGCGATTTTTGTGCAGGCGTTTTTAGATTGAATAGAGATCAATGGAAAACGCCTGTAATCTGCCCAAAAAGAAGCTCATGTACTTTTTTGAGCGTTGGGCGTTTTGTAAACAGCGTCAAAACGCTCAGATGTGAACAGGGGCCATTGAAATGAATAGGATTTGTCTTGTTGGGCGTTTTGAGAGCTGATCCAAGAGCAGAAAAACGCCCCAAAAACGCCCCAAAACGCCTAGATGTGAACGGAGCCTAAAAATCGAATAATATGTTATTATTTATGGATTTAAGGTTTGAACATGCACTACAGACATAGATTGTGATATATAACGTCTTTTTAAATAAAACCAAGTTTCATAAACAAACAGAAATATTGCTTTTTGACAAACAGAAGTGCAACTTTAAAATCCAAAAAAGCCCAAAAAACTGTAAACTCTCTTGGCTGTAATGTCATTGCACATATTACCTGAATATATTACCAACATTAAATATTAAGAAAAAATATAAGAAAAGCCTTTTTCTTAATTTTTTCACTTTCAGCAGCTTAGTAGATGCCCCTTACTTATGCTTATATGGTGGTGCAATACATGTTTATACTTCAATGTGCTATTATTACAGGCTCTGGATAGAAATGTGTTGCCGAATAAGAAATGGCCAGCAGAGGAGTGTTAATTTTGATGTCAATTTTTAAATGTAGTTTTAGTTATAGTCTTATGACTAAAATGACATTTTAGTTTTAGTCGTATTTTAGTCTTATGACTAAAATGCCATTTTCGTTTTAGTCATATTTTAGTCATCTGAATTGTTTTAGTCGTATTTTTGTTGACTAAAATTGTGTTGATTTAGTCAACTAAAACATTGTAGTCCACTAAATTAATACTGCTCCCACAGTAAGCCTTTTCTGTCAGTAGAAATTCTTATTCTGATGGCCAGCATTATTCACCCAACTTCCTCTGAACCCAGACTTTCATGAACCTGCCAAAGCTAGTGGCTGGATAATGAAAGGAGAAGCACACAGTGATATTATCTCTGTCACTCTGCTTTCTACTCCTGTCAGCATGTTTCCTGTAAACACAAGAGCTGTTCCCCATGCTTCCTTTTTCTCTAACATTCCAGCCCTTTTATACAGGAACTGAAAAGTCTAATATCAGGTCAAATTTAGATATTTACTATTTCTTGCAATTTCAGCACACTGGATTATTAACAATCAGAGGAAGGACAGTGGGCAGAAATTGAATACTAGGCACAAATCAGTAGTAGTACCACCCAATACAGCAGGCAACACATTAAAACGTATTTAGCAATGACAGAACTAGATTGCCTGCGGGTCCTAATGGTGGCTGTGCTGGGCCTTGACTAGTTAAGTGAGCACAGTCAGTGTTAAACAACTTGAACAACAAAAAAGAACAAGAAGGGGACCATAAATTCGTAACAGAGGGGAAGTCTGTAAGTTGGATCTTCTGCCGGCTAACGTTAGGGCCCTTTTAGATGACAGTTGGTGGTTGGTGTGCTTATATCTTTAGTAATGATAGCTGTGATATAGCTGCACTCAGTGATTACAGTAATGTGGGTTGAAGTCAAAGATAGGATTCTCAGTTGACGGAATCCATGTATAAAAGAAGAGCTATTGGTGTACAGTATTGCCTTCATCAGTATGTCTGGTATAAAAGATACAGGTGGGCCGGTGGCCCTCTGACCAACTCCCTGGGGGGATGCAGAGTCTTGCGATGGAATGGGGCCTCCCTCTTAAGCTGGTCCTGAAGTGGTGCTGACTCAATTAATAATTCAGCAAGCCTGAAGGATAGGCTGGTCTCTGTGCTCTCAGCTGCAGTGTCACTCTGTGAATCATAGATGTAATGAACCCAACCCCAGCAACTTCAGGCCTACTCCCAGGCTCTCTTGAGTGGTTTTCTTCAACAGGTCTGGTCTGCTCAGATTCCCTCAATGCATCAGGGGGGCTACTCAGCCTGGAAGCAAGGGGAAATCACAATAGTAGTGGACCACGATGGACCAATGTAACTATGTCCCACATGCTGGTGAATGAAAGTCTTCTTTAAAAACTCCTTGCCACTTTGAATAAATCTACTGTATTTTAGACTCTGTTATGTTCCTATCTGGTGTTGCAGCAAGTGTCACAGACATTTCTTAAAGAATTTCTAAAGCAGATACAGTGAGTACTTGTTTCTTTTAAAGAGGTTTTAAACCCAAAACCAAAAATGTAGTATTTTGCGACTTACCAATCATTAAATGTGGTGGATGCATTTGTTTTCTTTTTTGCTTTTTTCCCTTTGTTTTCACCTGGTGATCTGGCCAGTAACACATTCTGAATAACGAATAAATTATTATTCTAGCCAATAAAATGAATTACCGCCCAAGTGCTTGACACCTGTAAATGCACCTAAACGCTTGACACTTTTACTTTCTCTACGAAAACGCTTCTCCTGGGAGACAAGGTTTCTAGGAGAGTTTTCAAAACGTCCAGTGTGTACGAGGCCTAAATGTAAAATAGTAATTTTAATGAAAATCTGTATTGCTACTTGGGTTCTAAATCAGCTGTACTCAGCCTTTTTGGAGTCCCTGTGCCATTCATTTGGGTCTACAAATATGTGGTTACATGTAGAATCCAATGTAAAAATACTAAATGAATAGATTTGATTGTTCCAAATATTTGATTTGCAGCCAAATTTGAGGCCCATTTATGCTTTTTCAGTAAAGTAGGCAAAGTACCTTATCTTTTATATACTGTATCAGCTTCTGTTATCTGGCCACACATTTAAAGCCAACCACACACGAATCCCAATTCTGTTGGTTCAGTAGGGACCAAATTTTCAATCTACAGATCGATTTCTGTACAAATGCCCTGTTGGTGTTTCCCTGCTGTATAAGCGCTGTGGGCTATAATCGGCAGCGCTGATTAGTGTATTCTGATGGCGGGGAAGTCTCCCCACTGTCAGAATACAATAACTCAGCAGGAGGATTGCTCTATCCACCTCTGTGTGATTCGGGGAATCGGTTATTTTTTTTTCGTTCAACTCGCTGGTTGAATGAAAAAACTGATTAATCTCTGGGCTATCTAACATTGTTTAAAAATTGCATTTTTCTGCTTGCAACTTCCTCAAGGTAAGAAGGTGTGGAAACTCCTTTAAGAGGCATAGATGAGTGACCTGAACCCCCTATGTGCTTCTGTTTTTGGAACAGTAAAATTAAATTGATTTTGCAAGTGATAATTTTGACCTGTTCTGTTGTGTTATTGTTGGTTACAAGAAAGCCTTTATTTACAATTTTTTGTCCAGCATTAGGGAAGGGAGTGCAATATATAGTTATTAACTGATACTACTGTTCTAACAAAGCACAAAGCATGTCATTCTTAATTCTCTGTGTTTTTTAACTGGACATGCATACAGGAGGTGCAAACATATTATGGTATTGGGAGGGGTGGGGGTTTGATCTCTGAGAGGATACAGTCTTATACTCTTATACATTGGGTAATGAGTGAATTAGATATACAGTAAGAGCAAATTCAATTTTATATTTGCTAAACCATTTAGTAACAACAATTTTACAGAGATGGGGAAATAGGAAGTAAATTCAATTAGGAGTAATCGATCAGCGAGGCCTCTTCAAATTAATCATTGAGGTTTGCTTGCTAAGGTTTAGCTGTGACTAAAAGGCACAGGGGCACCATCCAGTACCTCTGCTGGCAGCCTGTCAAACTCTATCATGGAGTTTGGCAGGCTGCTGGCAGTGGAGCTGGATGGTCTGCCTGTGCCTCCAGCTGCAGCTAAACGCCATATTGCACTACAGCTAAATGCCCAGTGTGTTTGTAGTCTTAATTTGCCTGGGGAAGTGGGATCTATTTCCTATATAAATTACTCCACTAATGAATTCCAATTCCATATATATTGTATAATAAACAAATTCTGAGTTGATATTGATCTAAAAAAGTGTTGTTGTCTATTCAAGTTTGCAAAAGAGATCTTAGATGTCGCTCAATACCACTGAATAACCTTTGGACGGATGAGATAATGGTTAAGCTTGTGGTGAATGATGCCACTGCTTTTTTGGCCAAGGTACTTTATACCAACAGCAAAACCAAAACTCCCTTAGTGAATCATATTATAAATAATAAATTATAATATTAATTATTAAAGTAAGTCTGCAAAATTTGCAGTTATTGATATACCAGTAAATTAAAAACTAGACCTGGAACTTCTGCAGTGCAATGTTGATTGTTTTGATTGATTTCCTTGTTATATGTATTCCAACTTCTTGTATGTACGATTTCTTTGACATGTCATTGTGATTACTGTCCCTCCATCGTGTATCTTCAAGAAACCCCCTTAATGCCAGATTCTTTATCTCACATTCAATTTCAGACGCAGTTTCACTCCACGTATTCAACCTTCTCCAGAGGGGTTAGCATACTTATTTCTAGTGTGGTTCAGTTTACTTCTCTACAAGTTCACATTGATGATCATTATAGATACATTTTTTTTATCATGTAAACTGGTGGGCATGCTCTCTATTGTTGCTACTGTGTACATCCCTCCACCCTTCTCTCCTGGGGTCGTAAGACACCTTACTCAATTCATAGCTTTACATCCTGGAATTCCAATTTGGGTGTTAGGTGATCTCAATTATCCTCATTTACAGTTGGATAAATTCTCCCCCCAACATAGCCAACATCCACCTTTTAGAGGGCCTACCCCCTTTGAATGGTTGTTATTAGAGGTAGACTTAAGAGATGTGTGGAGGGAAAGAAATCCTACTTGAAAAGTTATTCTTGCTGCTTTGCTTCATATAAGGAGCTAGCAGACATTGATCTATGTCTAGTTAATTCTCAGGCCTTCCCCTTAGTTGAGTCCTCCAATTATGTCCCATGTAATGAGTCTGCCCACTCTCCCTTGTGGGTGAAGGTGAATGTCCTGGGACTCCATAAGTCTAATCTTTGGAAGGTCAACCCCATTTGGCTCTCCTTATTTCTGGAGAAAGACCCTGTCCCTGTCTCACTACTAGTATTTTTAGAACATAACCAGGGATCAACATCAGCTGGCATTGTATAAGATGCTTTTTAAGCTTACCTCCGTGGCCCAATAATATTGGCCTCCATCTATGAACGAGGCCAATATTATTGTGCCCCCACAGCAAGGTAAAGATAAGCTACATCCTAAATCCTACAGGCCTATATTCCTACTAAATATAGACGTGAATCTATTTGCTTATGTATTAGCCATCAGATTACTGCAAATTACCCCAAAACTGGCGCGTATGGGCCAGTTGTGATTATTTCCATCAAGGTCTATCACACTTAACATTAGATGCCTTTTTCTTAACCTTCAGATACCAGTGGACAATCCAGGTAGTGGAGCCATCCTGTCCCTCAACGCTACCAAAGCTGACTAAGTTCAATCTTACAGTTTCTTAATGCAGATCCTGGATGGAGGCTCAGGATCAATGATGACCTCTCCTTCAAAGCAGAGTATCAGGCACTGATATCCATTATTGTCCTTGCTGCCACCCTAGTGCTGGAGCACCCAGCGGCCATGGTGTGCTCCTCGATGTATATAGTTGGGTTTAAGAGAGGTCCCTTGATCACAATATCTCCCTTCAGGCTGACAACATCCTATTATATTTTGGGTGACACTGCAGTATCTCTGTTGGCTGTGATGCAGCTGATTGAAAGATTTGGGTCATACTTGGACTTCTCGATTAATTGGCACAAATCTGTCCTATTACCTTTGGATAACCTTTCCTAACTATTGAGGGCTGGTGCCTTACAAATTGCTGTAGTAAACTCCGATATTTTGGTGTAATGGTCACCCCTAACCAGCTTGACTATCTGCCTTTAAATTTTAAACCTATCCTGCATACTTTTAAACACGAATGCACTAGCTGTTGAAGCTTTCGTTGACGGTGACTGGACAGATCAATTTAATGAAGACCCTACAGTTACTCTATATCCTACACAATTTTTCTGTGTGAATTCCCTACAAATGGTTCACCTGTATTAATTCTCAAATCCATAAACTGATTTGGAAAAAAGATATGGCTAGAATTAAACTCACTACCTTGCAGTATGCTAAAGATCAAGGAGGCATGGCAGTGCCACACTCACAATGTTATTTCCTAGCCACCCAACTCCAGCACCTCACGGGCTGGGATCTGTGTGCTAGTGATGGCCCATCTCCAAACATATTGACCTGTCTTGACACGATTTACATGGCTCTTTCCCATCTGGAAATGGGCCTCCTTGTGTGCCTGCTCAGTGTTGTATGGTATTTCTGTTGTTGAAACTATGGGAGACCCTGAAACGTAAGCTTGACCTCTCTGGGTTCCTTTGCTGTACTCCCATTTGGCCCAATAGATTTTATGTAGAGATAGCTAAACTGTCAATTTTCCATCAGTGGCCTGCAGCTGGTGTTAAATATGTCACTCAGCTCTAAGATGGTAATGTGCTACATTTTTTGACCAAATGCGGGGGATTTCCCTATCCTAAAGCAACATTTTTACCAATTTCTACAACTGCCTCATGCCCTTAAAACTCAAGCCAGACACTCTAGCTTGCAGGTGGTGGAGACGGGGTTTATTGGGTCAGTTGTGTTAGAGACATACTATACAAGAAAGGCATTATTTCCTGCATATACTTATATCTCCTTTTACTTTTACAAGACTTAGTAATGCTGCTCTGTAGGAGAAAATGTTTGCAGGAACTAAGACAGATAGATAATGAACAATGGGAATTTGTCCTGACATCTGTACCAGAGGTCTCTGTCTCAACTTTTTATTGTGCACTGGTACAACTTTTTGCTTGGGGCAGGTGAGATTCCCCGGTATGTCCCAAGTTTAATATTGAGAATGGAGACCCGATGCACAATCTATTGAATGTCCTAAGCTGGTAAGATATTGGAGAGATGTAATTACTATCAGTGAACAGACCTATGCAGCACAAGTTCCTTTTGACACACTAATATGTCTCCTTGAGGCAATGGATGAGGAGCTGTATACTCCCACAGTTTATATAGCGCTTACACGGCTCTAGTAGCTCGCCAGAAAATGAACAGCATAGTACTGGCTTTCACCACATCCTCCTACCTGTAGCAAATGGTAGAAGAAAAGAAAATCGCATAATCTATGGGCTGCTTTACTCTCTGAACACTTCTAGGCTGTTTGGTTGTTTCTTTACTTTTACTCTTTTATGGGTCAGCCATACAGAACAAAAAGGAGGAGACATCAGCATTTCAATGAATTGTGCTAATTTGCTCATCTCTTCTGAATTTGGTAAAAGCACTGAACAGACTTATTAACCACTTAAGCCCCGGAAGATTTTACCCCCTTCCTGACCAGGGTTTTTTTTTGCGATTTTTTTTTTACTGCATGACTTTAACAGACAATTGCGCGGTCGTGCAACGCTGTACCTAAACAAATTTGACGTCCTTTTTTTCCCACAAACAGAGCTTTCTTTTGGTGGTATTTGATCACCTTTGCGATTTTTTGATCATGCGCTATAAAACAAAAAAAGAGCGTCAATTTTGTAAAAATAACAATATTTTTCAAATTTTTTTATATGAAATTCCCCCCCAAAAAAATGTAAAAACCAAAATTTTTTAACATTTTTGGCCAATTTGTTTTATGCTACATATGTTTGGTAAAAAAAATCGCAAAAAGCGTATTTTATTATTATTATTATTATTATACAGGATTTATATAGCACCAACAGTTTGCGCAGCGCTTTACAATGTGAGGGAAGACAATACAGTTACAATACAGTTCAAAACAGGAGGAACTAGAGGGCCCTGCTAGTTAGAGCTTACAATCGAGAAGGGAGGGTCAAGTGAAACAAATGGCAATAACCGTGGGGGATGGGTTGATGGAGAAAATGGAGGTACATTTGTTAGGTGTTGGTAGGATAGGCTTCTCTGAAAAGGAGGGTTTTCAGAGATCGCCTAAAAGCTAATAGAGTAGGAGATAATCGGACAGATAAGGGTAAGGAGTTCCATAGGATTGGAGAGGCTCTGGAAAAGTCCTGAGGGGGGGATGGGAGGAGGTGACGAGGGGGCTAGAGAGCAGGAGCTTTTGAGAGGAACGAAGAGAGCGATTAGGTTGGTATTTTGAGACTAGGCTAGTGATGTAGCTGGGGGCTAAGCTGTGGCTTGCTTTGTAAGATGTTGTAAGTATTTTGAATTTAATTTGTTGGGTGAGCGGAAGCCAGTGAAGGGCTTGACAGAGGGGAGCAGCGGACACTGAGCGATTGGTAAGGTGGATGAGTCTGGGGGCAGCATTCATGATGGATTGAAGGGGGGATAGCATGTGTATAGGTAAGCCAACGAGAAGGGAGTTGCAGTAGTCGAGGCATGAGATTACCAGAGAGTGAACTAGGAGTTTTATTGTGTCTTTGGTTAGAAAGGGGCGTATTTTGGAGATGTTGCGGAGGCTGAGGCGGCAAGATTTGGACAGCGATTGGATGTGAGGTTTAAAGGAGAGTTCAGAGTCCAGGACAACACCTAAGACCTTGGCATGCAGGGATGGGCTGATAGTAATGCTATCGATATTGACGGAGAAATCAGGGGAAGGGGCACGGGGTGGAGGAAAAATTATAAGCTCGGTTTTGGGTGGGGTTTGAGGAAGTGGTGTGACATCCAGACCGATATATCTGATAGTAAATTTGTGATACGTGAGGAGACTGAGGGAGAGAGCTGAGGGGTGGATAGATAGATTTGGGTATCATCAGCGTAGAGATGGTATTGGAAGCCGTGGGAGGCTATCAGCTGACCCAGAGAGGAGGTATTTTGATTGGTTTGCGCAAAAAGTTATCGCGTTTACTAACAAAGGGAAAGATTTTTGTCACTTTTGGTGGGTTTTTTTTTAACGAGTAATGGCGGCGACCTGCGATTTTTTTTGCGGGACTGCGACATTGCGGCGGACACATCGGACCCTTGACTGACATTTTATACACTTTTGGGGTTACCAGTGACATTACTGCAGTAATCAGTGCTATACATATGCACTGTTACTGCAAAAATGACACTGGCAGGGAAGGGGTTAACTGTATTAGAGAGGGAGGGGTTAAGTGTGTTCTAGGGGCATGTTTCAAACTGTGATTGGACATGGCTACTACAGTAAAAACAGAGATCAACGGTACTACATAGTAGAACCGTCTGATCTCCATTTTTACACAGGGGAGAATGACAGGCTGCTTGTTTACATTAGCCGCCTGCCTTTCCCACTTCCCGGCGAACGATCGCGAGTGACCGGCGGACCCACTGACTTGTTAGGGAACGAGCCGGGGTGGGCGCGCGCCTCAGCGGGCACGCGCTCGCCCGCTATTGGCTCACAAGCCAGTGACAGGCTAGTGATGTATCGGTACGTCACTTTGCCTGGCCGGGGCTGACCACCCTAGTATATGTACTTGCGGCGGTCGGCAACCGGTTAAAGCACAATCATGATGTAAACAGCATGTTAACCATTATTAACCAATTAGCAACGACTTTTTACCAACTGGACTAGAGTAAACAAAAATCTGACTATTTACTATGGATATATTACAAAAAAAACCTTGCAATCCCATACTGACAAAGCCTGTTTTGCAAGTACTCTCAGAAAAATGAATTCATAGTCAGGGCAGTCAGACATGTATGAATGCTGGATATTCCATTTTACAAGAGACCATCCCACCTAATGGTAATGGTCATACCAAAAGTGCAAGTGCTGGCTGACTTAGTGCATACCAGCAACAGTAATTCTGTAGACAATCAGAGCTGTATACTAAATAAAAATCTTAAGACCGGTCTGTAGATACTGAACATGTGTTGTATGGGAGCATGTAAACTCTAGCTGAGGACAGTTGAGGTGTTGCTACTTTAAATTGAACTTATTGTTTGCAACCTGTTTTAAACAATTTGCTAATTCAGGGCCAAAGAGCAGCTAATGATATCTGAGAATAAACATGGACCCTGCTTTTGTAACTTGTATATTTACTCAGGGAGAACTATGTATTGTAGCGTGGTGTTCTGCTAACGCTGCAGGTTTTACTAGGGAAAGTTCCAATTTAATTCTGTACAAATGGTCATTTTTTCATTTATTTAAAATACAATATTTTACATAAAGTACATTACATTTTTCATGAATATAAAATGCAATACAGTATCTCACAAAAGTGAATACATCCCTCATATTTTTGTAAATATTTGAATATATCTTTTCATGTGACAACACTGAGGAAATTACACTTTGCTACAATGTAAAGTAGTAAGTGTACAGCTTGTATAGCAGTGTAAATTTGCTGTCCTCCTCAAAATAACTCAACACACAGCCATTAATGTCTAAGCCGCTGGCAACAAAAGTGAGTACACCCTTAAGTGAAAATGTCCAATTTGGGCCCAAAGTGTCAATATTTTGTGTGGCCACCATTATTTTACAGCACTGCCTTAACCCCCTTGGGCATGGAGTTCACCAGAACTTCACAGGTTGCCACTGGAGTCCTCTTCCACTTCTCTATGATGACATCACAGAGCTGGTGGACGTTAGAGACCTTGCGCTCCTCCGCCTTCCATTTGAGGATGCCCCACAGATGCTCAATAGGGTTTAGGCCTGGAGACATGCTTGGCCACTCCATCACCTTTACCCTCAGCTTCTTTAGCAAGGCAGTGGTCGCCTTGGAGGTGTGTTTGGGGTCGTTATCATGTTGAAATACTGCCCTGAGGCCCAGTCTTCAAAGGGAGGGGATCATGCTCTGCTTCAGTATGTCACAGTACATGTTGGCATTAATGGTTCCCTCAATGAACTGTAGCTCCCCAGTGCCGGCAGCACTCATGCAGCCCAAGACCATGAAACCCCCACCACCATGCTTGAATTGACGGCAAGACACATTTGTCTTTGTATTCCTCACCTGGTTGCTGCCACACACGCTTGACACCATCTGAACCAAAAAAGTTTATCTTGGTCTCATCAGACCACAGGACATGGTTCCAGTAATCCATGTCCTTAGTATTCTTGTCTTCAGCAAACTGTTTGTGGGCTTTCTTGTGCATCATCTTTAGAAGAAGCTTCCTTCTGGGATGACAGCCATGCAGACCAATTTTATGCAGTGTGCGGCGTATGGTCTGAGCACTGACAGGCTGACCTCCATCCCTTCAAGCTCTGCAGCAATGCTGGCACACTCATACATCTATTTCCCAATGACAACCTATGGATATGACGCTGAGCACGTGCACTTAACTTCTTTGGTCGACCATGGCGAGGCCTGTTCTGAGTAGAACCTGTGCTGTTAAACCGCTGTATGGTCTTGGCCACCGTGCTGCAGCTCGGCTTAAGGGTCTTGGCAATCTTTTTATAGCCTAGGCCATCTTCATGAGGAGCAACAATTCTTTTTTCAGATCCTCAGAGAGATCGTTACCATGAGGTGTCATGTTGAACTTCCAGTGACCAGTATGAGAGAGTGAGAGTGACAACCCCAAATTTAACACACCTGCTCCCCATTTACACTTGAGACCTTGTAACACTAATGAGTCACATAACACCATAGAGGGAAAATGGCTAATTGGGCCCAATTTGGACATTTTCACTTAGGAGTGTACTCACTTTTGTTGCCAGCGGTCTAGACATTAATGGCTATGTGTTGGTTTATTTTGAGGGGACAGCAAATTTACACTGTTATACAAGCTGTGCACTCACTATTTTACATTGTAGCAAAGTGTCATTTCTTGTTGTCACATGAAAAGATTATTATTATATAGGATTTATATAACGCCAACAGTTTGCACAGTGCTTTACAATGTGAGGGAAGACAATACAGTTGCAATACAATTCAATACAGGAGGATTTAGAGGGCCCTGCTCATTAGAGCTTACAATCTAGAAGGGAGGGTCAAGTGAAACTAAAGGCAATAACCGTGGGGGATGGGCTGATTGGTTTTCAGAGATCGCCTAAAAGCTAATAGAGTAGGAGATAATCAGACATATAAGGGTAAGGAGTTCCATAGGATTTGAGAGGCTCTGGAAAAGTCCTGGAGGCGAGCATGGGAGGAGGTGACGAGGGAGCTAGAAAGCAGGAGGTTTTGAGAGGAACGAAGAGAGCGATTAGGTTGGTATTTTGAGACTAGGCTAGTAATGTAGCTAGGGGCTAAGCTGTGGATTGCTTTGTAAGATGTTGTAAGTATTTTGAATTTAATTTGTTGGGTGAGCGGAAGTCAGTGGAGGGCTTGACAGAGAGGAGCAGCGGACACTGAGCTACTGGTAAGGTGGATGAGTCTGGCGGCAGCATTCATGATGGATTAAAGGGGGGATAGCCTGTGTAGAGGTAAGCCAGTGAGAAGGGAATTGCAGTAGTCGAGGCGCGAGATGACCAGGGAGTGAACTAGGAGCTTTGTTGTGTCTTTGGTTAGAAAGGGGCGTATTTTGGAGATGTTGTGGAGTTTGAGGTGGCAAGATTGGGACAACAATTGGATGTGGGGCTTGAAGGAGAGTTCAGAGTCCAGGACAACACTTTAGACCTTGGTATGTGGGGATGGGCTGATAGTTGTGCCATCGATATTGACAGAGAGATCAGGGGAAGGGGCACGTGGTGGAGGAAAAATTACAAGCTTGGTTTTGGATGGATTGAGTTTGAGGAAGTGGTGTGACATCCAGACCGATATATCTGATAGTAAATTAGTGATACGTGAGGTATAATAAGATGTGATAAAATATTTACAAAAAATGGGAGGGGTGTACTCACTTTAGTGAGATACTGTGATATGCATAAAGTAAACTATATATTTTTTTAAAGTCATATTTTGCATGTCCACCTAGTGTGATTTTATTTTAATTGGATGTTAATTAGTTGGCTCAATACTGCAGGAGGACCACTGGAATTGTTTTTCTGGCTCCATGCATCTAACAGTCATTTAACCTACTGACAAGCACACACACTGGTATATCAGTATTTGATGACATAATGCAGCATACAATTGGCAGCACCCAAGGAAGAGGCACCTGTCTTGGGCACTGTTCTGTGGGGGGGTCACTCTGGAGTTGAAGCCTCCTCTGCCCCGGCATTGCTCAACCATCTCCAGCACTGTGTAGGACTAAACTGTTAGGTCAATCTTTCAGATTTCAGACTGTGGTTTTCCTCATGTAACTAACATCAATTTACACCATTGTCAGTGTGGCAGCCACCCAGTCTGTATCTGGATGATTGCAGCATTCTGTTCCTCCTGTGTAATCTGCAGGATTGAGATGTCAATCCAGTTGCTCCATCCATTTACTACTATTGCAGTTCTTATTCATAAACTCAATTGACAATATACAATAGCTAAAATGAATAAAGTCCCAATGTGACAAAGATCATGAGCATGCACATATACTCTAAGGTGATCCGCTCAGTGAATCCTCCACCCGGTTACTCTATCTTCTCACCTCAGCATAAGCCCCTGTTTTACCAGTCAGGCTAACACAGCAGGAGATACAGTATATGTAGATGTTCCAAAGGGCTTGAAGAGAGACACTGCAAATCCACCTCTCCAACACTCCACTAAACTCCGGGCATGAATAGCATTCACTTCCCAAAAATATCCGCACAGCAGGGCATGGAAATAAATCCGTACATAGTGTATTACCTTAATGAACTCCGTTTATTGCACATATGACAATTAAAATTACCTGGGAAGGCACTGTGAAACAGTGCACCAATTGCGCTTGTATGTAACAAAGGCTATTTCCTGGTATTGATGGATGGCGGATGACGTCACCAGCCCCTCCCCCTCCGTACGCGTTACGTCCCAGGGCAGGACTTCGTCAGCGAATGGGAGGGAGAGGGAAACAGCTGCATTTACGTATAGATAAGTGGGCTGGCCCGAAGGCTCGTCCTCCACACTGCTATACTACATGTCTTCAATGGGAACTCAATCACCATGGACACAAAGATAAACAAGTAAGTGTTCAATAACATCCGGAATAGCCTCGCAGTTAAAACACCTACTGTTTTAAGAGACATCCGGTAACACAGTAAAAAAACACACTAAGTGCTAAATATAATCAATAAATAATAAAAAATAAATATAATCAATCTGCTAACGGTGTAGAAGCAAACCAGCTGCAAAGACACCGATGCTGAATAAACAGTTTTTAAAAGGGGAAAAACTGTACCATAAAACAGTAATACACCCAAGAAACTAAAAAGCTAAAAGGGAGGAGCCGGAGCATACACCAGCCATCCATTTAACAAGAATGAGCAACATACACACCAATAAATCGTTAAATCAACACGATAAACATAATAAAAAAATAAAATATATATATATATATATAAAAAAAAAAATAATAAAAATAAACAAATAATAAAAAATAAAAATTAAACATATTTATCAAAACCACATAAATCAAGATATACTAACAATCAGAAATAAAACAGTTAAGATCAAACTCAACATTAAGGCCTCTGGGGACTGCTACCTTAGTCTCATAAATCCAAAAGGATTCACGTCAGCTAAGTTGGCATATATAATTGCCGCCACGCCAATGTTGTTTCACATTTTCAATACCCCAGAATTTAAGACCCTTAGGATCACGATTATGGGCATTCAAAAAGTGTCACGAAACACTGTGGGTTTTCGGACCCTTTTTAATGTTCCCCACATGCACTCCAAGTCTGACCTGCAAAGGCCTAGACGTCCTGCCTATGTACTGAAGGCCACACCCACATTCCAACATGTATACTACACCAACTGTGGAAAATGTGATGAGGCCTTTGATGGTATAAGTTCTATTGGTGGCCGTCGCTGAAAACTCTTTAAGCTTTTTACAGTTCATTTTAGAGTATCGACAAGCCACACAACGCCCACATGCGTAAAACCCTGATAAGAAGGAAAAAAGTAGGTGTAGGAGCCCTTTTATAAACGAACTTAGGTCTGTCAGGCAAGATCGGACCCAAAATTCTATCCTGTTTAAGGATACGCCAGTTCTTATCGACTATCTTCTCCAGTTTTTTATTTTGGAGATTATAGTCAAAGACGATCCTCGACTGGCCATCATCCACAGATGTATTCACCCTAACTTTAGGGGCTACAAGTGAATTCCTATTTTGCTGTTTCACCTTGGACACCTCACTATTTAGTACATCTCTGTCATAGCCCTTCTGGACAAAACGGTCCACAAGCACCTCCGACTGCGACAAAAAATCACAATCAGAGGTGCAATTGCGCCGTAACCGGACAAATTGCCCTTTAGGGAGGTTACAGAGCCATGATTGGTGGTGACAGCTCTCAAGTGGAATGTAGGCATTCCGATCCGTTGCCTTGAAAAAATTGCACATCTTGAAATTCTCTTTGCTATTGATCCTGATCTTGCTTCTGCCCTGTACCTTGTAGCCTTTACCCTGTTGCCTTGCACCTGCTCTCCCCTGTACCTGATGCCAATCCCCCTTCCCATCTGCTCCCTGCACCTCCAGTTTTCCCCTGCTTTTCCGTGTTTCCCATTTTTGTATATATTGTATATAGTTAGTTGTTAGTTAGGCTTTCTGTTTGTTAGGTTGATTGGGTAGGTATTCTGTCTCTGGGTTTTTAGGTTACTTATATTTTTATGTTTTCTGTGTGCTGATTTATGAATGGATTTTGTTGCACTGTAAGTAAATCTCCCTTAACCACTTTACGACCGTCTGCCGTAGTTATACTGCAACAGGCAGCCGTTCTTGCTCAAACCGAAGTAGCTATACGTCGGTCTAGCGCAGGCAGCTAGGGGGCGAGTGCACGCCGCCGGTGGCACACTCCCGCCCCCGCTTGTCAGCGGGGAAGCCGATGCATGGGGCAGACGGCTCCGATTGCCACCTGACACCTGCGATTGTTCACTGCTGAGAGAGAAGAACGGTCAGCTGTTGTAAACACAGCTGACCGTTCTTCACCCTGGAATGATCATAGAGCCCCTGTGATCCTTCTATATAGGAACACAGGTCTCTATGACCATTTCACAAGCCACTCCCCCCCACAGTTAGAATCACTCCCCTAGGCTCACATTTAACCCCTTGATCACCCACAATGTTAACCCCTTCCTTCTAGTGTCATTATTACAGTAACAGAGCATATTTTTAGCGCTGATTACTGTAGTAATATCACTGGTCCAACCCCAAAGTGTCAAAAATTTCATTCAGGGGTCCGATCTGTTCGCCGCAATGTCGCAATCTTGCAAAAAATAGCAGATCGCCGCCATTACTAGTAAAAAAAAAAAAAAAAAAACAATAAAAATGACATACATTTTCCCGTAGTTAGTAGACGCGATAACTTTTGTGCAAACCAATCAAAATACGCTTATTGCGATTTTTCTTTTTACCAAAAATATGTAGCAGAAAACAAATTGGCCTAAAATGTTAAAAAAATTTAAATTTTTAAATTTTTTTTGGGAATGTTATATAGCAGAATGTGAAAAAAAAATATATATATATATATTTTTTTTTTTCATAATTGTCGCTATTATTTTGTTTATAGCGCAAAAAATAAAAAATTGCACAGGTGATCAAATACCACCAAAAGAAAGCTCTATTTGTGGGAAAAAAAGGACATCAATTTTATTTAGGTACAGCATCGCACGACTGCGCAATTGTCCATTAAATTAACGCAGTGCTGTATCGCAAAATGTGGCCTGGTCATTAAGGGAGCAAATCCTTCCGGTCCAGAAGTGGTTAAAGCATACACAGTCTGGTCAAAGTTTCCTAAGTGTTACCACGCAAGATCTGGCCATCCCTGCTGCTGATTCCTGACAATAGTATATAGAGTTCAGGAGGGGGTCAGGAGTAAGTAACAAGCAAAACAACATATGGAAAACAACGGTCAGGATGAGCACCACGTTCACATCAGAGTCCTCCCTAACATCAAAGTCCCCAGCATTTCCCCTATAAATCAGAGTCTGCAGAGTCACCTTTCAATTTATTTAAAGTGACAGGAAAAATTGAAATCGGCTTATAAAAACTATATTTAATCATATTAGTTCTCGTTCCTGATTCCTGAAGTGTAGCCCACTGGTCTGGTCATCCCTGCTTGATACCTACTTATAGTATCCCTTACATAACACTGAAGCCACTAACGATGAGATTGGCTGCACCTGGGAATTGGGAAGTATCTGGTCTCGGCATTTACAGCAAGATGCACTCAGAGGAGGTCTTGTACTATGCATTTTTAGTGACAGAGGAAAGCGAATATTGCCGCCAAATACTGAAGAAGCAGATTAAACAACAATTGTTGGAATGCATGCGTCTGGCTCATTCTCTTATTGATCAAGGCAGGGTTTTGTTTGTTGAAGTTCAGCCCCTGATTCAGATTTTAAAGAGCTTGCTTTGTCTTGCATTCCTATAGGTCAGGGTTTTCCAAACTGGATGTGGCCCTTTGCTTGCCTTTGCTGGTCCTTGGGGGACTACTCCTCCAACTGACACCAATGATATGGGGCATTGCTTTCTTCCACTGATACCAAGGAATTTTCTGCTTCTACTGGCCACAGTCTGGCCCCCCTTAAGCTTGAAGGACAGCAAACTGGCCCTTTGAACAATAAGTTTGGAGAACCCTGCTATAGTTGGTGATGACTTTTCTCCTCCTTTTAGTGTTTCTGAGGTGGAATCTCTGGTGTGGCTACTGGAAGATGATCAGCCCTAATTTTTTGAGCATGAAGCTTAGTACACACGGGCCAAATGTCAGCCGGCATTGGCCAGATCAATAGAAACTGTCCGACATTCGGCCCATGTGTATGGCAGCCAGTCCGACAGACTTCTGTCGAATGCTCATGACCGAAAAAGGTCTGCCGACCGGCTCCGGTGCCTGATGTCTGCTTCTGATGGTCTGGTCCAGATACTGTTTCTTGTTTCCTGTGACCTGCTTCCAGTACCCTGCTCCTAGTATCCAGTATCCCGTTCCCTGCATCCAGTACCCTGTATCCTGCTCTGCTTCCCTAGTTCCCAGTCCTGATCCTGCTCTGTTCATGTGAGCTCCCTCCATTTTGTACATAGAATTTATTAGTTGGGTTGTTGTTCTGGGTTTGCTGCACTATCACATTTCTGGTTTCTGATTCCTTGAGGTGTAGCCCACTGATCTGGCCATCCCTGTTGGATACCTGCTTATGGTATCCCTTACACATATTCTCGTGGTTATTAAATTTGTTTTATATAACATATAAAATGTAAAATACAGTACAATGTGCATTGTTGTGTATTACTGACACATTTCTCAATTTGGACTACATGTTATCAACAATGATTGAGGATAATTGTATGCAAGCATTGGTGCTTATTTGAGATTTTGTGCTGTGCTGTGAGATATAGCTCTTCTTAGTGGCACCATAACTCACCATTAGCCTGCAGAAAGTGTAGGGCCCTGTTCATGGAGCGAATACCTCCATGCCGTATGCAGGTCCATATTTTACCTGGCACAGGGATGCACAGGTATTGCATGCATCCCTGTGCCAGCATCCAATTAATCTATTGGGACACGTGGCTGAATGGATAAAGCTGCTGTGTCCTTATATAACCTGTGGAAAGCACACCCTGTGTGCTTTGTGTCCCGAGTGAGCTCCGAGGCACATCTTTGCACTCATGGCTTTCCCCAAACATCTGCGCATGCACAGGGTTTCCCGTGCATGGGCAAAGATAGCTATAAGGGTAGTCCCAAGCCTTCTCTGTCTTTGCACATGACAGGAAATCACCTGCGCCTATATAGATGTGCCAAAGGGCTCTGCTAGGTCCTGAAGGCAGGGAAGCTTAACTCATCTGTACATATAGATAAGGACTTCTGTTTTTTTCTCAAGCTTCCTGATATGCATACTTTTTATGGGTCTCAGATTCAAATGTCCTAAACTAGTAGGTCAACATAATTGATAAAAAACTAGACTTTTATGAGGTCAGTGTGACGAACGCCCATTTGCTGGGACATTCGCCACTGGCTACTGGAGGTGTGTGGAGGCCAGACTCCTGCCCATGGACTATGGGCCCTGGCTTGTAGGGGAGTGCACCTCTGTGTGGAGGTATATGCTGGAGGACCATGGGAGTAGTGTTGCTTTGGACTCAAATCCATGTCAACCCAAGATACAGACTCTGAGACTGGGATCAATGTTACAGGCCTAAAGCTGCCTGTTGCAGCAGAGGACTTCTCCACACAATGAGAGACTAAAGAGATACTAATGACGTCAAACTCAGCTATTGTCTACTGTGGGGATGTGTATTGACATTTATAGTAAGGTGTTTTGAAAACGAAGACGGGCAGTCTGCGAGCCTACGTCTTCTGCTGTCATCTGTTCAGAGGTGGTTTTGTCTTTACACCTCTAGGAATACGTATTCGGCTTTGTTTTGGGGGCTTGTTGTTTGTTGAGTTAATTATGATAATGTTGCAGTCTCATTCACCTATTGTCTCTTTCCAGATGACCAAGGTATGTTAACTATGTTCTGTATGAAATTGCATTTGCATATGATAATGAAATCACACATGAGACTGTATATATTGGAAGTGAGTTGTTGAATAAAGGGTCTTTTGTTTTACCCTTCATCAAGCTTAGGCTGATGTTTGGGGGGAATTGAGGGGCCAGGTCACTGCATCACGTGAGAGTCTGGAGACCTAAAACAGAAATACTTGGTCCAAGTATTGGGGATCTGTTACACGGGTGCTTTCCCTTTGTGGAACACTCCGGCAGACCCGGCTTGACCATGTTCAGGTCAACTTGGGGATGTCCGGATTTAGGTTAGGTGCTGAGTTCCATTTGCCCGGACAACCCATCGGCGTTGCCGTTCTGCTTACCAGGCCGATAATGGATGGTAAAATTGTAGGGCTGTAGTGCCAAGCTCCACCACAGTCAGCTGCCCTTGTCTCCTGCTACCCGGTTAAGTCACACCAACGGGTTGTGGTCTGTTATCAAGGTAAATTCCCATCCCTACAAGTAGGGGGTTCATTTTTTTCAGTGCCAACACCAAGGCTAAACATTATTTTTCCACTGCCGCATAGCTCACCTCCCGGGGTAACAGCTTTCTACTGAGGTACGCGACAGGGTGCTCTCCTCCATCTTCTCCAACTTGACTTAAGACTGCCCCCAGTCCAAACATGGAAGCATCTATGTGTACAATAAACCGCTGGTTAGGAACTGGGGCAGCCAAGACAGGAGCATTACTTAGGGCTTGTTTTAGCGACTGAAAGCGGCCTCACATGCTGGAGACCACAGAACCTATGGCTATTTGACTTAAGACTGCCCCCAGTCCAAACATGGAAGCATCTGTGTGTACAATAAACCGCTGGTTAGGAACTGGGGCAGCCAAGACAGGAGCATTACTTAGGTCTTGTTTTAGTGTCTGAAAAGCGGCCTCGCATGCTGGAGACCACAGAACCTGCCTAGGTAAGTTTTTCTTTGTCAGGTCGGTCAAGGGTTTGGCAGTGGCGCTGTAGTCAGGTATGAAATGTCTGTAATACCCAGAAGTTCCCAGAAAAGTCAATACTTGAGTTTTAGTACGGGGTGTTGGTCAGTTTGTGATGGCTTCAATTTTAGCGGGTTCTGGTCGCTGCTTTCCACACCCCACCTGGTGGCGTGGCCCAAATACTGGACTTCGGCAATGCCAACATGGCACTTGTCTGGTTTCAGAGTCAGGCCAGCAGCCTGGATGCGATCCAGTACTGCCCCTACGTGTTCCAAATGTTTTTCCCATGACTCACTGTAGATTGGAATGTCATCCAGATACGCACAGGCGAAGTCCTGGAAGCCATTGAGGAGTTCATCTACCATGCACTGGAAGTGGCCGGGTCATTCTTCATCCCGAATGGCATGACTCAAAACTGGTACAAGCCAAACGGGGTGATGAAGGCCGACTTGGGTATAGCTTCCTCGGCCAGAGTTATCTGCCAATAGCCTTTGCACAGGTCTATGGTAGTCAGATAGCGCCCCCGGGCTAGGCGATCTAGCAGCTCATCTATTCTGGGCATTGGGTACGCATCTGTAACAGTCCGGTCGTTTAAACGCCGGTAGTCCACACAGAACCGGGTGGTTCCGGAGAGGCCCACGGACTGTCCGAGGGTTCGATGACACCTAGCTGTAACATTTCTTGTATCTCCTTCCGCATTCCCTCTCAGACTGCTTCAGGGACACGGTAGGGAGGTTGTCTAAGGGGAGCTTGCACGGGGGTTTCTACTTTGTGGGTAGCTAACGTGGTGTACCCTGGCTCTTAGGAGAAGGTCTGTTGTTTCTTTTCTAATAACTGATGAGCCTGCTCCTTCTCTGTCTCTGTTAGCCTAGCTCCTAGCTTCACCTTACTGATAAGGTCGGTCTGCGCATCTCTTTCTAGTAGGTTGGGGAGGGAGGGGCTGTCTGGGTCATCCGTAACTGGGGCGCATATAGCGACTATGTCCTCCTGCCTCTCTTGATACTCCTTGAGCATATTAATATGAAAGAAACGTTGTATCCTCTCATCGGCACAGCTGGCAACTACATAAGTGGTGTCACAGAGTTGTTCCACCACCTGGTAAGGACCCTGCCATGCTGCCTGAAGTTTGTCCTTTCTGGTAGCCTTTATGACCAGAACCTTCTGCCCCACCTGGAGCGCACGCTGGTGTGCACCCCGATCAAACCAGACCTTCTGTAGCCCCTGGGCTGCCTGGAGATTGTCTTTTACCAGCCTAGCCAACTGCTCCAGTCGTCCCTGAGTTCCAGGACATATGGCACGATGGGGGTCCCTTCGTGTTCCGTTTCCCCTTCCCAGTGTTCCCTAATGAGATTCAGGGGGCTTCGCACCCTTCTCCCATAAAGCAACTCAAAAGGGGAAAACCCAGTAGATTCTTGCGGCACCTCTCTGTATAAGCAAACAAGAGGTGAGGCAGAAACTTCTCCCAGTCTCTGCAGATGTCCGTAAAGGTCCTCAACATCTGCTTAAGGGTAACATTAAACCGCTCACAGAGATTGTTAGTCTGAGGGTGGTAAGGTGAACTATGTATCGGCTTAATACCACAGACTTTCCAAAGTTGTTGGGTTAGTTCTGAGGTCAATTGTGTTCCTTGATCAGAAATTGTTTCCTTGGGGACCCCACTCTAGTGAATATCCAAACCAGAGCTTCAGCAACGGTCTCTGCATTGACATTCGATAGAGCCATCGCCTCCAGGTAGTGGGTAGCCTAGTCAACCACGGTACGGATGTACCTCTACCAGGTGGACTGTGCCTAGCTAGGGGACCCACTAGGTCAATGGCTATTCTACTAAACGGCTCCTCAATAATGGGCATAGACACTAATCGAGCATTGGGGTGATCATTACCTTTCCCCACCCGCTGACAAGTGTCACAGGTTTTGCAATACTGTCGCACATCCCTAGAGACCCCTGGCCAAAAGAAGTTCTGGGTCACCCTATGGGATGTGCGGCGTACTCCCAAATGTACGGCTAGGGGTATGTCATGCCCAATTCTGAGAAGCTCCCACCGGTACTTCTTGGGAATTATCAGTTGCCGCTTCTGGGATGGGGCTACCCCTTCACCATAAACCTCCATTAGTCTGTATAGTCTATCTTGCTCCCAGATAAACCTCTCGCCCCTTTCTTCCCCTTGCTCAGTATCTGCCTTTGCTCTGTATTTAGATAAGGTGAGGTCTTTCCGGGTTTCCCTCCCAAACTCCTCTGGGGTATCCCAGGCTAACAGGGCTAAGTCTAGGGTTGCAGTCGGGGTTTTGTCTCTTACCTGAGTCTCTCTGGCATGTGAGTCGGCTTCTGCAGTCGTCGCTTGCATGCGAGTGGTGACAGGATGAACTTCAGCAGGTTCCTTGGGGATGTAGGTAGAGGTTAGGGGACCTAAATCATTCCCCAATAAAACTTCAGTGGGTAAGTCTGTCATAACCCCCACGTTTATGGTGCCGGATCCTGTTCCCCAATCTAGATGAACGCGGGCAGTGGGTAGGCGATATACAGCTCCCCCTGCTACCCGGACAGCCACAGGTTGTCTGGTGTGTCCTTTGTCTCGTAATAGGTGGGGCTGGACTAAAGTCAGGGTAGCTCCAGTGTCTCTTAATCCACTGGCCGATTGCCCGTCAACCAGCACAATTTGCTGATGATGATGCCGGTTATCCCGGTTGGCTGCTTGTATCGGATCAGCCTCATGCAGTACTCCCCAATATTCCTCTGAGTTATTCTCTGTTTCCAGGCAGTGGGCGGACGGGGCCGGAGCTCTGGCGGTTGCAATGTTGGGGCGGCCCCAGGTAGGTTTGGAGGGCTCCAGGGGACAATCACTCTTAACATGTCCCACTTGCCTACAACGGAAACATTGCACCCCGTTCCTGGGTGGGATGGGTTGTTGCCTAGGGGGTCCCCGGTAAGGTGTAGGGCCTGGGGGCACAGGAGCCGGGGATTCGGGGCGAGGGGGAGAAGGCCTTACTGAGGCATGCTCTGCTTTCCTTGAGTCAGTATATTCATCGGCCAAACGAACTGCTTCGGGTAAGGTGAGCGGTCGCCGATCCTGAATCCATACCTGTATCTCCGGCTGCAGGGTATGTTCCAATAGAAACAGCTGTAACACATCCTCTCCTGATATGGCTTGACAACCGGTAATCCAGAGGGAGGCTGTTCTGTAAAGACGGCAGGCCCACTCGGTGTAGGAATCCCCGCTGTGCTTTTTGGACTCCCGGAACCGTCTCCTATACGCCTCGGGGGTGACTGAGTACTGGGCAAGCAAAGCCTCCTTGACTGCTGGGTAGAGGTGAATCTCCTCATCAGGTATAGCTCTAAAGGCTTCGGCAGCTCTACCTGTTAACTTTCCGGCCAGGATGGTGACCCATTCGTCTGTGGGTACTTTGTGTAAGGCACATTGTCTTTCAAAGTCGGCTAAGTAGCCATCTATTTTCCCCGCCGATTCCTGGAAACTCTTAAAGGCTGCGAAGGGTACCTTTTTCCGCTCTGTTGGGGCTGGAGCATTCTCCACAGCTAGGCTCACTAGTCTCTGGATCTCCGCATTGCGCAACTGGTATTGTCACTTCTCCCGGTCCTCAGCGATAGTGGCGTTCATCACCTGGGAAATGATGTCTGCAGGAGGATTGGGTCCATACAACGCCAACCGCATACGCACAGTCCGCATCAACTCATCCTCCAGGTTTGGGGCTACTGCTTCATTCACACCATCGTTTCGGTCCATTTCCATCAGCTCGGCCAGAAGTTCCTTTTTGGTACGGTTATTTGTTGGTCGGCCCCGGTTCTCCAACAAATCTTTCAAGGTTGATCTCTTCAAGCTTCCGTAGCGATTCTCCATCTGCTCATTCCATTCTTGGAACCAGATGTAGCATCTCCTCTAGCGGAAAAGAACCATCCCACCGCTTGCCACCAGTAGCAGCCGCCCCGATGGAAAGAGGGGTTTTGCCGCCAGAGATGTTATCTTCCCCCTAGTGGGAGGGATGCTGTAGAGTAGAGCAGGAACCGCTCTTACCAGAGCTAGTGATTTAGCGATCCAAGCAGAAGAGAGATGGAGCTGGTATAGCCTTCTCCCACAAACATGAGATGAGACTCTATGTTGAGGGTAAGCAAGAAGAACTGTTTATTGAACCCACACACACACATTATATACACTATCAGGTCAGATGAGTCTGATTGCATTAGCATATGCAGATTGATTTGTATACAGGAACAGAATAACCCTAAACTAATTATCTAGCCACCTGGCCAGAACAATGCAAGGTCATTAACATCTAACAATGGAACAGGAATACTTAGCACAATACACATTACATCTCAAAACACAGACAGTATTAGCATATTTCACAATGTGTGGACGACAAGTGGCTGAGCCGATGACATTAGCAGTCTGCCATGAGTCAGGCCATCTTCAGTTGTTCAGAAGATGAATAAAGTGAACATAAAATGAAATAAAAGGCAATTTCCAAACTCATAGGAAAATGACACGAAGGGGTTTACAATCCAGGGACAGGGTGATCCATCACAGTCAGCAATAATAGCCTTCATATACAGTATATCCCATGAAAACCAACACCGCTCAGCACCCTGACAATACCAACATTATGGTTATATATGGTGATGGTAGCCTCATGCTGTGAGAATGCTTTTATTAGTAGGCACTGCTGAGATAGTCCAGAAAGAAATGTTAGAAAGATGAATGGAGTCAAATAAAGGGCAGTTCTTTGGGAAAACCTGTTTAAGTCTTTAACGGCTTGCCAACCATATAACATAGATACAGTGCCTTGAAAAAGTATTCACACCCCTTGAAATTTTCCACATGTAAATGTATTTTATTGGGATTTTATGTCATAGACCAACACAAAGCGGCACATAATTGTGAACTGGAAGGAAAATGATAAATGGTTTTCAAAAGTTTTACAAATAAATATGTGAAAAGTGTGGTGTGCATCTGTATTCACCCCACTTTACTCTGATACCCCTAACTAAAACCTAGTGGAACCAATTGACTTCAGAAGTCACCTAATTAGTAAATAGAGTCCACCTGTGTGTAATTTATTCTCAGTATAAATACAGCTGTTCTGTGAAGACCTCAGAGGTTTGTTAGAGAACCTTAGTGAACAAATCGTATCATGAAGGCCAAGGAACACACCCGACAGGTCATGGATAAAGCTGTGGAGAAGTTTAAAGCAGGGTTAGGTTATAAAAAAATATCCCAACCTTTGAACATCTCACAGAGCACTGTTCAATCCATCATCGGAAAATGGAAAAAGTATGGCAAAACTGCAACCCTACCAAGACATGGCCGTCCACTCAAACTGACATGGCCGTCCACTCAAACTGAGGTCCATGGTAACTCTGAGGAGCTGCAGAGAGCCACAGTTCAGGTAGGAGAATCTGTCCACAGTACAACTATTAGTTGTTCACTCCACAAATCTGCCCTTTATGGAAGAGTGGCAAGAAGAAAGCCATTGCTGAAAGAAAGCCATTCAAAATCCCGTTTGCAGTTTGTAAGAAATCATGTGGGGGACACAACAAACATGTGGAAGAAGGTGCTCTGGTCAGATGAGACCAAAATTGAACTTTTTGGACTCAATGCAAAATGCTCTGTGCGGCAGAAGACTAACACTGCACATCACCCTGAACGCACTATCCCCACCGTGAAACATGGTGGTGGCAGCATCATGTTGTGGTGATGCTTTTCTTCAGCAGGGACAGGGAAGCTAGTCAGAGTTGATGGGAAGATGGATGGAGCCAAATACAGGGTGTAACGGATCTTTGTACCCCAGCTGGGCATATCCGCCGGACCTCTGTCTCCTGTCTTCCAAATGCACCCACAGCCTGCGGAGAAGCCATACCCAGCCCGTAACCCCTCAATCACGAGACAATCCACACAGGTGTTGAGGGTTAACCATGCAGAGCTTAAACTGTTTATTACATTCCAAGACACAGTTTTACACACAGTTAGGGAAACTCTCTTTAGCCTTGCAGGGGGGGGGGGGGGAATGAGACAAGGACCAACCAAGGAGAACTGAACATTTGTACAATGAAACAGGCAGTCTTAATACATACCCCCTGCCGAGAGATGTCTCCAGCCCGACCATTGTCTGTCATGAATCCACACCCTTAGACACAGAAACAGGAGGGGGGGGGGGGGAAGAAGGGCTGTAGCATTACATTACAAAACACTTGGTTCTAAACTGTATACACATGCAATAAACATAATGCATACACGAAGGACAATATACAGTGGCTGTGTTTGCCACACTGCTCCCCCAGAAGCAAGCCGGCATACACAGTCTGATCCTAATGGATCGGCTTGGGGATGTCCGGGGAGTACTCACGGATTATTTGTCAATGTCTGTTTGCCTGGATAATTCGTCGGCGTTGCCGTTTTGCTTCCCAGGGCAGTAGTGGATGATAAAGTCAAAAGGCTGCAGCGCCAAACTCCAGTATCTTCTGGCCCATAGTCTGTCAGTAGGAGGCTTGCGCACAGTCCCCTCCAAAACGCATAGTGACAGTGGGTTCTGTCACATTTCTCCCCTTTTAAAAACAGACTAACGAGGTTCCTGACCCTCAACTGGTCTGGACCGGCGTTAGTCACAAACTTCCACCCCAGGCAACCAGGAAAAGTAAAAGTACGACTCTGGCGCTGGGGAGCAAAATTGCACATAGGGTCTCCCATGAATAAAAACAGCCGCTGCAGAGTGGGAACAACTGTCTGCACTCCTCTGATCCGGGGCTGGGTTGCAGATATTGGGGGGAGCTGAATAATCCTCTGCCCTGATGCCAGCGCTTCCGCTGGTAGGGAATGTAGGCTGGTAGGGCTATGCATTTGGGGAGAAAAAGGTACTTGCTTTTCTCCTGGTGTAGTTACCAGCCGCTGAGAAGGTATCTTGCAGGGACTGTCTCCCGGATTCTTCATCTCTGGTTCTGATGCTGGGCAGAGACCATCAGCGCTCTCTGCTGTAGCCAGCGCTTTTGCCGGGGGGATAAACACTGGGGTAGTGTCCAAGTGCTGGGGAAACGGCTCACTGAGGTCATCCCTCGGACTCCCTGGATCTAACTCTGAGGGTGGGCAGAGGCCAGCGGCACTCTGCCCGTAGCCAGCGCTTCTGCTGGGGGGATAACCACTGGGGTAGTGTCCAAGTGCTGGGGAAACGGCTCACTGAGGTCATCCCTCGGACTCCCTGGATCTAACTCTGAGGGTGGGCAGAGGCCAGCGGCACTCTGCCCTGTAGCCAGCGCTTCTGCTGGGGGGATGAACATTGGGGTAGTGTCCAATTGTTGGGGAGGGAGAATTGCTTCCTCTACTCCCGGTGGGGATATCTGCTGTTGGCAAAACAGCTCACACAGATCCTCTCTGACTCTCCGGATCCAACTCTTTTTCTGATGCTGGGCAGATGCCAGGGGCACTCTGCCCTGTAGCCAGCGCTTCTGCTGGGGCACCAGATGAGATACTCTGGACTTGCTGCTGATCACCATTTCCCAGCCTTCCAGTGCCTGTCTCAACTCCCCCTTCTGAGACCTTCATGCTATTAGCTTGTCTCGCTGCCTGGGGGACCTCCGGTGCGTTCCGGCATTCTAGCACTCGCAGTGCCCTCTGTATCATCGCTGCTTCTTCCATTGCAGTTAGTACGGGAAAACGCAGGGTCACCCCTGGCCCCATTTGCTTCTCATCTTTGTGACTGTCTGCTATTTCTCTCGGACAGTCCCATGCAATGGGAGCCATGCCAGGCTGCTGATCACTGTCAAACAGCCACTTGTAGGCAATCTCAAGCTCCCATTCCTGCTCAACCAGGAACTCCAATTCCTCCAGGTCACACGCCTCGTCGGGGAGGTCCATCACCTCATCTCGGAAATCCAGAATGTGTTCCAGCCGCCATTCCTCATCGCTCCCAAAGTCTGGGTCTCTGTACATTTTTTTATGGAGCAGCCCCACGCCGCCATAGCCAATGCCTTCTGTCGGGCTGCCATCTGCTGTACCTGGCCACAGTTTAGCTGCGAACCACCGGAGGGCTCTGTAGCTGGCGTCCAGTCTCATTTCCTCCTGGACCAATCTTCCGAGCTCCGTCTTCCCTTCATCTCGCGGTCGTTCCCTCAGGAACACCTCTCACGCACGGTACTGCGTCCAGTACATCTCTGTGGAGGAGGGAAGGATCTTCCCCTGATGGTGCCGCTCGTGGCTTAGTGCCTCATGCCAGAGTTGCCGGCGGATCACATCCTCCCAGCCGAGCCTGGTGTGCTCTGTCGCTGGTCCCTGATGGTGCTTCCGCATGCCTTGCAGCCTCCTCCCGAACTCCGCTCTCATGCTGGCTGGTCCCCGTATCACTCCTTGGCAGCTGCCCAGATCTTGAATCCTGGTGGTGGTTTGGATGTCCTGGACTGCAGGAGACATCCCACCGCTGCCAACCAATGTAACGGATCTTTGTACCCCAGCTGGGCATATCCGCCGGACCTCTGTCTCCTGTCTTCCAAACGCACCCACAGCCTGCGGAGAAGCCATACCCAGCCCGTAACCCCTCAATCACGAGACAATCCACACAGGTGTTGAGGGTTAACCATGCAGAGCTTAAACTGTTTATTACATTCCAAGACACAGTTTTAAACACAGTTAGGGAAACTCCCTTTAGCCTTGCGGGGGGGGGGGGGATGAGACAAGGACCAACCAAGGAGAACTGAACATTTGTACAATGAAACAGGCAGTCTTAATACACACCCCCTGCGGAGAGATATCTCCAGCCCGACCATTGTCTGTCATGAATCCACACCCTTAGACACAGAAACAGGAGGGGGGGGGGGGGGGAGAAGGGCTGTAGCATTACATTACAAAACACTTGGTTCTAAACTGTATACACATGCAATAAACATAATGCATACAGGAAGGACAATATACAGTGGCTGTGTTTGCCACACTGCTCCCCCAGAAGCAAGCCGGCATACACAGTCTGATCCTAATGGATCGTCTTGGGGATGTCCGGGGAGTACTCACGGATCATTTGTCAATGTCTGTTTGCCTGGATAATTCGTTGGCGTTGCCGTTTTGCTTCCCAGGGCAGTAGTGGATGATAAAGTCAAAAGGCTGCAGCGCCAAACTCCAGTATCTTCTGGCCCATAGTCTGTCGGTAGGAGGCTTGCGCACAGTCCCCTCCAAAACGCACAGTGACAGTGGGTTCTGTCACACTGTTCTGTCACACAGGGCAATCTTAGAAGAAAACCTGTTAGAGTCTGCAAAAGACTTGAGACTGGGGCGGAGGTTCACCTTCCAGCAGGGGAACGACCCTAAACATACAGCCAGAGCTACAATGAAATGGTTTAAATCAAAGCATATTCATGTGTTAGAATGGCCCAGTCAAAGTCCAGACCTAGATCCAATTGAGAATCGGTGGCAAGACTTGAAAATTGGAGTAAACTGGAGTGGACTGGAGTAAATGCGAGGAATGTTTGAGAGTTTAGGAGCCCAAAGGAATTGGTTTTTATACAACTGCTCCTCCTTCCTCTTTGATCTTCCTACATGCTAATGATGAAGGTCTGGTAAGCAGCCTCTTTAGAGCACTTTGTTTGGTGTTGTGTGCTATCACTTGACACAATCATCGGTGATGGGATCTTCAGTGTATGGACTCTTAAATATCATCAGAATATAATTTACTCAGCACTGCTTGTTTGGATTTTTACTATTAATCTTTCTGCTATCAACAGATTACTGCTAGCTGCTTTAGAGTGACATTTTATGGTTCTTTCAGATGGAGCGCAGATGTTATTTGTGTTAAGACTTGAAAATTGCTGTTCGTAGACACTCTCCATCCAATCTGACAGAGCTTGAGCTATTTTGCAAAGAAGAATGGGCAAAAATGTCCCTCTCTAGATGTGCAAAGCTGGTAGAGACATCCCCAAAAAGACTTGCATCTGTAATTACAGCCAAATTCTAGAAAGTATTGACTCAGGGGGCTGAATATAAATGCACGCCACACTTAGACGCCAAAAGATATTTATTTGTAAAATATGTTAAAAACCATTTATCATTTTCCTTCCACTTCACTATTATGTGCCACTTTGTGTCGGTCTATCACATAAAATCCCAATAAAATACATTTACGTTTTTGGTTGTAACATAACAAAATGTGGAAGATTTCAAGGGGTGTGAATACTTTCAAGGCATTGTATACGGAAATGAGGTGGCTCTACTGCATCAGATCATGTACTAGATACATGATCTGGCACTTCCAGGAAGGGGGTGTGTGCGCGCACTGCTGGGGACCCAGCCCTTTTTGTGATTAAACACAGCAGATGTCGATCAGCAGGTGCCAATGGATTACCGCCGGCATCTGCCAATCACCGGGGAATTCACACAGGACAGAGCCATGCCTATGTAAACAAGGCAGAGCTCTGTCATGTCAGTTAAGGAAGTAATGGATTTTCTTTCCCCGCTAAGCAGGGAATAAAATCCATTACCTAATAGAATAAATATCTTAATCACCGCAACTAAATATACAAAAAAATATATATAAAAAATTGTAATTTTAAAGTTGTGAATTGATTGCTGCCAATACTCCACACGTATATTCACCTCACTTTCAATAATATCAGTGTCAAATTAGTACAGTGCAATCATCTATCTCAATATTGCGATATATAAAAAATCACTAAATATGTGTACACATATAACCTCCATATATTTCACAATCTGTGACAAAATATAACTTGCTCAAGTGAAAATTCCAAATTCATATGCATTCATATGCACAAGATATATACCAGTGAATAAATAATATATATATAAAAAAAAAAAAGAGAGTCCAAAACGATGAAACCATCCAGTGAAAATAAATGAGTCCCAAAAGCGAGTGTTCTTGCCACCTCTGTGTATAACAATCAACTAAAAAGCAGGTGCTCATGTAATCCACCTCCAGTATTCACTAGCAGCTCACCTCCGGCTTTGACTCCTATTTCAGCAGAGAGTCAAAGTATAAAAAAGTATAAAATAGGCTCACTCACATTCTGCAGGAGCTGACAGGCAGCTGATTTTACCCTATGACCATTACTATTAGATGGTGGTAAGTCGGTGAATATTGCTTTATGCTGTATATAGCTGGCACGACTTGCAGTGCTGTTCGAAGTGAGTGAGCCTATTTTATACTTTTTTTATAATAAATCTGCCTTTACGGAGAGCACTAGATGGTATGTCTTTTGTTTTATATGGCCGAGTAATATACAAGCACCGCATTAAGGAGAGAGTGGGTTTCTGAAATACCCAGGAACATCCATTCATTCACATACGTTTTAGACTATATATTTTATTTTTTTTACATTATTTATTCACTGGTATATATCTTGTGCATATGAATGCATGTGAATTTGAAGTTTTAACTTGAGCAAGTATTGCTCAAGTCATTTTGTCACAGATTGTGAAATGTATGGAGGTTATATGTGTACACATATTTAGTGATTTTTTTTATATATATGACACAATATTGAGATAGTTGATTGCGCTGTAGTAATTTGACACTGATAAAATCCATTACTTGCCTTAGTAAAAGCACCTCACACAGTACACCACAACACTGTTAACTATATTAAATGTATTAGTGTCACTGGTTCTCAAAAAATGTCAAAAGTGTCAGTTAGTGTTTGAATGTCCACTGCAATATCACAGTCCTGCTATAAGTCACTGATCACCGCCATTACTAGTAAAAAAAAATTTAAAAAAATAATGATACCAGTATACTGTATATACCATAGTTTGCAGGTGCTTTAACTTTTGCGCAAACCAATCATTATATGCTAAATGGTATTTTTTTTTACCCAAAACATGTTACAGAATACATATTGGCCTAATTTTGTCAAGAAATTAGATTTTTTACATTTTTTTTATTGGATATGTTTTATTTTTTTTTCAAAATTGTCGGTTTTTTGTTTCTAGCGCAAAAAATAAAAAATGCAGTGGTAATCAATTGTAGCAATATTTCCAGGCATTGGGCCTGATGTGGGTCTGCCATGGTTACCGTTACCACCAACAGCACATTTAAGCTTGTTTCCCAAGTGTGAGATCTGAGACAATGAACAGTCCGGCATCTTTGGTTTTTAGTTTTATTGTAGGAACTTGGATGGGAGAAGGGAATGAGTGGGATACTCCTCTGGCTCAACTAGGTACAAATCTGGGACACTTGAGGAAAATGCCGCCTAGCGCTGTCTTGGCACTGGCTGAATGCCGACCAACGCTTACTGGCGCTTGTAAACCTGATTTGCGGTCTGTGAACTGAAACTTGACTTCTATTGCTTCCTCACAGCTCAAAAGTCCTGTTCACTGCTCCCTGTAGTCCTCTGCAACACTTAACACTTTACACTTCAGGGCCCAACCACTGGCACCCCTTTTACTCTTCAGGGTAATCTCTGGCACCCCCTTTCTATATTCCTGTACCGGCTAGCTAGCTCCTGGATCCCTCTGACCTTCTCCAGAGTGGTCCCCTCTCCTAGGCAGACCCCAGGGGCAGTTTGCAGTACTCATGACTCAGAATACTTTCCTGAAACTCGACCCCAACGCTCCACTGGTCCTCCGCACACCTGGATCCTTCTCTGCAGCTCAGCTCAGCCCTGTGTCCACTCAGGCCAGCCGCCTGGGACACCCGATACTTCCTGACAGGATAGACAGCCATCATCTCCCTCCTGGGACTCTGCTTCCCACCAAAGACAATCTGTCATGTGCTCCCCACAGACTTATATCCCCTCCCAGAGTGCTGTGCAGCAGAATCTGCCCTTCCAGGATGGATATAAGCCCTGGTGTGCTATTGGTCAGGTTTCCTCCACTGCCCAATGACAGCCCTCATTGGGATACAGTGGGGAGACTCCCCAACACAACAGGCACACCTGGGAACACATGCCAGCCTAGCTGAAAACATGGCCCTGCTGATAAGCAGACAAGGCCCACTATACTTTACCTAGCACCTACATTGGAGGGTGCTACACAATTATCACCAAAATAAATCTCTATTTGTGGAACAAAAAAGGACATAAATGTTGTTTGGGTGAAGTGTGACATAACTGCACAATTGTATAGTTGGCTATACTTATTCTATGGATCACAGGAGTGCAGTTCATTTTGCACTCCTGTGACCCATTTTGGCTACTTAGCTGGTCCAGGTTCAGGAAAGAACGGCAGCTAGCTAGGCCTTTTAGAATGCCACTGAGAGCCTGAGCTAGCCACTCCTGCCCTCTCCCTCCACAGCCCAGCACTCCAGTGGGTGCTGGAGGAGCAGAGCAGAGAGCCAGTGAGTGGCAGTCACCGCTCTCTGCTTGGAACCAAAGGGGAGAACTGAGCAATCATCAGTGTTTAATCGCTTTGTTCTCGGGGTAGAGCCAGCGGTGGACAGTTGCAGCTGGGATCGGTGCTGCAGCCATCTAGGGGAGTATGATTTTTTTTTGCTATTTCCATAATTCTCTTTTAAGAAACCTGAGATTGGGCAAAAGTACACTTTCACCATCAGGGAAGCAACCTTACATCATACATCTCAACTGTCCCTCATTTGAATGAACTGTCCAATTTTTGAAGCCAGATCCCCCTGTCCCTCTTTCCTTCTCAGTTGTCCCTCTCTTTTGGAAAGATGTATAGGCCTATCTAAGAAGTTAAATTACTTAATGGTTTAGCCAATTATTTTTTATTTTTGTTTATTAACTCTTTATGTGCCATGTAAGGGGGGGCATGGCAGGGAGTGTGTCCATTTCCTATGCACCGTGGGCTATAAGGTGTTCCTTTTTTCATCTCAGTTGAGAGGTATGCTTAAATGCGAATCTAAAACCAAACTGTTGTGGTTTAAAAACAAAATCCTAAAGGGCTTGGAATGACCCATTCAACACCCACATATCAATTAAACTGAGATTCTGTGGCAAGACTTTAAAATTCCTGCTCATATATGGTCCCTTTTCAACCTAACAGAGCGATTTTGTCAAGAATAATTGGAAAAAACTGCAGTAATTGCAGCCAAAGGTGATTCTAGGTTTTGATTCAGGGGGATAAATCATGATGGGAACATAAAATTACTGTTTTACTTTTTTTTCCTATTACCTTTTATGTTACAATAAAATATATGCATCTATAACAGTCTGAGAGCGGTTACGTAGCACCCTGGGTTCTCATCCATACAGGTTGAGGGTTTCCAGGTTGTGGGTTTGGTACAGAGAAAACTGGTTGTTCAGTGTTCCCTGGAATTAGTCATGATATACAGTGCCTTGCGAAAAGTATTCGGCCCCCTTGAACTTTGCGACCCTTTGCCACATTTCAGGCTTCAAACATAAAGATATAAAACTGTAATTTTTTATGAAGAATCAACAACAAGTGGGACACAATCATGAAGTGGAACGAAATTTATTGGATATTTCAAACTTTAACAAATAAAAAACTGAAAAATTGGGCGTGCAAAATTATTCAGCCCCTTTACTTTCAGTGCAGCAAACTCTCTCCAAAAGTTCAGTGAGGATCTCTGAATGATCCAATGTTGACCTAAATGACTAATGATGATAAATAGAATCCACCTGTGTGTAATCAAGTCTCCGTATAAATGCACCTGCACTGTGATAGTCTCAGAGGTCCGTTTAAAGCGCAGAGAGCATCATGAAGAACAAGGAACACACCAGGCAGGTCCGAGATACTGTTGTGGAGAAGTTTAAAGCCGGATTTGGATACAAAAAGATTTCCCAAGCTTTAAACATCCCAAGGAGCACTGTGCAAGCGATAATATTGAAATGGAAGGAGTATCAGACCACTGCAAATCTACGAAGACCTGGCCGTCCCTCTAAACTTTCAGCTCATACAAGGAGAAGACTGATCAGAGATGCAGCCAAGAGGCCCATGATCACTCTGGATGAACTGCAGAGATCTACAGCTGTGGTGGGAGACTCTGTCCATAGAACAACAATCAGTAGTATACTGCACAAATCTGGCCTTTATGGAAGAGTGGCAAGAAGAAAGCCATTTCTTAAAGATATCCATAAAAAGTGTTGTTTAAAGTTTGCCACAAGCCACCTGGGAGACACACCAAACATGTGGAAGAAGGTGCTCTGGTCAGATGAAACCAAAATCGAACTTTTTGGCAACAATGCAAAACGTTATGTTTGGCGTAAAAGCAACACAGCTCATCACCCTGAACACACCATCCCCACTGTCAAACATGGTGGTGGCAGCATCATGGTTTGGGCCTGCTTTTCTTCAGCAGGGACAGGGAAGATGGTTAAAATTGATGGGAAGATGGATGGAGCCAAATACAGGACCATTCTGAAAGAAAACCTGATGGAGTCTGCAAAAGACCTGAGACTGGGACGGAGATTTGTCTTCCAACAAGACAATGATCGAAAACATAAAGCAAAATCTACAATGGAATGGTTCACAAATAAACATATCCAGGTGTTAGAATGGCCAAGTCAAAGTCCAGACCTAAATCCAATCGAGAATCTGTGGAAAGAACTGAAAACTGCTGTTCAAAAACGCTCTCCATCCAACCTCACTGAGCTCGAGCTGTTTTGCAAGGAGGAATGGGCAAAAATGTCAGTCTCTCGATGTGCAAAACTGATAGAGACATACCCCAAGCGACTTACAGCTGTAATTACAGCAAAAGGTGGCGCTACAAAGTATTAACTTAAGGGGGCTGAATAATATTGCACGCTCAATTTTTCAGGTTTTTATTTGTTAAAAAAGTTTGAAATATCCAATAAATTGCGCTCCACTTCATGATTGTGTCCCACTTGTTGTTGATTCTTCACAAAAAAATTACAGTTTTATATCTTTATGTTTGAAGCCTGAAATGTGGAAAAAGGTCGAAAAGTTCAAGGGGTCAAGGGGGAGACTCCAATTTTGGGTCGGGTTTTGCCAGTTACCAGCACACTGACTGTGCAGGTGTGCACAAGATCAGTGTAAGGAAGATGACTAGAGTTCAGGGCTCAAGCCAGGACAGAGGGGGATCAGAGCCCAGAGGTCAAAGTGGGAGCCAATGCAGCAGTAAACTCTGAGGTATACAGAACATTTTGAGTTCTGTCTGGAGGACAGAGACAAGGTCTAAGCCTGAGGGCCAAAGCAGCATGGCTACAACATGAAAGCCAGGGGTCTGAAGTATTTGCTTATGGCAGAGAGATGCTAAACAACCTCTGCATTGGTAACCCTTTTGTGTTTTTGTGAGCTTTCTTTTAAATAAAAATGTCCAAAAATGTAACACCAGAATATGAGGAAAGGTCTAATGCGGGTGAAAATAATGTAAAGCACTGTATGTGGGTTTCTCTTCTGTGAAAAGACGAACTATATTTTAATGTCTCAATACCTGACCTTTACAAGCATTTGGAAACCATGCAGGTTTCAGACGCAGACTGGGATACTGTCATAATCAAGGATCACTTTGCTTAACCTTTTGTTCGTAGTTTCACAGCCTAATCACCAAACGCTTACATTAGTAAAATTATAACTGATCTACAAGGTCTTTCAAAAAATGTGTTGCCAATCCAAGCCCACTTTACAACTGATTCAGTATTGTGTTTTGTCATTCTTTGTGTTTCTAGAAACGAGCCAAATTGTAATTAATTATAAAGCCAGTCTGGTTAATCATTTCCAAATAGGATGCAAAAATGGTATAAATGTCTGCCTTTCCCTTAGCTGATTTAGGCTTCTAAGAGAACCTCCAAAAAACATTTGCCACCATGAAGTGGGCCACTCTGATTTGTCTGTTTATTCTCTCCATAACAACGGAGTCAAGACACTTACAAAAGCGACATCATGGTAAGCAAGAATTTTTAGAACAGCAATCTTTATGTCCATACAAATGTGCTAAGTAGGTTTGAGTGTTTTTCTGTCTGTTTCTTCTCTTTTAATAACTGAGGAAGATGAGGTCTGTTGGGCATACAAATATCGGTACGGTACGGTTAACAGCAAACACGCACATCATAGGTTGAACTGGATGGACTGATGTCTTTTTTCAACCTCACTAACTATGTAACTATGTAATATATTTATCTGTCCTTTGTATTTTTCTTGCTGTCAAGATGGCCCATCCCTCATTTTACAAAGACCAATAATTGTTTATAAGTTCCCCTAAATGAATTATGTCCCCTTACCGTCTGGTCTAGTGACAGCTTTAATCTAAACAGGAAGTGAGGGTGAATATCCCCAACAAGGACACAACAACAGCAATAAAAATCACTACTTTATTGAAAATAAACATGCTCTGAAGTTACATTTTTTGTGACTGCTATGCTTATGTGTTTCCTATGCATTACATTTTTTATCTGTTTTTTTAGAAGAACATCCACGGATAATAAACGATATTGTAAAGACAGTGGGAAAACCAGCTGTTGAAAAATTGTAAGTATTCAATTTATATAATGTGTTTTATTGTTCTGTAAACACTTTGAAAATTGCATAAAATGCAAACTTCTAGATAAAACTGTTTTCAAAATTTTATAGTAGAACTATAGGCATTTTTTTTTTATTTTGGATAGAGGGAGGGAGGAATAAAACTCCTTTTGGCCATCTATGTGCCATTGAGGAGATTTACCTTCACTTCCTGTTTTATAACCAAAACAAGAAGTGAGAAGAAATCCCTCCAAAATAAGGTAATCCTTTGAGGACCCCCAGGCCATCAGAACTAGTGTCCCCATCGAAAGATTTCCCTTCTATTGCTATTACAAAATTTGGGATTTCCTTTCACTTTTACTAACGGTAAACATGACAAATAGAGGGTGAATCTCGCTAATGGGGGCACAGACAGCAATAAAAACTCCCAGGTGTTCTACTGCCTCTCCATTCTGTTCAAAACTAAAGTAAAAGTTTTACCTTTAGTTATACTTTAAGGCTTGGTTATTATTAAAGTGATGATTTCTAATAGATTTCTTTTTTTTCCACTTCCTCATTATTCTTTTGTTGCCTGGCTTGGTATGTCTAAATAAGGTTGAGCTATAAAAATTGTAGGCAAGGAAGAAGTTGGTGTTCTAGTAGAAACAAATAGATATTGGATTATTATTTTTTTCAAATAGATATCGGATTATTATTATTTACCATTTCTATAGTTTAATCATCTCCCATAAACCTACAAAATGTAACAGTTAATACACATGCATAACACGTTTCCATTATTAGTATGTAAATCTGTACGTGAAAACATACATAATTAAGCTATAGCAGGATACAGTATTCAGAACAAACAAAGATAAACTGGAATATTTCCTAAATACTTAGAATTAATTGGATGCAGCCATTTTCAGGCATTAGTGGTTTTCATTATCCTTCTGATACAGTGAGGGTAACTGGTGTCTGGATGATGGTGGATATGGCAGGGCTTTGTGTACAAGGCCTCTTCATTTTAGTGGCTCCATAACATATTCCTGTTTACAGCTACATTTTAAAGACAGATGTTGACACACAATGATTAGAATGAATATGTATTTACTATGCTGCTATGTCTTACAGAGTGTTGGTGATGGTGGCACAGGATTTTGAAAAATGCTCACTGGATGAACATCTGAAAGTCCAGGCAAAAATTATGGAGGCTGTTGATAACTGCGAAAAACATCCAGAGGAAGCTGAGTGTAAAAAACCAGCGGTAAGCTCTCCTTGGCTCCTTCCCCGCAAGCTTTACATAATAATATAACAGACATTTTTAAGTTGCAGTGGTGCAGAATACAGGGATCAAGAGTATGTAACACACATTGTGCAGGGTTTAACAGTATGTAACACACGGAGTCCAGGGTCAAGAGTTTGTAAAGCACAAAGTGCAGGGGGTCAAGGGATCATAATGACAAATTGCAGGGGTTAAAAGTGCATAGCACAGTATTTAGGGGTCAGGAATACATAGCGTACAGGCCAGTATACACAGTAGGACCAAAAACAACCCTCTTCTCTCAGTACAAATGTCCCCCCTCAGTACAAATTCTCCCCTAAATGCCCCCAGCAGTGGTGTATTTAGGTTTTGTGCTGCCCTAGGCCTGACTAAACTTGTGATCCCCCTAATTTAAATATGACGCACCCCTTCCTGTAAAGGCCACACCTCTTCCTGTTTATGACCCGCCCTGTCATCTGTAAACCACAGACCACAACCACAGTCTATCAGTGCCCATCAGTGTAGCCTCATCAGTTCCCAGAAGGTCAGCCTCAGCAGTGCCCATCATCATACCATCATATCATACCATATCAAACCAGGACGTAGCAGTGTGACTGCTTTATGGGGGTGCCAGACTGATTTGCCTCCTGGACCCTGCCCTCCAGCCCAATTTGCCCTATAAGACTGGCACTATACTAAAAGTGTGTAGCGCAAGCCGTCAGGGACTCTTTTTAGTGGGGGAGGAGGCTGTTTTTTTCTCATGCGTGGTGCAGCTTTTTTGCTGCCCCCCTGCAAAGTGCTGCCCTAGGCCTGGGCCTTGTTGGCCTAGGCCACGATAAAGCACTGGCCCCCAGTACAGATCTTTCCCCAAAAATCCCTCCCAGTAGAGAGCTCTTTTTGCGCAAATCATCCTCAGCAAAGGATCCCCTTCCCCCCAAGTTTCTTTTATTACAGACCTCCCCACCAATACAGACCTCTCTCCCCCCCAGTACAGACCTTTTTCTCCCCAGTACAGACCTCTCCTCCCCCAGTACAGACCACAAGAGACCCCTCCCCCAAATTTCACTTACCAGACCTCAGATACAATGGAAGGGCACAGTGAAGGGGTAGTCCTTGGCAGTGTCACTTGACACTGTGCATCAAAGCTAAGGAGGAGCTTACAGGGCCCTCAGCTCTGTACATTCACTGTGTCTGAGGTTTCGATTAAGCCAATGTCTGCAGTGCAAATGGCGGAACATAAAATAAAAAAGTCAGGTGGTCACAGAACCAGAGCCCTGAGCTAGTGACATCTCTGCACTTCACCACTGGGCAGCTGAAGACAACTTTGGGGATGTTTGTTTTACCAGGGACAGACCCCTCAAAATAGGGACTATCTCCTAAAAATTGGGGACAAATAGCAACTTTAACTTAAAGTGTATTTAAAGTCCAAACTTTGGAAGAGCCTTCTCTGAGTTTGAAGGCTGAGAGAGATCTGTCTCATCCTTACTGCATCTCCCTGCAGCAACCTACCACATCCTACCATGTCATTACTGCTCTCCCTGCAGCAACAAATCATTGGTATATTCAATTTCTTTTTAATTAAATAGTTTCTTACTGTGTTTTTTTGCTTTCTTGTAATGTTCTCCATGAGTTCCCAAACTTCTTTATTTTCCCTGCCAGCTTCTACCAGTTTTCTAGAATAGACTGTGCATACCTACCCATGCGTGAGATTTCACAAAATCCTCCTGTAATTTCTATGTAACACATCCCAGGAGGCACTTCACGCAATCTTGCCTGTGCATCAGGCCTCGCTAAGTCCTCCTGGCCCAGGCCAGGATTTAAGAAAAAAAATGTAAAAAAAAAATAAACTTTTTAAATACATTTTTTTTGGGCAAATGTGTAAGAAAGAGGGGAAAAGAGGCACTAGAGGGGACCTTCCTGAAATGAGTAAAATTTTGCTTTAAGAAAACATATTTGAACATAATTTATAAACCAGAGCTTAGTGTCCCTTTTAGTGTGATGCTAAATTGGGTTCCTTATATAAAAGCACTGACCCACTAATACTGACATCATACCCTTTAATGATCCTAGACCTTTCTACTATATTTTAGAGGCTTATTCTACTCATACCTAATGCACAAGTGGTGGAAATCACTAATTAAACAACAGTCTTCACTGTTTTATAAATAGATTGCGACATGTGCTTTCATATAGTCATTGCAGGGTTAAATTACAATTGCCCCCCTTCCCCACCTAACATTAGCCCTTAACCATGGGCCACATTTCCTTAAAAATCCCCAACTGCATGTGTGTGTTAGACCCCTTTCACATGGTAAGGACTCCTTTGAGAGCAGCAGGGGATCAGTCTGCTGATCAGAGCCATGATCTGCTCTATGGGAGTAAATGGACTCCGCTGTCTGTTTACACCAGCCGGTCCATGGAGGTGAATAGACCATCAGGGGAACATGATCGTACCCTTCATGTGAAAGGGGCCTAAAACTGCCTTCTTTAATTGTGTGTGTGTCTCTTGTGTCTGCAGATTGAACTGTATCATGACATAGTTTGCAAAGAAGAAGACATAGACCAGCTCTACCCCTGGACTACAGAGTGTTGTGGCAAAGCGGAGGAAGAGAGGACCAAGTGCTTTTATGAGCATAGAGAAGTTAAAGTTGAGGAATATAAGATACCAAATATTGAAGAATCCTGCAAAGAACACCAAGAGCACCCACAACGTGCCTTCTCTTAGTGAGTTTATTTTAGTATTTTATATATACCATTGTACTTGTAAAGCCCAATTGCCCACCACGTGTTATGATTTGTCATGATTTGACTTTTTTTTTGGAAATGCCTAGAAATAACTTTGTCCTATCATGGAAGCCTAATAAATATGTATGGTGCCATGATTTGCCACTAGAAAAGGAAATTTATGGTGTGTATTGATACAATTTTCCTAAATGTCCAATTTAATTTTCACCTTCCTCTGGATCAACTGTGGGTATAGGATTGTGTATATGGGATTGTATGATTGTTTTTTTTATTGGTTGAACTAGATGGACTTGTGTCTTTTTTCAACCTGACTAACTATGTAACTATGTAAGTCTCATACTTTTTTAACCTCTTTACAGCCCATTCAGACTGGCGCGACACGACTTTGTGGGGCAACCTGTGAAGTCGCGGTGCATAGCTTGCACTGCGACTTCGGCGCGACTTGCACGGACTTCATATAATTGAAGTCAATGCAAGTCGCCTCCAGGTCGCCTCAAAGTAGTACAGGAGCCTTTTTCTAAGTCGGAGCGACTTGTGTCGCTCCTATTAGAATGGGTCCTGTACTACTCAATGGCGAGCGACCGACCGCGACTTGTCAGGCTAGTCTGAATGGACTCTTAGAGTTATGTATCCCTTCATGTTATGATTTGGGGCTGTTTTTTGTTTTATTTCTAAAAAAATAATCTTTTCTCATAGTGATGTCTGCCTTTATATTACAGTGGTCTTTGCTGGCAGAATTGAGTAACAGCCACACCTGTCATCACAAATGTCCTTACACAGACCTCTATTATAGAGAAGGTTAGGAGGTGTGTCTGACCATATCTGTGTGAATTACTGTGAGCACTGGGTCATTTCTAGTGCCTATTGGACAACACAGTTCTTCTTAAACTGGGCATGGATGGTTAGGCACTGATGTTGGGAGAGAAGGCCTGGCTTGCAGTCTGTACTCTAATTTATCCCAAAGGTGTTCTATCGGGTTGAGGTCAGGACTGTGCATGGCAGTCAAGTTCCTCCACCCCAAACACATTAATCCATGTCTTTATGAACCTTGCTTTGTGCAATGGTGCACAGTCATGTTGGAACAGAAAGGAGCCAACCTCAAACTGTTCCCACAAAGTTGAAAACATGAAACTGTCCAAAATTTCTTGGTATGCTGATGCCTTAAGAGTTCCCTTCACTGGAACTAAGGAGCCAAGCCCAACCCCTGAAAAACAACCCCACACCATAATCCCCCCTCCACCAAATGATTTGGACCAGTGCCCAAAGCAAGGTCCATAAAGACATGGATGAGTGAGTTTGGGGTGAAGGAATTTGACTGTCCTGCACAGAGCCCTGACCTCAACCCGATAGAACACCTTTGGGATGAAATAGAGCGGAGACTGCAAGCTAGGCCTCTCCAAAATCAGTGTCTGACCTCAGAAATCCGCTTCTGGAAGAATGGTCAAACATTCCCATAGACACTCCTAAACCTTGTGGACAGCCTTCCCAGAAAAGTTGAAGCTGTTATAGCTGCAAAGGGCCAACTCAATATTGAACCCTACGCTCTAAGACTGGGATGCCATTAAAATTAATTTGCGTGTAAAGGCAGGTGCCCCAATACTTTTGACAATAAAGTGTATGTGAACCTGACCTAAGACAGGAAGTGTGTTACTGGTTGGATCACCGGGTGAAAGTAAGGGAAAAAAAACCTAATACAAGAAAACAAATGCAGCCATCACATCTAAGGATCGCTAAGCTACAATATATTATATATATTTTTTTGGGTTCAATACTGCTTTAAAGTAAAGTTGCTTTTAAATCTGCTCACTGTTTTGCCCTCTTTTACACTAAATGGTGGAAGTATACCTGTGATCATGTCAAACATACAATACCTGCGCAGGAAAATTTGAAAAAAAAAAAAAAAATAGAGCTTCTTCTGACATGTTCAGCTCACTTTGCTTTTCTTCATACTTTAGTATATCAGGCTGGCAGGATTTACACTTGCATTTATTTTTTTTTTTCAAATACATTTTATTAAAAGAATTCACCATTACAATGTATAGAACTTTGACAAAAGTCAGGATTTGCGTTTTTTATAATTCGCAAGGAACATGTTAATAGGCTAAAATGAGAGAGACAATATAACAAACATGTTGCACACTTGCATTTTTATATGTGACTTTAGAATTCATCTATCACCGACTTGATCACAATAAAGTCTTACTTGACTGCTTTTGGCACTGCTGTACTAACCAGTAACAAAGTCCCTATACAGCATGTTTGTGTGGCATTATGCTCAGTACATTCATTCAGGATTTGTAATGATTCTATTTTTTTTACATTTCAGCTACCTCTCCAATATTGCTAAAAGACATTCAAAACTCTATCCACCAGCTGTTCTGGGTTTTGCTTTCCAATACAATGAAATCACTACTGAATGTTGTGCTGCAGAAGACAAAGCCAAGTGCTTTGGTGAACGGGTATGCCATTAAACTTCTTGAAATTAAACAATGTTATTGCACATGTAGGCTTCCTTCGTACGGGGCGATTACATTTGTGTCCCATGTGTGTTTACCTGCATGGGGATACACAGATGTTTCTGCACCCTGTGCCGAGTAATCCCATTCTTGTCTATTGGACACAGCGGCTGCATGGACACAGCTGCCATATGACACCAGTGGGTGCGGGTCCCCAAATGCACGTGCACGGTTATCACATAGGGAGCAGCGCTGTGTCCGTGCAGTTGCTGCGCCCCAAGACAGCTATGGGTCTGCTGGCACGGGGGTTTGCATGCAACACCTGCGCATCCCCATGCTGGTAAAACAGAGCCTCGCCCCGGGACGTGGATGTTATGGCCTGGTGTGAACTAAGCCTTAAAGTGTATGTCTGAGAAAAATAATTAAAAAAAACATATGTAGTACAGATCTGCAATATATACACAATTGCACATGTTTTATTATTTTAAAAAAAATGCATCAAGTACAGAAAATGGCTTGTGGATTGCCAGAAACCCAGTGATTTCCTAATATCCTGTTGTTGGCTGACAGCACAATGCTTCTGCTGCATTGAATTCAGTGGCAGTGTTGTCAGTCCTGCCCAATTCTCTTCTGCTGGATTACTAAACTCCAGTAGTCCGCAGGCAGAACAAATAGTACTGTTTTGGATTTCAGCATAACAAAGGCCTTGGGCTGTCATCTGCAACAGTAAGTTGACACTTTGGTGAACGGGTATGCCATGAAACTTCTTGAAATTAAACAATGTTATTGCACATGTAGGCTTCCTTCATACGGGGCGATTACATTTGTGTCCCATGCGTATGCACCAAGTGTCCCATTCATCCATAGGTGCATACTGCTCTAAATCTTAGTATTGATCGGTGCCTCCTATGCCTCCCAGATTGCTTTTGCCTGCGTTTAGATGTTCCTACTTTATTGTAGTTGTAAACGCTTACATATACCTAGTGAAGTGAACAGGCTGATACACAGCGATGAAACACATCCTCCTACATAAGTTGTACCTGTTATCTGCCACCCTCTCTTTCTACAGCCATTTAAAGTCAGAGCTTTAGGAGACAGGGTGGGGAACTGACATCACACACACTGCACAGCACAGAGAGGAGAGCTGAGTGTACCCTGAGACCTGAGTGGAGGGAATGGACACACCTCAGGGAAACATGCACAGCTGAGGCTGTCAATCACCCGCTGTGTGCTGGAGGGAAGGAGGGGGGGGGGCAGGGCCTTGGCATCACATACCTCCTAACCTTTTGAGATAGAAGCGAGGGACACCTATTAGCAAAAGTGTGTAGTCATAGGACACACCCCCTGCCACACCCAATTAAAGGAGAATTATACAAAAAAATGATTAGTTAAACCCACAAGCGGTTTTTTTTTTATACCACTATTATTCCTTTTTATTGGCTTTTGACATTTACAAATGTAGCAATTTAGAAATTGGATAAAGGTTTAGCACTGGGAAACCCTTTTTGATAGATAAGCAATGTGTTTTATATACAACTATATAGATCAGACCAAAATAAAGGACAAAGGAGGAGGAAAAAGGGACATAGGGACTTTGTTCCAAATCAGGGAGAGTCCCTCAAATTAGGGACAATTGGGAGCTATGGCATTAGCATAAACTGTGAAATGTAACTCATGCAGATAGCAGAAAAAGGAGAGAGCAGACAGGAAGACATGCTATAGATTGAGGCAAGTATACACGATAGAATGATATACTTTGTTCATTTTTTATTTCAGAGGTTTAAATCCACTTTGCATTTGCGTGCGATTAGCCACATTTGGAGTGCCTAATCAGATCAGACATACAGAATTCTGTTTTCTGTAAACACAGCTAATCTGACTTCACCTAAATGCACGTAAAAGCACAGTTTGAATGGCCAATTAAAAACTCATTACATGCATTTACTGTTTATGCATTTAGAAAAGTCCTCTGAATTATATAAATGCAGGTTTGACACTGAATGAGAACAAAATGCATAATAAGTTTTATTACCTCAAAAGAAAAACTATTACAGGGAATCTACAAAGGTTTGGGGACAATTTCTTTTTTTTTTTTTTTTTTAACATTTATTCTTTAAAATTGATGTTTTAAATGTTTTATTTTTCTATATGTGTGAATAATCAGTGAAACCTCCACTTCCTTTGAATGTGATACAAAATAATATATATGTAAATACTCTAAATTCAACACAAAATCAATATAAATTTTCAGTTGCAGCTGTGCGCTCCTTATTGATTTCAGCACACTAAAAACAAAAATCAATTGTATCCTGTATAGTGCAGTGCAACAGAACAATTATGTGATAAATTCCTGGAAATCAAATATAACTCAATATTAATTTGTGAAAAATAGAACCAGTCCTTTCAGAACACCATTATATAAATAAGAGTCCATAAACAGACGTGTTCCTCCACCAACAGTGCTCTTCAATCGATGGTATTGTGAAAGGACTAGTTCTATTTTTCACAAATAAATATTGAGTTATATTTGATTTGGAGGAATTCTTTACAAAATTGTTCTTTTGCGCTGCACTATACAGGTTCCAATTATTTTTCTATATGTATACAATCGTTTTACATATAAATATTTAATACGTGGCAAGCGACTCCCAGAATCCAATGAGTTAGCTGTAGATAGTCTGGCAGTAGCTTATGTTTTCTCACGCTTTGTTTAAAACCTTGGGCAAAGACATCTGATAAGGGATGAGTCACTGCAAAGGCTCGTTTGTCTTTCAGCTTGAGCTAGGCAGCACTGTAAACAACAGATAAATACAAGCAGTGGATATAGTATATAATATGCAAAAATATACCTTCTGCTATTTCTTTATGTGTCTGCTTTGTGCTTGTATATGTGTATATATATATATTTTTTTTTTTTTATGTTTGAAACAATACTTTCTTTTGCAGATGCCCCAGGTAAAAAAACTAACAAACTATGTTGAGGATAAACAGAAACAGAAATGCCGTGTTATTAAAGAATTTCCAGAAAGAGTTTCTCAAGCACTGTAAGTATCTATTCCCAATCCAGGAAATATATGTAGGGGAAATGTGGAGAGCTTTATTTTTATCTTTAGCGCCTTACCGCTCGCCCATTTCCATCTTTGACAGCTCAATCTCTGTGCTGGGAGCATGCAGTGAGCGCGCTCTCAGCACAGAAACCTATGCTGTCCATAGAGGGATATGTGGGCCATGTGGGTGTTAATACCCATCTTTGGGCCACTGCTCATATAACTATATACATGCCAGAGTACCTTCATCACTATGTTGCTATAAATTTACCCTGACCTCTATTCTTTTGGTTGGGGAGGGGGGAACAAGCAGCTGACCTTGCTAGCTCAGCAAGAACAGCACAGATCGGAATGGGACCGAGTGTTACCTGCACTTTGTCCCCTGTGGGATTCACGAATGATTTTTAAGGTGGGTGTGATACTTCTTCCTTAAAATCCCTGTCAGGTTATTTCTTATGTCTGTGTCCAATCGGAAAGAATTACCTTTAGTTTCTGCTCTGAAGACGCAACAGGAAGTAAGAGGAAATTTCTCCAAAGTGAAGGGAATTGCCCCTGAGACAGTTTTCACAGAAACATTTGTTCAGTGGCATCTTAAGAGCATTATAGGCCCCCGGGCAATGCAGTACACTGGGGCCCCGCCTGCAAAATCACCCACAAGAATAAACATGCTAATTATCATTAAGGCTATATTTATTGGTACAGCAGTGCCATGCTAATGACAGCTTCCAAGTTCCGCGGCTGAGTTCGGTTAACACACACACACAGACGGGAGTCAGACTCGACTGTCCTGTGTGTGCCTGTTCCTGTGGGGGCGGACAGGCATTCTGCAGTTGTGGGCTCCCCCTCCACGGCATATGTGGCCTGACAGCAACGCAGGGCCGACAGGCACTTGCCACCTGCTAAGTTCGGTGGCGGCATGCACATGGGAATCAGGACTAATGCTTGGCTGGGGCTGAGCCGCTGGGCAGGTGGGTCCCCCCGGGCAAGTGGGGCCCCCGGGCAACTGCCCAGCATGCCCATTCTGTAAGATGGCCCTGCATTTGTTCCCATTTAAAAATTTACCTTTGACTCTTGTTTTGGTGACAGCTGTAGAATTTTGGATTTTCTATCACTTTCATGCATGACAAATAGAGACAATGATGCTGATTTACTAAAGGAGCTGATCATTTTTCCACATTTCTTTTATGTGAATATTATCTCAGCTATCCAATCACATATAAAGCAAATTCCTATTTATCATGATTGGATAAATGAAGTGAGTAATTACATTTTATTGTGACAAATCTCAACTTCTTAAGGGACCATTCACACACCTTTTCAGTGCAGTGCATTGCGCTAACACGCATGTTACTGCAACACACGTTAACACACCTTACTTGCATTGCAGTGCAATTCATTTTTAATGGCAGCCCAACACATCAAGGCAACACAGTGTTGCAGAGATCCACCATGTTTTGTTATGTGCGACCGTTCATTGTGGGGCTCTGAGTTGCCAATATTGGTGAATGTCCGAATTTTGTGGATGTGTCCGTATGTTGGCAGCCCATATATGGGTGAAAAAAAGTGCTTTAACACAACGCACTAGGGCACCAAGGTCTAAATGGGGAGACAAACGACAATAAAAGCTTAACAGGGGTTTCTGACTGCATCAAAAGCAAACAAAAAAAGTTTTGGCTTTATATATACTTTAAGATTATTGTACAATATAAACAATATAATAACACAGTAATAAAAATGTTCTTTTATCAACTATTTCAACATTGATATTATTATAATGTTATTTCTGCTTACGAGTACAAGCCTTTTTTTCGATGCGGTAACTGCTTCTTTCTCATTTATCAGAACACTAGTTCAAGTCTCCCAAAGGTTTGGTAAGGCAAAATTTGAAGATGTGGAAAAAGTCACCATTGAAATTGCACATTTGAATGAAGATTGTTGCAAAGGAGATGCCGTGGAATGTATGATTGAAAGGGTAAGCCTGTGCACCAAACATTTTAATATCTCCTTCATCACATTTGGGCCTTCTTTACACTTGTGGTTAAGTGGTGGTAAAAATAGGTGGTTGACCTGTGTTACTATCACCCAAAGGCAGCTGTGGGGGTGAAGCAGGGGGGTGGGGTTAATACATATGCTTCGGCAAAAATGATTTCCCCTGTTGTGTTGGGCTGTATGGCAAACTAATGCAAAATATTCAAGTGGATGGGGCTGCGCCACAACCATTAGGCTTACAGTTGTGGCACAGTATGTCCATTGAAAAAAGTCCATTCAACTGTAAAAAAAAAAAAAAGAAAAAACAGGCATTCAGGAGGCTCTACTGCCACCCCCTTGCCACTCTGTAAAAAGCGACCCTCCTCAAAATGCTTTTCACAAATAGCCACAAGTGTACATGAGTCCTAAAACTTTTACCTAATACAGTAAGTAATTTGACATCTGATAAGGATACATGCCTATATCTCTCAAGCCTGTTTTTTTTTTTTCAATTCATTGGGGACAAGGTGTAATCAATAAATACGATGTTATCATGCATATGTATTTTATATCTTTGACAGATGGAAGCAACGGAACATATTTGTTTAGCTAAGGACAAATTATCAAGCACACTAAATGACTGTTGTGCTAAAGGTGTTTTAGAACGAACACCCTGTATTCTTGCCCTACCAAACGAGGAACCTGACTTGCCCCTGGAACTGAAAGAATATTATGAAGATGAACATGTGTGTGAGAAATATCAAAAAGAAAAGAGAAAATACCTTGCCCAGTAAGTATACCTTTTAATGTTTATACAATTGCCATCAAGTTGGGTGTCCTCCGAACTCTACCATAACCCAAACTCTGAACTTTTGCCTTTTTGTACTCCAATGAGCTTCGGGCTGGAAACTAACCTTACATCGTTTCAGATCTGTCAGTGACTACTTTAATATTACTTATATTATTCTCACAGTATTGCAAATGTGTGCTATATCAATCTTTTCATTTATTTGTTTTTGGACCACTTAATTCTGACAGGTTAAAGAAGAAAAATGATTGATTTTTTTTTCTGAAGTTAAAAAGTCTTAATACTGTTTTATATACTATAGCTATATTTATTTATTTATTTATTTATTTATTTATTCGAAAAGAAATGAAAAGAAAAAGAGCAAACAGAACAAACAATGCAGGCTCCAGATAAAAAATTGCCATAGTCATATTATAGTGTGAATACGTATGCGCTGCTATTTGCAGAACGTGATACAAACAATCTTAGTATCTATACTAATAATCAAGGGACAGAAAAAAGAAAGAAAAAGAAGAAAAATAAAGGATAAAGATAGAACAGCAGCAACTGTTATAATAGTGACCTCTAACACTAAGATACAACACTAATAGACAAAAAAAACTGTGCGCTTGTTCATAAACAATCCCTATATATGCTTAAAACAATTCATCTAATAAAATATTCAATTGTGCAATACACCATTCATGTGATGAAACATTCAGTAAGGATGGTGGAACCATACAAATTAAAAAGGGAAAAAAAAACAAAGTCCAAAAAATGTGCTCGTAAGTTCAATATCAACGTGTATGTGGTCAATCCACAAAAAGATTGTAATCATTCATCCAGCAATGTGTAACAATCCTTTAAAAATTGTGATGATAGGACAGAACCACCACCAGCAGGTGAAATCACTGCTCACCTTACAGAAAGACCAATTGGTCAAAACACGCTTAATCACCAGATAGCTCAAGGGAACTGATCTCTTCCACTGCAATGGTCTCCCTCCCTGGATCACCAGATAAATCCACCGATCAATCTCTGTGGGTTTTCACTTCCAATTTTTGTAAATCAAGTTTCCAGAAGGTTCTGCAGAAGGAAGAAGTGACGCAGCAGAGATAAGGAATCACACATGGCTCCCGCCGGGTTTCAAACTTTGGGGCTGCATTTCAAGAGAGGTTTCTTGGGTCCATCCTGAAGCGTTTCCTTTTTTTTCCATTTTTAATTTGTATGGTTCCACCATACTTTCTGAATGTTTCATCACATGAATGGTGTATTGCACAACTGATTATTTTATTGGATTAATTGTTTTAAGCATATATAGGGATTGTTTATGAACAAGAGCACTGATTTTTTGTCTATTATTGCCATAGTTATATTGACAAACAATCACAGTCCACCACTGAAAATTAACATAGTTTACCCTCATAGCATGCCCACTGTACTACAGAATAGGGCCAACATATCAGTATATAAACAAGAAGTTATTCATTACTGACCATATTGACAACAATATTAAATAAGTAGTCTGTCCACATCCATTGGGGAAAGCCCAGAGGTATCTAACCACAGGGGCCATAATTTCTTAAACTTGCCAGGGTGTCCTCTGTGTTGAAAAATATACTTTTCCAACCGTAGGGTATCCCCCATTTGGGTAGTCCATTCCAGGCCATAGGAGGGTCAGCCGCCTTTCAATGCCTGAATATAAGCTTATGGGCCTGGAAGAGACAATTGCCTGTTTAGGATTATCCTCAATTGGGAGGTCATTCAGAATATCTAATAAACATGGTTTATTGTCTGCCTGGATGTTGACCTGGAATACCCTATTAATGGTATTAAGGATACCTGTCCAGTAGAGATGTAACTTAGCACAGTGTCACTGTCTATATTTTTAATATATACTTATACACCATTTTTGTTTTCCCATGGACACCTTTAACAAAGGATACCCAGAGCATTATGAGTTCAGTAAAGGGGGACACGGCAGAATTTGTTTACTTATGAATACTTGTTGAGAGATGAGCACTATGTAATGATTTGGCGTCTCTCTCTCTCTGCAGTTGGGCAGGGAGGCAGAACCTTGATGCCCTGGGCTCACAGTAAGTGGGATGAATGATGATAGGTGTCATTCAGCCTGGAAAAGGAGTGGCATCAGGGAGTCTGCTGAAGACAACACTAGAGATCGGGTGGATATACAGTATCTCACAAAAGTGAGTACACCCCTCACATTTTTGTAAATATTTTATTATATCTTTTCATGTGACAGCACTGAAGAAATTACAATTTGCTACAATGTAAAGTAGTGAGTGTACAGCTTGTATAACAGTGTAAATTTGCTGTCCCCTAAAAATAACTCAACACACAGCCATTAATGTCTAAACCGCTGGCAACAAAAGTGAGTGTACCCCTAAGGTAAAATTGGGCCCAAAGTGTAAAAATTTTGTGTGGCCACCATTATTTTCCAGCACTGCCTTAACCTTCTTGGGCATAGAGTTCACCAGAGCTTCTCAGGTTGCCACTGGAGTCCTCTTCCACTCCTCCATGACGACATCACGGAGCTGGTGGATGTTAGAGACCTTGCGCTCCTTCAACTTCCGTTTGAGGATGCCCTACAGATGCTCAATAGGGTTTAGGTCTGGAGACATACTTGGCCAATCCATCACCTTTATCCTCAGCTTCTTTAGCAAAGCAGTGGTCATCTTGGAGGTGTGTTTGGGGTCGTTATCATATTGGAATACTGCCCTGAAGCCAGAGTCCCTGAAGGGAGGGAATCATGCTCTGCTTCAGTATGTCACAGTACTTGTTGGCATTCATGGTTCCCTCAAGGAACTGTAGCTCCCCAGTGACGGCAGCACTCATGCAGCCCCAGACCATGACACTACCATCACCATGCTTGACTGTAGGCAAGACAAATTTGTCTTTGTACTCCACACCTGGTTGCCGCCACACACGCTTGACACCATCTGAACCAAATAAGTTTATGTTGGTCTCATCAGACTACAGTACATGGTTCCAGTAATCCATGTCCTTAGTCTGCCTATCTTCAGCAAAACTTTTGCGGGCTTTCTTATGCATCATCTTAAGAAGAGGTTTCCTCTTGGGACGACAGCCATGCAGACCAATTTGATGCAGTGTGCGGGGTATGGTCTGAGCACTGACAGGCTGACCCCCCCCCCCCCCACCTCTTCAACCTCTGCAGCAATGCTGGCAGCACTCATACGTCTATTTCCCAAAGACAAACTCTGGATATGATGCTGAGCACGTGCACTTGAATTCTTTGGTCGACCATGGCGAAGCCTGTTCTGAGTGGAAACTGTCCTGTTAAACCACTGTATGGCTTTGGCCACCTCGCTGCAACTCTGTTTTAGGGTCTTGGCAATCTTCTTATTGCCTAGGCCATCTTTATGTAAAGCAACAATTCTTTTTTTCAGATTCTCAGAGAGTTTATTGCCATGAGGTGCCATGTTGAACTTCCAGTGACCAGTATGAGCAAATGAGAGCGATAACACCAAATTTTACACATCTGCTCCCCATGCACGCCACTAACGGGTCAAATGATACCAGGGAGGGAAAATGGCTAATTGGGCCCAGTTATTTTGAGGAGTTATTTTGAGGAGACAGCAAATATACACTGTTAAACAAGCTGTACACTCACTACTTTACATTGTAGTAAAGTGTAATTTCTTCAGTGTTGTCACATGAAAAGATATAATAAAATATTTTCAAAAATGTGAGGGGTGTACACACTTTTGTGAGATACTGTATATTCAGTGCAACATTCCACAGCTTTGGAATAAAAAACACACAGTTCAGAACTGGTCCCATCCAAGAATAGCGAGATGCAGTGGCGGCTGGTGCATTGGAGGCGCCGGACACATAGAGTTCAATGGGGTTTTTTTTTCTGAAGCACCTGATTAGAGCCAGAGGCTCTAATAGGCTTCAGAAAAGGGTGGGTCTGGGGCGCAGAGCACTGCGCCCTAGCCCACCCATTTGTGTGACAATAGCGAATGAAAATTCGCTATTGTTACACGGATCCTCCTCTTGGCAGATCAGGAAGCGGGTCCGAGACCCGTTTTCTGATTGTCCGAAAGGCGAACCCATGCCATTGGCCAAGGAGGAGGAGGAGGCAGGAGGACTTGAGGAGACGCAGGGAGACGCGGGGGACTGAGGAGAAGCCATCACTGCAAATCAGGTAAGTGCACTGGTCACTCTGCAGTGAAGGGGGCACAATGGTGATTCCTGATGACTCTTGGGATGTATGACATCATTTTGGCCTATGCCAGAAACTAGAAAACAGCTAAGTTTGAAAGAAGTAAATATAATCTACTTTCCTGTCTATCTACTAATGCTAGCAGCGTAAGGACTAAAATAGTTAATGTCGATTGAGCGTGTTTAGTTCCACTTTAAGTGACTGCATGTTTTTTTTTAAATGATCAAAGTGTTAAAAGTGCATATTTAACGTTCTGGTTATGTCACTTTAAACAGTCATTTGCATTTGTTTCTCCAGCTTTACGCATGATTATTCCAGAAGTCACCAGGAATCATCTCCTCAATCTTGTTTACGAGTTTCTAGAGGATTTGAAATGCTGCTGGAAAAGTGCTGTGCTAGTGCAAACTCTGCTGAGTGTCTCAAGGATGCCGTATGTATATGAATGTTACTGTTACAGTCCAAATAGTAAATGTGTGTGTGTGGTTTTTTTTTTCATTTAAAGTATTTATTTTATTTTCATTTCAGCCTAAATTGTTAGAAGCTGCACTAAAAGAAAATGAAGAGATATCTAAACAGAACTGTGGTGCCTTGGAGAAGCTTGGGTTTATTGATTTTTATGTTCAGTAAGTTAAGCGTGTAGCATTTACAATTTTGAACATTTTATCAAAAGTCATATAACATAAGCAAGGTTTCTCTGAAGGAATTACTAAATTTGGTAGAAAACCAAACTAAGGATTGTATAGTGTAATGTAATTGTTTAGTGCTTTTTCACACTAGCATGATGCGGGAACCAGAGCCGGTTTCCACATCACACAGGACTCGCAGCCAGTTCACACTGCCCTATGCAAACCGCAACGGGTGTCAATAGAAAGTTAATGACACCCCCAGATCAGTTTGCATATTGCAGTGCAAACTGTCAAATGGTGCAGGAATCGGGTCGCATTAGGTGCAATCTGATTCCAGTGCAGACCAAAATAAGGGTCCTGCACCGTTTTGGTCCAGACGTGATGCAAATTCAGCCATATAACCTGTATGGCTGAATTTGCATTGCACAGACGTCGCATGTGATCTGCACAGCAATGCGGTGCGAATCACATACGACGTCTGGCATCGCGCTTGTGCCAACTAGCACTTAAAGCTGAACTTTGGGAAAACAGCACAATTACTTGTGTTTAGATATATTTCCATGCATTTAAAGCACTCAGAGTTTCTATTCTGCCACTGGACCCACAGATTTTCATATTTTTTTAACAAGCTAAACTGAATACAATCAAAAGCAAGTAAATGCTTAGTGTGCATTATCCTATTTACTGTAAAATCATTACATGAATTTACAAACTTTTAGAAATGTTCTTTAACCACTTGCTTACTAGACACATATACCCCCTTCCTGCCCAGGCCAATTTTCAATTGACAATTCCGCGGTCATGCTACACGACACCTATATGAAATTTTTATCATTTTTATTTTCACACAAATAGAGCTTTCTTTTGGTGGTATTTAATCACCGCTGGGTTTTTTATTTTTATGATAAACAAACAAACAAAACATAAAAATTTAGAAAAAACAAACCAAAACAGTTTTCCAAATAGGTAATTTTTCTCCTTCATTGATGTGCGCTGATAAGGCTGCACTGATGGGCACTGATAGGCTGCACTGATGGATACTGATAAGGCGGCACTGATAGGTACTGATAGGTGGCACTGATGGGCACTGATGAGGCATGACTGGTGGGCACTGATTAGGCTGCACTGATAGGCACAAGTAGATGGCACTGATAGGTGACACTTAAAGGCACTGATAGGTGGCACTGATAGGCGGGACTGATGGGCACTGATAGGTTGCACTGATGGGCACTGATTGGCAGCACTGATAGGTGGCACTGGTGGGCACTCATTAGCAGCACTGGTGGCCACTGTGTGGGACTGATTTCCCTCTTACATAAGCCGGTAAGCGGCTTTATTCTTTTCTCTTCATGCTGTCAGCGTGAGGGGAAAAAGAAGCAGATGCCTGGCTTCTGTTTACATCATGTGATCAGCTGTCATTGGCTGACAGCTGATCAGGTAGTAAAGCGCCCGCAGCATGGGAGGACATCCATGTACACCCTTTCTGCATTTTATGCCATCTTTCGGCTATAGTGCGGGCACCAAGTGGTTAAAGGCATACATTTATATAATTCCGTGCCCCTGTGAAAGAGGCCTTACATTTTCAATGTGTGGCTTTCCAGTAGCCATTTGGGTTCCTGCCATGGCACAAAAACATAGTGGTAGGGTTCTAGATTGTTTGGTGATTTGTATGTAATAGTATATAAATGTAATTAGCAATTTTTGTTTTCTATGTGAATGAATAATTTCATAGCTACCTAATATGCAAGGGTTCTTCAAAATGCACTTTTCTAAAACTCCAATTAATATAAAAAAGTGCGTAAACTTTTTAACCCTCCTCTTATGTTAGAATTCTGTTACTATCCATGATGTTAGGGTCGGTTTTGACCCGTGTTTTAAATCAGCCATAAAATACCCTCTGAATAATTATTTATCATAAAATTTGTTTCTTACCTCTTGGTTACCTTGTTAGGCTTCTTTATCCTTGAAAAGATTGGTTTTAATATTTTTGGTGTGACCCCTAGACCTTTCTTTTGATAGCATACCTCTCATTTTCAAATTTAAAAAATGGTAAAATAAAGTCAGCAACTCTGAAATGTATTGGTCCTAGGTTTCTTCACTTTATTTAGAGAACCAGACAAGCAGGAAAAGAGATAGGCCCCTCCCTAACTACAGCTCACAGGGTTGAGAGGGGATTGGCTGTCAGTGTTACTAAGCAGAGAGAGTGTTTATGATTTCAGTTTTGGAACTTATTAGTGTCCTAAAATCCTATATTATAACTGGGTCAAAATTGACCCTAACACCATGAACGTCTTAATTTTCACCACAGTATTTTATAATTTAGTGAAAAGGATTATTTTTCTATTACATTGTTTAAATAGAGGTTCCTGACAAAGTAAAACAATCTTGATGCAATAAACAAATTTATGTGATACTTATAGACATTCAAAACCTGAAAACGGGTCGGTTCTGACCCTAACACAAGAGGAGGGTTAAAGACCCCTCATATAATACAGGCAGGACTGGGTACAGACTGGAACAATTCATTTTTGCAATATTAACCATGTTATTACACTTTTCTTACATGAGTATTTTTCTTTAATTTCCCCTCACTGGGCCACCACTTCCACTATTTTAGTACATATTAGCAGCTATTAGTTTGTTTACCCAAAGGAAGAAAGAATGCCTTAAATAAATAATTACAAGAGAGGTGATAGGGCTCAAACCCTCATTTTGGTTCAAGGGCTGTGTGAATTGTGAGGGTAGGCTGAGACTGGTTCATTGTTAGCAAAGAATCTGCTAGAATCTGTGAGTGATCCTCACCAACAAATCCAGAAAGAGTTTTTAAACCCTTCCAGAAATAATTTCCAAACCCTTCTCCCTCCCTTTACTTGCTGTCCTGTGTGATGCCAGTCAAATAAACAGAAAGGGAGAAATATGAAACAGATTGAAAGTTGGGAGAAATCTCATGGCAAGAAAAATTTGACAGATGTTCTAACCCACCCATCTTCCCGATATCCATAACTGAAGGTTCTAACCCTTCTATCCTCTAGTCAAAGCTAGGGGGAGAAAAAAAGTTTTAGCAGGAGTTGGCATTTTAAGTTGGTTGAAAATATACAACACTTAAATAATGATCTTTGGTCCAGTTGGCCATTAACACTTTGCTAAGAACCGGTTTTCCTTTTTTCCAGGCTGCTTGTTAGATACTTTGGAAAGATGCCTCAGGTACCAGCCCAAACGCTTGTTGAATTAACTGGTAGAATGGCCAAAATTGGAGTCTACTGCTGTGGCTTGCCTGACAACAAGAAGCAAACCTGTGCTGAAGAAAAGGTAAGCTCTTCTTGTTTTCTATCCTTTCAATAGATTTTTATTGATTTTCAAAATAACAAAGGGATAACAACACTCCAACATGGAGGATAACATAGGGATTGGTACAGTAATAACAAAAGGGAGAAAGAAAGAAAAACAGCTCTTCTTGCTTTCTGTATAATATCTAGTATTGGGCAGATTTATTTCCTAAACTTGAAACACAATGAAATATTCTGGGTAGGATATATTGGATATAGGACATATATTGAAAGTGATGGTTCTAAAGTCTAAATGTTTTTTTACTGTAATGCATTCCCTGCATTAAGGTAAAAAATGTCCCACTACTTTTTGTGCCCCCACCCAAACACCTGACTCCTCCACCGGTCCAGCACTGTCCTATCTGCTCCTTCTTCCTGGTCTCACAGGAGACTCTGAGAGCTGCGGCAGCCATATGCCGCTGTCAGTCAAATCCTGTAAGGGGGTAACAAGGGTGTGACTAAGCTGCGCTGTGTGTTATATAAACAGCTTGCTGAGGGGGCACCTGTCGGAAGAAAGAGCGCAAAGCACTGGTGGGGGACCGCCAATGAAAAGGTTAGCCACTGCTTTATGCACTGTTGTTGCACAGAGAAGGCAAGTATAACCCCAAGTATAACCCCTTTCTTTATTTTAATAAAAAGAAAAAACCTTTAATATTACTTTAAATTAACATGGCAGCTAATATACAGCATCTGTCTTTTTGGCTACAGCTCTATGCAAAAATCCTTTCATTGCAATTTTTTTCTTGGTTTCCTTGCATAAACTGCAAGTTTCATATCCCCCCAACCCCCCCACAAAATTTTAATGAGATTTAGGGCTTTGACTTTGCCAATCTATAACCTTTTATTTATTTTTTGAGCCATTCCTTGATGAACTTGCTAGTGATCTGAATCATTGAAGGATTGTTGTGTTTAAACATCTGTTTCCAATGTAACCTAAAGTGGTTCTAAAGGCAGAATTTTTTTTTTCTTTTTACCTTAATGCATTTCATGCATTAAGGTAAACCCCTTAGCACCCCTTTATACTTACTCACGAGTCACGGCCAAACAACCCTATTTTTGATTTGTCAGTGCACCACACATTAGGGTAATTTACTAAAACTAGAGAGTGCAAAATCTGATGCAGCGGTGCATGGTGGTCAATCAGCTTCTAACTTCAGCTTCTTCAATTAAGCGTTGATAAAAAAAACTAGAAGCTGATTGGCTACAATGCACAGCTGCACTCTCCAGTTTTAATCAATCAACCCCATTATATAATATGACAGCTTAAATGCCCACCGAAGACCAAATAAAATAAAAGGTATAAGCTATCCCAAGCGCTTAAAATGAGGACCACTCACCAATAATTATATTGGCTATGCAGCTACTTAGCTTAAAAATATGGAAAAAAAATATATATAATAGATAGATACTCAACAATATCTCTATGTATATATAGTAGCGCAAACTTGTCACAAAGCAAGTGCCAAAAGTACTGTGCCAAACTGCACAAAGTCCAAAATGCAATAAATGTCACATAGGCAGCAGGAAAAGCTCAGAAATGACACAAACAGTCCATATTCCTTCACTCTATCTCCTGGGATGACAATATACAGAGACGTGTTTCTCAAAAGGATCACCACCGCCACCGTGCTCCAAGGGGGGAGGAGAATTACCCACTCACCAGATGCTGTGGCCCAACCCACTTTCGTGTTTGAGCATTCAGGCTTATAATGATGGTCACTGGTCCAGAATATCCACAATGGGAATCACACCAGCACAGTCAAAAGAAGCTCAGCAGCATATGGAGAGGAGAGAACATAATCCCAATAGCGTGATACCGTTTAAAAAGGTTTTATTAAATAAAACATAAGGTAGTACACTCACATTTCTTGTATGTCATCAAACACAAATAACAGTCACAAATAGGAGAGGAATGCCCTTCGGGAGATGATGTCCAGGCTCCACGCCGTGGACGCCGCGCCTTCCGGGTGGTCCAAACTCCTCTTACAAAACCTGGTTACACCGCCTGGTCACGCCCCGACACGTTTCGTGATTTCCACTTCTTCCCCGGGAGCGTGACCACGGCGGCTTGGCGGTAACCTTAAATACCCATGCCCAACACCCCACAGGGCGGGGCCTGGATTGACAACATCGGCCATTGGTGTTTACTCCGGTGTATTGACCAATAACAGACTAGATTTACAGGATCACTTCCTCTCAATCTACTAATCTCCATGGTAAAACACCCTATGACCCGGAAATAGGGTGGAGTCGAGGTGGATACCTGTAGAATACTGGCCAATAGCGGGCTGAGACAACACAATGACCCTCTATCTCGCCGCTATTCACTGTAATAGGCCGTCCTACAACCCGGAAGTATAACACATTGGAAGTTAATTACACCCTATGCCAAAGGCAAAATAACACCAAACCCTCAACGACCAATGGACCGATGATGCACATACAAAACACAAAGTGTATGTACATAATTAAAACGATATGAATCCTATCACTTTCCATTGGTAGTAACTATCGTGCTCTGGCCAATCACAGTGATTTAGCTGTACGCCCAATCAGCTAAACATCCTCCTTAGTTGACCTATGGCCCGGAACAATAATACAGAGTCCCGCCCGGATGTATGGACTCCACCCACCAGAAAGATCAAGGAGTTTTCATGTGTACATAGTACACTAAGCACAGCAGCGCCATCTACCAATGGACTAGTGGTACAATGTAAGGAAAAATTTGGTAATCTGTATGGAAATTGGTTTAATCCATGTACCAGAAAATATTAATAATAATAAACAAAATCATGTCTCACCAGAAAAAAGAACACGAATCTACTGGAAACTAATAAGCAAAATTAAAATATAATATAAATATAAATATAAATAAGGTAAAATCATTAAAATGACACTAAACCCATGACCAATGTTAAAGCAACATAAGTCACAAGTTTAGGGACATAATTGTGTGCGCGGACACTTTGGAGGATCATGGTCCTCCCAACGCACATCATCAGAAAATTAAAAAATGTAGATATAGAATTGGAAACTAAAATCAATAATCACTAATAAAACAATTTAAATCCAACTCTATATTTAATCCAACAGGGCTCAAAGATTGGGTCTGGAATATCCATTTCGTTTCGCACTTTGACAATTCCCTGACCCAATTCGCACCCCTCCACGGGGGTGTCACCCGCTCAACACCCCAGAACTGTAGACAACTGGGGTCCCGTTGGTGGTGTGAGCGGAAATGGGCTGGGACACTGTGCTCTTTTTTACCCTTGATAATATTGCTGATGTGCTCCCCAACTCTAATTGTCAAAGTACGTTTAGTTCGTCCTATATAAATGATTTTGCAGGGACACATTAAAGCATACACCACATGTGTGGTGTCACATGTGATGAAATGCTTAATGTCAAAGTCCTTGTCAATTGCTGCAACATGAAAGGACTCATGTCTCCTCAGATTTTGGGGGGTGTAAGAACATGACTTACATCTTCCACATTTGTGAAACCCTCGTCTGCCCGGAAAGAAAGAAGTGTCCGGGGGGTTAAGGATCTTCTTCACCACTCTGTCCCCAAAACTCGGGGCCCTACGATAAATGAAGGATGGGACATCAGGCAACACAGGCCCCAATACGGCGTCCATCTGCAAGATGTTCCAATGGGTTTTGAAGATGGCTTCTACTTTTTTGTGGTCCTCACAATAGTCAGACAAGAAGCTCCATTGTTTATCGTCAGATCCATTTGTGGGTCTCGTCACATTCTGCAAGCATGCAGCTCGAGGGATATCCAAAATATTTTCAATCTCTTTCTCAAGAGATTGTTCGTCATATCCCTTTTGGATAAACCTCTCCTTAAGAACATTAGTTTGGGCAATATAGTCTTCTTCAAATGTACAGTTCCGTCGTACTCGCATGAACTGGCCACGCCATTGTTACAGAAGACCTGGTCTTTTCCAATCTGTTTAATGACAAACTGTAGGCTTGCTTTAATATTCTTTTTAGACAGCAACGGCTTTCCGTTCATGCAGGTTAAATTGGTGCAATCTCTTTTTCCAAATTGTAGATGTTTGCAGTTTGCCACCAACTGTTACAAGAGTTACCTGCAGATCCTGCAGTTAAATGGGTTCTTGGAGACTTATAGCATCAAACAGTAGACTCTTGGGCTAACTTTGTCATCCCTGACCAAGCAGTTGTTCGAAATCTACGCCACTCATAGATTTTTTTTTCCTTACAATGGAATGACTAATTCACACAATTTGACCATTTTTTTTACATTTTTTTGTCACGCTCATAGGCATCAACAGCCTTCTTTTTAAAGGCCTTAGAGAGCTCTAGTGATGTTGGCATAATAGCACCATACGTCAGTAGCAAAGTAAACACCAGACCCTAGATTCCTGAATTTCATCTAACAGTTTCCACCCACATACTTCCCTAAAGAGATTCTAATCATTGACACCTAATCTGGATCACTCAGTTCTAATGTTATGGATTTGAAGTAGTGCAAAACGTAAAGATGTACTTGAGACAAATTTTCGTTCATTTAGTTTATGACAATGAATGAATTTAAATTTTAGATATCATTTATCCAAGTAATCTTTATATGTAGATTGAAAAGTAAATTCTATTTTTTTTATTATAACCATATGCTTGCTTTGAACACACCATTTTTTCATTTAGAAATCCTGTTTAAAATATCCTCACTAAACCTCTCAATGTTTTCTAATATTTTACATCACAGCTGGATATTCTTTTGGGAGAGATGTGTGAAAGGGAAAAGAAAACATTCATAAATGACAATGTTCACCATTGTTGCGTCGACTCATATTCTAATAGAAGACCATGCTTCACTAAACTTGAACCTTATGCTAAATATGAAGCACCAGTATGGGATGAAAGTAAGCTCCACTTTACTGCCGACATGTGTAAAGGTTCAGCAGATGACCAGCTAAAGACGAAACTGGTGTAAGTTTTGGAAAAACAGCCATGAGAGGCTTTAAAGATTGTCACATAACACAATGCATGCAATAGCATACATGCTAATATGGGTTAACTTGCAATTTTATGGTGTGTATTTTACATGTCTTGTTTTTCTTTGTTTCCTGTTTAAACTGTTGTCCTTCCTTGCTGCATTGCTCTAAAATGCACCCTGCCTATTTTTTTTTTTTTAATTGCGCGATGCAGGTTATTGGTTTGAACTACCACTGAAAACAATAGTATTTTACATGTCCTGTTCTATGTTCAGATATGAGAAATGTATTCGATTTATCAGGGTTTATTATTTATTAATGAAAGTGCTGCCTAAAAATGTCACCAGGTCCAATTTTTACTGCGTTAAACTCATTCAAAAAGCAGCATGGGTATTAATGCAACACATAGTGTAAATGGGGCCTTCAGAAGTGTTGTATAAGATTTAAACCCCTGTTAGGTTTGCTGTATCTCTTTTTAAGAGATTCAACCTCTGTTAGGAATTCATCTGTGGCTTCCTATGGTGGCACATGGAGAAGAGGAGAAACCCAGAGTGCCAGAGGGGGACCGGAGCAGAGGAGGATTGGGGCTGCTCTGTGCAAAACCATTGCACAGAGCAGGTACGTATGATGTGTTTTATTTTTTTTTATTTTTTTATTTAACATTACACTCTCTTTAAAGCAAAGCCTGCAGTGGCAGACCAGGTAAGTCAAGCTTCCAATGCAAATCTGGAGTAAGACTGAAGAGAGAAAATATATGATTGGAGCACCACGTGGATGTATCAAAGTCCACAGATAACAAATTTATTTCCTTAAAAGGTTAGACAAAAAGTATGTAAACAATGGATGCATTTTAGGGGCTAAGCCCTACCCTCTTCATCAAGTGTTATGGTTGTACATGGACCAAAAAAAATGAATTCTTTGTCCTTTAAGTAGACAGAGGATCTGGGTGATACCTAAGACTGGGTTCATATATATGCAAATTTCCCCGCATCCAATTCGCATAACAGGAGAGTGTGACCTGCTCTCAATGGAGCAGGTACACACAGCTCCAAGGTGGCCACGGTCCACATTGGAAAGGGCCTGTGCATCTTTGGTTCCGATTCAAGTGCAAATTCAGGCCAGAATACAGACCTGATTTGCACCTGAATCGGCGAACAGGGATACACCGGACCCCATGCTGTGAACAGCATATATAAACCCAGCCTCAAGGTTGCATTGTGTTCTGTGTTGGCTTTGCTGGCAGCTAGATTTTGCAGTGACCGTGGGAGAAGCTCTAACCCTCCTCTGCCCTGAGGGCTGGTTCACACCAGATGCAGTCCAGTGAATTTTTATTCTGCCTCAAAAACACAAGCACAGTGTTTAACATGGATTACAATAGCCCTACTTTACACCAGTGCAGTGCGGTCCAGTGCAGGCAAGAAAAGTAGAACATGTTAAATTTTTTCTGTACAGAATGCCTCTGGAACACAGCAAACACATCACAAATGCCCTGGAATGCATGAAAAAACTTGCATGCAGAAATGCATAGGGACACAGAAATTGTGGTGTGAACCAGCCCTCAAACAAAAATGGAGTTTGGATTTAGGAGATGCTCATTGATCCCATAAAACCACACTCTACATCATACCTTTCAACTAGAAGTATTTATTAAGTACCTAACAAGAACCCTAACTGGTAACCTTGCAACCTTAAATTGAAACATACATTATGGGTGCATGAAGTCATAAATTTAATTTCTTAACATTGTTTAAAATTATATAATTTTCTTTACAGGTTGTTGGTTGAATTTTTGAAAATGAAGCCTACCTGTGGGAAAGAAAAACTTACGGAGGTTATCGAATCCTTTAGAAAAACAGTTGTAGAGTGTTGCGCAGCAGAGGACCACCAGGCATGCTTTGATGAGAAGGTATGTAATGTGACTGCTGTGCAATGTGTATAATGCCAACTACAATGGAACACGTGCTTCAGTGAAGGTGTATATTTGCGTTTTGTCTATATCTGTTGTTCATGCAAAAAAGGTTCTGTTTTGCAAAGGAAGAACTGTTAGCTAAATATAAATTGTGGATGTTCTGATTCCCATATCTACAGTGTTGTCACGAGCAGCTAATCATTTTAAGTGTTATTCAATCAGCATTATCACTCTTACAGTAGATAGTGCTTACAATAATTGGTATAAATCCAATGTTATTAGCGATCCGAAGTAAAAGTTAGGGTTTCTTAATGTATAACTAGGGACAAAACTTTTTTTTTGTTTTGGATAGAGGGGAGAGGGATTAGAACACCTGTCAGTTTTTATTGCTTTATCATTGAAAGTGAAAGTAATATAAAATCCCAAATTTTGGGTTGTCCCCAGAAAAGTAATTGAGGGGAAAACTTCCAATGGGGACACTAGTTCTGGTGACCTGGGGGTCCCCAAGGAATTCCCTTAATTTGCAGGGATTTGCTCCCACTTCCTGTTTTGGCTATGGGACAGGAAGTGAAATCTCCCCAATGGGACACAGATGGCGAAAAAAAAAATCTGATAGGGGTTATAACCCTCCCTTACCAACCCGCCCTATCCAAACTGAAAAAAAATGTTTTGCCTATAGTTCTACTTTAAGTCATGGGAGAGCTGCTTACCATGCATGCACAATGACCACCTTTTAGCAGCTGGGTCTGCTATTGCTACAAAATTCAGCTTGGGGAACAATTGAGGTATTGGTGCAGGTGGATGCTTCTTATCTAGGAGGGTTCATTAGTGGGGCAATGAGAGGGGCCAAGAAAGGGGCTGTAATGGTGTCATAAAAATGGTTAGATTAATAGAGGTATAGACACATGTAATATATTAAAACCAAAGTTTATTACACAAAAACTTATTCTTATAAAAACAGAATACCCATACAATAGAATGAAGCTTCACTCTGAGGTCAACTTCTGCTCCAGCTAAACAGGTTAGGTTGTCCAGTGTTACCTTGAGCTATATGTTGCTGTCTCACTATGAACACTTTCCTTTTTCATTTTTGCACACCTGTTTATTGTTGGCTGGGCATCTGGCCACTGATGCACCTGTTTGAGTCCACCTTGACCTGGATCTTTGGTCCAATGGGTCTATAAGAGTGGCATATCCCCCATGGTTGCAGTGTGAGGTTGTTTTTTTTCTTCATGCATGTTAACAGACGTAGGTGCCTGGATTAATATTGCTAAATACAGCCTTCTATAATAGGAGGGTTCATTATCATTTGGGACAAGCTTTCTAATGCATCTATTTGATGCTCCTGCCTTCTCTTAGAGACAGGGGATTATTGGCCAACTAGGTACAAAATGGCAAGATATGTCTGCTAGATCTTCGTGACTATTTGTTTCCTAAATGTCAACTATACTCAGATTAAAGTCTAAGGTCACCATTTAAAAAAACATATTAATGTACATCTTTTTTTTAGGAACAAAATGTACAAATACAGTATTTTCTTCGACAGGAGCCTGTAGAGCATTGCACCCGAGAACAATGGGTGCAATGTCCAGCTTCAGCAGACACTGCCTAAAGCTCTCTGCCATACCACTACATGGGCAGACAGTTTCTTAGCTGTAGGCAGTGTGAATGAACTATGAGCACGTTCATCAGCATGCTCAGAGTTTCCTGATACTACAAGTCCGTTTGTTGTAGTGGAATATGGGACATGTATTTTGTTCATATATTCCTGCTATTTTCAAAATATGACAGTGGGTGCAGGGAGAAGAACCCCCTCCTACTGTCACTGGGTGGTGAAGTGGGTAAGGGGAGAATGCGTAATAGTAACATGTTACACCCTAATAACGGGTGTAATATGTTACTAATGGTGAACTTATCCATTAACCCACACTAATTAAAATGCTACACAAACGGTATAGTGAACTGTTTTCTTGATGGCCTATCTAATAAAAATGTACTATATAACAATAAATAGAATACATATTCACTGTGTGATAGTGAATTTAGCAAATACTCACTTTGTAATTCTAGCTGCTTGATAATGCATTTGATGAATGCACACTGGGCCTAATTTACTAAAGATGTGAAATGAAGTTAAGTAATCTTGGTTACCTTTTTAAGGAGCAGTCCACCCAAAACTAATCTCCAGTTTTTAGTAAATGCTAAAAAGGTACGCCAACTATCCTTTTCTTGGGAACACTGTTGGTGAGCTATATGCACTGGAGTTCCTGGATCTGCACACCTCTTAAATATGAGGAGGTCTTGCTTTGCTTGTTGGGTTTTTAATGTACTTTATACTGTGTGATGGAGCATGAAGAGGAAAGGAGTTAACATTTTTGGCAGGCAAATCTTACTGCCAAGGTATGTAAGATATGCAATAAACCAGGGGGTTCACATACCCAAACTTTATTTTAATAAATATTATGCATTTTATTGAATGTTTGACATGAACACAGGAATATCCCATCATACTTTAGTAAATCACAGTTGTCTGTGCATCTTTCAAATACTTGATGCTAAATAGTGTATCTAACGAATATTGGGTTATATGCACAAAAAGAGTGCTTATTAGTTAGTAGAAACCTATAGAAACCTATCCTTGTGCACAATGTACATTATTCACAAATACCCACTGCTTGGTAGTGCAACTAGCAAGTTATGTTAGATGCCTTATAGGCTGTTGGGTGAAGATGACTTTTTATTAAAAGTGACTGAAATGTTTTGTATCTTCTTTAATAATAAATGAATTCTGTTATTTGTGTATATTTTAGAAAGGAGGCCTTCATGAAATAATTAAGGACCATTGACATGGAACAGGTAAGTCTTGCAGTGTGCATGAATGGTATATGTATTTGTATTTCTACCTTGTAGACATAAATAAGTGGTCTTCTAGGTTGGATATTTTTACATCTTAGACCAATATAACTTTACATATACCATACCTGTGAAAGCTGAAAATCATTGAAGTAGACACCGCGATTATAGTGATTTCTGCTAGTTTTGGGGTCCTGTGCTGAATGGCTGCCCTGCTGCATTGTGAACGCAGGATGTCGCCCTCTCAGCACAAGCACATTTTAGAGACCACTTTGCATTCTCCCAGTGCATGCAAAGCATTCTCTGATTAGATGAGCTAGGTAGGAGGGTCAGGGACGTCACAATTTCCACCTGCTTCATGCTTTGCATTCACTGAGAAAATGTAAAGCATTCTCTGAATGGCGCCCATGCCAAACGGGCAACCTTATGTGTTCAGAAAGCTGCAGGGCAGCTGCTCAGCATGGAGCCCAGAAGCTACAGTGTCTTGGTCCATCTGCAGTGCCCCTCTGTACCCCATCTAATTCTGGCTGCTTACTGCAGAGTGCTGAGTTCCACTTCAATCGAATACCTTTTTTAAACTTGGTCTGTTTATAATGTACATGTTAAAGCAGAACTTAACTCACTAAAACAAGATTTTCCTATTTTGTCCCTCTTCCCTTCTTCTTACAAGGATGCTAAAAAATGTATTATAATTTTTTTACCTTTGTGTTACTTTTTGTGCTTGTCTGTACTTTCTGGTTTCCAGCCTAGGCCTGGCACAGCTGTCTACTGGAATCACTGTATCACAGTTATCCCAGGAGGCAGTGTGTTACCAAGCTGCAACTTTGCTGTGCATGTGCGCACATGCGGTGAATTTCCGCGCATGTGCACAAATGCTAGAGGGTGCTAAAGCGCCCATCTCCCAGTAGTTGGCGGCATTTGTGCACATGTGAGGAACTCCGCTGCATGTGCACAGATGGACTGCCAGTCTTTGCCAGCTCTCAAATACCTGGAAGAGAAAAGTTTAGATGTGCGCAGTATGTAAGAGCAACCTAGGAAAAACAGCACAAAACGAATTAATAATGATACATTTTATTCAGTGCACTCTTTTAGGAAGGGTGTTTAAGGGGATATTTTAGCTGGCATTATAAGTACACATTACTCATCTTCTTTTACCTTTCATATGTACATAATTTTTTTTTTTTTTCGTGGGCAGTTTGGATTTATTTTTATTCTTTCAGCTGTGTTATGATTGGCATGCTAATCGCAAAGCATGTGTTCTCCTGTTCCTGACACAGGAGGGGAGACAAACCAAACAAATAAAAAAGCATTGGGGTTTCTCAATTTGTTGCATTCCAGCAACTAATCAGATTCAAACTGCACTTGAAAATTACTGTTGAACCTCCTCTACCACATATCATATATGTAGGGACCAAAGTTCCTCAAACAATGTCAAGCTTCCTTGACCTTGGTACTTTAAGTCTAATGGACCTGACTTATTTATGTTGGTTTCTTTGCAGTGTATAAACCAGAACTTTCCTTTCTTCAAACAGGCCAAAAGCTGATAGAACAAGACTGTGTTGAGCCACTAGGTTAAACCATCATCAACTGGTCACTGATACATGTCTCTGAAGACTCAAGTAGAAAAAAACAATCATTTTACTGCAAAAATAAAAAATAAATTCTTTATGACTGGATGTTCTTGGTGTCTGTTTTTATGAAAAGCAGTGTTATAACTGATACTATACAACATAACATAACATAATGAAGAAGTTAAAGCCTCATTTAAAGTTAAAGACTCCGTTTTATAGTCAAATATATGTTTATTCAAGCTTCACCATATCAAAATGATATAAGAGCCAGTAGTTTGTCAAATGTGAAGGAGTAAATATGGGATCCAACAAGGACAGGGTACCCAACCATATACAAAAAATCCCCCAATAAACCGGCATATATTAAACTGGAAATGATAACAGACAAGAAAACAAAAAGAAAGAAAAAGAAAATAAGCTAAACAACATAAGTCCATCCTTCTCTGCCCTATGGAAGCAAAAAAGGGAGGATTGACATCCAAGGGCCAGGCCTCAAAGCAATTATAACAATTGTAGAGTAGGTGTATCCCAAGAGATAGACAGGGGAGAAGAGGAGAAAGAGTAGACAAAGTACGAGAAGCAAAGAAAGAGAGAAAAGATGGTGTGGGTCCCGAGGGAATCTCGAGGCCAGGAATGAGGGGGGAATAAAAGGAGTAGAATCCTCTTGGATAAGGGGAAGCCCAACACATGATAACTAGAGGGGGCCCAAGGAGTATCCTGGAGCTCCATCTCAATAAACTGCCGAGGAAGAGGAGATAAGATTATCCTATCCTGTAAGATACAAGCTGCTTAAAAGAATCTGATGATGAAAAATGTATCCAGACATACCAGAGTGGGGTGAATTTAAAGACTCAGTTTTAAACTTTTTGATGTTCTCCTAGCAAATCATAACATATGCACACATGTTAAAAAATAATTCCAGGTATATTTGTTTACATAGTTACATAGGTTCATCTTGTAGCACTGTAACTATCCATATACTATACCTTTGGGATCCCTCTAGAAAATCATCTGGAAATCAATGCAGTGGGCATCACTACTCCACCACTACTCCATTGATCTCTGTTAGCTCATTCCACGTTAGCTCAGTTTCGTACAAAGCAGGTAGTCTGTGAACAAATTACTTTAAGCTGTCAGGTGTTAAAATATGTATATTTAGCCCCTACACTGCACCTAGTGAATAAACAGCATGGAAACTTAGCTTTGAACTAATATTGAAATGGCCAAAATAATACAATGTATAGGATATTTAAATACCCCTATTAGAGGTGCCTTTGTCTTGCGATGTTGACATCTTAAAACAAAATGGGCCTAATGAATGAAAAGTCTTCTAGTCCAAAAATGTTCTTGTTGTCCAAAGTAATCAACTAGCTCTAATGCTTGGGCTATAAACATGACAGTTGTTAACTGATTGCAATTGCTAACTAGAACACTTTTTTTATATAAGAAACCAAATATAAAGTGTCAATCTATACTGAAATATGGAACCTATAAAATTTTGAAGGCCAGGCAATATTTATGAAAGGCATAATCTTAACCAATTGGACATGCACTTCAAGCTACACCTGAAATTTTCAAGGGTACTTCCAGTTGGTAAAGTAAATTCACTATATCAAATTAAAAAAGCAAACAGATATTTGTCATGAATTTGCTAGTTCTTTCCCAGGTACAGAGGCGGTCAGGCACACAGCAACACTTCACTCATTCTGGCTCAATATTCAGTCTAGATTCTAGAAGAATGCCTTTTTGTAATTTAATACTGTAGAATAACAGGGGAGGTTGAAGGGGTGTGAGATACTCCAAAGCGCTTAACACAGCTTGAAGAGGACACTCCTCTGTCAGCAGTAGCAGTTACAAGGACATATTGACTAGTACAATCTGAGGATGCACAGCTGAAGACTATATAGTAGTAAGTAGAAAATTTGCTATAGGCTTGGACAATCAACGGATGTACAGCTGGAGACCAGGCAGGAGTATATAGCCTACAGATAGTCATAGACTTGGACAGTCTATGGGTGCACAGCTGAAGACCATGCTGGTGTATGAAGCATACAGACGCTACTCACCAGGCATGCCTCATAGTCAGTCCATAGGTAAAGTCCCAACATAAAGCCAGCATCCAGTCCAGAAGTGCCTCAGGGGGATCAGCCTCCTGGAGCTCACTGATCAATTCCCCACTGGGAAAGAGATGATCTACCCTGAACTCCAGCCTATTTAACAGGAACCCATCCACACAGGGGCATATCTACCACGAGGCAAACAACTAGGCAGAAGGAACACTATAAACATGCCCAGACTGGCAGTAGGGTACACTGACCATTTACTAGGTGGGCCGGGCTGCAAGGCCACATGTCCTACCAAGAACTTTCTTCCCCCAGCTCCCCTTTCACTCACTGTTTATGGCTGCTTATACACTATGCCCCACCCATCACACACTCTACCAGTCAGAGGTTACAGCACTCTGCAGAGCCCTGTTCACTGTATCCAATGAGGACGCTGCTGACATCTCCATCCTCACCTACCAGGTGTGCCTGGCTCTCTGTACTGTGTGTGTTCAGCGAGTGCTCAAAGGAGCATGAAGATGCTGGGAGAAAGGGGGAGACCGGAGATGACAGGGTGCCCAGGACTACTGCTACTCTGCACTACTCTGGTTCACTTCCCCTCCCTCCTGGCAGCAGACTTGAGACAATCAGGGAACAGGAGTGCTTGAACCAATCTGTGGCGGGGAGAGGACTTGCTATGCAGGTGCCATGATTCATGGGAACTGCATTTCTTGAAGGGGCGTTGCACCATACATAGAGGAGGCTATTGGCTGTGGAATTTAATACCCTGGATTCCCTGCAACTAGTAGTAGGAGAAGAGCAGCACTTTCCTGGGCAAGTTACCAGAGATCGGGGTTGTGCCACATGGGAAGAGAAGGAATGCAGACCTTTGCTGTCTGGGTCTGGGGCCCCACTACAAGGGAGAGCGAGAGAACTGATGAGAGCTGAGCCAGAGCCATGGAGGACCATATGACATGTCTACATCAGGGCTACATCACAGTGTTCTGGCACTGAAGCTGGGAGGTCTGTTGCCCTGTCTGTCTACAGCCAGTGAGGATTGAGACTTTGGGACAACTGATCAAGCATGCTGGACCTGATACCCTGCATACCAGGAATGGTGAGGGGAACTACTGAGCTTAACCCCTTGCTGCCCGCATTTAAGTTAATGCTAACAAAGAACTGCCCCTTACTTAACAGCCCATCAGCCACCCTTTGTGTACAGTTTTAAAGGGACAGCTACATGCACATCGCCTATAGAGAGGCCCCAACAAAGCCAGCAAATACTGACAGTTAGGCTCCAGGTACTTTGCAGTCACTTTCAGGGGTATCCCTTTGTTAGGAACAATGTCAAAGGAAAAGATCCATAAGCTACACATCATGAGCCAGGCCCATGTGCATGAAGTGAAATGAACTGCAACCTCTGCCCAGACTCCAGCCAGACCAGGCCCTAACATGTTTGGCTCTGCCCCTTGGAGTATCATTATCTTTATGATTAAGTTCCAAGGGATGGAGGGAAACACGTTCGGGCGTGGCCTGGCTGGAGTCCGTGCTGAGACTGCCATTTATTTGACTTCATGTACATGAGTATGCTTAATAATGTGCAGCTTATGGATCTTTTCCTTTAACATTGCTGCAGCTTGGAGCTGCGACAAACTCTCTGTCCTTGCCTGCGCTCACAGCTGTCTAGGTACCCTTAGAGTGGGGAAGAGAAATTTCTGCTGTTTCCAAGGAGCTAGTCTACAGTTTACTAATGAGTTTGAGGCCTGTATGGTACAGTTGAGAATGCCAGAGGCAGATCCAACAAGTTCCAGCCCGCCATCACCTGAGCCTGAAGTAGCCATTGCATTGTACTCATTGTCATTGCATCAATTTCTGGGATCCTTCCTGCCTCCTTCTTCACGGATGTAGGAAAGCTGGTGTAGACCTTTATTAAGAATGGTTCCATACCCTATTACGATTGGTACAAAAAATTGCGATTCTTCTCTGGGAAACCTCTTGCTCTCATAGAGGAAGATGACTTTGACATCTGGGTCGACCAAGCTGTGCAGGCTGTTGAAGAGTGGAAAGGGGTTGACACTGTAAAGAGACAGAGAATAGTCGAAAGTCTATGGGCATCTGCTTCAGATGTCATCTGAAACTCACAAGGTTGCAGTGCTGCAGGATGTCTGGAAGCTCATCAAGAGTATGGAAGAGGAGAAAGCTGGGCAGAACGAATCTACTTATTCAAGCACACCTTTCAGGGAGAGAAGTTGTCGCCTCAAACAAAATTCTGTTGACTCATGCTTTTGAAGGGGTGTATCTTCTAGATCAGAAACTCCAAACAAGAGACCACAGTAACTTGTTGACCTACTCCAAAATGATGAAAATATTCTGGGAAGAAGTGGCTTGGATCACGGCCAAGACACAGAAATCCAACACTTCTTAGGGACATGGGCAGGGCGAGAGTGGAGCTTCTGTGCACTGTACAGGCCATCCTGGGTGCACCAGAAGGGAAGAAAGCCATGTTTAATATTACCAGAATCCCTGACAAGCTAATAGGCCCTGTGTACACCCTCCCAATAAAGGGCTGCATGCGCAGGGTGCACTCAGGGACACTTTTGAATAGTCATTGCCAAGGGTTACCGTGAGACTTTTACTTTACGCCATTAATGCTTTCGCGGTTGATCTAGTTTTTACTAATGCTGTGTTTAATGGTGTTTAGCCTTATTGCGATGTAGGTAAGTGGTGGTAGGTGAGGATAACATTCCTGTTAGTTAACCCAATGTATTCTATTGTTCTGTTTATTTGTTTTATGCAATGCATTTACTTACCCTTCAATAATACACTTATCCTATTAATTCTCAAGTTGCCTGTGGCCTATTTTCTGTGCATTCTTGTAGTTTGGTAACGTTTAAGTTACACAGATGAGAGCGTCCTTCAGTCTATAACCAGGTGTATCAGTGGGGACTGAGCAGTGTAAGGAGTCGTGGCAGAACAGAGGACCCCTCAAACCAAGCAGCTCCTGTGGGGGTAGCGCTACATTAGAATAAAATTCCTAACCCGGAGATATTGAAACAGTTCTGTACAGAGAGCTCATACTTATCATGAAAAAACTAAAAGGGTTCATGCCCTCTGAATTAAATTGTATATAGGGGGGTATTATTTGATTAAATCCAGTGTTTACATGACTATGTATGTAAATGGACTATAAAAGGAGGTGCAGTAAGATGAGATAACCAGAGTACTTAGTGTTGTCCCAAACTTTCAGGGAGTGAGGTATATTTGGGGTTTGCAGTCTAGGGGTTCTAATTCCATGGCCTAATAGAACTCTAAGGGTTTATATTTCCATTGCCTCAATGCATGCCAGCAAAGAGCACTTAACAGTACTGTGATATTTCACCAACTGGCTAATCTTGGTGGCCAGATAGTACAACCTACTTTAAAAAGTTTTGAATACCTAAACCAGCCTTTTTTTCAAACGATGCAGGGACATTTTTCCTTCCAGTGACACCACCGATGCAGGGGTATCTCTTTATTTTAGTGACAGGGCCAATTATTTTACCACATTGATGCTGGGGCTTTTCTTTCTGCCTGTTAGCCCCATATTTTAGTGCAGGTAGAATGTGTACTTATCATGTTGCACATGCATTGTTGTATGTTTTCCTTTAAATAATATCATCCTTTCTTTACTCTGTTACTCTGTAGCTAGGGAATGTAGTTAGTCTCAGCATTCTTTTCATGCTTATCCTCTATTTACCACATATACTGTATTTTGCTGGAGCTAAACACACTATGATTTTTTTTAAATGTCTATCTGTTATGATCTTCACAAGTTTTTTGATTTAGGTTTTCAACAATCTGCACAATGTAATTTGGATGAAGTCACTATTAGGCAAGCTACTAGACTGCAAGTTAACCACTTAAGGATCGCCCTATAGCAGATATCCTGCACTTCTGTCTAGGAGGGGCGCACACGCACGCCACTGGATGGCTGCTTTTGCTGTGATCATTCACAGCATAAGTCAATTGGCATGTGCCCGCTGACATCCATTACCCGGCACTGGCTGCCCGCCGATCAGGAAGAGACACAGAACGGAACTCTGCCTATGTAAGCAAGGCAGAGCTCCATTCTGACGGGGTAATCAATGAATTTGGTGCCCCTGCAAAGCAGGGAATAAAATATCTCACTTCCCTTAGTAAAAGCAGCAAGCAGTTTACACAAAAATACTGGTTAGGCACACAGTTAACCTTTTGATCGCACTAGACGTTTAACTCCTAACTCATTAGTACAGTGACAGTGCATATTTTTAGCACTGATCACTTTATTAGTGTCATTGGTTCCCACAAAGTGTCAAAAGTGTCAGTTTGTGTCTGATTGCCCGCTGCAATATCCCAAATCCCCACCATTACTAGTAAAAAAAAAAAACTTTTGTGCAAACCAATTAATATATGCCTTTTGGGATTTTTGTTTACCAAAAAGGTGTAGCAGAATACATGTTGGCTTTAATTTTTGAAGAAATTCTTATTTTTTTCAATTTTGTTATTGGATATACCTAGTTACATAGTTAGTCAGGTTGAAAAAATACCATCTAGCTCATGTTTTAAATATTTAATAGTGGAAAGTTAAAAATATTGCTTTTTTTATTTTTTTTTAAATTGTCAGTCTTTTTTTGTTTATGGCGCAAAAAAAAAAAAAAAAAAAAAAAAAAGCAGAGGTGATCAAATACCACCAAAAGAAAGCTTTATTTGTGGGAACAGTGTTGCATGACTGCAAAATTGTCAGTTAAAGTAACACAGTTTTTTTTTTTTTAAAGCCCGTTTTGTGTGTGAAACTCACTCAAAAGCTACACCCGGTGCATAAAAAAAGTGCACACACACAAACGTGGGAAACACAAAAGTGCACAAGGCGTACACATAGCCTTCTCCGAAGAGGGAAGGCCCTAACCCTGATCCCCCGGGGCGCAAGGCTCCTGACAGAGACTGAGGTACTTACTTGGTCCTGCCTGGCGGAAACCAGGCAGACCCCGTTCTCTGGGAGGACTGCCGAAACAGCCCACCCCAAGTACTAGGTGGGGCTCCCCCGAAAGGAGACCCCATGGGAGAGGGCGAACCTAGCCAGAACTCCATATCCACCCCCTCCCAAGACTTTCAGGGCAGGCCGGAGGACCTACGCCATACAAGTCCTGCTGTGAAAGTATACACCGCCACATAAAAAAGGACAAACTGTGAACACACACAACACAGAAAAGAGTGGGGAAGGGGAAGTGGAGAAGTGTGGGTAGTGTCAAAGTGCAAAACCTTGACAGGCCCCCCGGCCAGGAATAAAAATTCCTCTGGTGCCAGCCAAAAGGCCTGTCCCAAGAGGCAGGTGCGAAAAAAGTGTGTATGTGGTGCAGTGACCAAGGTGCCAAAAACTCAAAGATGAACTGCGCCTCACCAGTGAGAATTACGGCACCCCTGAGCTGCCACCCCAGGGGCACATACACCACAGGCTTTTTTTGGTCCCAGCCTTCGGCCCAGACCAGTGCAGCCTATCCCTACCAGCAGACATCGGAACCTGAACAGCTTAGGGAGAGCCTACCTTCAACTGGGGACAAGCCTTTTGCAAGGCTAGATTCAACCCAGGAGGAAAAGCCCTCCCATCGCCATCCCAGTTCCTCAGCCAATTACATCCAGGAGCAATACTAACCGGCCTCCAGGACAGACCGGCTTTCTTGCCCCCTTCAAACTGGTAAGAACAGCTTAACCCATTCAAATCAGAAGGCGACGGACCCTACATGCTTTCCCGGATGACCTACTCCCCATACCCCAGTGACGTCCAGGCGCTCCGGGTTTTGGTCATACTGGTACTAGCTAAGGTCCATACCAACTGATAAGAACAGATACTACACTTGATCTTAGCCAAAAGGCAGAGAAGCGTTACTTTCTTTTGCAGGCCAAAAAAACGCTAAACCGCTGTCTTGGAATTAGCAGCAGAAGAGATAAAACCTTGAAGGCATGTATATTGGTAGGAATGTAACATTTTAATTCCTAGCATGAATGTCAATATAAAGATAGAGTGAGATACTGGACATGTGTAAAGTGTGTATCCATGAGGGGTAATGTACGCCACCATGTCATCAACTTTAGGTTGTGTTGAGTGTGTGTTAAGTCACCCAGTGTACTTTAATTACAATTTCCAGCATGCCACACTACTCTTTGTAACTGTAAATTTAGTTATGTGTCCCAGTAATATTTTTCCTAACCCTGTAGAGCTACAAGTTCCAGCCATTACACAGTCTGTACCAACAATCACATTCTGTGCCACATATTTTAGACTATTAGCCACCAAAGAAAAGAAATCCCACAAAACACGCATCATTAATCACAAAATATATATTTTATTTCTAAAAATATATTCAGTTTAGGAAAACAGAAAAAAACATATATATATATATATATATATATATATATATATATATATATATATACTGTATATATGTGTATCTATATTATATATAGATATACTGTATATATGTATGTATATATCTATATAATTTTCCTTTTGTTCACCAATGTTCATATAGATTGGACAAATTAGGTTTTGTCTAATTCTACAGTTAATCAATGTTGTGTTTTAACTGCTTATTTCTTCGTATATGTGAAATTCAATACACTTATTAAATAAAATTGTGTGATTTGTTGAATTGAAAGTGTTTTTTCCCAATCTATATTTACACTGCTCAACAAACAAGCACCTTTTATAATCAATAAATACATTAGCTTACAGTCCTTAAAAAACACTTTATAGAGAGAAGGGTTAACTCTTTTCCTGCCAATGAAATTTATGGTGGGTTAAACCAATATTGTTGGATGGAGAATGTGAAAAACTGGTGACAGCAAAAGGGTTAGGATGATGACAAGGTTTGCATTTGGAGTGTATAATCTTTAAAATCTCTATAACAATACATACAAAAAAAAAAATGGTAATTCGTGTTTAAAACTGCCCTCTTATATAACAGAAAATGCTTTACAAAAGAATAACATTAAAATCCAAAATGAATCAAACAATAATAATGTAGGCCAGCGTTTCTAAAAAATTTTATAGTCGGGGCATCCTTTAGAAGTACGCAAAATCTCAAAGCACCCCCGTGTCTAAGCTGTACAAATCACAAATATTACTTATCAATGAGAAACCTGAGCCTGGAATGATGCACAGCCTTGATGAAGTTAACTTCACCTTATTGTTCCCACATCACATCAGAGGTCCCCTCATCATATCACAACCGCCCTTTAAATCAGAGACCTTTTCTTATCAGAGGTCCCCTTCATGTGGGAGTCCCCCCCCCCATTGCCATCAGATTGGAGTACCCCAATGACAGAGTACCCCATAACATCAGTGTCTCCCCTTCACCACAGAGTTACCCCATCATAGAGCCCCATTACCGTGCCCCCCACCCTCGGTGGTAACCCAAACGGCACCCCAGTGGAGAAAAACTGATGTAGACATTTCTTTTCTTTTAATAAACTATGTTTTAACCTATTACATAGATTTTAAGAATTAATACATTACTAAATAAATCACACTGCTTAGTTCTGCATCCTGAGGTACATGTGTTGTTTTTAATATAATATTCAAAGTCTTTCCAACTCTTATCTTCTATGGGACTCTGCTAATCAACAGTGCAGCCTCTGTAGTGACTTGAAGTGGTTGTAGAATCTTAACTCTATGCTGTTGAAATATTTACTTTTGCTTCTCTTTATAAAATGTATTTAGACAGCTAAACCGTAGTCTCAGTTTTTTTAACTGTTTTCATATTCAGGTATTGAAGCATTATAGACTTTTCATAGATGTACCTAGAAATTAAAATAAATGAATGATACAGTCAATAAGACCTACACTACTATATCACAAGATATTATTTTTAAATCAAATGTACGTTTTACATCATTACCAGTACACTGCTCATATTTAACAAACTCCATATGCCGAAAGTCTGTAGTAAAACTGTGGCCAATTTATGGACATTCAAATATGTGCACATACTTAACAAACAATAAAAAAAAAATGTTAAGGCCTCGTGCCCTAAAGGCTTAAAATATACTGGGCATAAAATTTCAGTTGTCATCTAAGCACCAATGCTTCTGTACCATGGTAGTCACCCACGCATACATGTATGAGGCTTTTCCCAAACTTCTGCATTCAGAAAATATGATGTACACACAGGTAACAGCCAATGCACAGAAGCATCTGTGTGTATAGTCGCATAGAGGCATTGCCCTGCATCGCAGGCTGTATTCGGGACCTGAGGCTTCCCAGGCATGGGAAACCAATTGGAAATTTATGCTCAGGTTATATTCAGGCACTCACTGTCTGAGAATATATAAAAAAATCTTTAACAACTATAGTCCAGCCACAGGTGCACTTTAAGTGTAAAACATGAAAACTGGATTGCTATACTTTATTGTCAAATAAACTGCTGGTACTTACTTATCCACAGTTCTCTGAATTTCCCTTTCTTCCTCCTCGTTTAACCTCTGCAATATTGTTTCTAAAAGTGGAAGACTAAACTTAATGTATTGTGCTACCTGCCAAAAGAGGAAAACAAAAAGCATATTTGAAATCTTTAAATAGCTAAGAAGTAAGAACTGATGTACCAGTAAGTACTTACATCACTGCTAATCTCCTCTGCCTCTCTGTCCATGAGGAACATTCTTGCTATGCTTCCTGAAGGACCTTGTAAGAGTCGCTCCCATAAGGGGCACTCTGTGTCCTTCAGCTTTTTCTTTTCTGAAAGGTAAATATATTTTAGAATTTTTATTATGTTATATATTATGTAATTTAACAATGCACCAAAAAGCCTACACCATGTATCAAACCACATGCACTGAATTAATTAATTACATGGGCTGCGCTTTCACCCTAGTTAGATAATTACATAGTTGGTAAAGTTGAATAAAGACACTAGCCCATCCAGTTCGACCTGTGTGTGTGTGTGTGCATTCATGTCAAAAATCCTTTATCATATCCCTGTATACTGTGTTCACTAAGATGCACATCCAAGAGTTTTTTTAAACTATTAATTTTTCCCGCTAACACTATTGATTGTGGAAGTAAATTCCACATCCTTACTGCCCTAGCAGTAAAAAACCTCCTACACAGCTTAAGGTTCAACCACTTCTCCTCCAATTTTAGTGAGTGGCCCTGTGTCTTCTTACACTCCCTGAGACTGAATAGTTTTTTCCTATGCTAGAATCACCATTGAGGTATCTGTATATCGTTATCATATCTCCTCTCAAGCGTCTCTTCTCCAAGGAGAATACGTTTAGTGCTTGCAGTCGTTCATTGTAACTAAGGTCCTCCAATTGCGTTATTCATTTTGTCACCCTTCTCTGGACTCTCTCCAGTTTCAGCACATCATTCCTGAGGATTGGTGACCAGAACTGAACGGCATACTCCAGATGTGGCCCCACCAGAGTTTTATAAATTGGCAGGATATTTATCTCTGGAGGTAATTCCCTTTTTAATGCATGATAACATTCTGCTAGCTTTGCTTGCTGCAGCTTGACATTGCATGGCATTGCTGAGTCATCCACTATGACCCCCAGATCTTTTTTCCTCCTGAATTCCCCCTAGAGATTCTCCCCCTAGAGGGAAGCTTGCGCTTATATTTTAGCCCCCAAGTGTATTACTTTACATTTTTTAACATTAAACCTCATTTGCCATGTAGTTGCCCACCCCTTTATTTTATTAAGGTCTTCTTTCTATATCCTGCTGTGAAGTTATTGCCCTACATAGTTTTGTATGATCAGCAAAAACTAAGATTGAGCTATTTATCCCAACCTCTATATCATTTATGAATAAATTAAACAGAATCGGTCCCAAGACAGATCCTTGGGGTATTCCACCTACCACTCCAGACCAGTCTGAGTACACACTATTTATGACCACCCTTTGGACGTGCCCCTGTAGCCAGTTTTCTATACATAAACAAACCCAATGGTCTATGCTTACAGACCTCCATTTGTAAATTAGGCATTTATGGGGGACTGTATCGAATGCTTTTGCAAAATCCAGATACACCACATCCACAGGCCTTCCTTTATCTAGATGGCAGCTCACTTCCTCGTAGAATGTTAACAGATTGGTTTGTAAAGCAATGCTGATTACTACTAATTATACTGTTTTCATTGGCTAATTATTGTATATAGTCTCCTATCATCCCCTCCAAAAGTTTACATACTATTGATGTTAGCCTGTAGCTTCCAGGAATATATCTCTTAACTTTTTAGATATTGGTACCAGGTTGGCCTTTCACCAATATAACTGGTACCATCTCTGTCAATATGCTGTCCTTAAAAATTAGGAATAATGGTCTGGCTTTCACCTGACTGAGTTCTTTGAGGACTCTCGGGTGTAAGCCATCTGATCCTGGTGATTTATTTGTGTTAAGCTTTTCTAATTTTCTCTTCTGTTAGCTACAAGGGTACATTTTGAGATGAATTAATGGTACAGTCTTTCCTGATTACCAAATATATAACCCCCCCCTCCTTCCATTGTAAAAACTGAGAAGAAGAATGCATTTAGTACAGTAGCCTTCTGCTTGCCATTTGTAACCAACTTCCCTTCATCTTCCTTTATGGGGCTAATGTGCTCTGAGATTGTTTTTTACTGTTAATATAAAAATGTCTTGGAATTTTCTTTTTACTCTTCTCTGCTATGTGCCTCTCGTAGTCTATTTTGGCCACCTTGATTGTGTTCTTACATATCTTATTGCATTCCTTGTAGTGTTGGAATGCTGACAAACACCATTCAACTTTATATTTTTTAAAAGGCCATTTTCTTCTCTTTAATATGACTTTTTACTTTAAAGTTTAGACACCCAGGTTAACCCTCACTCTTTTATGTTTATTGCCTATTGGAATAATACCTTTATTTAATATGTTCTTTTTTTTTTTTTTGTAAATTCTTTATACAAAGGTATGCCAAAGATACATCAACTGTAATATAACATAGCATCATAGTTCGCATAACTGTTAAATATGGTGCTTATCTGAAGGTACACCCACGCGGGCCGATAAATATCGACCCATGCTGATCCCCCCCATCAGATCATGATTTAATATGTTCTTAAAGTACTCTCATTTTTCCTCAGTGTTTCAACTTTCTAGGACTTGGTCCTATTTAATACATTGTAGCATTGAATGCAATTTATAAAAGTTGGCTCTTTTGAAATTTAGTGTTCCTGTACTACCCTCCTATCCCCTTTTCCTATGATGTATGCTGAATGTAATAATCCTGTGATTGCTAGTTCCCAATTTGTCCTAAATTTCCACATGTGTGACCAGATCTGTGTTATTTGTAATTAATAGGTTTAGCAAAGCATTCTTTGTAGCCAAGGCACCCCCCAATTGGAACATGAAGTTGTCCTGTAAGGTATTTAAGAAATGACGGGCCTTAAATGAGTGAGCTGTTCCTTCTGCCCAGTCAATATTTGGATCATTGAAGTCCTCAATTATGATGACATTGCCCTGCCTTGCCACTATTTCTAACTGTGATAGGAGGTCCAATTCCTCCAAATCCTTCAGGTTAGGAGGCTTGTAGCATACACACATTATTAATTTCCCACTTTTTCCCCCCATTTGAAGTTCCACTCACAGGAATTCTACCTCCTCCCTTGCTCCAATTGCAATGTCATCCCTCATGTTCACTAGCAAATCATTCCTGATATACAGGCACACCCCCTCCCCATCTAGCCTCCGATACAAGGAATACTCCTGGAGAGTTGCCAGCCAGTTTTGTGAGCTGTCAAACCAGGTTTCTGATATTCCCGCAAAGTCGAGTGTAATTAAAAACAGCTGACAATACTGCAGTTGACATTAAGGGGTTGATTTACTAAAAGTGGAAAGTGCAAAATCTGGTTCAACTCTGCATAGAAACCAAACAGCTTCCAGGTTTTTTTTTTTTGTCAAAGCCTAATTGAACAAGATGAAATTAGAAACTGATTGGCTACCATGCACTCTCCAGTTTTAGTAAATCAACCCCTAAATGTATCCCCAAATATATATAAAATACCTATAACCAATATACAGTATACTACGCAATATACCTATTTTAGCAAATATTAATTCCCCTATATGCAAAACCTAATTTATCAGAATCAATTATAATACATCAAAATGAAAATCAAAGCAGAGGAGACAGTACATGGTGTATAAAGGCATGGATTGCAAGTGTGGTGTTCCAAATACACAATATACACACAGATTTGAGTAAATGGTGGGCTGGATATAACATGTTGTAATTTATATATTCACTGACATTTATATTTTTTGGGATTTGTGTTTTTTTTTTAAATTATCATTGAGAGTTTTTGCAAGTGTGGTGTTAAAAATACAAATGATGCACACGGAATTAAGTAAATGGTGGACTGGATACAGTATATTATATTTTATATACTCAGACATTTTGTTTTCATTTGTGATTTATTTTCATTTTGATGCATTATAATTTGTACTTATAGGTCTACAGCATGGCACTGTATATTCACAGTTCGATGTAGCTAGGGCCAATGAGACACAGGTATCAAGACTTTCTATATGGTACACCGGGGAACCTATTTGATCACAATTTTGTATGACCCTTGTAGCTGATTATCACTTTTCCTATCCCAAAACGTGTTGCTAACAGTTCTCCCCCTTGTACAGATTGGACCTGAGTGTCAGTGGAGTTCTAGTATAATGATACTCAGCATTACATAGACAGTAGTTTCCTTTAGCTGGTTTACTGTGTACAATTTTCTCAGTAGAACAGGATATACTGTATGCACAGTATCTCACAAAAGTGAGTACAGCCCTCACATTTTTGTAAATATTTTATTATATCTTTTTATGTGACAACACTGAAGAAATGACACTTTGCTACAATGTAAAGTAGTGAGTGTACAGCTTGTATAGCAGTGTATATTTGCTGTCCCCTTAAAAAAACTCAACATACAGCCATTAATGTCTAAACCTCTGGCAACAAAAGTGAGTACATCTCTAAGTGAAAATGTCCAAATTGTGACTTGTTAGTGTTACAAGGTCTAAGGTGTGAATGAGGAGCAGGTGTGTTAAATTTGGTGTCATCGCTCTCACTCTCTCATACTGGTTATTGGAAGTTTGAAAAAAATAATTGTTGCTCTAGATAAAGATTGCCTAGGCTGTAAGAAGAATGCCAAGACCTTGAAACTGAGCTGCAGCTTAGTGGCCAAGACCACACAGTGGTTTAACAGGACAGGTTCCAATCAGAACAGGCCTCTCCATGGTCGACCAAAGAAGTTGAGTGCACGTGCTCAGCGTCATATCCAGATGTTGTCTTTGGAAAATAAACATATGAGTACTGCCAGCATTGCTGCAGAGGTTGAAGGAGTGGGGTGTCAGCCTGTCAGTGCTCAGACCATATGCCGCACACTGCATCAAATTGGTCTGCAAGAAAGCCTGCAAACAGTTTGCTGAAGACAAGCAGACTAAGAACATGGATTACTGGAACCATCTCCTATGATCTGATGAGACCAAGATAAACTTATTTGGTTCAGATGATGTCAAGCGTGTGTGGCGGCAACCAGGTGAGGAGTACAAAGACCAGTGTGTCTTCCCTACAGTCAAGCATGGTGGTGGGAGTGTCCGGATCTGGGGCTGTATAAGTGCTGCTGGCACTGGGAAGCCACAGTTCATTAAGGGAACCATGAATGCCAACATGTACTGTGACATACTGAAGCAAAGCATGATTCCCTCACTTCGGAGACTGGGCTCCGGGGCAGTATTCCAACATGATAATGACTCAAAACACACCTTCAAGACAACCACTGCCTTGCTAAAGAAGCTGAGGGTAAAGGTGATGGACTGGCCAAGCATGTCTCCAGACCTAAAATCTATTGAGTATCTGTGGGGATCCTCAAAGGGTAGGTGGAGGAGTGCAAGGTCTCTAACATCCACCAGCTCCGTGATGTCGTCATGAAGGAGTAGAAGTAGACTCAAGTGGCAACCTGTGAAGTTCTGGTGAACTCCATGCCCGAGAGGGTTAAGGCAGTGCTGGAAAATAATGGTGGCCACAGAAAATAGTGACACTTTGGGCCCAATTTGGACATTTTCACTTAGGGGTGTACTCACTTTTGTTTCCAGCAGTTTAGACATTAATGGCTGTGTGTTGAGTTATGTTGAGGGGACAGCAAAGTTACACTGTTATACAAGCTGTACACTCACCACTTTACATTGTAGCAAAGTGTAATTTCTTCAGTGTTGTCACATGAAAAGATATAATAAAATATTTTCAAAAATGTGAGGGGTGTACACACACTTTTGTGAGATACTGTATATTCAGTGCAACATTCCACAGCTTTGGAATAAAAAACACACAGTTCAGAACTGGTCCCATCCAAGGATAGCGAGATGCAGTGGCGGCTGGTGCATTGGAGGCGCCGGATGCATAGAGTTCAATGGGTTTTTTTTTTTTCTGAAGCACCCGATTAGAGCCAGAGGCTCTAATAGGCTTCAGAAAAGGGTGGGTCCGGGGCGCAGAGCACTGCGCCCTAGCCCACCCATTTGTGTGACAATAGCGAATGAAAATTCATTATTGTTACACGGATCCTCCTCCTGGCAGATCAGGAAGCGGGTCCGAGACCCATTTCCTGATTGGCCGAAAGGCGAACCCATGCCATTGGCCAAGGAGGAGGCGGGAGGACTTGAGGAGACGCAGGGAGACGCGGGGGACTGAGGAGAAGCCACCACTGCAAATCAGGTAAGTGCACTGGTCACTCTGCAGTGAAGGGGGCACAATGGTCTCTCTGCATTGAAGGGGACACGCTGGTCACTCTGCATTGAAGGGGGCACGCTGGTCTCTCTGCATTGAAGGGGGCACGATGGTCTCTCTGCATTGAAGGGGGCACGCTGGTCACTCTGCATTTATGGGGGCACGCTGGTCACTCTGCATTTATGGGGGCACGCTGGTCACTCTGCATTTATGGGGGCACGCTAGTCACTCTGCATGTATGGGGGCACGCTGGTCACTGGTCACTCTGCATTGATGGGGGCACACTGATCACTGGTCACTCTACATTGATGGGGGCACACTGCTCACTGGTCACTCTGCATTGATGGGGCACACTGGTCACTCTGCATTGAAGGGGGCACACTGGTCACTCTGCATTGAAGGGGGCACACTGGTCACTCTGCATTGAAGGGGGCACACTATACCTTGATTACTGAAGGCTCCTTTAACACTTTTGTGACCTCAAAGTCACACAATTTTTTACTGCGTTTTTTGCCGCAAAGCAATGCCTATTCCATTTTTCTGTTTGCGCCCCCCAACCCCAAAAAAATTTTGAGCACCAGCCGTCACTGGCGAGATGGAGAAGGGGGGTCTCGGCTCCTCTCAGGTGTTACAGAGTGGTGTCCTTCCATTGATGAGTGTTTTAAACCCCTTCTTATGTGAGCTGCCTACTATGTGTGAATAAATGTTTCATCTTAATACTAGACTGAGATTGTGCTTTTCTCCTTTCTTCTTCATGGTCTTTATTGCAGTGATTACATCCAGCTCTCAGGAACGAGCAGCCATGAGTGGACATTGGACTTTTATTGTCTATAAATATTTCCTCAAGAGACTTTTTGTTCTTTGGTGCGCCGTTCTCTTTTTCTCACCCCACATGCACCCCTCAGTATAGGCCCACACTACTCCTTCATCTTGCCTTCTTTTTCATCTCACACACAACTCTGCTCTGCCCCTGTGAGAAAATAAAACTCTTCCGATAGTAACCCCTTCTTACAGACTGGATCATTTGGAGAGAAGGATGACGCCATCAACCCAGTGTAAGCTTCAAAACCACCAAACATGAAGCTTACACATGCTTAGGACTGAAGAGCAATTGAGCAGCAGGAGAGCATGGGGAAAGTGAGTATTTGGGCGTACATTGTATGCACCCCTGCTTTATGGATGAAATTGCCAATACCAGCTTTTATCAGTTTTACAGACAGATGCTGCTCTGTGTTTCAGGAGGGTTAAAGTGGTAGTAAACTCTAAAATTTCAATTCTACTCATTTAAATAATCAACACATACTGTGCAACTCACTGTCTTTAGAGCTCTTCTATCCTACTTACTTTTCTTGCAATCCGTCACGTTTACGGCACATTTCCTCTGCTGTTAGTCCTTGCAATAACATGCCGTGCCTCGCTCACAGCCTCTCTGTGGCAATGCTCCACAATTCCACAAGAGCATGAGCTCAATTGGGAATTTTGCGATGCCAGACAGGGTTGCCATAGTAATCACAATGAAAATAAGGCTTGGCTACAAACTCACTGTGAATGCATGAGATTACGGCAGTGAGAATTAGAAAGGGCGCGGTGAAAATGGAAGATAATACTCAACATGGCACCGGCTTCAGATGAGGAGGAACAAATTACAAACTGCAGCAAATACAAGAGACATCACAAGGGGTTACAACTATCCCTAAAGAAGCTTGGGGCTCCTAAACACCATCGGTTACCCATAACATGGTGTCTTAACATATTTGCTGCAGTAGTTTGACAACTATTACCTTAAATATTTAACACCAGCTCCAGGTGTCATGGTACCATGGTGAATGTATTATGAATATTGGAACATGGTGGTTTTCTTGTTCAATATTTTTATTAAGATTCAAGCAAGCAAAAGTCAGAAATACAATTATCTCTGGTTTGTAGAACTTAGCAAGGTGTATGCAACGCACCAAAAAAAAAAAAAAAAACAGGGATCACATTGCATTGCTCAGGGCTTTTTTTCACTTGGAACTTGGTGGAACTTAGTTCCACCACCTCTGGCTCAGGCCCTCTGCTCCCTGCTCACACTATCACTTGAAAACCCAGAAGTCCAGCTTCTTGGTTTACAAGTGACAGCTTGTCTCCCAATGGCTGCCACAGATATGATCTCCTGAGCAGCTCTTATTGAGTGCAGGATGGGGACAAGGGGGATGCAGGTGCCGTGCGGATGCTGACACCCCCACTGGATAATCTCCCTGCAAGTGAGAGAGTCGGAGCCACCTACATTGTGGTCGTGGTTGAGTTCCTGCCCCTATTTTCTGAGAAAAAATAGCCCTGGCATTGCTAATATATACAATTATTTTGTCAGTTGCCAAGAAAAATACCTAAGCACAGTAACATTCGTGACTGACCTTAGCAACCAAGAACAGAGTCTATAAAATGAAGGGGTCAGGTGTGATAAGCCGGTGTTCTAAAATTTAGTCGGACCCGTGAAAATTCCGGACCCTCATCACTTCCGGTCACTTCCGGTGATACTACGTCACCACCAGCTGGAGCGACAGCTGTTGCGAGCCCCGGTGCGCATGCGCACAAGAAATTTTCCAGGTCCGATGAGATTTTAAGACTTTGCTAACAGCTGACTGAGAGGAGGAGGAGGGGCTGAGGTAGGACGACAACACCGCCGCGGGAAAATTTTACAACACCGTCGCATCATCGAGCAAGGAAAATGTCTTGTGCGCATGCGCACCGGGGCTCGCAACAGCTGTGGTGGTGACGTAGCGTCACCGGAAGTGACGAGGGTCTGGAATTTTCAGGGGGCCGATGAAATTTTACAACACCGGCGCACACATCAACATCAGTCAGTGGTGAGCAACAAGAAGAAACGAAGGGAAGGATTTACTAAAACTGGAGTACACAGAATCTGGTGCAGCTGTGCATGGCGGATACCAGATTTTACTGTTAGCCTAGGTTTGCACTGCCGTAACTTCAAGGTCGCGTGACTTTCGTGTGACTTTGAATCTGGCATCCCTGTGTGACTTCATCGCGGCTTGCATGCAAATTCTTTAACAGAAGTCAAATGCAAATCATATTGAAGTCGCACCTAAAGTAGTGCAGGAACCTTTTCTAAGTCTGAGCGACTTGAGTCACACCGATTAGAACAGTTCCATTTCAGGTAATGGGGGCGTGACTTTTCATGTGACTTTGAACTCTGTCACATGACAAGTCACGGCAGTGTGAACCGGGGCTAAAAGCTTAATTGAACAAACTGAAGTTTAAAGCAGATTGGTTCCTATGCACAGCTGCACCAGATTTAGTGTGCTCTAGTTTTGGTAAATCAACACCCTAGTGTCAAGCGTGTAAAGAGAGTAGAAACATAAGAAAGGAAGGGAGAAGGAAAGTAAGGGGAAGGGGTTCTGGGAAAAAGAAGAGGAGAGTAAAGTGGAGAACATGGTGCTTTTAAGAAAATTTAAGATCCCTGTCACATTCTTGCACAATCAACATTTGCCTTGACACATGACACCATGGTGATTGGATTATGACTACTGAGGTACCCGTGGGCTATAACTGCTGAGGTATGTTGCCATCACTCATTAGAACCAAGGAAGCCATTTGGACAGGTGCTGGAGAAGTCTGCAGCAGTGACTAACTACTACGAACAAACATTGGAGTTACATTTCAAAAGTGTTTGCTATATGTTGGAGCTTTTCACACTATAACAAGTAACACTATTTGTGAGACTCATGCATGCTTACCTCCTGATGCATGAATAATATATAGTGCAAATTCATTTGAGCTATTTTCAATCTGTGAGAAAAAAAAAAGAAATATTTAATTTCATAGGTAACACAATATAGCATTAAAAGCTTTCTTCACTCTACCTATGATTCTCCTATAATTGGCACAACATCAGCATTACTGGGCTTTGTGCTCCCTACCTTTATAAATGCCAATAGAATTAGTATACCACTACTACTTATGTGGATGAGTAAAAGCAGGAGAGATGCATCACTATGATCTTACATTCTTTTCCATATCTAAAAAGGTGTAGTTATTTTATTATTTTAGCAAAATGGTAATAGGCCAAATATTTTCATAGCTTGCTCCTTTCTCACAGTGCCCTGCATTTCCTTCATTTTGGATATCATTCGGCTGTCAACGTGTCTGGTATGGCTTCTCTGTTCTTAACCGCTAGCTAGAGTACTAGCCTACATTATCCCATCATTACCAAGCCATTTTTCAGTTTCAATTATTGTGATACTTTGGCAGACAATTACTCTGTCATGAAACACTGTACAAATATAAATTTTATGACTTTTTTGGAGCCAGATAAAGCTGATATTTTATCTTTTAGTATACATGGGAAAAAAGACAAACATATTAAAAAACAACTTGTTTCCTTTAATCTCCGTTAAAAAAAAGAAAAATGCCATTACAGTGTAAATATCCCAAAAATTACCCATTTTTGAAAGTAGACACCACAATGTGATCACGTTTCTTTTTGCCACAATTTTTTGGAAATTAAGAAATATGCTGGTATTAATGTAGTGAAGACATGAAGCTTGGTAATGGTCCACTAGATACAGTGCACTGGTAATAAACAGAGGGAGGAGATGGTGAAGGGGTTAATGCAGGGGTCTCAAAAAGGTGGCCCTCCAGCTGTTGCAGAACTACAATTCCCATGTGGCATTGCAAGGCTGACAGTTACAAGCATGACTCCCATAGGCAAAGTCATGATTGGACTTGTAGTGCTGCAACAGCTGGTGGGTGGCAAGTTTGAGACCCCTGGGTTAATGTAAAGAGTACATACAGTGGGAGGACTTAGGGGGCTTAATGTGCAGATGCCCAGGATAAAGGAGGTGAAGGGTTAAAAAACAGGTCACAGGAGGGAGGGTAAAAGGGTAAAAAAAAAAAAAAACTTTATTGGAATTCGCTGCTGATGTGATATGTACAGTGATCTGGATCGAAAGAATGACTTATTAATTCATTAGTTGCTCTTCCCTCTCCTACTTCCATTGTGAGAGAAGGGGAGGGCACACTACACTGTTTACATACATATGTTATCAATTTGATGGGTCTCCCTTTGAATAAACACAGCGATCCCAATGGTATAGAGATGCTTCAATTGGCTCTGTACGATTTCCATAGAAAGCCCAATGTTTTTTTTTTTTTTTTGTAGTGGCATTTACGTATAAACATCACTGCAGAAATAAGTGTCCACTACTTTTCTGTTTAAAGACATACAGCCAGGGCCGGTGCTTCCACTAGGCAAACTAGGCAGCCGCCTAGGGCGCATTGCCACCTAGGGGCGCAGCCATGAGTCGGCACTCTCTCGCCATCATTAATGATCCTTGTGAGCTGAGGGGAGAGGCGGCAGTGGGCAAGGAAGAAGGGACAGAGGAAGATAATAGGTGTCTGGGGCAGTGGCAGAACTACCAGGCCTTGGCTTTCCACCACTGTTTGGGGGGGGGGGCAATAGGCAGGAAGGGAGCCCACCGGAGTGCTGCCTGCATGATGATCCTCTTTGGCTGGAGCTGAGTGGCCTAAACCCCCAGCAGGAGTTGATACTCTGCACTGAGCTGGTGGGCAGCCTTACATGTCCCTGGGTCGATATTAAGCAGGGAGCGGAGGAGAGCTGAACCTGAGCCGGAGCTCGGCACTGACTGCTGCTTCTCCATCCACCACGAGTCGGTTGGAGCCGTGGTGAGCACTGTGGTCCAGGAGAGGAGTTTCCTGGGAAAAGGAATCACGGTGAAGGAGGGCAGAGTGTGGACCACTCTCTTCATACTGCCCAGTGGGTGTCCCCAGAACAGGGGATCGGGGTCCTGGGGTGTGACATGGAGGATCCCTGGTGTGAAAGGGAATTGGGGTCACCAGGTTTGCCATGGTGAATCAGAGTCACCAGGTGTGACATGGGGGATAGGGGTCACTGGGAGTAACAGGGGTTCGGGTCACCATGTGTGCCCCGAGAAATTGGGGTCCCTTTGTGTGCCATGGGGGATTGATGTCCCCAGGTGTAATATGTAAAAACATCAGGGTCTCTCCAAGTATGACATGGAGGAACATCAGGGGCCCCTGGTGTGACATAGAGGAACATTGGAGTCACTGGGTATGACAGCATGACATTGAGGAATATCGGGGTCCCAGGATGTGACATGGAAAAACATCAGGGTCCCTGGGTGTGACATAGAGGGACATAAGGACATGAAGGAATATGGGGGTCACTGGGTATGACAGCATAACATGGAGGAACCATCAGATCAGGGTCACTGGTTATTACATAGAGGAGTTTTTAACCCTTTCCCTTTTTATTTATTTTTTTTTGGGGGGGGGGGGGCAAGTAGCTGGTCTTGCCTAGGGCGTAAAATAGTCTAGCACCGGCCCTGCATACAGCAGTAGATAAGAGGTTAAGGTATATCTAAAGCCAAATCTTTTTCTTTTGTTTTTTTGCCATCTGAAGAGGGGGTATTCTGTCCACTTTCTATACTGCAGACTCAACAGGAATTTAGAGGATATCTTTCCAATTTGAGGGAAATCCCACTAACAGGGACACAGACAGCAAGGCAAATCTGTGGTATTAACTCCTCACCATCATATCCACATATTTTAAAAAGTTGTGTCCTTTGTTAGGATTTAAACACACATTTACTCTTCTAGTCTCGGTTTGCTTCTATATGTTCTTGTTATCTAATATTTCTTAAAGTTATTGTCAGTGTAGTTTTAAAGCAGTCTATTCTAACCATTTTGAGTAAGGTAATAAGTTGCAGCAGTAACATATATATATACACAGTACAGACCAAAAGTTTGGACACACCTTCTCATTCAAAGAGTTTTCTTTATTTTCATGACTATGAAAATTGTAGAGTCACACTTCAAGAGGAAGTCACCTGAAATGTTTTTCACTTCACAGGTGTGCCCTGTCAGGTTTAATAAGTGTGATTTCTTGCCTTATAAATGGGGTTGGGACCATCAGTTGTGTTGCGCAGAAGTCAGGTGGATACACAGCTGATAGTCCTACTCAATAGACTGTTAGAATTTGTATTATGGCAAGAAAAAAGCAGCTAAGTACAGGAAAACGAGTGGCCATCATTACTTTAAGAAATTAAGGTCAGTCAGTCCGAAAATTTGGGAAAACTTTGAAAGTGTCCCCAAGTGCAGTCACAAAAACCATCAAGCGCTACAAAGAAACTGGCTGACATGCGGACCGCCCCAGGAAAGGAAGACAAGAGTCACCTCTGCTGCGGAGGATAAGTTCATCCGAGTCACCAGCCTCAGAAATCGCAGGTAAACAGCAGCTCAGATTAGAGACCAGGTCAATGGCACACGGAGTTCTAGCAGCAGACACATCTCTAGAACAACTGTTAAGAGGAGACTGTGTGAATCAGGCCTTCGTGGTAGAATATCTGCTAGGAAACCACTGCTAAAGAAAGGCAACAAGCAGAAGAGACTTGTTTGGGCAAAAGAACACAAGGAATGGACATTGGACCAATGGAAATCTGTGTTTTGGTCTAATGAGTCCAAATTTGAGACCTTTGGTTCCAACCACCGTGTCTTCGTGCGACGCAGAAAAGGTGAACGGATGGACTCTACATGCCTGGTTCCCACCGTGAAGCATGGAGGAGGAGGTGTGATGGTGTGGGGGTGCTTTGCTGGTGACACTGTTGGGGATTTATTCAAAATTGAAGGCATACTGAACCAGCACGGCTACCACAGCATCTTACAGCGGCATGCTATTCCATCCGGTTTGCGTTTAGTTGGACCATCATTTATTTTTCAACAGGACAATGACCCCAAACACACCTCCAGGCTGTGTAAGGGCTATTTGACCAAGAAGGAGAGTGATGGGGTGCTGCGCAGTCACCGGACCTGAACCCAATAGAGATGGTTTGGGGTGAGCTGGACCGCAGAGTGAAGGCAAAAGGGCCAACAAGTGCTAAGCATCTCTGGGAACTCCTTCAAGACTGCTGGAAGACCATTTCAGGTGACTACCGCTTGAAGTGTGACTCTAAAATTTTCATAGTCATGAAAGACTATCATAGTCATGAAAGAAATATCAGCTGAAACCGGTAACGGAAATGGAAACGACACGCAGCGAGGAGAGCGAGGAGATCTGAGAGCTGTGTGTGTGTGTAGAGGAGGAGGAGGAGCCGCCGCACGTGCGGAGGAGAGCGGGGGAAGCCGCACTAGGAAGCCGGGGGCCGGGGGCAGGAGCTCGGAGCCTCGGACCAGGGAACCAGTGCGGGGGACAGCCGGGGACAGGAGACGCACGTGCGGAGGAGAGCGGGGGAAGCCGCACTAGGAAGCAGAAGCAGTGCGGGAGACAGCCGGCGGCAGGAGCCGCACGTGCGGAGGAGAGCGGGGGAAGCCGCACTAGGAAGCAGGAGACAGGAGCTCGGAGCCTCAGACCAGGGAACCAGTGCGGGGGAGACAAAGACCGGGACCAGACTGAGACCGAGGGACGTAAGTTGGAAACAATCTGATCTGATCTCCTGGTAGGGGGGCGGGCTGGTGGGGGGACTACAAGTACAAACTACATACAAGTACAAACACTACAGGCAATACAGGCTACTAAGGGGTTACTATAGACTGAGAGGTGCTCTGCGACTTGCGACTGGTGAGTATCTTGCGACTGGTGGGTGAGCATCTTTGCGACTGGTGAGCATCTTTGCGACTGGTAAGTATCTTTGCGACTGGTAAGCATCTTTGCGACTGGTAAGTATCTTTGCGACTGGTGAGCATCTTTGCGACTGGTAAGCATCTTTGCGACTGGTAAGTATCTTGCGACTGGTGAGTATCTTTGCGACTGGTGAGTATCTTGCGACTGGTGAGTATCCTTGCGACTGGTGAGTATCTTTGCGACTGGTGAGTATCTTTGCGACTGGTAAGTATCTTGCGACTGGTGAGTATCTTTGCGACTGGTGAGTATCTTTGCGACTGGTGAGTATCCTTGCGACTGGTGAGTATCTTTGCGACTGGTGAGTATCTTTGCGACTGGTGAGTATCTTGCGACTGGTGAGTATCTTTGCAACTGGTGAGTATCTTTGCAACTGGTGAGTATCCTTGCGACTGGTGAGTATCCTTGTGACTGGTGAGTATCCTTGCGACTGGTGAGTATCTAGTGACTGGTGAGGGTATTAGCGACTGGTGGGTACCCCAGGTTTAGTACCAGGGAAGTTAGAGGTAGTGTAGGTAAGGAAGAGCAGGCCGTTAACATTATCCCCATAGAGTAGTGGGTAATAATGTCCGACAGGATTGGGGATGCCACTCAGTGCACTTCTTGCGGCATGTATGCGTTCCTTGATGAAACAATCGAGGACGAATACTGCTGTGCAAGATGTGAGCGACTTGTTGCTCTGGAAGCCCACATCGTGGATCTAGAGAACACAGTGACAAGACTGCGTGGCATCTACAACCTGGAAAGGAGCTTGGACATTACCCATCAGGCGCTGGCAGGGGTCAGCATAGAGGAGGGAGGAATAGAGGAGACGCAAGCAGCAGAGGTACGCAGCTGGGTGACTGTTAGGAATGTTAGGGGGAGGAGTGTCAGGGAGGCCAGTCCTGAGTTGGTACACCCTAACATGTTTGCCGAGTTGCAGGTTGAGGGGGATATCAACTCAGGGGTGGCAGAGCTGGAGCATGCACCCTCCCCCAGCTGCCAGGGGAGGGGCGGCTCCAGGAAGAAGGGGGGCCGTAACTCAGGAAAGGTTAGAAAGATTGTGGTAGTGGGGGACTCAATTATCAAGAGGACAGAGAGGGCAATCTGTAAAAAAGATCTCGTGAACCGAACAGTTTGTTGTTTACCGGGCGCCCGAGTTCGGCACATCGCAGATCTGGCAGACAGATTGTTGTGCGGGGCTGGGGATGACCCAGCGGTCATGGTGCATGTGGGCACTAATGACAAAGTTAAAGGTAGGTGGAGGATCCTTAAGAACGATTTCAGGGACTTAGGTAATAGATTGAGGAAAAGGACCTCCAAGGTGGTTTTCTCTGAAATACTGCCTGTACCTCGAGCCACACAGGAGAGGCAGAAGGAGATTAGGGAACTTAACAAGTGGCTGAGGAATTGGTGTAGGAAGGAGGGGTTTGGGTTCCTGGAGAACTGGGCTGACTTCTCAGTCGGCTACCGGCTCTTTAGTAAGGATGGGCTGCACCTTAATGGGGACGGTACAGCTCTTTTGGGGAGAAAGATGGCCACCGAGTTGGAGGGGCTTTTAAACTAGGAGACGGGGGGGAGGGCTCAGAAGTAGAATCAGTCAGGAGGGAGCAGAGGACTGAAGACAGTTGTAGGGTCAGCAGCGACATTAGGTCAACAACATCAATTGGCGGGTCTGTGCGGGAAAACAGCAGACCAAACAAAAATAAACATAACCGCCAATCACGTTTAACTTCCGTAAAACTAAGAGGGGTATATGCTAATGCCAGGAGCCTAGCTAATAAGATGGATGAGTTGGACATGTTAGTACATGAGGAGGACATAGACCTTGTGGGAATAACAGAAACTTGGTTCGACCCCTCACATGACTGGCTGGCAAATATCCAAGGGTATTCTGTGTACCGGAAGGACAGGGTAGGAAAAAGAGGGGGAGGGGTATGTCTCTATGTCAAGAACAATATAAAGGTGCTAGAAAGGAGTGACATTACGGATGGGATGAGCATGGATTTAGAATCTGTGTGGGTTGAACTCGATAGGGAAGAAGATAAGGGAAAAGTAGTTGTGGGGGTTTGCTATAGGCCACCTAACCAAGGGGAGGAGGTAGAGCTGGAATTTTTAGCACTAATAGGTAAAGCGGCAAAACTGGGATCAGTCATCATATTGGGGGACTTCAATTATCCCGACATTGACTGGGAAGAGGGGACTGCACACTCGCATAAGGCCCGTCTATTCACGGAAACCTTACAGGATAACTACATGTCACAGTTGGTGGATTCCCCTACTAGAGAGAATGCAATCCTGGATCTATTGATCACTAATGACCCAGACATAATCTCGGAGGTAGGAGTCCAGGACAATCTGGGCTCTAGCGATCACAGGATGATCACATTTAGTATAAATAACAATATAAAAAGGCAAGTGGGGAACATAAGAACCCTAAACTTCAGAAGGGCAGACTTTCCAAAATTGTACTCAATGATGGAAAGGGTAAACTGGGACCAAACCCTGGGATCCCTGACCACTGAGGAAAAATGGGAATGCTTTAGGAACATATTAAGCAAAGGCATCTTGCAGTGCATTCCTATGGGGAATAAATTTAGAAGAGACAAAGCCAAACCTGGCTGGCTAAACCGTAGCGTTAAAAAACTTATTAGGGGAAAAAAATTGGCCTTCAAGAAATATAAATCAGAGGGCACAGTATCGGCCTTCCAGCAATACAAGGAGGAAAATAAGAAGTGTAAACACGAAATCAAGATGGCTAAAATCAACTTTGAGAGACAAATAGCGGAGGATAGTAAAAAAAACCCAAAGAAATTCTTTAAATATATCAACAGCAAAAAAACTAGGGCAGAGCATATTGCACACATAATTAACGATGATGGGAGGATGGTTACAGAGGACACTGAAAAAGCAACCGTGCTGAATGCTTTTTTCTCGTCAGTCTTTACACAGGAAAAGGAGGGGTACACTGACCATGACTGTATGATTAGTAGTAATACACAGGACTTGCCACTATGGCTAACAGAGGGGGTAATCAGGGAAAGACTGGATAAACTTAACACAAACAAATCACCAGGCCCGGATGGCGTACATCCGAGAGTGCTCAAGGAACTCAGTATGGTTATATCTAGACCACTGTTCCTAATCTTTGCTGACAGTATTAGGACAGGAGATGTACCAGGGGATTGGAGGAAGGCTAACGTGATTCCGATATTCAAAAAGGGCCAGAGACATATCCCGGGAAATTATAGGCCTGTCAGTCTGACATCAATAATATGTAAACTTTTGGAGGGGATGATAAGGGACTATATCGTAGAGTATGCTAAAGACAACAACATCATCAGTAGTAACCAACACGGGTTTACAAATGGGCGTTCTTGTCAAACCAATCTCTTAGCATTCTACGAGGAAGTGAGCTGTGAGCTAGATAGGGGGAGACCAGTGGATGTGGTGTACTTGGATTTCGCTAAGGCGTTTGATACAGTTTCCCACAAGCGCTTAATTTATAAAATAAGGTCTGCAGGTATCGACAGCAGGGTTTGCTCTTGGATACGGAACTGGCTAAAAGGCCGTGTCCAAAGGGTGGTAATAAACAGCGCATACTCAGACTGGGCTGAGGTAGTAAGCGGGGTGCCCCAGGGCTCAGTCCTGGGACCAACCTTGTTCAATTTATTCATAAACAGCATTGAGGACGGGATCAGTAGTTCGTTATCAATTTTTGCAGATGACACAAAATTGGCCAGGGCAATAACTGCACAGCATGAAGCAGATATCCTACAGAATGACCTGGACAAAATTACGGAGTGGGCGACATGGCAAATGAGGTTTAATGTGGAGAAGTGTAAGGTTTTGCACTTGGGGACCAAAAACATAAAAACACAATACATGTTAGGAGGGGAACCCTTGGGGGACTCAAAAATGGAGAAAGATCTGGGAGTCTTGGTTGATGATAGATTAGGCAACAGCATGCAATGCCAAGCGGCAGCTTCCAAAGCCAACAGAATATTAGCATGCATAAAGAAAGGGATGTATTCCAGAGATAAGACTATAATCCTTCCACTTTATAAAACTCTGGTCCGACCGCATCTGGAGTATTCTGTCCAGTTCTGGTTGCCAGTCCTCAGGAGGGATGTGTTGGAGCTGGAGAGAGTCCAGAGAAGGGCAACTAAACTAATTAGGGGATTGGAGGACCTTACCTATGAAGAGCGGCTGCAATCGCTCGATTTATTTTCCCTGGAGAAGAGACGTCTGAGAGGGGACATGATAGCAATTTATAAATATCTTAATGGGGATCTCAGCTTAGAAAAAAAGCTGTTCATTCGAAGGAATTGCATGAGGACTCGAGGACATACAATGCGATTAGAGGAGAAGCGTTTTAACCTCAGGCAACGTGGGGGGTTCTTTACTGTTAGGGCTACAAGATTGTGGAATTGTCTACCACAAGAGGTGGTTTCTGCGGGTAGTATGGTGACTTTCAAAAGACTCTTAGACTTGCATCTCAAGGATCAGGAGATAAAGGGCTATGTTAGATGATTACAGTCACACACACCTACACAGGTTGAACTGGATGGACTATTGTCTTTATTCAACCTCACCTACTATGTAACTATGTAAAATAAAGAAAACTCTTTGAATGAGAAGGTGTGTCCAAACTTTTGGTCTGTACTATATATATATATATATATATATGTAACCATTGATTACATCCATTACAATATAAAGATAGGATACTGGGCACATGCTACCTACCATGAACTTATGTAATAATTGCTCAATGACTTCTTTTGTTTTCATAGTGCTGTTAATCATAACCTTTGTCTCGGAGCCAAAAGCTGGAGTGAATATAGAGGTCTGTGAATAATAAAATATCAATTAGTACACATTTCATTTCTAATAGCATGAGCTAACACATGCATCCTGAAAGTGGTTCTAAACCCTTAATTAGAAAAAATAAAAAAGAGAGACCTTTACCAGTGCCGCATCCTAATAGAGTATAAACTAACAAAAAATTGCAAGACACAGTCCTGCTATGATGGACTTTATTGGCACTAACATGAGACAAACTTGATCTATTGTTAAAAATGATCATACGTCTAATAAAGGATTATTTTTACCAATAGATGAAGTTTGTCTCATGTTAGTGTCACTAAAGTCCACCATAGCAGGACTGTGTCTTGCAATTTTTTGTTAGTATAAACTCTTACAAACACCCTCCTACATATATCCCTCCTCCTCTATAGATCCTTCTACATAAGTTGTGCCTGTTTAGCTGCAGTTATCTCTTCTCTCCAGCCATTTAAAGTGCAGAATTTATACAGCTTGTCTGAGCTTTCAGAAATCAGGGGGCAGGGAGCTAAAGTCACATTATGCAGAGCTCAGTGAGGAGAGCTGAGAGCTGACTGGAGGGAAGAGACACATTTCCTTCACATTGAACACAGGAACAGAAATGTGGCTGCCAGTCACAGGCTGTGTGCTGGAGCTCCCTCCCCTGTCACCTTTTATCTCTTGGTGTCAGGAGAACCTGCAAGACGTGACTTATGCAGATAGCAGAGGAATGAGGCAGTAGACACAAATGACACTTAGTGCTCTGCATTGAGACAAAAAGCACACTACTGTAAATAGAGGGATATGCTTTATTCATATTTCATGTCAGAATTTTACAAGCAGTTTAAAGTGACCCTGTCATAACATACAACTTTCATAAACAAGTAGACCTGCAAGATAAGAGATAGAGGACTTACTTTTTTACTGCCCATGCTGCAAGAATGCTGCTCTGTTCAGTAAGGGTTTTCCTTCAAAGTCTGCAAGGAAACCAAAACTTCTGGGAGTGTCAAACTTCTGGATCACCCACCGCTCTCATTATTTCCTCTCTAGTGCCTTCACATCACTATAGAATAGAAAATTGATGTGAATCTCAACAGGAGGAACCAAAAAGATCTACGGGGGGACCCAGGAGATTGCCACTTCTGGAATGTTGTATGTTATAACAGGGTCACTTTTAAACAGTATATGCAAACTATGTATGTATGTATATATGTATGACTTTGCCGTCCAACCATTGTCCATAGATGGCCAGGCAGCTGCTTCCGCCTGCCTGGGAGGCCATTTTAACCACTTCAAGTTTGGGACAATTCTGGCATTCCTTCCCTTCATGTAAAAAAACATATTTTTTTGCTTGAAAACTATATAGAACCCCCAAACATGCAGAGGCTCTAGGGAATAAAATGGTGGGTGCATTTTTTCTTAGCACACAATATTGGCATAGTCGTTTTTCAAATGAAAATGTTCTCTTTAAAGTGGAGCCCCACCAAAAAGGGAAAGTTCCGCTTTAAGGACTCGTTCTCCACTCCTCTTGCACAACTGGCACTTTTGAAGCACGGGTGGGGGGAGCAGGTACACAATTTCGACAGGTACCTGCCTCTCACTTCTGCACGGAAGTTCTCTTTTCTCCCTACCCCTGCAGTCTTCTGGGACACTGACAGATCCCAGAAGACAGCTTCCACCATTCCCAATGTGCAGTGCGACTCGCGCATGTGTAGTTGGCACCCGGCTGTGAAGCCCTAAGCTGTCACAGCCGGGTGCCCATAGTTAAGATGTAGGCACCGCCGAGGGAGGACAGAGGATGAAGACAGCTGGGTGAGTGGTTGTTCTTTAAAAGTCAGCAGCTACAGTTTTTTTAGCTGCTGACCTTTATTTTTTTGACAGGTGGCTGGAACTCCTCTTTAACCACTTAAGGACTGCCTACTGCAGTTTTACTGTGGCAGGTAGCCCCTCCTTGTGCGCCTGCTGCTAGGGGGCCAGTGCCGCTGCCGGTAGCACGCTCCCACCCCCCACTCGGCAGCAGGGACTCCGATGCACGGGGCTGGTGGCTCTAAATTGCCGCCGTCCACCTGCGATCGCTCCCCGCTGAGAGAGAACGGTCACCTATTGTAAACACAGCTGACCGTTCTTCTCTCTGGAATGATCACAGAGTGCCTGTGATCCTTCTATATAGGATCACAGGTCTCTATGATCATTTCAAAAGCCCACCCTCCCCCAGTTAGAAACACTCCCCTAGGTTTACATTTAACCCCTTGATCACCCACTGTGTTAACCCCTTCCCTGCCAGTGTCATTATCACAGTAACAGTGTATATTTTTAGCTGCAATGTCGCAGTCCCGGTAAAAATCGCAGATCGCCGCCATTACTAGTAAAAAAATAAAAAAAAAAACAATAAAAATGTCATAAATCTTTTCCCTGGTTGGTAGACGCGATAACTTTTGCGCAAACCAATCAAAATACGCTTATTGTGATTTTTTTTTTTACCAAAAATATGTAGCAGAAAACAAATTGGCCAAAAATGATGAATGTTATATAGCAGAATGTAAAAAATAATGTTTTTTTTTTTCAGAAATGTCGTTCTTTTTTGGTTTATAGCGCAAAAAATAAAAATCGCACAGATGATCAAATACCACCAAAAGAAAGCTCTATTTGTGGGGAAAAAATGGACATCAATGGTATTTGGGTACAGTGTCGCACGACTGTGCACTTTTCCGTTAAAATAACACAGTGCCAAATCGCAAAAAATGGCCTGGTCATTAAGGGGGCAAATCCTTCCGGTCCAGAACCAGTTATGCAATTAAATAACAAATTGTTTGGTAAAATATAAAAGATGATGTTATGCCAAGTAAGTAGATACCAAACATATAACACTTTAAAATTGAGTCCGCCCATATGGAACGGCACCAAACTACGGTACCTAAAAATCTCTGTAGGCGAAACTTTTAAAGCCTTTACAGGTTAGCAGCTTAGAGTTAGAAGATTTCTGGGACTAAAATCATTTCCCTCGCTCTTTTGTTCATGGCGATACATATGCATGCAAGATCTACGTGTGCATTCGCATATGTGCGTAAGCACGAGGGTGCTTTACATTTTTTTATTTTATTATTTATTGTACTTAAAAAACTTTTTTTACACTGTATCTTTATTTTTTTATATATTTTATTGCTATTAGAAGGGTAGAACACGATCCCTTGTGATAGCATAGGCCAAGACAGGTCCTCTTTATGGAGAGATCTGGGGTTTATTAGACCCCAGATCTCTCCCCTGCCCTCCAAAGCATCTGATCAAACCAAAATCGTTTTGATCAGATGCTTGTACAAGCCAGTAACGGTTTGTTTACATTAGACCGAAACTTTCCGGTTTCTGACATCACACAGTGGGAGGAACAACATCAGTTTTTCTTACTGTGTGTCCCAGGAACCGGATGCCGCCAATCTCATCCTTACCAGGGGCAGCGATGGGAGGGGGGTGGGAAAAATAATCCAGCGGCCCTAAAAAATGATAACTCAATCATTTCATCACGGTCTTAAAAAAATATTATAGATGCATCATTTTTTGCAGATAAAAATGTGCATTTATTAATATTATTTTTTTGAACTACCTAGAGCGCCCACTAGCTCCCTTGTAGTTCCTTGAGAACTACAAGCTGTCAGCTGAAAAGGATGTCAGTACTTGTAGTTAATTTATTCACAGATATCTTTGAATGAATGACGTGGGTTTGTGGGCGGAGCCCGACATGGCCACGTTATTTTCAAATTGTGGCAGCAGATGAAGGGAGAAGATCCCCGTCCCACTGTCACAATGGGGAAGAGAGGGGAGATTGGCGAGAGGCTGCAGGAGTGGGAACACGTTACATGTTCCACCCTTAAAAAGGTGAACTTATCCTTTAATAGGTTCAGAGAAATTATTAAATCTCTGTCTGTATTCTGTATGCAGAAACGCATATGTAATGGTAGAGTTTCTTTTTTTTTTTTGATTGTGCTGATCTTTATATGAGTCTGTTAGACTTTTGCCAGTGGCACAGTAATAAAACGCATATTTTGTGGGTGCAAAGGCTGTGCCATATGTGTGCTGTGTATACACAGTTTAGATTCAAGTCTACCACTAGTCAGCGCCATTCCATTTCCCCTCTCCTTAGTGCCCAAGGTGCCGAGGTCTTTCACAATCCTAGCCATGCCTCTGTTTATAAGTCTTTCTAAAATAAGATTAATCTTCAGAACTTTAGTATTTTGTTTTGCTACTTAAATCTCAGATAGTTTTGGGTTACAATGTGCCTATATTTTTTTTCATGGGGTAGCAAAGCCTTCTTAAAACTTAACAGAGGAAGAAAATTGTCCGTATTGCAGTTCCTAATATTGCCACTAGATGTCACAAAAATGCAACTTTCTAGAACTTGACAACTCAAGTCACTACTGTAATCTGCACCACACTAATTAAAAGGATCTAACTATAAAATCTGAAATTGCTATTTGACCATTTTACTTTGGAATCAAACTATTGTCTTCAATGTACACTAAAATCTATAAATGAAAGTATTTTTGTTTCTGTTGACTTTTTTTCTGATATGTCAGCACTTTTTTTTACCAATCTGTCCAATTTTCTTATTAGAAACCTAAAGAAATACAAAAATGTATGTGTGTGTGTGTGTACATATATATATATATATATATATATATATATATATATATATATATATATATTAGGGATGCACCGAATAATCGGCGGCCGAACATTATTCGGCCGAAAATAGAAAAAATAGCACTTTCGGTGTTCGGCCGAATAAGTCAAAAGGCCGAATAATTTTGTGCCGAATAATAGGGCTGAACGATAGTCGATATGATATTGACCATCGTTCTGTGGCCGTAGGCGATATTCATATCGCCGAGGTCACGATATTTACAGGGGGAAGGGACTCGGAGGAGGACAGGAGGACTCACAGACTTCCGTGTTAGGCAGGGGAAGCCGGGACACTTCAGCGGTGAGCATACATACATTACTCACTCGTGCACTGCAGCCCGCCCCACACATTCAGTGAGTCTTACTCTCCTCCCTAGTTTTTTCAATGGCACATTCAGGAAGCCAATCACGCCGTGATTAGCTGCACAGTGAACCAATCACGCGTGCCTGCACACCTGATTGGTTCCGCTGTGCCGCTACTCGCGGCGTGATTGGCTTCCTGAATGTGCCATTGAAAAAACTAGGGAGGAGAGTAAGACTCACTGAATGTGTGGGGCGGGCTGCAGTGCACGAGTGAGTAATGTATGTATGCGGCTGTGCTCCTTTCCAGGCTCCTACTAGTCCACCTCCAGCCTCCTACTACCACCACTATGAGAGACTGTCTGTCACTGTATAATCTGATCAAGTCCACACTGACACTGACTGACTGTCACTGAGTAATTGATGTTACCACATTAACCCTGACCTGCCCTGTATCTGCAATTAAAATTTACAAGGCTGCCTGCATGCTTCCTAATTTCCATTCCCAGCATCCTTCCCAATCCCTACAGTGTCACTAACATTAACCCTATGGTACAAGGCTGCAGTGTGCACTGAATCCCATTCCCTACAGTAACATTTGGGGAGAGAGAGAGACATGAGAGGACAAGAGAGAGAGAGAGGACAAGAGAGAGAGAGAGAGACATGAGAGGACAAGAGAGAGAGAGAAGAGAGAGGACAAAAAACTGGCAAAATAAATGGAAAAAATGCAAAACACCGCGTTCGGTATTCGGCCTTCGGCCAAACATTTTATTATTATTCGGCTTCGGCCAAGAATTTCATTTCAGTGCATCCCTAATATATATATATATATATATATATATATATATATATATATATGTAGCGGGGTTAAACATGCCTAAAGACACTGTTTGATATGTGGGAAGGAACTAGGCTCCCTCTAGTGGTAGCTGCATGGAATTTCCCGGGCTGTGACTTCCTTTTCACAAGATGAAGAAACTACATCTCCCAGGCTGCTTTGCAAGATCCAGGAACTAGGCTCCCTCTAGTGGTAGCTGCATGGAATTTCCCGGGCTGTGACTTCCTTTTCACAAGATGAAGAAACTACATCTCCCAGGCTGCTTTGCAAGATCCAGGGTGCACGGCTGCACCGCACGGCACTATGGGGGAGGTTATTTAAAGGAAGAGAGAAGCGCGCGAATGGGGGGCCTTTCTGCGCTGGACTCTGAGGAACCAGCGAGCGAGAGTGAAGGACTGACACTGGATATTGGGCCAGAGCCTTTTAGCCTGGAGGGACGACGTGGAACCGTCCCATCTCAAGCACGAGGCACATTCCTGGAGGTCATACTGCTGTTTGCCGAGACCGGAAGTCATCCGCCAGAAGGATCCCGCGCGGCTGGCATATAGCCAAAGGACTGAGACCGCAGTGGAAGCGCGCGAAGGAGAAACTTCTGTTGGTGAGAGGGCACATGCCCAATAACTGACTTTATCTGCTGAAGAGACAGTTTTATCTACAGATAGCGGTAGCGCAGCAGGAGGTGATAAAACCCCGGGGTTTATCACCATACTCTCTCAGGAGACTCATAGACAAACAATAAGGTCTGTAAAGGAGTCGCCAGAGGCTTATCTCTCTCGCAGAAGTTATTGCTCAGTTACGCAGACACCCTGCGGTGACAACTAACAGCTCGTTGTTTTCTCTCTCTTGATCTTTATTCCTAATCTGGATTACAAATGAGCTCTATTCAATAACCTTGCTAGCGAAGATCAACAAGAAAGAAGAGAACTCTGGGGGAGGGACTCAGATAGGCCCACCTACCTGGTACTGTGTCTAGCCTTAATGCAGGAGGAGTGTGGGGGTATTCTTTTACCTTTTTAAAGCTGTTTTAAATAACCTTTTATGGACTTGTATTGTATTGTATTGTATCTCCCCTATTCAATTTGATATATAGTAAACTAAGTTTGGTTAATTACAATCTTGTGCGTTGTTCCATTGTGTCACCCAGAAGGACTACTATTCAAGAAGGTAACAAGGTATTGTTGCATAGTGAAGTATTGTATTCCAACCTGTGTATCTATTTGATAGTCCAGTCCTATTCTGGGTCAGTTGTGCCTGAGGAGGGATCGAGCCAATTTGATTGGGTTGTTAGGCAGGGTGTAGACCCAATAATATAATCAGCAGCTCCTGCGGGGGTGGTGCTACACGTGGGGGCTCGTCCGGGATTTCTACAGTCCTGCAACACAACCCTCTCAGCCCCAGAATCCCCTCCCACGCAGAAATGGATCCTGTCGCTGCTGCTGAGTGGTGCAAGGAAGAGAATGTCATAGTGGAAAATGGCCTGGTGGTTGAAATCAAGGGAGAAGCCTGGACTGAAGAAAAGCTCCTCCCTGTTTTAAGGGCACTATCCACAGACAGGAAATTCTGGGTGATTGACATAAAAACTGACACCACTGCCCCACACACGTATGCACTGTGTGAGTGGAGGAAAGGGGTCCCTGATTATTTCAATGGAAACAGTGTAAAAACTATTGACCAAACAGAACTTTTCCTGATACATCCAGGAGTTCCTACTGCGGGTCCCTCATCCACCACCCCTGGGGTATCCAGCCAAGAAAAAGGTGTCCAAGAAGGGCATCCTGAGTCATCACCTTTGTCGACTTTTAGCTCAGAACTGTGTGCTGTTCTTGGGGAGATTGTGGCAAAATGTAGCAGGGACTCCTCGAGCTATCTGATGACTGGATATAGGAAGCTCCGGACATTCTCTGGGAAACAGCCTGTGCCTTCAGCAGAAGATGGGTTCGAAGAGTGGCTAGATACCGCCACTCAGGCTTTGGAGGAATGGGAGGTACCAGAACAGCACAAGAAGCAGAGGATCACAGAGAGTTTAAGGGGACCTGCATTAGAGGCTGTACGTAATCTAAAGCTTAGCAAGAAGAACTGCACTGCACAGGATTATTTGGACATTCTGCAAGATGTGTTTGGTCGGACGGAGAACGCGGCTGAACTTCTCTACCAGTTGGACCACTGTTATCAAGAAGAGGGGGAGAAGTTGTCCGAATTCATTAAACGTCTGGATAGGATTATCCACCAGATTCTGTTAAAGAAAGGAATAGACCCCCGGAAAATAGATGAGACTCGTGCACGACAGGTTCTGAAAGGGGCTCAACCTTTAGATCCCATTGCCATACTGTTACGAACTCGTCGAGATGGCGGCATTCTAGAATACCCCGATCTGATTCGAATGGTCAGAGAGGAAGAGGTCATGTTGGACAACAAGAAGAAAAGTCGGCAGTTTGACTCAACTGCCCGGGTTGGAGTGATAAGTGTGGAAGAGGGTGACTCTCAAGTTGAACTCCTAAAGACCCAAGTGTCTCAGTTGATAGAAATGGTGTCCATCCTGACTGGTCAGGTATCCACTCTACCCAAGGGGAGTATATCGGAGAGGCCAGATGAACCTGTTAGTCTCAGCACAGATCCAGAGCCACGGCCTGCAAGATTGTTAACTTGTTTCAACTGCGGGGGAGTTGGGCATGTTAGAAGGGTATGTCCCAGCTCAGGAAATGCTGCCGCGAAACCTCGCGAGCCAGCGGGAAACTTCAGAGGACACCGGTGAAGGAGTCAACCGGGTGTCCGCCAGTCTTAAGGGACTCCAGAAGTGGTGCAGGATCAGGGAAACTGAGTCAGGGGGTCAGACCCAAATATAACACCCCCAGTTCTAGACTCCGGGTTACTGAGGGAAGGAAAGTCAATGCACACCGGATTCGGCGGGGGCCTAGATCAAGGAAGAAAAAGGAGAAGAGGGCCAGGGTACAGAGAACTGAATCAGATAACAAGGCTACATCAAGAGAATTCCCAACTAACTTGGTCGGGCCCTCCCCAGTGGTCTCGGTTCAGGTGGAAGGAATTTACACAAGAGCCCTCCTTGACACAGGGGCCCAGGTGACTCTTTTGTATAGAGACTTCTATGATAAATATCTTACCCATCTACCTTTGCAGAAGTTGGAAGATCTGGAGATATGGGGTATTGGGACCCAAAGTTTTCCCTATGACGGGTATCTGCCAATCAAGTTGACCTTTGATCCATCAGTGGCTGGTGAAGCGGAAACCTTCGACACCTTAGCGGTGGTCTGTCCTCTTCCACCAGGGGCCAACAAAAGCTCTCTCATCGTAGGAACAAACACTGACCTGGTAAGGCGCCTTCTGATACAACTGGTCCAGGGACAAGATGCTCAGGCGCCAAGGATCCATCCCATGCTACGGCAGGCCTACCAACGATTAGTGTTGGAGCAAGAGACCCCCGCAGAAGGAGTTGGACGACTCTGGAAGCTGGATAGAGCAGAAAAGGTCTTACAGCCAGGAGAGGTGGCCTGTTTTAAGGCTTCTGTTAAACTCACATGGCAACAGCCGGGTCCCTTCATTATCTTTGAATCAGGTCAAAAGGAGAGACAGAGAGGGATAGAAGTGATCCCTGAGGTGATCCCTTTGAAGGTGTTACAGGAAAACCGTGGAAGGGTTTTAGTGAGTGTCAGAAACACCTCTATTACACCAGTGAAGGTACCGGCCAGAGTGCTCCTGGGCCAAGTCAACCCGGCTACCCCAGTTGCCCCCATTGATTTCAAAGAAAAGGAACAGGGTGAAGCGGTTATAGAGGAGCTTTGCTCTGGAAACGCTGCCCTCCCGCCGGAATGGGTGAAGAGGGCCAAGGCACAACTTGCTCGATGGAGGGAAATATTCTCTAAGGACGAGTTTGACGTGGGATGTGCCAGGAGCGCCACTCATAAGATCCGCCTGAGTGAGGACAAGCCTTTCAGGGAGAGAGTCCGGCGAGTCCCCTTAGGTGACTTAGAAGATCTACGTCAACAGCTGGCAGAGCTCAAAAAGATCGGGATTATCCGAGAATCCAGGAGCCCGTATGCTTCCCCGATAGTGGTAGTCCGGAAGAAAAATGGATCTTTGAGGCTTTGTATCGACTACCGAACACTGAACAGAAGAACCATCCCAGACCAGTATACCACTCCTCGAATCGAAGATGCCCTACAGAGTCTGTCAGGGGCGAAGTGGTTCAGTGTGATGGACTTAAAGAGTGGGTATTATCAGATCCCCATGCACCCTGAAGATCGGGAGAAAACAGCCTTCATCACCCCTGTGGGGTTCTTTGAGTTCAATCGCATGCCTCAGGGGTTGTCCGGGGCCCCTGCTACCTTCCAAAGGCTGATGGAGAGGACCGTTGGAGATATGAATTTGATAGAGGTACTGGTATACTTGGATGATGTTATCGTGTTTGGCAGAACTTTAGAAGAACATGAGGAGAGGTTGGAAAAGGTCTTGAAGAGGCTACATGAAGAAGGTCTGAAACTTTCTCCTGAGAAGTGCCAATTCTATCAGTCCTCGGTCCATTACCTGGGCCATATCGTGTCTGAAGAAGGGGTGGCCACTGACCCGGACAAGCTGGATGCTGTTGCTTCCTGGCCGAGACCCACAAATGTGACCGAACTCCGGTCATTCTTGGGCTTTTGCTCCTATTACAGGAGGTTTGTGGAGGGGTTCGCCCAGATTGCCCGACCCCTAAATGAGCTCCTGAAGAATGAAGAAGATGATGTCCCTGAGTTGGTAAAGCCGGCGAAGTCCACCATAGGCCCCCGGAAGGCTAAGGAATCCATCCAGGATCAGTGGACCCCGGAATGCGAAGGGGCCTTTGTCCAGCTGAAGGAAACCCTAACCACTGCCCCTGTGTTGGCCTATGCGGACCCCACAAAACCATATGAACTGCATGTTGATGCCAGCCGAGATGGGCTGGGGGGGGTACTTTATCAGGAGCATGAGGGTCATCTGCGACCTGTTGCCTATGTGAGCAGAAGCCTACTGCCTGCTGAAAGGAATTATCCTACTCACAAACTTGAATTCTTGGCCTTGAAGTGGGCAGTGGTTGACAAATTGAAAGACTACCTGTACGGAGCTGAATTCATTGTCAAGACAGATAATAATCCCCTCACCTATCTGTTGACTACGGCCAAGCTGGATGCAACAGGACATCGATGGTTGGCTGCCCTCTCTAGCTTCAATTTTAGCCTGAAGTATCGGCCAGGAATCGGAAATAGGGATGCAGATGCCCTATCCAGAAGGTTGCATGTTCCACAGGAACCTGCGGAAGAATGGACTCATTTGGCTCCAGAAGGGGTGCGTGCCCTATATCAGGGAACTGAATTTCGATCCCGAGGAGGGTCAAGAGCAGAAGAGATTGGGGTTTCGGCTATCGGAGTACCCAAATGCTACTGCCAGGTGACCCAAGTTGAAGGGGAGGGTTTGCCCCGGCTGTCCAAAAGGGACTTGCGGAAGGAGCAGTTGGAAGACCCTTTGGGAAAACTTCTCTTGGAAGCCCTGGAGATCCAGAGCCCTGAGTTGCTTCTAACTGACTCCCCTCAGGGGGCCCGTCTGTTGCATAGAGAGTGGACCCGGTTACAGATCAGAGAAGGAGTGGCCTACCGGAGAGGTCCATCTGAAGATCTGGAGGAGAAGTGGCAACTGTTCTTACCAGCTAAATACAGAGAGGGAGTTCTGGCCGCTCTTCATGATAATCATGGCCATCTGGGGCCCGAAAGAACCTTTCAGCTTGTCAGGGACAGGTTCTACTGGCCTTGTATGAGGGCCGAAGTTGAAGGATACTGTCATTCTTGTGTCCGGTGTATACAGAGGAAGACTCTGCCACGTCAAGCAGCCCCAATGGGCCATCTACAAAGTCAGGGACCCATGGAGCTGGTGTGCATTGATTTCCTTTGCTTAGAGCCTGATCTGAGTGGCCAGGGGAATGTCCTTGTGGTAACAGACCATTTTACCAGATATGCTCAAGCATTCCCAACAAGGGATCAGAAGGCCTCAACGGTAGCCAAAGTTCTTGTAGAGAAGTTCTTTGTACATTATGGGTTACCACAGCGCCTCCATTCTGATCAGGGAAGGGACTTTGAAAGCAGACTGATCAAGAGACTGTTAGATATGTTAGGCATTCAAAAGACTAGAACCACTCCCTACCATCCACAGGGGGATGCCCAGCCTGAACGATTTAACAGGACTCTTTTGGATATGTTGGGGACTTTGAGCTCAGAGAAGAAACAGCATTGGGGCAGGCACGTAGCTGCCATTGTGCATGCCTACAACAGCACTGTCAGTGATGCTACTGGATATTCCCCTTATCGGCTGATGTTTGGAAGGGAGGCTCGGTTGCCAGTGGATTTGGCCTTTGGCATTTCGCCTGATCATACCTCTTCAGCATCGCATAGAGGATATGTGGACCGACTGCGGAAGAGTCTGAAAGCGGCCTATGACAAGGCTCAGGCCACATCTGATCAACGTGGACTGCGGAATAAAAAAAATTTCGACCTAAAAGTTCGGATCCATGACCTGCAACCAGGGGACAGGGTTTTGTTGAGAAACTTGGGTGTCCCGGGAAAACACAAGTTGGCAGACCGCTGGAAGTCCCAACCTTATGTTATCTGCAAGCAACTGCCAAACCTTCCTGTGTACCAAATTCGGCCTGAAGGAAGTGTGGGTCCATTGAAGGCTTGGCATCGGAACCATTTGCTGCCTCTCTCTGAAGCGGTTCGTATGCCCCCTGTGGAAGACTTGTCAGAGGCCCCTTCGACTTCTCGCCGGTCCAGACCAGTTACCAGATCTCAGACGACGCTCCCAGATGAGGGAGAGGGAAGTTCTCCATCTGAAGATTTGGAAGATGAAGAGGAGGTACCCGACTGGTTGTGGTCATCTCAGTTGCCAGAACCCACACCTGCCTCCCTGTCTTCATCTGACTTGGCTGATAGAGGAGCCCTTCGGGCAGAAGCCCCTGAATTCATACCCTTTCATATGCTTCCAGAAGAAGCAGCTGAGGATGAAGATCCTGAGGAGGAGGTTGCACCCTTCTCTGAAGAAGAACTGACCTCTCTTGAACCATCAGGTTCCTCTGTGTTGGAACATGAGGAGGGGGACATTGAAGAATCCTCAGAAGTGCCTGATCCTAGCACCTCTGAGAGCATGCCTCCACGGGAACAGAGGGAAAGGAGAGTCATTCACCCACCTAAGAGACTGACCTATGATCAATTGGGTGAATGTTCGGAAGAAGCTGTTTTTACCTCCAAAAGATCTCCTGACCAGCCTAGTTCCTCCACTGTAGATTTGGTGGGGGACAACCCTAGCTCACCCCCAGGCACAACTGTACAAGCCACCCAAGTTTTGGGGGGTCTGTGAGAGATCATGAGAACAAAGTATTGAAGTAGAAAACGTTTGCATTTAAGTTTGTACATAAGGATATTGGGTTTGGCCATTATAATAAGCACAGTTTTTGATGTTCACAATTTGGTTTACTTTGTGAGTTAATGTTTGCGCACATTTTGTTGCTCTGACCTCACTATATGTTTTTTTCTCTTTCTCACCTTTTGATGTTTTTTTTCAACACAAACTTTAAGATGTAAGTGTTTAAGAAATTGCAAAGGCACATGTGCTTTTTAAAGGAGCACTATATAAAAGCACTAGAAATCAGCACTATATTAACACTGTAGAAATCACTTATGTGTTTATTAATTGCACTTTATCGTTTTACTGTTGCACTGCTATTAGAATACAAAATTGGATGTATTCAGATTGACTTATTTCAGCAAAATGTTAATGTTTTTGTTGTATAATGCCAACCTATGCACTAGGGTACATACTGTTGACCTCTTTGGGGACCAAAGTTTCTCAAGTGGGGGGAGTGTGTAGCGGGGTTAAACATGCCTAAAGACACTGTTTGATATGTGGGAAGGAACTAGGCTCCCTCTAGTGGTAGCTGCATGGAATTTCCCGGGCTGTGACTTCCTTTTCACAAGATGAAGAAACTACATCTCCCAGGCTGCTTTGCAAGATCCAGGAACTAGGCTCCCTCTAGTGGTAGCTGCATGGAATTTCCCGGGCTGTGACTTCCTTTTCACAAGATGAAGAAACTACATCTCCCAGGCTGCTTTGCAAGATCCAGGGTGCACGGCTGCACCGCACGGCACTATGGGGGAGGTTATTTAAAGGAAGAGAGAAGCGCGCGAATGGGGGGCCTTTCTGCGCTGGACTCTGAGGAACCAGCGAGCGAGAGTGAAGGACTGACACTGGATATTGGGCCAGAGCCTTTTAGCCTGGAGGGACGACGTGGAACCGTCCCATCTCAAGCACGAGGCACATTCCTGGAGGTCATACTGCTGTTTGCCGAGACCGGAAGTCATCCGCCAGAAGGATCCCGCGCGGCTGGCATATAGCCAAAGGACTGAGACCGCAGTGGAAGCGCGCGAAGGAGAAACTTCTGTTGGTGAGAGGGCACATGCCCAATAACTGACTTTATCTGCTGAAGAGACAGTTTTATCTACAGATAGCGGTAGCGCAGCAGGAGGTGATAAAACCCCGGGGTTTATCACCATACTCTCTCAGGAGACTCATAGACAAACAATAAGGTCTGTAAAGGAGTCGCCAGAGGCTTATCTCTCTCGCAGAAGTTATTGCTCAGTTACGCAGACACCCTGCGGTGACAACTAACAGCTCGTTGTTTTCTCTCTCTTGATCTTTATTCCTAATCTGGATTACAAATGAGCTCTATTCAATAACCTTGCTAGCGAAGATCAACAAGAAAGAAGAGAACTCTGGGGGAGGGACTCAGATAGGCCCACCTACCTGGTACTGTGTCTAGCCTTAATGCAGGAGGAGTGTGGGGGTATTCTTTTACCTTTTTAAAGCTGTTTTAAATAACCTTTTATGGACTTGTATTGTATTGTATTGTATCTCCCCTATTCAATTTGATATATAGTAAACTAAGTTTGGTTAATTACAATCTTGTGCGTTGTTCCATTGTGTCACCCAGAAGGACTACTATTCAAGAAGGTAACAAGGTATTGTTGCATAGTGAAGTATTGTATTCCAACCTGTGTATCTATTTGATAGTCCAGTCCTATTCTGGGTCAGTTGTGCCTGAGGAGGGATCGAGCCAATTTGATTGGGTTGTTAGGCAGGGTGTAGACCCAATAATATAATCAGCAGCTCCTGCGGGGGTGGTGCTACATATATATATATATTTATTGTGTGTATACACATACACACACACACACACACACACACAGATCAGCCATAACATTATGACCACCCATCTAATATTGAGTATGGCCCCCTTTTGCTAAAACAGCCCTGATCCATTGAGGCATGGACAAGTAACATCGACATAAATGGCAGGATCCAAGGTTTCCCAGCAGAACTTTGCCAAAAGCATCCCGCTGCCTGTGCCGACTTGCCTTCTTATACCGCATCCTGGTGCCATCTCTTCCCCAGGTAAGTGATGCACAGGCACCTGGCCATCCACATGATGTAAAAGAAAACGTGATTCATCAGACCAGGCAACCTTCTTCCATTCTCCGTAGTCCAATTCTGATGTTCATGTGACCATTGTAGAAGCTTTTGGCTGTGGACATGGGTCACCATGGGCTTCACAGCCCCATACACAACAAAGTTTCCACAGTCAGTGATGATTTAGGAAGCCATGCCATCTGCTGGTGTTGGGGAACTGTGTTTTATCAAGTCCAAAGTCAGCGCAGCCCTCTATCAGGAAATTCTAGAGTGCTTCATGCTTTACTCCGCTGATCAGTTTTATGGAGATGCTGATTTCCTTTTCCAGCAGGACTTGGCACCTGCCCACACTGCTAAAAGTACCAAAACCTGGTTTAATGATCAAGGTATAACTGTGCTTGACTGGCCAGCAAATTCATCTGACCTAAGCCCCATAGAGAATATGTGGGGTATTGTCAAGAGGAAGATAAGAGACACCAGAACCAACAATGCAGATGAAAGCCCCTATCAAAGAAACCTGGGCTTCCATAATACCTCAGCAGTGCTACAGGCTAACCACCTTCATGCCACACCGCATTGATGCCGTAATTCATGCAAAAGGAGCCCCGACCAAGTATTAAGTGAATACTATACTGTACATGGACATACTTTTCAGTAAGCCAACATTTCTGTATTAAAAATTTTTTGGTCTAATGTAATATTCAAATTTTCTGAGATACTAAATTGTGGGTTTTCACGAGCTGTAAGCCATAACCATCAAAATTAAAAGAAAGAAATGCTTAAAATATAACACTGTGTATAACGCATCTATATAAAATATGAATATATAGAAAGCCTGTGGTAAAATTAAGAGTCTATAGTACCAGCATCCCTTTAGAATTGAAGAATGGATAGGGATTATACCCAAGACCAACCTGGAAAGTACGGTCAATGGGAATGGGGGGGAAAAGGATAGAACTGAAATGGGGACTTTCTCGGTACTGTATTAATCAAATAATCAAAAAGTAAAATACAAATTTGTATTTGAATACAACATTTAAAAACAATGAAAACATATATTGCATATAGGAACTGTATCAGAGTTTTTGAACAGTTGTATGAGCACAAATGCAGTTTTGTTAATCCAAAGGTGGATTTTCAAACTTCCAGATGTGTGTACCTCGACATGTTTCGTGGCGAACCACTTCTTCGGGAGGGTATTTTACACACTATGCTCTTTCTGACAATGATAAACAATCAGTTAATGATAGCATAATATAATATATAGAAATATAGAATGAAAAGGTCGTTGAAAAGAAGGTGAGGGATGGGATGGGATAGTAATTTCTATCCCATCCCATCCCTCACCTTCTTTTCAACTACCTTTTCATTTTCATTTTCATACCCAGCTATTCAAACTGGGAGTGGTTTTTATCACATCTTGTTTTTCCCACTAATTTCATAGCACCAAACCATCAAACTCACCAACTTTGTAGGAATCCTTCCTTTCCTTTCTTCCTGTTTTTATACAGGACTGAGTTGCACATGCGCCTCAGTACAAGATTCAACCATATATTAAAAAACATCCATTTAACTGGTTTAAATTTAGTGTCTCCCTTGTCCGCCGGTGAGAGGATTTGGTGGTTGTGCACCCAGGTCTGTGATCCATCAGAGCCTTGAACATTAGGTAAGATAGTCCTCCCTTATTTTTGTATACATGCTTTTCTATTCTATATATTATATTATGCTATCATTAACTGATTGTTTATCATTGTCAGAAAGAGCATAGTGTGTAAAATACCCTCCTGAAGAAGTGGTTTGCCACGAAACATGTCGAGGTACACACATCTGGAAGTTTGAAAATCCACCTTTGGATTAACAAAACTGCATTTGTGCTCAAACAACTGTTCAAAAACTCTGATACAGTTCCTATATGCAATATATGCTTTTATTGTTTTCAAGTTTTGTATTAAAATAAAAATTTGTACTTTACTTTTTGATTATTTGATTAATACAGTAACGAGAAAGTCCCCATTTCAGTTCTATCTCCCCCCCCCCCCCCATTCCCATTGACCGTACTGGGAGGTTGGTCTTGGGTATAATCCCCATCCATTCTTATATAAAATATGAGTTTCACTTTTTGAATTGAATTACTGAAATAAATTAACTTTTTGATGATATTATAATTTTATGAGATGACCCTGTATATTTTTGATTGGGCCACATATTCTTTTATAATACACCAGGCTTGCAGAGCTTGTACTCTAAGCAGATTCTTAATTATTACCAATGGTACACTCTTACACTACAGATAGAATTCATTACAGGGTATGCCTCAATGGCAATTATTTACAACTGCAATGAAGAAGCCAAAGTAGCAGTCAATGTAAGTATAATGACCCAGGTGTGGTGGGGATGCTGTGGTCTAGCACAGCGGTCCTGAACCTTTTTTGTACGGGGGACCGGTTTTGTGGAAGGAAATTTTGCCGAAGGGTTGACAGGGAATTTGGCAGCGGGTTATTTGTCGGGCTGGTGTTAGCACTTCAATCTTCAATTTCCCAACACCATTCTTGATATGGTGTCAGGATGATTGAATTACATTATTTCTATTACTACACTGTAATATATAATTCAATTGTTAACTCACCATAATGCAGAATCAGTGGGAGCCCTGAGCTTGCCACTCACCAGTGTTGCCTGCCACCCGATGCAGTGTGTCACTTGTTACCCATAGCCTGCCACCAGATGCAGCATACCACTTGTCACCCATAGCCTGCCACCAGATGCAGCATACCACTTGTCACCCATAGCCCGCCACCAGATGCAGCATGCCACTTGCCACCCATAGCCTGCCACCAGATGCAGCATGCCACTTGCCACCCATAGCCTGCCACCAGATGCAGCATGCCACTTGCCACCCATAGCCCACCACCAGATGCTCACATAGAGGCCTGGCTGTGTGTTAGCGGCCAGGTGCCTGCGACTCCTTCTGGCTCCCCCTCCAATCCCCACTCAAGGAGACTTCTATCGTGCCTTTGGTTACAGCAGCGCTGGACCAGGCCGGCCTTGCGCTGACTTTCCCCAACACGGTCCAACACAACAGGACCCCGGGAAAGGTGAACGCCCCTCCTGCTGCTGGTTGCCTCGCGGCGACTCGATATCCCCCTTCAGCCACCAAATAGTTCATCTCCAGGCAGCCACCATGATGCCGCCTGATGTGCCTCCTCCATGTGGCAGTGCGGCCCAGGTTCTGACAGGCCACGGACTGGTACCGGTCCGTGGCCCGGGGGTTGGGGGCCCCTGGTCTAGCAGGAGGTCAGGGAGGAATTAGATCCCTATTCAGTTTGAAAAGACATATAGGTAAAATGTGCTGAGTTGGTGTACTGAGCAAGCAAGGTAAAGGTATAGTCAGGTATCTCCCAGGAATGATTATACACATTTATTGCAATGTCAAGGCTGTCTTTCCAACTGCCAGTGCAACTTACTATGTTTTCCCTATAAACAGCACATTCCATTCTATCTACAACAGAAGTGATAAGATTAGTGATTTAACTGTGCATTATTAAACCACCTTGACTTTACTTTCTTGTAAATAGGGTAAACACCCCTCAGTTTGCCAAACTTGTTGGAATGACATCACTAAAGCCTGACTGGCTCAAATTATAATCTCACGCCATTAGCCTAATGTCTGCTGTACAGGTAACAAGAGGATATTACAAATGCAGATTTCAGGTATTTAGTACAGAAACCTAGTGCTGCAAGGCTACAGTCCTATATTTGTGAACTATTTTAAATAATAGTAGAATATTTCTAGATGATCGTAGAGGCTTGCCTCTTACCTTATAGTTATAGAAGTGTCCATTGATGGAAAACCGATGCTTCTGTAGATGGCTTCTGTCTGGAGTGTCTGGACGAATCCTTTTCCTAACTAGTGCGGCATCACTCATGGTGCGGTATAAAGACGGTGAATCAGGGTCATGGTCATTAAGGTGGGGCTTCAGGGTGCTACTGCTATAGTCACACTCTGAAGGGATTATAGGAAAAAAAAAACACAACAGGTTAAATTAAAATGTGAAAATAGGAAGAACTAAAATATGCAAAGTGTATTAGGATGTGAAATTTGATATTTTTATAGTGGAACTCAATCCAGAAATTTATCCTGCAGCCATTCTTTCTACCATTACATTTCCCAAGTTTGATGGGCAGCAACGCTCAACCCACTTCCTCTGAGCCCAGGTTGTCCTGCCATGGACCATTCTGTGTCTGAACAGGGACAGTGCACAGCTTGACATTGTGTACTGAGACAAATCACAGACTCGCGATTCAAAATGCCCATGTGTGAATGCAGCCTCCGTGTGCACTGCAATTTGCTAAATTCTTCCTATTATGCAGTTTATGCACATAAGTTTGTCTATACGTTACAGCTATTATATATGCTGATATACAGTATGTATACAGTAGATATGCATGTTTACTATATATATACTTTCTCTCTCTCTAATGTAATATATATATATGTATGTATGTATATATATACACATACAGTATCTCACAAAAGTGAGTACACCCCTCACATTTTTGTAAATATTTTATTCTAAGTTTTCATGTGACAACACTGAAGAAATTACACTTTGCTACAATGTAAAGTAGTGAGTGTACAGCTTGTATAACAGTGTAAATTTGCTGTCCCCTCAAAATAACCCAACACACAGCCATTAGGCTACGTTTCCACAAGTACGATGCCAAAGTCGTGCGATTTACAGTGCAACTTTGCAGTGCAACTTTGATGCAAAGTTTTTGATCTGACTTGACACACTCTGACTCAAAGTCGCATCAAAGTAGTGCAGGCACCTTTTCAAAGTCGCTGCAACTTTAAGTCGCATAGATGGGAACGGGTGCCATTGAAATCAATGGACTGTGACTTGTCATGCGACTTTATTAGTCCAAAGTCCCACGACAAGTCGCACTAGTGGAAAAGAAGCCTTAATGTCTAAGCCACTGGCAACAAAAGTGAGTACACCCCTAAGTGAAAATGTCCAAATTGGGCCCAGTTAGCCATTTTCCCACCCCAGTGTCATGTGACTCATTAGTGTTACAAGGCCTCTGGTGTGAATGGGGAGCAGGTGTGTTAAATTTGGTGTTATCACTCTCACTCTCTCATACTGGTCACTGGAAGTTCAACATGGCAACTCATGGCAAAGAACTCTCTGAGGATCTAAAAAATAGAATTGTTTCTCTACATAAAGATGGCCTAGGCTATAAGAATATTTGCCAAGACCCCTGAACCAAGAATGCCAACATGTTCTGTGACATACTGAAGCAGAGCATGATCCCCTTGTTTTGTAGACTGGGCTGCAGGGCAGTATTCCAATATGATAAAGACCCCAAACACACCTCCAAGACGACCACTGCCTTGCTAAAGAAGCTGAGGGTAAAGGTGATAAACTGGCCAAGCAAGTATCCAGATCTAAACCCTATTGAGCATCTGTTGGGTATCCTCAAACGGAAGATGGAGGAGTGAAAGGTCTCTAACATTCACCAGCTCTGTGATGTCATCATGGAGGGGTGAAAGAGGATTCCAGTGGCAACCTGTGAAGCTCTGTGCCAGTGGTTGGGCATGAATGGCTGTGTGTTGAGTTATTTTGAGGGGACAGCAAATTTACACTGTTATACAAGCTGTACACTCACTACTTTACATTGTAGCAAAGTCTCATTTCCTCAGTGTTGTCACATGAAAAGATATATTAAAATATTTACAAAAATGTGAGTGTGCACTCACTTTTGTGAGATACTGTGTATATGTAGCCCCTGGTTCACTGCTGCTCTGTCTGACAGCAGACCGGATATTCACTGCTGCTGCCCTGCAGCTCTTCTACTCTTCTTGAGGAGAGGGTAGAGAGAGGATACTGCTGCTGATGCTGGGCTGTGTGTGTAATCTGAGATCCTGCCCACCGCCTGGGTTCTAGGGTCACAAAGAGGAAGCAGAAACAGGGCTGCTGTGGATTCTGGGAAAGACAGAGTCTGCTGGAAGGAACTGTGACTTGTGGGGAATGTGGCCCCCAGGGAGAATAAGCCTGTACTTCAAACTGGCCCTGGAAATACAGATCCCAGCTTGATCAGGGCTCTAAAGAGAGGAAAAGAAAGGACTGTTCCTGGACTAGGGGCAGTTTTGAGGGTAATGTTGTCGGAGACTGACAGTGTAGCAGGCTGCTAACATGATGGTTTACCACAGTGTCGGAGAAGCAGAGAGTAACAAGCATCTCCTGGTTTGTGGGAATGCTACTGTTGAGCCTGGTGATGCTGCTTGATTGTCAAGGAGGACACCACTGCAGATTACTCCACTGAGCCCTGAAAGGAGAACGGGAGGACACAACTTGTCATCTTGGAAGTCAGTGAGAGTACCCTGCTACACCTTGTTTAAAGGAATAGGATTGCCCGTTTGTGGCATCATGCAGGCACCTATACCCAGGTTCTGAGGAACCTAATCTTGAGTTCCCCAACACCTGATTTGGGCCCAACACACTGGCCCGTAGTGGAAGGTTTGCCAAAGACTGCCCAGACCATTGTCCTAGCATCATCCCTTAGCCAGGACCTTACCTAATATAGGGATTAGGGGTCATTCACAGGTCTGCCTGTTTATTATTAGGTGTATATGTGTTTTTTTTTCTTTTTTTGCAACTGTTGCACCTATTTTTGCTAGAGTTTATTGCCATTTTCCATTGATTGGGCTGTTGAATCATTGTGTATTATAGTGTATTGTTGCAATAAATATTCACTCGTAAGCCCAGATGTCCTGAAGAGTGTGGTGCTGCATGTAGAGTCATGGGCATGAGGAACAGGAGACCCGAGAAAACAGCAGCTCCTTCGGGGGTAAGCACTACGGAGGTTATATTTGATTGTCAAGAGGTTTATTGAATATTTATTACTCTGGCAGTTTGGAAAGCACTAGCTTTTCTTTTGGATTTTGATTCATGATATTTACCATTCTGTAAGTCTGATTCACCATCATAAGTCTTTTCAGCTTCTTCTATTTCAGCAATGTGATGAAGGTCATCGAATTCACCCCAACGCATCATTCCACTGGAAAAAATGTAATATGCAAAGATTATATCATTACACCGAGATGTATATTTATTATGAGACCATTATGGTTAAAGCTCAATATTTCAATGAAAGAGCAGTAGCTGAGCATGGGATACTAATTCTAATTTATCACTGTAATGGTAGCCTTTTAATATTACATCTAAAATGTACAATGGACAATAGATAAATTACAGCCATACCAGCAAGTTGACATTGCAATTTATTTGCATCTGTAGTCTAATTTATCATATCATATAATTTTCTTTTATGTATTTTATCTTTGTGTAAATTAACAAAAGTCATAAACAAAAGGCACAGGCATACTGGGTAGTGCCTATAACCCTTTTAATATAATGATAAAAGCTTATAATTGCACTTACAATGGCAGTGAACAAACACTAGTATAGGGAAGCCAGCTACTTGGGCAGTACCAGGATAGAGAATTATCCACACAATGTTGGCTTCCTTATGTTGACTTTGTTAGGTGCAGTGCAGTTTTATGCTTTTATTATTATGTTAAAAGGAATTATATGTTATATCTAGTCCATATCCTTACCTCATACCTGCAAAATAAGATGTCATGAAAATATAAAATCTAAGGATGAAGCAGAATTCTTGACTTTTATTAGTTATGGATAGAACAGAGAATGATTAAATCCCTATCAGTTTTTTATTTCTGTCTGTGTTTCTGTTAGCAAGATATTTCTTCTCCTGTTGTGTTTTCCGGACCGGAAGAAAAGATAAATTCTCCCTTGGGCGAACAGACAGTAATAAAATTCTTTTTTTTTGGAATATAGAAGAGTTAGAACCTGTATCAAGTGTTTATTGGTGTCTTCTCTTCATCTTCTGTTTTGTCACCCAAACAAGTGAAAATAATTTCTCCAATGGGAACACAAACATCAACAAAAGACCTTTTTATTAGAATGGAGAAAGGTTAGAATCTCTGTTAGGTGCGTATTGCTGATTTCCTTACTTCCTGTTGTGTCACTGAGTCTGGAGACAGATTGTCTGTCCAATTCTGCAAGCTGTGTTTCCTCCTGCAGACTCCTGTGTCACTACAGAACACAGTAGTGATGTATAGACCAGCAGATTGGACCACAGAGCACATTTACTTGAAAGTGCCCTTGCACATTAAGGAAAGGGGCTTCTGACTGGTCAGAAGCATGGCATTATGTTAGTACTGTGTCCCCTTTAGGCTATAAGAAGGACTAGCTAGGTGGGGGGCTGTAAAAATAACCTGGGGATGGGAAAATGTTCCCGTCTGGTTCCTGAATGAGAAGATCCAACCCTCCCTTCCACACATTAAAAAATAAATGTGCCAGTCACAGGTTACTGGTACAGTTGTTTTCTGGAATCTTTATGTTCATGTTGGAGTTATTTTATGGAGACTATTGATAAATAAAGCTGTGGTCTTGCTCTTACAATCAACAACAGTTTCAGTGCCTTTATGATTATGAAGGTGCAAGATATGTTTTGTGATATTGAGGCTATGGATTGATTTACTAATGACAAATAGATGCAGCTGCAAGTGCAGTTGCTCCAGAGCTTAGTAAATGAGGTAAAGCTTAACTTTCCAAAGAATACCCAATCATATGCAAGGAACGTTAAGAAATAAAATGCTTTTTTTACTTGCACATAGGGATGAGCTTACATTTGACTTGAACATTGGCTGTTTGCTCGTTTGTTGAATGACAAACAAATGGACTTCTTAGCAGGAACTTTGAGTTCCTGCATTATCATGGACTCTGACCTCTGAGTCACCTACTGGCTGGGGGATTTGAACCCACAGCCATCTCAATGCAAGCCTAGTATTCTACCACCTATGCCACTGTTAAGCCTGCTTAAGCTGGACACACTCTCCCTAACTTATCTCATCCACTGTGTGTAGGGTGAGATAGGAGTGAGTTAGGTAGGGAAAGTGTGGTTACTCTAAGTGTGCTTAATGGTGGTGTAGGCTTGCAGTTGCTAGGTTGTAGTTTCGAATCCCTTGGCCAGCGGGTGATTTATACGTGGAATTCTATAGTTAATATTACATTGCGGGCAAGGGAGAGAGATTTTTGCTTTTTACAGTTTGTTGAGATCAGATAGTGCAGTGTATACCACAAAGTTATATATATATATATATATATATATATATCTATATATCTCTCTAATATATATATATATATATATATATATATATATATATATATATTTATATTTATATATATATATATATATATATATATATATATATATATATATATATATATATATATATATATATACATATATAGACACTTTAGTTTATATCAGTTTATGTCAGTATTGCTAAAAAAAAAAAACGGCGTGGGGTCCCCCCCAGTCCATACCAGGCCCTCGGGTCTGGTATGGATTTTAAGGGGAACCCCGTGCCAAAATGTTAAAAAAACGGCGTGGGGTTCCCCCTAAAATTCATACTAGACCCTTATCTGAGCACACAGCCTAGCTGGCCAGGATGGGGGTGGGGGCGAGAAAGGCACCCCCACCCCAAAGCATCTTGCCCCCATGTTAATGGGGACAGGGGTCTCTTCCCCACAACCGTGAGCTGTGGTTGTGGGGGTCTGCGAGGGAGGCTTATTGGAATCTGGAAGCCCCCTTTAACAAGGGGGCCCCCAGATCCAGCCCCCCCATGTGAATGGATATCAGGTACATCACACCCCTACTCATTCACCAAGAAAGTGTACAAAAAAATAAAGACAAAAGCCAGTTTTGGAAAAGTCCTTTATTAAAAATTAAAAAAAAAAAGTGTCCTGCTTCTACAGATGCTTTCCGCGCTGTTTTGATTTTGGACAGCTCTTTTGAAGGGATCTGACATCACAAGCCTCCCCACAATGCACTGCTCAGGTACAGTGAATAAATTACTGACTTAATGTAATTTATTCACTGCACCTGAGCAGTGTATTGTGGTACATGACGTCAGGTCCCTATAAAAGAGCTGTCAAAATCAAAACAGCTCAGAGCTCGGGAAGCATCCGTAGAAGCAGGAGCTTCTTTTTTTTTTATTTCTATTTTTTGGGCGGGCGTGCGGGCGACTGATCATCAGGGGACACTTTTTTTTATTTTTTAATAAAGGACTTTTCCAAAACTGGCTTTTGCCTTTATTTTTTGTACACTTTTTTTGGTGAATGGGTACCCAATATCCATTCACATGGGGGGTGATCTGTAGCATTGTATGATTCAGGAGAGGGGGGGCGCTTGCTCACCCCCACCCCCATCCTGGCCAGCCAGGCTGTGTGCTTAGATAAGGGTCTGGTATAGATTTTTTTTAATTTTGGTGTAGGGTTCCCCTTAAAATCCATACCAGACCCGAGGGGTCTGGTATGGATTTTGGGGGGGACCCCACACCGTTTCTTTCATGTTTTTATCTGTATTGCCGGGAGCCGACAATACATTACAGCCGCGAGCAAGTTTAAATGACATTTTTTCCTTTAGAAATGTCAGTATTGCTGCAGCAGGCTACAAACATTGCACAAATGTGCCACTTTACAGGCACATTAAGGCCCCCCCCCCCCCCCGGGCAAGATAGTTAAAAGAATTTTTCATTTTTATTGTTTCTCTTTTAGCATTATTAAAATCATTGCTCCTGTAAAAACAATCTTTTTAAAATAATTTTTTTGCATTGATTCATGTCCCCCATGGCAGTACCTGGGTCCCCATACACTTTCTTGGGCCAATAACTTGCATTTAAGCCTTTAAATGAGGACTTTTGATTTTTCAGGGTCGTGTCCCATAGACTTTAATGAAGTTCACATGTTTGCTACAAAATTTCCCCTGTTTGAGATGTTCTAGTGCACACCGAACAGGGTGGTGTTCGGCTCATCACTGCTTGCACATGATTGGATGATGGAAGTCAGCAGAGCTTCTGCTCATCTACTAAGCTCTGGAGCAACTGCACTTGCAGAGTGCAACTGAACTTTGAAATGTGCAAAGTCTATTTGCCTTTAGTAAATCAAACCCTTATGTTTTTGCTTCTTAACAGTCATGGAACAGATTCTTTGCTTGAATAAAGTGATTGTAAAGTCTAATTTTTTAAAAATTTGCACAGAGTGGCCCGGATCCTCTTCTTCTCAGGTCCATCTTCTGTGCTTCTGGCTTCTCCCTCCTGTTGAGTGCCCCCACAGCAAGCAGCATTCAGACACAGAGCCGTGACCCAGCCCCACCCCCTCTTTCTCCTTATTGGCTGACTGACTTTGATTGACAGCTGCTGGAGCCAATTGTGTCACGCTGCTGTCTCAGCCAATGAGGAGGGGAGTCCTGGGCAGCTGAAAAACTGGATAAAGATGGGCTAAGGTAAGTATTAAGGGGGCTGAGGGGGGGGGGGGGGCTTCTGCACACCGAAGGCTTTTTTATCTTAATGCATAGAATGTATAAAGATAAAAAACCTCCTGCCTTTACAACTCCTGTAAGTTGTTTAAAGCACTGACCAAATACAGATCACAGATCTAATAGCACAGGAATTCCCCAGAGTAACCCCATCCATATACACAGTAACTTCCAGTGGGGCTGGGCTCCATCTTTCTTACGGGCAATGTATCTGGCAATATCCAGTGCACTTGCAGCCTGCTACTAGATGCTGTGAAAAATCCACATTAAATACAGGCTAATTCTGATGTTTTGGATTACCACCCAAAAAATGGTACAGGCTGGATTGGAAGGCTTAGATTAGGTTTGTAAACTGATCAAATATACTAGAGTTTCATTAAAAGCAGAAGGCCAAGCACTGATCAGTTAAAGGCCTTTATTGTGCCGGAAACATGCTGGTCCTGTGCTGTGCAGAGTTATGAGGCAGGAAACTCCGTACATACAATGTACAGCACTCAGCTATCTCAGACATTCTGCTGGAAAAGAACAGATGTTGCTACTGCTGATACTGCCTTAAAACCAATTTATATTGGTCATGATGGGAAGGCAGTGACAAATTCCACTTTTGATTGGTCTTTGCCTGCTCCATTGTCTAGACAGTTCGAACGTTTTGGAGGTGCTGATCCATAGCCAGATGCAGCAAAACTGAGAAGGGTCACTAGCAGAGAAGAACCAGGGAGTGAGCAAAGCCATGAGCAACCTCCTAGACAGGTGCTAGGATTAGGTAAATATAAAGTGGAACTACACTGCACCTGAGCACCACAAACCAAAAATGTTATTTAATATATTTTAATATTCAAAGCAAACTCACCCATCCACCAATGTCTCCATGCTTTATTTTGCTGAGAAATCATTTTGAAAATCACCCCCTGGCATTTCTGGAAGTGGTCATCTTGAGTAATGGCAGATGATTCATGTATCAATTATGTCCTGGAATCTATTTGCCCTTAGCTCAGGCATAGGTTGAGCTGAGAACCCTCCCTCCCCTCCTGAAGACTCCTGGGATGTATGCTATCATTTGTCTAGGCATGGAAACCAAGTAACTGGAGAAATGTAAAAAAGGTTTAAAAAAAGTAAATATGACATACTTTCCTGTCTTTAACTACTACAAGCAGCATGGAGATTAAAAAAGCCCATGTTGATCGAGAGACTGTAGTTCCACTTTAGTTATGGCCCACTATGTTCAGTGGAACTGTGTTTTTGTTGCCAAGTACATCTACCGTGTTTCCCTGAAAATAAGACAGGGTCTTATATTAATTTTGGCTACAAAAATCATACTAGGGCTTATTTTCAGGGGATGTCTTATTTATTTACGGTATGTACAATGACGATCTTAAAGTGATTGTAACCCTAAAATAAATAAATATTCTGATCCTTTAAAGCATGATAGACAGCACAGTGCTTGTGCTGTGTCATTTAGCCCTCTCTATGTTCTAAAAAACCTGTAATAAAAAAATAAAATGTTAAAGAAAAGTTTTCTCCCCCTTCTGAAGTCTCAGAAGTCAGCAATTATGACATTCTGTAATCCCAAAAATAAACCTTGGATAAAGTAATTGTAAAATTATGTAATCGATTTTGTAAAAAGATTATGTAATGTGCAGTGTGTCTCCTTTTTGTAATTTTATTGTGGAAAATACCTTATTTACAGCACTGCTGGGCACTCATGTGACCCTCCGGAGCTCTACTTTCCCTCTCCGAATACTGCAGAGGGAGGGGCTAAGATCAAGGATTTTAATAGGGCTTATTTTCAGGGTAGGGCTTATATTGCAGCCATCTCTGAAAATCATGCTAGGTCTTATTTTCAGGGTAGGGCTTATTTTCAGGGAAACAGGGTAGCTTGTCTCACTGTAACCAGTGTGGCTGTAATTGCTCTGTTAGGTAAACTGAGATATGCTCACTGTAATCACTGCAGTGCATGTGATTAGTTAGGTCTGTTCAGTGTTTCTGCTGCTAGTTTGACTATTTCCTCTGCTTTCCAGAGAGCTGGAGAACTTTTTGAAAAATAGGAGTGGGGTAATGCCAAAAGCAGCATGTATATATACAGTATACAGCCTGACCAATGCCAGGAAGGATGGCCCTGAAGGCTGCTGGGGATCTGTATAAATACTCTGAGACAAAGAGCAGTCTGGTCTTTTCTTTCAGGAGAGAACACAGCCTGGAGGGTCTTCTGCCTTCCAGGGCAGCACTGCCATGTGCTTGCTGTTCATGAGACCTCAGGAGGGCAACTGGAGGGGCTGTCTGCTGAAGATATAGTCTGGTATCACAGGAGAAAGGTGTTGCATGGATGTTGGAAAGAGGCAACCAACTTTCCTTAGACATTTGTGAGTACAAACTGCTGTGAGAGATCTTGGAGATTTTCAGGCTGCTGCCACCCTCTCTGGTTCCAGAGTGTCTTCTGTGTGTTTGTTTAAAGGGGACATCGGCTGGTGCCCTGAAGAATTCAGTCTATCTAGTTCTTTGTGAAGTTACTCTGCTCTGATTGCTCTAACGAATTAAGCTTTTGCCTTTTAACTGCTTCTACTACAAAGGCAAGCCTAAAGTTTGCTTATGCAAGGACTTCTGCTTCAGCTCTACAGAAGGAAGTTTACTGTCCTGTACATAGTTCTTTTTTCTTTTTTTTTAAGTATCCCACTCTATTTCCTCAAATCTATTTCAGTTACTGCAAAAAACAAAAAAACCCACCAAACAGAACACCCCTAGACATGTTATTGAGCCAAAGAGTGATTGTGATCTTGTGTGCTTGGCTGTGAGGCAATTACTTGGAAATGGAATCCAGGCAATTTCCAACGGCTCCTTCAGGGGTAGCACTGCACAGGTATGCCCCCTCTGAAAACTTACACCCTTCTGCACTCTGAATCCCACTCACTGCTCTATTGACATAACTGACATGGGTGGGACCTTTAATTCTACTATTAACTATTGCTAGATGGAATGACTTTACAGAGAGGTTATGACAGCATAAAAGGTCACTTGTCTTAAAAGTGTTTGTGAGCTCAAGTGGAATTCAAATTTGGGATTTGAAGAGGTCAAGGACATGTTGAATATAAGCTCCAGGAGGACAAATCTGTCATCATATAGTGGATTGTATTTCCCATTGGTGGAATGAAGCCTGTGGCTCTTATCTTTTACAGATAAAACTGATGATGTGAATGCAAAGCAGTAGAAAAAACTCAGTTGATAAATTACACTGTTTAGATGATAAATGTGTGCTTAGCTGGAGGGACTGGGCTCTACTGTGTTACTGGCATCAACTGTTGCTATGGCTAACTGTGCTGTTGTGCATGTGTATGTTTATATAGGCCCTTTTTGTGCCTATGTGGGCCTGTGTGTTACCTACTCCTAAACCCTGTCCCCTGTTCGATACACATTCCTGCACCCCTGGTGCCATGCACACACACTCATCAGCCCTGGCACTGTGTGGCACACACTCCCAAACCCTGCACCCTGTGCAATACACCCTCCCAAGGTCTGCGTGTTGTGTGATACACACTCCTGAACGCTGTGCCCTGTGCAATACACACTCCTGAGCCCTACACAATTCTGAACCTAGTGCTCTGTGCAACGCACATTCCTGAGCCATGCGCTCCGTGAGATACACACTATTTTGCCCTATGATATACACACCCAAGCCCTGCACCCCTGAAATACACACTCCTGAGTCCTGCACCCTGTGTGATACACACTCCCAAGCCCTGCTCCCTGTGCGATTTGCACTCCCAAGCCCTGTGCCCTACAAACTCCTAATTAAAGCATATTGTGTGAGTACCTGGACTATGGCATATGTATATCATGCACTGTATACAGAGAGTAGACTCTGTATATTAACCATGCCCCTGAAGACCCTTCTAGCAGCTTATCTTTTTACCGTGACGACCTATAAAGCCTCTTTCTGCACTGTGCGGCACTGACGATCCTGGTAAAGGAGTAGGGCATTGCCTTCTTATGTCAGCCCCCACTTCCCCACCCCCTTGCAATGACTGGTTTTCTAATGAACTGATGACTTGTAGTGCCAAGGGGAAAATAATAAATAGGAAGTAGGAGAGGGGGAGTAGCAACAGGTCCTTAACCACTTGCCGACTGCCGTCAGTAGATTTACTGCGGCAGTCAGCCCCTCACAGGCAAAGCGATGTAGGTCTGCGTCGCTAGCCTGTGAGGCTCTGGGGAGCGCGCGCGTGCACTCCACCGGACACTCGCGATCGTCCGTGACACCGGGAGAAAGGCAGGTGGCTAATGTAAACAGAGCCGCCTGTCATTCTCCCCTGTGTAAAAATGGTGATCATACGGTCCTACTATGTAGAACCATTGATCACTGTTCTTACACAACTAGCCACAGCCAATCACAGTAAGAATCACGCCCCTAGGGACACACACCACCCCTCCCTCTCAAAAAAAGTTAACCCCTTCACTGCCAGTGTCATTTTTACAGTAACAGTGCATATTTATAGCACTGATTACTGTAGTAATGTCACTGGTAACCCCCAAAAGTGTCACAAATGTCAGTCAAGGGTCCGATCTGTCCGCCGCAATGTTGCAGTCCCGCAAAAAAAAAAATCGCAGATCGCCGCCATTACGCGTTAAAAAAAAGAAACCAACAAAAATGACAAAAATCTTTCCCCTTAGTTAGTAAATGCAATAACTTTTGCGCAAACCAATCAAAATACGCTTTTTGCGATTTTTTTTACCAAAAATATGTAGCATAAAACAAATTGGCCTAAAATGTTAAAAAATTTTGATTTTTATTTTTTTTGGGGGGAATTTCATATAAAAAAAAACATGTGGAAAATATTGTTATTTTTGCAAAATTGACGCTCTTTTTTTGTTTATAGCGCATGATCAAAAAATCGCACAGGTGATCAAATACCACCAAAAGAAAGCTCTGTTTGTGGGAAAAAAAGGACGTCAAATTCCTTTAGGTACAGCGTCGCACGACCGCGCAATTGTCCGTTAAAGTCACGCAGTGCCGAATCGCAAAATAGGCCCTGGTCAAGAAGGGGGGTAAAATCTTCCGGGGCTTAAGTGGTTAAACTGCAGTAGAAAATTAGTGGAGAAGCATCAACGTTAGGCTTCATGTACACTGGCAGCTCCTAAACATGAGCTTTTGGCATTTTTTTTTGCCAAAATTTCTAAACTCACCTCCTGTCCATGTACACATGGGCTTTTAGCAGAGTTTAGGAGCTGCCCCATTTAGGAGAGGTTAAACCTCCCTCTCCTGAACAAGGAAGAATCGCATTCCGGATAGATATGTTTTGACCACCAGCCAAGGAAAAACCCAAAACGCAGCAAAATTGCGTTTTGCATTTTCCCACAGTCAGGGTCAGGGTAGGCTAGTGTATATGTAGCCTAAGAAAAGCAATGATCAGCACAGTAGACACCAACTGTCACTACAGTGCTCAGGAAGACATCCCAGTTTTCATGAGAATAGGAGTAATCAGAGGCAAGAGTGAGCAGCATATATATGTCTTATGTTATCTTACACTGAAGATTTCCATCTATGACCCTTATGCCTGATACACACACGATGAGATCAGAAGAATGATCGTCCGTTTTTTTTTTTTATTTTGTTTGCATGCTAGTCTCATATATTGAAAATGAAGAGTTTACTAAAGTTACGAAAATTCTCGTAAGACAGAATAAAAATGATGTAATGTTTCGTATCTGTATTTTATTTTCGAATGACAACTGTACTGAAAAGCTGTGTACTAACAAACAGATTATCTCTTTTGGAAAAAAAAAAAAAGAAAGATTGTCGTAATATCGCTTTGAAAGCTGTGTTTTTTGTACAATTTTCTGATGGGCTGTACAGGCCATAAGTAAACAGGATTTACCTTTTTGTTATACTTGATCCTATAACCTCTGGAAGTTGGATTGATTCTGTGGAAATACTTCTCTCGTCCTGCATTTTGAATCGTATGGGTCGCTGAACTCCCCAGAATATCTCAATAAGACCTGATAAAACAATATTTCCTTTGGCCTCCTGCAATTAGAAATGCAAGCATAATTAGCTTTGGGCAACAAATGCATAATGCATATTCTGATGATCCTAATCCTAATGTGATAGTCTTAAAACTATGTGATGTTGCTGACTTTCAATAAAACAGTAACTTCTCATTTCTGCAAATGGTCCCAACTTTCAGTAGTCACTTTTCATTCAGTAGTCAGTGTAATCTGATCTCTCCTACTACAGTTCACAATATTCAGAAGACACCTTTAAATAAACCTCCAGTAAGGCAGGCTATACACGATGCGAATGTTGATCGATTTATCATGCGATAAACGCAAGCGGCACTCGTGTACATCATGTGAGTATACCTTCAATGTGATCCGAAATTCATGCTACCAAACACTATTTTCTTGTGCCAGTATAGGAAGTGATGCAATGTTGTCTTGACACCTCCACTGGGCACTCCCCCTACTGTAAAAACTCGGTCAATTTGGTAAAAAAAAAAGTAAATTTGCAATACACATACTTTTGTGTTTATTACACTTTTCCTGCAGACAAGCCCCTCAGGTGTGAAAGGTGTGAAAAGTCAATTAGCAATACACATACTTTTGTGTTTAGTCCACTTTTCATGCAGACATATTGGCCTCTCAGCAGAGTTTGCTGTGACCTATAGTATTTGATGTATTACGTTATGTTGCAGGCTAACACTTGTTCGTGTTATTACTCTTGTTGTATTTTCCTTCCGGGTTGACCTTTTCGGGAATCATGCGCAGTTGTGTGTTGTTCTGTGGAATCGCACGACTCAACCACTAATGATACGAAAATTGGCCAATTTTCTCAGAAAAACCCAACATGTTGGATATGTGAATTTTTGCTGTCGTTCGAAAATCGCATGTCGCACATATCACACTAATGATACGAAAATCGCACAAATTCACTGGCGATTTGGATTTTCTTTCGAAATTCGCATCGTGTATGGCCTTCCTAAGGCTCGATTCACGCCTACACTTGTTGCTTTTGAGCAGTGCTTTTTTGCAGTGCTTTCCGCGTTTTTTTCCCGAGATTTTGCGCCCATTTTACCGCGAGCTGTTCGGCAGATTTAAAAAAGCAAAATTGTGGTAAGAACGCAATACTTTTGTTTTGGATGCAGGTCCATTAAAGTCTAATACATGCAAAGCGCTACATTTTGCAGGAAAAAAAAAGTCCCTTACCCTTTCAAAAAATGCAGAGGCACAAAAATGCATTGATGTGAACGTGTTCCATAGGAACCCATGTTAAAAAAAATGAAATGCATTCCTGCAAAAAGTAAAAAGCATGATAAACGCATTAGTGTGCATCGAGCCTAAGTTGTTGCTGTGGCCTACAGGTCAACCTGCTAGATTTAAAGTGACTCCAAACCCGAGTTACAAAAGAAAAAAACTCAAGTTCAGAGCCTGAAGATATATCTGGGCCCCTTCTAGGGTTAACCAGCACATTCATAAAAATAGTTTTCAAAATTGCACAGCTGCAACTTCCTATATGAGGCTGGCTGCTTTCAATCTACATGGACCCACTGTGGGAATGTAGCACCCCCATGCACTCCTGATCAGGACAATAGCCAACACTGGAACATACAAATGAAAGCACATACACTGCCTACACAGCACCACTCACAGAACTAGGAAAACCAATCTGAATTAATGAAAATATACACATTTTCAGTATCGATGGGTACATAGGTGAGATTTGCAGTTTGTGTGGATCTGTGCAATCGGTGCAAGGGATTGCTATAGATGTACACTACTCACAACCAAAGCACAAGTTGAGAGGAAGAGGTCCTGTATGTGGCACGTGGAGCGATTGTTTAACAGAAAAAAAAAATGGGATGTTAAATATAAATATATATATAGTATAAGTCAAAAAGTCCAAATTGGGACCAAAGTGTCAATATTTTGTGTGGACACCATTATTTTCCAGCACTGCCTTAACTCTCTTGGGCATAGAGTTCACCAGAGCTTCACAGGTTGCCACTGGAGTCCTCTTCCACTCTTTCATGACGAGATGTTCGAGACCTTGCGCTCCTCCACTTTCCATTTGAGGATGCCTCACAGATGCTAAATAGGGTTTCGATCTAGAGACATTCTTGGCCAGTCCACCACCTTTACCCTCAGCTTCTTTAGCAAGGCAGTGGTTGTCTTGGAGGTGTGTCTGGGGTCGTTATCATGTTGGAATACTGCCCTGCGTCCAGTCTCCAAAGGAAGGGATCATGCTCTGCTTCAGTATGTCACAGTTCATGTTGGCATTCATGGTTCCCTCAATGAACTGTAGCTCCCCAGTGCCGGCAGCACTCATGTAGCCCCAGACCACCATGCTTGACTGAAGGCAAGACACACTTGTTTTTGTACTCCTCACCTGGTTGCCACCACACATGCTTGACACCATCTGAACCAAATACGTTTATTTTGGTCTCATCGGACTACAGGACATGGTTCCAGTAATCCAGTAATCCATGTCATTAGTCTGCTTGTCTTCAGCAAACTGTTTGCGGCCTTTCTTTCTTTCTTCTTTCTTTAGAAGAAGCTTCCTTCTGGTACGACAGCCATGCAGACCAATTTGATGCAGTGTGCAGCGTATGGTCTGAGCACTGACAGGCTGACCCCCCACTCCTTCAACCTCTGCAGCAATGCTGGCAGCACCCATACGTCTATTTCCCAAAGACAGCCTCTGACTATGACACTGAGCACGTGCACTCAATTTCGTTGGTCGACCATGGCGAGGCCTGTTCTGAGTGGAACCTGTCCCATTAAACCGTTGTATGGTCTTGGCCACAGTGCTGCAGCTCAGTTTCAGGGTCTTGGCAATCTTTTAATATCCTAGGCCATCTTTATGTAGAGCAACAATTCTTTTTTTTAGATCCTCAGAGAGTTCTTTGCCATGAGGTGTCATGTTGAATTTCCAGTGACCAGTATGAGAGAGTAAGAGCGATAAAACCAAATTTAACACACCTGTTCCCCATTCACACCTGAGACCTTGTAACACTAACAAGTCATATAACATTGGGGAGGAAAAATGGCTAATTGGGCCCTCACTTAAGGGTGTACTCACTTTTGTTGCCAGAGGTTTAGACATTAATGGCTGTGTGTTGAGTTATTTTGAGATATAATAAAATATGTGTGGGGTGCACTCACTTTTGTGAGATACTGTATATATATATATATATATATATATATATATATATATATGTAGCACCCTACAGGTAGGTGCTAGGTAAAAGTATAGTGGGCCTTGGCTGCCTAACAGCAGGGCCATGATTTCAGCTGGCTGTCATGTCTCCCAGGTGTGTCTGCTGAGAGGGGAGTCTCCCCACTGGCTCCATGAGAGGATTCTCAATGGACAGTGGAGGAAACCCAATCAGAGACACACTCAGGCCTGTATCTACCCCAGAAGGCAGATTCTGCCGCAGAGGATTCTGGGAGTGGGTATAAGTTTTGAGGTTTGGAAAAAAAAAAATACGCTTTGAGGGAACGCATGACGCGGCGTCTTGGGCGGGAAGCAGAGTCCCAGCAGGGAGAGTACGGCTGTCTCTCCTCCTGTCAGAAGGATCGGGTGTCTCGGGTGGCTGCCTGGGAATCCAGAGAGTGCTGAGTTGAGCTGCAGAAGGGATCCGGTGTGCCGAGGACCAGTGGAGGAAGAGGGGTTCAGTTCCAGGAAAGCCTGCCAAGGTCGTAAGTACTGTGAACTGCCCCTAGGGGTCTGCCAAGCGTAGAGGGGACCACTCCAGAAAAGGTTCCAGGGATCCAGGAGTCGGCTAGCTGTAAAGGGGGTGCCTAGTCAGAGGACCCTGAAGTGTTAGAGGGGGTACCTAGTCAGAGGATCCTGAAGTTTAAAGGGGGCACCAGTGGTTGGGCCCTGAAGAGTCAGTGTACAGTGTGTAGTGTACAGAGTTAAGAGTTGCAGCAGCACATGCAGTAACAAGGAGCTACCTCAGCCAGTGAAGGGCTGGAGGGAACTGTTTAGTGACTTTTGAGCTATATCGAGTGTCAGGAGTCAAGTGTCCTACAGTCCTGGATCTTCTGAGTTAACAAACAAGTTAAAGTCGAAGTTCTAGCACTATTCAGCAAGTCAGTATCTTTAAGCGCCAGGAAGCGTTGGCCGGCATTCAGCTGCCGTTAAGACTACGCCAATGGACATTTTTATGTACAGAGTCCCAGTTAAGCCTAGAAGAGCCAGAGGAGTATCCCACTCATTCCCTTCTCCCATCCCCTAAATACAATAAAAAAAAAACAAAGATGCCGGAATGGTCATTGTCTCAGTTCTCACTCCTGGGCTCACAACTTACAGTGCCTTGCGAAAGTATTTGGCCCCCTTGAACTTTGCGACCTTTTGCCCCATTTCAGGCTTCAAACATAAAGATATAAAACTGTAATTTTTTGTGAAGAATTAACAACAAGTGGGACACAATCATGAAGTGGAACGAAATTTATTGGATATTTCAAACTTTGTTAACAAATAAAAAACTGAAAAATTGGGCGTGCAAAATTATTCAGCCCCTTTACTTTCAGTGCAGCAAACTCTCTCCAGAAGTTCAGTGAGGATCTCTGAATGATCCAATGTTGACCTAAATGACTAATGATGATAAATAGAATCCACCTGTGTCTAATCAAGTCTCCGTATAAATGCACCTGCACTGTGATAGTCTCAGAGGTCCGTTTAAAGCGCAGAGAGCATCATGAAGAACAAGGAACACACCAGGCAGGTCCGAGATACTGTTGTGGAGAAGTTTAAAGCCGGATTTGGATACAAAAAGATTTCCCAAGCTTTAAACATCCCAAGGAGCACTGTGCAAGCGATAATACTGAAATGGAAGGAGTATCAGACCACTGCAAATCTACGAAGACCTGGCCGTCCCTCTAAACTTTCAGCTCATACAAGGAGAAGACTGATCAGAGATGAAGCCAAGAGGCCCATGATCACTCTGGATGAACTGCAGAGATCTACAGCTGAGGTGGGAGACTCTGTCCATAGGACAACAATCAGTCGTATACTGCACAAATCTGGCCTTTACGGAAGAGTGGCAAGAAGAAAGCCATTTCTTAAAGATATCCATAAAAAGTGTTGTTTAAAGTTTGCCACAAGCCACCTGGGAGACACACCAAACATGTGGAAGAAGGTGCTCTGGTCAGATGAAACCAAAATCAAACTTTTTGGCAACAATGCAAAACGTTATGTTTGGCGTAAAAGCAACACAGCTCATCACTCTGAACACACCATCCCCACTGTCAAACATGGTGGTGGTAGCATCATGGTTCGGGCCTGCTTTTCTTCAGCAGGGACAGGGAAGATGGTTAAAATTGATGGGAAGATGGATGGAGCCAAATACAGGACCATTCTGGAAGAAAACCTGATGGAGTCTGCAAAAGACCTGAGACTGGGACAGAGATTTGTCTTCCAACAAGACAATGATCCAAAACATAAAGCAAAATCTACAATAGAATGGTTCACAAATAAACATACCCAGGTGTTAGAATGGCCAAGTCAAAGTCCAGACCTGAATCCAATCGAGAATCTGTGGAAAGAACTGAAAACTGCTGTTCACAAACGCTCTCCATCCAACCTCACTGAGCTCGAGCTGTTTTGCAAGGAGGAATGGGCAAAAATTTCAGTCTCTCGATGTGCAAAACTGATAGAGACATACCCCAAGCGACTTACAGCTGTAATCTCAGCAAAAGGTGGCGCTACAAAGTATTAACTTAAGGGGGCTGAATCATTTTGCACGCCCAATTTTTCAGTTTTTTATTTGTTAAAAAAGTTTGAAATATCCAATAAATTTTGTTCCACTTCATGATTGTGTCCCACTTGTTGTTGATTCTTCACAAAAAATAACAGTTTTATATCTTTATGTTTGAAGCCTGAAATGTCGCAAAAGGTCAAAAAGTTCAAGGGGGCCGAATACTTTTGCAAGGCACTGTAAATGTGTTGTTAGTGTCACCGGTAACAATGGCAGACCCACCTCAGGCCCAAGGCCTGGAAATATTGCTACATATATATAGCTACACACATATATATATATATATATATATATATATATATATACTGCCCATCAGCATAGCCCTACCAGTGCACGGGGATTAGAGAAAGCAAAGACGGCCGGATCACACAGAGGGAATTTTCTGCTGTGACACAGCTTTGAATTTAATTGCCTGGCGACTGCAGTCAAACAAAGTCCCGCCTCCTGGACCGGCTCCTATGATAGACATCACACTTCCCAGCATTGGACCAGTGTGCTGTCTATCATAGGAGGCCCGACTTTGTTTGACTGCGGCCGCCGGGCCATTCAAATCAAAGCTGTGTCACAGCGGGGGATTCCCGCTCTGTGTGATTCGGCCAGTTTCCTGGCTAATCGCTGGGAGGAGAACAGCTCCCATTCAACCCCACCTGCTGGCGGCACTTGTCCCCCCTCCTAGGCAGCCCCACACTCACCCTTAGGTTTTTTTTCTACTCCCCAAATGCGAGCAGGTAAGTGGGTTTTAAGGGTATATCTTCAATTTTCACTAATGAGTGAAATAACAATACACATACAAATCTAAAACATACTGAGTAAGCTACATAACAATGTGGATGTTGTGAGGTTAGGTCCACAAATATGCACATTACGACTTACATGGTGGTAGGTTATTTGTAGGTTCTTTTGGTCCTTGAAATAGCAATTATATGATTTCAGTAATGAATCTAGTTGGCTTCTGAAAGAGAAACAAAACAGTTTAATACAGTATGTAGAGTTGATCTATAGAATAGATGTAGGCGCTTTGTGCAACATGGCAAAGAGTCATGTACAAAGTAAGCTAGACAACTAAACAACAGTCGTCTTTTATTGTGTCGACAGTTTTGTTTTGAAATAAGCTAGACATGAATTCAAAATACTGTGTAAAAAGCACAATCATTTTAGATCTTTGTTCATTTGCAGAAAATCTTTCCATCCTGCTACTTTTAATTTTCTCATCGGTATGGTCGAAAACAAAATTTGATTTGATGCCACTAATGATTACAAAATGAAAAGAACATTCCACAAACATTTTCAAATTAAATTCTACTAGTGTATGATTAGCTTTATTCACATTCAGCTGTACATATTCTGTGTAATGTGGAACATTACAGAATATGTCCAGCTGAATTTAACTAACTACTGCTAGATATGATGGCTGCATTTGTTTTCTTTTTTTCAGATGAAGAACATTTTCAGCAACTACAGAAAATACCTGTCGATCTTACAGGAAATGCTGTGTCCTTATCACGTCCTGTGAGCTGAAAAGATAACATACATTTTTTTTTAAAGCACGTGGTGTGTGAAGACTAACAACCGCTGCAAAAAAAAAAAGGGTGTGCAAATGGTCCACCTGCGAAGAGGAAGGACCCTGACCCTGATTTCCTGGGGTGCAAGGCTCCTGACAGGGACTGAGGTACTCACTTGGTCAACCTGGCTGCAACCAGGCAGACCCCGTTCTGTGGGAGGACTGCCAAAACAGCCCACCCCCAAGTACTAGCTGGGGCTCCCCCGATGGGAGACCCCATGAGAGAGGGCGAATTAAGCCAGAAGGCCATATCCACCCCCTCCAAAAACTTTCAGGACAGGCCCAAGGACCTATAGATCTCCAAACTACGACCCTCCAGCTGTTGGGGAACTACACGTCCCATAAGGCATTGTAAAACTCTGACCTTTACAGACGTGACTAAGCATGATAAGAATTGTAGTTCCTGAACAACTGCAGGACCATATTTTGGAGAACCCTAACTCAAACCCTACTAATCACTGTGAGTAAAGTGCACACATGCAAGTGACAAACACAAAAAAAAATACAAACACAAATGAAAGTGGGGAAAGGGAAGAGGAGAAGTGCTTAAAGTGCCATGGTGCAATATCATGATAGGCCCTTCGGCCAGGAACCAAAAATTCCTCTGGTCTCAGCCAAAAGGCCCAGCCCTAGAGGCAGGTGTGCAAAAAGGGTGTAGTGGTGCAGTAACCAAAGTTTTGAAAAACTCCAGATCAGTTCCCCCGCCTGTGAGAAATAAGGCACCCCTGGTCAAGCCATAGCAGGGGCTAGCACAGCCCGGCTTTTGGTCAGACCAGTGCAACTCCATCCCTATCAGGGGGTATCAGAATTTAGGCTTAACGTGAGCCTTGCCTACAACTGGGGACAAGCCTTTTTTAAGGCCAGATTCAACCCAGAAGGAAAAAGGCTTTCTCACCACCATCACGATTCCATACTAATTACCTCAAAGTGGAATACTAACCAGCACTCCGTCTCTACAAAGGGCACCAATATTCTCCCTCCTGAAAACGGATAGGATCAGATACGACACTGGATCTTAGCCAAAAGGGTGAGATGCTCCATGTAATGGAGATGAACAGAAAGACATGTTTGAAGTCCAGTGTGTGTGTGCCAACAATGGCTTCCACCATAGATGCAGTTGAAAAGTTAGTGTAGACCTGATGAGCAATGAAGTTTGTTATCCAAAGCAATACCAGGTAAAAAAAAAAGAAAAAAAAAAGCTTAAAAACAGAAATGAATGAAGTCACTATACCTAAGGTGTAGTAAGCTGCAATATATTACAGTTTTCTTTTGCAATTTGGATACTCTTTAGAAATGTCTGATAATTTTACATGACAAAGTTTGCTAGATTACAGTTAATGCTTAAAAATTTTCAACCCCCTTCCGGGAGTGGGGCAAGGGAGTTGATTTTTGTTGTTAGTTTTAGTAGAAATGTAGACGTACATGCAAATCAAAAACCAGAGTCTTCATTGCTATAAATAAATCCCAGTTGTGCTCCTCATTGGATATATCCACGTAGTTTATTTACATTACTCCACACCTAGATGAATCTGAACACATCACACATCCTGCAACAGGTTTGTGCTGATAAACAGTAACCAGGAACATATGCAAAGTACAAGGCATAACAACAACTTTGCATTGAAAATGATCATTTGTTTTCAGAGTTTTCAGATTGGAAAGGGAATATTCTGTCACAAAGTACTTTTTTTTTTTTTTAAGTGAGTGGTATACACATAATAAATAATGTTTTTTTTTATTAATTAAGCAGCTATAGAGCTGGCCATACACTAGAAGAATTCCATTAAAAAGCTTTCCTTTCTTCTTAGAAATGTTTGTTCGATTTGCAAATCATTAGTATGTTCAAATTTAACAAACATTTTTTACTACAGCGATGAGAAAATTCAAAGCAGGGTGAATATTTTTTTTGAATGAATAGAGAACAGTAAATGTGGTTTTCATCTATAAGTTGCATTCATCCCATGATCAAATGTTTAAAGCAAAGGAAATATGAAAATACTTTGGAATGACATTTATCAAGTATCAATGAAAATTGTCATACGAATGTTCATACAAAACGCTAGTTCATAAATCTACTAATGTTTTGCCAGCTTAACCATTTTCTCTGCTCACCTCGCACGCTGTACACAGTGATTAGTACAGCGTGCGAGGAGAGGAGGCAGGCTGCAGGACCGCTATCCCCTGCCTCATCCGTGCCTCAATCATACCTCAGTCATGCCCATCCATGCCTCAATCATGCCTATCCCTGCCTCAATCATGCCTCATCCATGCCCATCCGCGCCACATCTATGCTTCATTTGTGCCCACCCATGCCACCTCAGTGCTCATCCGTGGCTCATCCATACCACATTAGTGCTCACCCGTGCCACATCCATGTCATGTCAGTGCTCATTCTTGCCACATCCATGCCATGTCAGTGCTCATCCATGTCACATTAGTGCTCATCTGTGCCACGTCAGTGCTCATCCGTGCCTTATCCATGCCATGTCAGTGGTCACCCGTGCCACATCCATGCCACATCAGTGCTCATCCGTGCCACTTCCATGCCACATCAGTGCTCATCCGTGCCACATCAGTGCTCATCCGTGCCACATCCATGTCATGTCAGTGCTCATCCGTGCCACATCCATGCCACATCAGTGCTCATCCATGCCACATCCATGCCATGTCAATGCTCATCCCTGTCACATCCATGCCATGTCAGTGCTTATCTGTGCCTCCTCAATGCCACCTTAGTAATCATCTGTGCCACATCCATGCCACATCAGTGCTTATCTGTGCCATATCCATACCACGTCAGTGCTCATCCGTGCCACATCCATGCCACATCAGTGCTCATCCATGCCACATCCATACCACGTCAATGCTCATCCGTGCCACATCCATGCCACATCAGTGCTCATCTGTGTCTCATCCATGCCACGTCAGTGCTCATCCGTGCCACATCAGGGCTCAAAGTTGTGGTGAAAAATGACATGTTCAAAAGACGCATTATGCCTCCTACAATATGTGTTGGGCTGTTTGCTTTCCAAAATGGTCCTGGTGCTCCAGGGCCTTCAAAAGTGTGATTGGTTGTCAAGAAATGATATGCGTAATTTTTGCTCCTAGAACACTTGGAGGTGCTACTTGGATGTTGGGCCACTGTATGTGGCAAGTCTCACACATGTGGTATCGCCATACTCAGGAGGAGTAGCAGAATGTATTTTAGTGTGTAGTTGCAAGTATACCTATACGGTGTGTGAGAAATAACTTGGTAATATGACAATTTTGGGGAAAAAAAATCTTAATTTTGCAAAGAATTGTGGGAAAAAATATAACTTCAAAAAAACTCACCATGCCTCTTACTAAATACCTTGGAATGTCTACTTTTCAAAAATAGGTAATTTGGGGGGTATTTGTACTTTCCTGGCTAGTTAGGGTCTCAAGAAATGAGATAGGCCATCAGTACATCAGGTGCTATCAATTTTCATTGATTGGCACCATAGCTTGTATACTCTATACCCATTACAAAGACCAAATAATATATATAAAATTTATGAAGAAAAATTAATAAATTTGCAAAATTTTAAAATCAAAATTAGGAAAAATGCATTTTTTATTTACAAAATTTTCGGTCTATTTTAAATTTATAGTGCAAAAAAATAAAAAACCAATGATGATTAAATACCACCAAAAGAAAGCTCTATTTATGTGAAAAAAGGACGAAAATTTCATATGGGTACAATGTTGCATTAGTAATTGTCATTCAAAATGTGGGAGCACTGAAAGCTGAAAATTGGTCTGGTTAAGAAGGGGGTTTAAGTGCCCAGTGGTTAAGTGGTTAAGCTTCCACTGAAAGCAATGTTGTACATTGTCTAAACAGCTAATTGGAATTTTTAATGTGTATGTTGGTTCTTAGTCGGTAACATAAAAAGTATGGAAGCCTAAGTTAGCCAGGTAACTAGTGTTTTTTGAATCAGGTCAGCAGTGGAAGTCCCTGTGTAGGGGTTTCCTTTATTAATATATAAAATATAGTATTGGTGCTGCACTGTTACAGTGATTAGGTTGTGCTCAGTGTGATCAATAAATAGGTATTCCACAAACAATATTAATTTAAACCCATAATTCACATGCCAAAATGTTATTATATGGCAAAAAATCAATATTCTTTTTTTTATTTTTTATTCTTGTTCAAAAGGTTTTATTGAAGTTTCGAGAAAAAATACTAAGAGTATACATGAGCACATTTACAGGGTAGCTCCATGCGGGGCAATGGGTTTAACAACATGTACGAACAGTAGAAAATTGTGGTTGATGATAAAAACCTATCAAACACACACCCAGCGCTAGTAGTCCCTACGAAATACTAGATGATAACACAAAGTATTGACATGCAGTACCATACTGATGTAACTCCAAGTATTAGCATGTAACACTGAACTGGTGCAACAATAAATATAAATAAATCAATAAATATATATATCTCTGATTAGCGGCCGCTGTAGATAAACAGTACTATAAATGAAGTGCAGTTAATAACGTGTCAATACACAAAAACACAAAAATACACAAAATCAACCTCGGTCGTTCTCTGTTGAAGTTGTTTTACGACGAAACACGTCAGAACGCCAGCACGCCGCTATCGTGGAGACGCCAGGAGTCAGATGTCCTTGCCGAGAAGCCGTGGCTTCCATAGCAGAGGTGGGAGATCTGTGGGGAGTTGACTGATCGGCCGGATTGGGCTACATACTGGCGGTATTCCATTAACTTATATGCTGAATATCCTACACTTGAATGTAAGCATGTTTAACAGGGGGGGGGCAGATTGATTGTGTTTTTAGCAATAAACAGTTGAAAACGTTATCACACTATCCGAGCCCTACTCTTGTCTTTTTCCATTGGTCAAATTGTGTCACATGGTACTGGAGAGTCTGAGCACAGGAAACAGGAAGCTACAGCGTGCAGTGATCTGTATCTAGTAACCAGAGATTTGGAGAGACAACTGAAAGGCAATAACATAGAGGCTTCTGATCTCTGTTGGTCTGGTGAGTGTTTAATCTAGATGGGAGCACTGGAGGTGTGGTGGTGGACCCATTTCACTTTATCCGGATTGAAGTACCACTATTCATTCGATCTGGGATTATGAACTCCATGTCACTCTGACAGTAGAAGACCTCACTGGGGAGTTATAGAGACTGCTCTATGTATTGGACACTTACATTCATATGATGGTCCTGTGCATTTTGTTTTATATTTGACGTTTTTGATACTCAGAGCGGATGACTTTGAGTATAGCGCTGCTGAGTGTGATTGATTTTGTGTATTGACACGTTATTAACTGCACTCCATTTATATGTATGAACAGTAGACTGCGTAACATCATATTTTGGTAATACACATAGTAACAAAAATACAGAATATTCATGAAAAGAACTAAACCATCAGATTACAAGTGGGTTAGGCCTAGTAGTAAAAGCGCTGTGATCTCATGAAAGTAAGGGACTGTAGAGCCTGTGACAGATATATAATATTTTACAATCAGAGTTGGTTTGAAAAGCTTGATATCAAAAGCTTGGCTTGTTACTGATATCAACCCGTTAGAGACTATTAAACAGTTATAGTGTCCCAGACTAGTAAGGGTTAAAGTGACATGGGCTTGGACTGAGGTACGTTTTGTGATATTGAATAATAAGGCTGATAATGTACAATAAGTGAGGAGCTACATGACCAAAAGAAAGGAGGAAGGGAAAGGTAGAAAGAAGGAGGAGAGGGGATCCCCTGGAAAGACCAAATTGCCAATGAGACTTGTAGTGCAGTTGATTTTGTTTATAGCTACCAGGGCAGCAGGACCGTTTCGTCAAATTTGGATGGTAAACAATGTTGGATCCAGGTTTACCAGATTTGGTCAAATTTGGAAATCTGGTCCCTGTCAATGGCTTCCATTTTGGCGTGTATCTTTGTGCGGTTTACTCTATGTTTTGTCTCAACCACAACTAAAGAAGGAGATTTCCATGCCTTGGCAATCGTTTGCTTCACGGCCGTAAGGAGCTGACTGAAAAGTTTGAATTGTTTACGTGTCAAGATATCTGGTTTCGGGTTGAGGAGAGCGGTTGATGGTTCAGGCTACATCAATATGTCAAACATTCCAGAAGCAAGAGTGGAAATATCTTTCCAAAAAGTTTGGACTACTGGGTAAGTACTGGACAACAGCCGCAGAAGCAAAGAGCCAAATAATTAGAAACGTATTTGGCTATTCTGGATCTAACTAGGTACCAGCAAGTCAGCACCTTGTAATTAGCTTCCACTGCTAGTACATTGGGCTAAGAAGCCTTAGTCCAGACCAGATTTCAGACTAGTCAGCAATATCGAAGGTGCACCCTGGGTCCTCTTCCCATTTCTGGGTGTACTTAGGTCGTTCTGATTCTGAAATGACTAGTAACTGGCAATAGAGACTTAAGATTAGTCCCCTGGTGCATGGGTAGCTCTTGCATGTGCGCTCTAAGCTTGAGTATTGATTAAGTGGAGCATTTGTGTTGATACTGGGTGCGTAAATGTTTTTAATTTGCAGATATTGAAATACTATAGATTGGTGTAGGCCAAAGGTCTTGCGCAGGGTTTGAAAGGAAAGAAAAGTTGTTGATGTAACCATGTTGTGTAGTCTAATCAGGCCGGCAGATATTCAAGCACGAAATGCAGTGGGAGAGTCCCAAGCTTTGTAAAAGGCTGGGTTTTTAAGGAAAGACAAAAGAGGTTTATGGGGAGTTTGCAAGCCGTATTTCACCTTTAGCCATATCCCATAGGGCTATGAAGTGCTTGATGACGGGATTTTAAAGGTTAAAATGATCTACAGAGCAAAGCCATAAAAGGTTGGATACTGACATGGGGTCACAATCTAATGACTATGACTACCCATTAAGGAGTTTTGTGCGTGGAATGGTATTTAGGTTGGTTAGCAATGTGTGCTGCTATGTAGTAAACTGCAAAGTTAGGAAAACCCAGGCCTCCACGATGTTTAGGGAGATAGTGTGTTTTTGGGTATTCTAGGTTTTATCGAACCCCAGACGAATGCCGCTGTCTGTTTTTATACTAAACATAGGCAATAGATGAGGACTGGGATCGATAAGACTCTAAACAAATATAATAGTTTGGGCAATATAGCCATTTTAACTACATTAATTTTTTCCTAGCCATGATAGGGAAAGGGAAGACCATTGTGTCATCAGGTTCGTCACTTGCTTCAGAATTGTCAGGTAGTTAGCTGAAAATAATCGGAAATATTAGTATTTGGATACCCAAATATGGAAGTTTATGTGACGCCCAAGAAAAAGGCAAAGCTGTTTGTGTAGCTTGCATTTCTGTTTGAGAGAGAGAGATCTATTTAATACTCTGGGTGTTGATTATGAGACCTGAAAAGGTGGCGAACCTGTTGAGAATAGGTAGAAGGTTAGGAGCGGATAATTGCAGAGAGGACAGGACTAGTAGGATATTTTCTGCAAATAAGCAGACTTTTGTTGTATACCTGTTATGGTTGGGTCTTATCTAATTAGCTGGGCCAATGATTCGATGAGGAGGGCAAATAAGAGGGGGGGAAGCAGGCATCCCTGGCCTGTGCCTCTTATATCAAACGTGTCAGATTTCCTCCAGTCTGGATATGGATACTAGATATTATTGCATAGCACCCAAGATCTAGAGGACACTATCTTAGGTACTCTGGAACTGTTTATTGAACAATAATACAGGTTTTTTTACACTTGAAAAGTAGGTCAGTCACCAATAACCCAAATATTTACCCAAAACATCACACAATGGTAGAGCCGACTCATGGGTAATCCCATCATAGGAACCTCCAAGAGTTAGTCAAATTAGCCACCAGACAGAAACAATAGGTGAAAGGGAATTCACACCTAGACAATGCTTTGATTAATTAGGATCTCACTCCAGGTCAGACTGTCTGGCCCCAAGGTCACAAGGTACATTACACATTATCAAAAGTAGAAACACACAAACGCTTCAGACAATAGCAGGGGACCCCAGTAGCAGACAGGCCAGCTCCTACATTGGAGTACTTGGAACAGAGGCCAATGTGACCAGTTTTTCCAATTAACATTTATAGTTCTGAATCAAACAAACCAGGAATAGTCTATAGCGCAAACAGAAGAAAACAGTCCCTCATAAATGTAACAGAAAGAGAAATATAGTAATAACAAATAACAGAGTGAATGTGGGCAGAAAAGGTCCCTGCAGCCACTGACTGTGACAGTGCCCCCCCCCCCCCCCATCCCATAGCCCGCTAGACCCAGCTAGATCCACCACAGCTCAGCTTGAGGCTGTCTGGGAGCAGGAAAGCCCATCAGCGTTTCCATTCTGCTTTCCTGGTCGATACCGGATGATGAAATTGTAAGGTTGTAGGGCCAAGCTCCATCGTAACAAACGTCCATTATCCCCGGAGACCCAATTAAGCCAGATTAATGGATTGTGGTTGTTGAGCACCATAAAAGATCATCCATAGAGATAAGGTTGGAATTTCTTGAGGGCCCATACCAGCGCCAAACATTCTTTCTCCACAGCTGCATACCCGACTTCCCTCGGTAGCAGCTTCCGATTGATGTAGACCACTGGATGCTCACCGCTATCAGGCCCCACTTGGTTTAGCACTGCTCCCAACCCGAATGTAGAGGCATCCGTGTGGACACAAAAACGTTTGGTTAGGTCAGGGGCAGCTAGAACAGGAGTCGAAGTTAGGGCAGTCTTTAAGCATTGGAAGGCAGCTTCACACTCTGGGGACCACAGTACCTGTCGGGGAAGGTGCTTCTTAGTAAGGTCTGTCAGGGGCTTAGCGATGGAACTATATTCTGGGACAAACTTCCTATAGTACCCGGCTGTGCCTAGGACTGCCAGAACCTGGGTTTTAGTACGGGGGTGGGCCAGTTGGCAACAGCCTCAACCTTAGCAGGATCAGGTCAATGTTGCCCACTGCCTACTCGATGTCCAAGATACTGTACCTCAGACATCCCTACACTGAATTTCTCTGGCTTGAGGGTTAGTCCTGCAGCCTTGATGCAGTCTAACACAACACCCAGGTGAGCCAGATGGTCCTCCCAGGTATTACTGTAGATCACAATTTAATCCAGGTATGCACAAGCATAGTCCTGGGGGCCATCAAGGAGTCGATCTACCATCCTCTCAATAGTCGCCGGACCATTTTTCATCCCAAAGGGCAATACTTTAGACTGGTATAGGCCTAATGGGGGGATGAATGCGGACATCAGAATAGATTCTGCATCCAAAGAAATTTGCCAGTAGCCTTTGCATAGGTCGAGGGTTGTCAGGAATTTTCCCTGAGCGATGCGATCTAACAGATCATCCACCCGGGGCATAGGGTAAGCATCAGTGGTGGTACAGTCATTTATTCGGCGGTAGTCCACACAGAAGCAAGTTGTGCCATCCCGCTTTGGTATGAGGACAACCGGAGAATCCCAGGGGGTGCTGGATGGCTCAATGACTCCCAATTCGAGCATCTCCTTAATCTCACGACGTATCCCCTCTCTCACTGCGTCAGGTACCCGGTAAGCTGCCTGTCTTAGGGGCGGTTGTCCTGGGGTCTCTACTCGGTGAACTTCCATAGCCGTGTAACGGGGGATTGCAGAGAACATTTCCCTTCTCTGACTAAGAACCTGTCTAGCCTGTTCTCTCTCTGTCCGCCCCAGCTGGTCACCAAGCCTAATTGTCTCTATCCCTGCAGTAATCCTATTTCGCTCCGGGAGCACCGGCAGGGGAAGCTCTTCAGAATCTTCCACAGCTGGAGCACATATAGCTGCTACCTCTCCTGACCTTTCCCAGTAAGCTTTCAACATGTTCACATAAAAAGGTTTGTTGGACTCTTTCATCCAAACATTTAGTCACAAGGTAGGTCGTGTCACAGAGCTTTGCCACAACCCGGTAAGGTCCCTGCCAAGTGGCTTGTAGCTTGTCCTGCTTGACTGGCCTGAGGGCAAGAACCTTCTGCCCAACCTCCAGAGTGTGGTTCCCGATGGTACAACTGTACCATCGTTTCTTCCGCCTTTGGGCAGCCCAAAGCTTCTCTCTGACAGTGTCCGTGAGCTCCTTCAGTCTGTCCCTAAACTCAAGAACATATGCTACCATAGAGGTCCCTTGGGGATCCATTTCCCCTTTCCCAGTGGGCTTGAACTAGATCTAGGGGCCCCCTTACCCGCCTTCCATACAGTAACTCAAATGGGAAGAACCCAGTAGATTTCTGCGGTACATCCCGATATGCAAACAGAAGGTGCGGTAGATATCTCTCCAGATCCCTGTGAGAGCTGACAAATGTCTGAAGCAGCTGCTTCAGGGTTCAGTTGAACCGCTCACACAGTCCATTGGTCTGGGGGTGATATGGAGAGCTCTGTAGTGGCCTTATCCCACCGCGCCTCCATAACTGCTGAGTGAACTCAGCCGTAAACTGGTTCCTTGCCAGGGGGATGGCCTCTGGGTACTAGGTGGCATAATTCACCACGGTAAGGATATATCTCTTCCCAGAGGGACTAGGTCAGGGCAATGTTTTTTAATTTATTTGCACATGTTTGGATGTATATAATAATCTGTTGGGGGAGTTACACAAGGTTTTGAATATTTATTTTTTGCCATATATTAACATTTTGGCACATGAACTATGGGTTTATATTAATTTTGTTTGTGGAATACCTATTAATTGATCACAATGAGCACAACCTAATCACCCTGATAGTGCAGCACCAATACTACATTATATTTATCATTCCATTAGCCATGGATTAGCTAACTGGTGTCTGTGGCAGTTAGTGATTCCAATACATTTAAAGTGATAGCGAGAGAGCATCTATCATACAAATATTCCTTTAAAGTGATTATGAAGTCTCAATTTTTTTTTTAATAACAAACATGTTATACTTATTTGCCTTGTTAAGTGGTTTTGCACAGAGCTGCTTGGATCCTCCTCTTCTCGGGTCCCTCTTCGCTGCTCCTAGCCCCTCCCTCCTGTCAAGTGCCCCCACAGCAAGCAACTTGCTATGGGGCACCCCAGCTGAGCTGCTGCTCCATGTGTCCATTCAGCGACGGAGGTGCCATTTGGGCCCGCCCTTTCTCTCTTCTGATTGGCTATGGCACCACTGCTCAGCCAATAAGGAGGGAGAGTCTCAGACAGCTGCTGGATAGAGTTGGGACTCAGGTAAGTATTAGGGGGGTTGAGGGGGTCTGCTACACACAGAAGGCTTTTTATCCTAATGCATAGAATGCATTAAGAAAAAAAAACCTTCTGCCTTTACAACTCCTTTAATAATATAATGCAGGATACAATGATAATGTAAAATTTGCTTTTACTGAATGTAAACAATGAGATTTCAGTTTATTGCAGTCAGTTGGGGAAAATTATGATATCTGAGATGTACTATAAATTACTGTACTCCTCACATAGTGATTGTAGTTTGGACTACCCAGTAATAATATGACGCTGTCCTGATTACAGAAATGCCTAACTTGGATTCCCCCTATATTATTTGTGTGTGTGTGGTTTCTGACATCTCACTAAGAAGACACAGAGATGATGAGAACCCTCTTATGAAGTGGCAAGGGTCATAGTGAAGGCTCAATCTAGCTCTGGAAGAAGGGAAATTCTGTCCAGTTTTCTCTGCCAGGAAGAGTTCATTTACCTGACTGTTAATAAACAAATACAAAGAATCCTTCTCCTAAAATCTCTTTCATTGTACTCTGTTCAAAAAAATTTAATTAGTTGCATGCCAGCTGCAATAAACTCATTGGACACAACCCCTCTAAAGAAAGTGCCAATAGAATCAGGCACCTTTCTACTCATTTATGAAAGGTATTGTGTGTATTTGTGACCCTTGCACCCCCAACCCTGGGCAGCTAGCTGTAACTGCTATATAACGATCTCTGACAAGTTTTTACCAAATGCACATATAAATAAAAAGCACAGAGTTGTTTTGAGAGGGTTTGCGCAGTCACAAAGCTGTCATTTGTGGTCATACACAGAGAAGTAGCAGATACATACAGAGTGGCATTTAGGGAACTGTGGCAGTGGACACTTTGAATAAACTGAAGTTTCCCTAATGAGACACAGACAGTAAAAAAACAAAAAGCACTGGTTATCCCTTCCGTATTCAATCTAAAACTAATAAGAAGCATATTGGCTTTACATACATTTTAAGGGCAAGCTTGTACTGCGCATAGTGTGCAAGGTGAGTATAAAGCCTACAAATTCAAAGAATGCCTGATCTTTAGATAGATTTCATTTTTCATATTTAACAATTTTCATGCTTGATTATATCTACTTTGTGTAAAATGAATCCGTTATGCATGATAGCTTGAAACAGACGGATACACTTTTTCCAATGGCAGTACTTTGAGGAACAAGTACCAGATGAATACCATAAACAAAATTAAAAGATTGACAGTGCAGACAAAGATAGCCAGGACAAATGGTGAGCCATGATTCTATGGATTACTGCGGGTACACTGGAGCTCTAGACCATTGCTAAACTCCATGTCTCCAGTGTTTACCCTATATGCCTTGAGTAATCCATATGGGCCTTTTGAGAGGTTGGTTTAGTCCAGGGGTCAGCAGCCTGTAGATCTTGACCTGCCAGTAGATCGCGTTTAGGCGACTGGTAGATCGCGGTCTGGGCTTACTGACCCGCCATTCCAGAGCATCAAACAGAGTGCAATGCAGAGGGACTACTTGTAAAGTTGGAGCTGTAGTGGGGAGCAAGACCTGCATAAGCCGATACCTCCTCTGTAGTGCTGTCCTATGCGGAGTGATACCAAGTGCACTCCACCTCTTATTCCACCCAGCTGTCTCCAGAGTGCTGCCAGCAGCAGGAAAGAAGAGATCCTCAGGTCAGTGTAAAGCAATACACTGGGCAGAAAAGTATAGGGCTGCTTTCACACTGATGTGCTGTGGTTTACCCACACCGAGGGTACAGTGCAGTGTACCTGCATCTTTCTTGTGGGTTTGCTGCACTTAGCCATAGACGTCAATTATATCCTGTGGGCTTATTGCACTTTCTGAATGCAGGAGTTTTCACTTTTAAAAAGTGAAAACTCCTGCATTCATGCCAGGGGTGTACACATGTCACAGCAAGAGTTTAATACCCTGTCATAGTTGGTGGGTGTAGCACCTGCCAAGCATGACTCATTTAAGTAAATGAGGACACTCTGCAAGTGTCCTGAGAACTTGTGCAGTACAGCAAACAAGGGGGTAAAGCAGGCAGTGTTGTGTTGCTTTCTCACCATCTGCTTTAACCCCTTGGGGCCTGCAGAAGCATGCAGTTGTGGTGTGCTTGCAGAGTGGCCCCATTTACTGGAATGGGTCCTGATTGGCAGGCAGTAGCACCCGCAAAAAGCAACAGGGGGCTTAATTGCTGTTTCTGCAGCTAAAGGGGGTGGGGATTTGGGTTGGTAAAACCATGACTAAACCGCAAGCTTTTAACCGCCCCCCCCCTCCCAAATTTATGTGTGAATGAGCCCCAAGGGTGCCACATACAACTAAGAGCTTATTCAGAAGAGCAGCAGGCACTGCTGCTTCTCTGAAAAGTGATCAAAGTGTGTTTGACAGGTGGTGAGGAGGCGATATGTTGCCTCTTCACCACCTGATTTAAACCCATGATTGCCATACAATGCACATGATTGTGACACAGCAATACGGCAATCAGAGGTTTAAATCAGGTGTGGAGAGGCAACACTGTGCCCGGTGATCTTTGACCTCTCCCATGTTGTTCAGGTAGATCTCTGCCTCTTTAAGGTTCCCTACCCCTGGTTTAGTCAAATCCACAGAACAAGACATACCTTGTGATGTACTTTGATTCTTTGATAAATGCTACTGGTTTCTCCAAGAAAGCATTTTTGGCCATTTTGAACCACTTTGGCTATGCTACATACCTAAAAAAGACCAGACAAAATGCATTGAATAATTTAGGAGTTAATACATTTTGCAATGCAATGTCATATAGGCTAATGCTGTGTACAAAACACAAGGAATATATAGTATGATCAAAAGGGCAAAACGCATTTACATTGCATCAAAATTACAGAAGAATTGATTTGTTTGTCATTGTCATTCAAGATCTGGTGACAATTTTTTCTCTATCTAAATATTCTATTACATGTTGGGTTGTGGATTTCACAGTTCTGCTGACTTCTGAAATATACAGTACAAGCCCTGGACAACTTAGACAAAATGCTTCGACTTCTAAAGAAAATGAAAATTGAAATGAAGGTATGAGGAAGAGATTTCATTCTAAATGTCATGACAAGACAATATAAATAATACAGCCCTTTTGGAATGCTGTCTAGAAATTATTGTTTAGCAAAGACCTACTGCGCCAACAGCAATGGGTAATGCAGTAATTCTGGCAATGAATAATCACTCGGATAACACAGTTGCACTATACTTAGCTTCTAAGCATGATAGGAAAGAGTAAAAGGAGAATTCAAAGGATGTTGATCACCTGTGGGGTTCCAGGCCTCACACTGAGCCAATCTATAGATGTTGAACTGACGCAGAGACGACAAATTCTCTTTCTTACACCCGGAGTCAAAAGATTATAAAAGGCTTGCTTGAAACTGCTTATATAGTTTCTTTTTCTCTAGCTCCAGAAGCTTGTACAGATAAGTGAGTGACAATGTCATATGCTACATCTTCCCACAAATACTCTTTGCAGTGGGAAAACACCAGGACTTTCCAGAGTACATTGGGAGGCTTCAGTTGTGCATGCAGTTACAGCAAAATAATGTTTTTAGCCAAAATGGAGATTTACAAGTGGATGTTAATCAAACTATATTTTTTAGGCTGATGTCACATGGCAGTTTTGCTTACACTTCTCCCTATAGATTGGCCTCCTCACTAGCCCAGAATCCTACCAATTTTCCATGCTAACAAGAGAGTGACATCTTGTTGATTTAGCTAACAAGGGAGTGACTCCATTAAAGCATGTGGTATATACTGGGATCAAGTCCTGGCAGTTATCTTCAAAGTAACCAATTAGGAACTACCCAAGGGCCCTTTGCTTCTCCTGATTGAATGTCCAAAACCATGTACTATCTCCAATCAATATCCAACTCTAAAGCCCCGTACACACGTACTGATCGTCGGCCGAACGATCGGCCGTCTTTTGTCCAGGGCTGTCGTGTCTGTTGAAAACTGCAAAAGACTGCACACTAATTTTGTCGGCCAACAACAGCCGACTGCAGAAGTGATGTCATGTGATAACTTTCCTTGTCTTTTTTCTTTTCTGAGCATGCCCAGTCTTGCTCATCTGCTGTCTGTCGGCCGAATTCTGTACTGACTGGCGAACAATCGGCCGTTCTGGTGTCGGCCAACAAAAATTTTAATGCCTGCACGACAGATTCTGTTCGGCCGAAAATGCGCTGTCGGCTGTCGGAAGCATCATACTAACAAGCCTACAATCGGCCGATCGGTCGTCGGCCGAATATTTACGGCCGACAATCGGTACGTGTGTACGGGGCTTAAGGCTCCAAGACAATTACCAGTGGACACTCGTCTGTCTTCTAGTTGCCTCGTAGAGTTATTCTTAAACATTGGATCTCCTCTGCATTGCCCACCATTTCTGAAAGGAGGAGATAAATAAAACTACTCCTTTTTAGGGAAAAGTTGGACATTACACTGCAAAATGATTTGTCTACCAAGCGTTTTGAATGCAGGTCGCACTGTTTCATCGACAAAAGCCTTACGACTTCCGAACAATCCTCATTACTGACTCCTTTCATCTATGCAGCTATTTATACTACAGCTCACAGAACAAATACCTCATAGGCGACACGTTTATTCCATTGTCAGTTACTATGGTTACCTATTTGTAATTGTATAGTCTTAGACATTGACCACGCCTTGAGCTCCTAGTCACCTGTGAAGGTCCGGAGGCTACAGGTTCAAGGAATCTTTTCTTCTCTCTTCTATCACTTTCTTTTCCTTTTTTTTCTATATTCATCCATGTTTACACCTATTAAAACTTTAAAAATGTCACTTGATCTCGATGAAAAGAAGTAATATGTATTTTGTGTTTATATCTCAACCTGTCATGTCACTATTTAACATATTACTTCCCAACCTTGTAGTAGAATAGGTCTTGCTAATTGGTAAAAATTTGCTAACACTAATACAACTTGACTGTATTTAATGGCCTTTTGTCTCTTACTTCATTTGTTATATGTATTGTTTGTAACATCCTGTATCCTCTGTCTCATTTGAGATACTCAATAAAATATATTTTAAAAATGGGGTAAGTTATTGATCCAATTACTGGTGAGTTGTTCCAGCTGCCAGTATTTCCATGCCAAGGCATCTAGTCCACCCATAGGTAATATTGCAGCCTCATAAATGTGCTGGGATTCGATTATAAAGAATACTGGTCAGAACATACTAAGCATGCACCTGGGATGGCCATTATTCTGTATGACTGGGCACAATGAATGTGTAGTAGGTGGACTACGGGCTGTGCATGGACTGTGCATCACACAATAGAATGGCTGTGTGCCGCTTAGCAGCAATACTTCACACTTAAATTCAAGGTCTTCAATGTAATTTACTATTTTGAGGATTTGAATTTGGGTGTAATTCGCCATTCAAATTATACGAAGTGGCTTCAACATTCCACAATATTTGTCTTTCCTCGTCAGTGAGTTGTCTCAATTGACACCCACAGTATCACACAATGAAACATAGAAACATAGAATGTGTCGGCAGATAAGAACCATTTGGCCCATCTAGTCTGCCCAATATATCTGAATCCTTATGAATAGTCCCTGGCCCTATCTTATATGAAGGATAGCCTTATGCCTATCCCATGCATGCTTAAACTCCTTCACTGTATTTGCAGCTACCACTTCTGCAGGAAGGTTATTCCATGCATCCACTACTCTCTCAGTAAAGTAATACTTCCTCATATTACTTTTAAACCTTTGCCCCTCTAATTTAAAACGGTGTCCTCTTGTGGTAGTTTTTCTTCTTTTGAATATGCTCTCCTCCTTTACCGAGTTGATTCCCTTTATGTATTTAAAAGTTTCTATCATATCCCCTCTGTCTCTTCTTTCTTCCAAGCTATACATGTTAAGGTCCTTTAACCTTTCCTGGTAAGTTTTTTCCTGCAATCCATGTACTAGTTTAGTAGCTCTTCTCTGAACTCTCTCTAGAGTATCTATATCCTTCTGGAGATATGGCCTCCAGTACTGCGCACAATACTCCAAGTGAGGTCTCACCAGTGTTCTGTACAGCGGCATAAGCACTTCTCTCTTTCTACTGCTTATACCTCTCCCTATACATCCAAGCATTCTGCTGGCATTTCGTGCTGCTCTATTACATTGTCTTCCCACCTTTAAGTCTTCTGAAATAATTACTCCTAAATCCCTTTCCTCAGATACTGAGGTCAGGACTGTGTCAAATATTCTATATTCTGCCCTTGGGTTTTTTCGCCCCAGGTGCATTATCTTGCACTTATCCACATTAAATTTCAGTTGCCAGAGTTCTGAGCATTTACAAAGTACTAGCAAAATGTACAAATGAATTGAATGGGCTGAAAGGGTACATGACTATAGTGGCAGAGAGTACAGGAGTTTACAATATTAGGCAGCAAGTGCTGAGGCATGTATTGGTGCAATGGCACCTTTGCAGGAATGTGTAGAAAGAAGGAGAGCCTGAAGTTTCTGGACTCTCTGTCCACTTCCTCCTCTAGTCTGACCTCTGGGGCACTGGGTACATTGGGGGAATTAATAAAGAATGGTGTAAGCACAATGCTCTAAACATAAAAAATGAAGCTAATGCTGCTCCTGATTAATAAAAGTGGAGCAAGCCCCTTTGGTAATTATGAGCACAGAGAATAGGAGCTCTGCTCATAAAGTGTAATCACTGCAAGAGCAAAGAGAGGGATGGGAGCTATTTACTGACAGCTCACATATCATACAACGTGTCACACCTAGTGGGAATTTGTGGCAGTTTTCTATACCGTATACCCTCTGTCAATTATGCTTCTAATTCTATTTTACTCTGAAATAAAAATTGGCACAGTTACACAAACAGATCTGTCAGCTTAGCTAATGCTTAGTTAATGTGGCGCACACCACTCCTGACAGTTTCCTGCATCATTATAATGGAGAAGGAAGCTTAGTTAATTCCCCAGATTGTGTGTGTTCTTAGGCAGAGGGAGAAGGTGCAAACTTCTAAACTAAGAGGAAAGCCAAACACTGTGGCACTCACTGCCTTCTGAACTGTGGCAGCCATTTACTGGAAGCCCAACATCCAAATTTAATCTTTATTTATTTTTAAAGTAAGCATTTTATTCAAAATACAGAACCGCTATCTATCAATCCTCTCTTCTAAACTATGGAACCGCTTATATTTATATGGTAAACATGAACTCTCTATATCTGGCTGAAAATAAGGGAGGACTAAAACACAATATTACTTTCTCTATTCTCTAGTATAGTAACACCAGTAGTTTAGTATAGTAACACCAAAAATATATGTTCTGACCTTTATAATGACAGGTAGTCTTATTTTGGAGGACTTAAAAAGTCAATGTTACCTAAATAATAAATTATGAAGACCAGGGCAAGTCTTCCACTAGGGAATGGTAGGAGTTGCAGTCCCATGAAGGCGAGCCAGGTGCAGCATGAATATATTGCCTCTGCCATCATGGCTACTGGGACTGGATGGTTATCAGCCCAGGACAATGTAATTTATGTATACCCATAAAGCCAAGAACAAGCATTTTCTTTTGTAAACTGGCTTTTTTGAAGCTGGGGAGTGCAATGGTCACCTCTTAGCCATTATAGCAAAATATCACAACAGACCCCTTTCCATACTAGGGCTTTACGTTTCAGCTCTGGTATGCGTGTTATTGATGAGGACCTAGTCCTGGCATAACTTGCCCATTATTATCAATCTATCTGTGGATCAAGTTTTTCTATCCCCCCTCTTTATATTCCTACCTATGTTCAGCAAATTATTTTACCCCAGTTGACACTGACTCAATGGGCATTCCTCAACTCACTATTAAAGGTGGTGAAACTGCCAGAGAGGGAGCAGTATTCCCTAACTACCTGCTAAAGTTTTTAAACAGTATGCTGATATTTTGTTGCCCCAGCTGTTAATGGTTTTCAAGGTGGCATTTGAAAGAAAGACCCTTCCACATTCAATGCAGCAGACTACTGTGGTGTTACTGTTAAAGGAGGGGAAGAATCCACTTGACCTATTTCTCATTTTAATAGTGACATAGTGAAAGCATTATCTAGGCATCTGTTGAAGGTAATTAACTCATAAATACATGGCATTCAAGCCAGAATAATGCCAAACAAATCTACTGTTATACATCTACACTAGCTCCCATCCCTATGTGATGACCCAAGGGATGGGGTCCCCGCTATCACTTGATGCTGCACAGGCCTTTAATAGCATAGAGGGGTCTTTTAGTACCTCTGGGTACAGGGTACAAGTTTTACCGCACTTACTGTGGCACAGCTGCTGTACTTTTGTATTTGGGTTAAAATCAGGAAGTCGGGATTCATTCACAGTGTTTTTCCTTCCAAAGAGGGACTAGGCGGGGTGCCCTTTGCTGCACCCCCTATTTGCCTTACCCACTGAGCCATCAACATCCAAAAGCTAATGCTCTATGCAGAGCAGATGACATGCTGCTGTTTTTAAGTGACATATCTTAATTCCTCATGCCGGTCATGGACACCATTAAATGAATTAGGACCCATTCAAGACTAACTATAAATTGCACCAAGTTACTACCCTTTGGAATTCCCTTTCTCAAACCTCTCTTCCTGACTGTAATATTCCTGTAGTGGATTCCTTCAAATATCTATACATGTTTTCAAGGACAGGTTTATGTTTGCTAAGCTTAATATAGCTACACTGATACAAAAGTTCACATCACAGCCAATACTAAGGCTTGGAGTTGTCTTATATTATCAATCATGGGAGGGGAGCCAACTTGATCAAAATGATTAATATGTCCCATCTCCTCTGCCTCTTTCAAAATGCTCTGACTACACTACCTCTTAAACTTTTCAAAGTTAACATGATATTTAGAGAGCTGTTTTTAAAAAGAATTCTCCCTGTATTGCTCTGCAGTACTTACAATGCCCCAAAGAAGAATGAGGCATTGCACTCCTTAATCCCTGGGTAAACTACCTTTCAGCTCAGCTGTAGCACATAATGGACCCTTTTCTATGAATCCCAAGAGGCAGATAAACTAAGCCTCCCTGCAAAACTTTAACCCATAGGCCCTCATGTGTAGAAGAATCAAAGCTTCAAAGACTCAACTGCTACAACTCAAATCATTTGACCTGCTACAACAACCTTATCATATACCCTCAAGTATGTGGCTTTGTTCCCAACAGATTCAGCGTGCCTTTGGGTCCAGTGGCGGCTGGTGAAGTTTTAAGATGGGGGGGCGCAAGACCCCGCCCTTCTATTTTGACCCCTCCCATTCTCAGAAGCCCCACTCCTTATAGACTCCACCCATTTTGTCCCCTGTATTTTGCTTGCGTGAACAAATTCTCCCAATATATCACATATTAAGGGGTCTCTCAGTACTAGTATATCCTATAATAGGGAGCAGGGGCCCTATTATGGGATATACTGTGAGAGACACCCTATTATGGGATACACTGACTGAGAGTGGCACAAACCCCACAGTACAGACCCCCTAGCACAAACCCCACAGTACAGACCCCCTAGCACAAACCCCACAGTACAGACCCCCTAGCACAAACCCCACAGTACAGGCCCCCTAGCACAAACCCCACAGTACAGGCCCCCTTTCAATGCAGTGACCAGCGTACATGCCCCCTTTCAATGTAGTGACCAGTATACATGCCCCCAATGCAATGACCAACGTACGTGCCCCCAATGCAGTGACCAGCGTACATGTCCCCAATGCAGTGACCAGCGTGCGTGCCCCCTTCAATGCATTGAACAGTGTACATGTCCCCAATGCAGAGTTTAGCGTGCGTGCCCCCTTCAATGCATTGATCAGTGTACATATGTCCCCAATGCAGAGTTTAGCGTGCGTGCCCCCTTCAATGCATTCATCAGTGTACATATGTCCCCCAATGCAGAGTTTAGCATGCGTGCCCCCTCCAATCCAATGCACTTACCTGGCGGCGGCTCGGCTCCCGGCGGCGGCTTCTCCCCTCCTCGATACTTTGTCCTCTTCTGCGGCGGCGGGAAGGTGAGCGGCTTCTCCCTCTTGGCCTCTCCTCTTCTCTGCGGCGGGCGGCGGGCGGCGGGCGGCGGGAAGGTGAGCGGCGCCGGATTCTCCTCTCCTTGAGACTCCTCTCTGCGGCAGCGGGAAGGTGACCGGGCGGTGACGGTGAGTGACTGATGCATGCACCGGCACCGCCCCCATTGCGACGTCAGCGGGATGTCTTGGATGATGATTGGTCCAGGCTGGAGACTGGACCAATAACAGCCAGGATATCATGAAAGTGGGGGTGTCCTAGCGCTATGACCTGTGCCGAGGTTACGCCCCCAGAAGGCAGCCAATCGGCGCCTCTTCTGGGTCGTAAACCCCCCCCCCCCTAGCCAACACATAGGCCAGCGAAAGCAATTTTTTTTTAAACTTTGTTAATTTTTTTTTTTCCTTTTCTTTTTAGGGGGGGCGGCGCCCTGGCGCCCCCTATGCACAGGCCGCCACTGTTTGGGTCTCAAGATAAGGATCAAATAGGCCATATTTTAAACTTCATTGCACAATCCGACTTTACAAAGGGCTGTTACTAGAGGTTGCTTTGAGGGTATTTCTGCTCCTACCCCTGCAAATCTAGTGCTTAATGGGAAAGGGAGGTATGCCATATTGCAGCTGTTTTTTCAGATGAAATGTTACTATATTCAAAGAAACTCACTGAATGTATCACAGACTGCCACAGTTGTATACCATTATGAGCGCACACTATACGCCTAAACGCCTTTATGATTGTGGGAAAAGACAAGATCCTGTTTGTACTAGATGCATGAGAGACTATGGTGACCTCGTGCACATCTTTTGGAACTGTCTAAAGCTGGTACATTACTGGAAAACAGTTGTCAACACGTTCAATAGAGTGATCCATATTAACATTTCTAGGGACCCCCTTTCTTCCATTTTACAATGCACTGAACATCTTACATACGAAGCTTATACATCCCCCTATCTTGTGCTGCTGACGGGAATAAGCTGGGGGTGGAGCTGGGAAGCAGAAAAAAATGCAGGGTCTGGAGGAGGAGCAGAGGAGGGCTGGAGTCAGCTGCCAGAGTCTGCTGAAGGCTGAGACCAGGGGAGGCATAGACGAGGGGGTGCTGTAGCTGCACAGAGAGGCTGTGCCACAGGATCTGTAGGAGGAGTTCTGTCATCCTCTCTGGAGCTGACTGCTGAGACAGAGTTGGGGGCAGAGACGAGGGGGTACTGCAGCTGCACAGAGAGGTGCAGGATCTGTAGCAGGAGCTCTGTTCTCCTCTCTGCTGCCAACTGCTAAGACAAAGTGGAGCGGAGATGAGGGGGGTACTGCAGCTGCAGGAGAAGTGGGAGGGCAACATGAAATGACCTGGTGAGCCAGATTTGGCCCACGGGCCTTGGGTTTCACACATGTGCTGTATGCACAGATCCTCCTCTTCTTCCACTGACTCCAGAACATGTCCGGATAAGACAGAGCCTTAGGAGTCAGGCTGCACATGCTCAGTTTATTGTGTATTGCTAGAGAGTTATTTATTCTTTGGAGAGTGCAAGTGATAAGCACAGGACCAATCAGCACTGTCCTGACAGAGGGTCGGGGGTCCTGCATCCTGACAGGACATCTCAGAGTAGAATGACAACTCCTTCTACAAGCTTAAGTAGGAACTGATGAAAGTCACAAGACTGCTATATATTGATGATGAGAAAAGGTATTTATAGCAGTTTATATTTACTAAAATTATTGCATTTCCATGTTCTGTTTACTGTTGGAGACCAGATATAGTGAATGCAGGGTCCTGGGTTTAGTAACAAATAAGGAAGCTACACATAGAACTTTTTTGTTTGTTTTTGGCAGAGTATAGAATGGTTAAAAACCCTGTAACCATGTTGTTTTGTCATCTGTGTCTAATTAGGGAGATTTCCATTAATTTCCTGTCCTGTGTGAGAGGAAATCCCACCAAAGCATAGAAAATCCCCTCTTAAACAGTTGTATTAGAAAAAATAGTTTCTATTGAAAGATTTCCCCTCTATTCTTGTTCCAGTAAAAACTCTAAATTTTGGATTTTTCCCTCGCATTTAGTAAAACAGAGACATAGATAATAACAACCTGGCAGGGGTCCTAACTCATCATCACTAAGAAAAAAATATTTTGGATTCAAATACACTTTAAACAATCAATGCCTGGACATGTCATGTATTTAATCGGAATATTATAATGCTATTGTTTAGAGTTATTAAAAAACAGATTCAGCGTGCCTTTGGGTCCAGTGGCGGCTGGTGAAGTTTTAAGATGGGGGGGCGCAAGACCCCGCCCTTCTATTTTGACCCCTCCCATTCTCAGAAGCCCCACTCCTTATAGACTCCACCCATTTTGTCCCCTGTATTTTGCTTGCGTGAACAAATTCTCCCAATATATCACATATTAAGGGGTCTCTCAGTACTAGTATATCCTATAATAGGGAGCAGGGGCCCTATTATGGGATATACTGTGAGAGACACCCTATTATGGGATACACTGACTGAGAGTGGCACAAACCCCACAGTACAGACCCCCTAGCACTAACCCCACAGTACAGACCCCCTAGCACAAACCCCACAGTACAGGCCCCCTAGCACAAACCCCACAGTACAGGCCCCCTTTCAATGCAGTGACCAGCGTACATGCCCCCTTTCAATGTAGTGACCAGTATACATGCCCCCAATGCAATGACCAACGTACGTGCCCCCAATGCAGTGACCAGCGTACATGTCCCCAATGCAGTGACCAGCGTGCGTGCCCCCTTCAATGCATTGAACAGTGTACATGTCCCCAATGCAGAGTTTAGCGTGCGTGCCCCCTTCAATGCATTGATCAGTGTACATATGTCCCCAATGCAGAGTTTAGCGTGCGTGCCCCCTTCAATGCATTCATCAGTGTACATATGTCCCCCAATGCAGAGTTTAGCATGCGTGCCCCCTCCAATCCAATGCACTTACCTGGCGGCGGCTCGGCTCCCGGCGGCGGCTTCTCCCCTCCTCGATACTTTGTCCTCTTCTGCGGCGGCGGGAAGGTGAGCGGCTTCTCCCTCTTGGCCTCTCCTCTTCTCTGCGGCGGGCGGCGGGCGGCGGGCGGCGGGAAGGTGAGCGGCGCCGGATTCTCCTCTCCTTGAGACTCCTCTCTGCGGCAGCGGGAAGGTGACCGGGCGGTGACGGTGAGTGACTGATGCATGCACCGGCACCGCCCCCATTGCGACGTCAGCGGGATGTCTTGGATGATGATTGGTCCAGGCTGGAGACTGGACCAATCACAGCCAGGATATCATGAAAGTGGGGGTGTCCTAGCGCTATGACCTGTGCCGAGGTTACGCCCCCAGAAGGCAGCCAATCGGCGCCTCTTCTGGGTCGTAAACCCCCCCCCCCCTAGCCAACACATAGGCCAGCGAAAGCAATTTTTTTTTAAACTTTGTTAATTTTTTTTTTTCCTTTTCTTTTTAGGGGGGGCGGCGCCCTGGCGCCCCCTATGCACAGGCCGCCACTGTTTGGGTCTCAAGATAAGGATCAAATAGGCCATATTTTAAACTTCATTGCACAATCCGACTTTACAAAGGGCTGTTACTAGAGGTTGCTTTGAGGGTATTTCTGCTCCTACCCCTGCAAATCTAGTGCTTAATGGGAAAGGGAGGTATGCCATATTGCAGCTGTTTTTTCAGATGAAATGTTACTATATTCAAAGAAACTCACTGAATGTATCACAGACTGCCACAGTTGTATACCATTATGAGCGCACACTATACGCCTAAACGCCTTTATGATTGTGGGAAAAGACAAGATCCTGTTTGTACTAGATGCATGAGAGACTATGGTGACCTCGTGCACATCTTTTGGAACTGTCTAAAGCTGGTACATTACTGGAAAACAGTTGTCAACACGTTCAATAGAGTGATCCATATTAACATTTCTAGGGACCCCCTTTCTTCCATTTTACAATGCACTGAACATCTTACATACGAAGCTTATACATCCCCCTATCTTGTGCTGCTGACGGGAATAAGCTGGGGGTGGAGCTGGGAAGCAGAAAAAAATGCAGGGTCTGGAGGAGGAGCAGAGGAGGGCTGGAGTCAGCTGCCAGAGTCTGCTGAAGGCTGAGACCAGGGGAGGCATAGACGAGGGGGTGCTGTAGCTGCACAGAGAGGCTGTGCCACAGGATCTGTAGGAGGAGTTCTGTCATCCTCTCTGGAGCTGACTGCTGAGACAGAGTTGGGGGCAGAGACGAGGGGGTACTGCAGCTGCACAGAGAGGTGCAGGATCTGTAGCAGGAGCTCTGTTCTCCTCTCTGCTGCCAACTGCTAAGACAAAGTGGAGCGGAGATGAGGGGGGTACTGCAGCTGCAGGAGAAGTGGGAGGGCAACATGAAATGACCTGGTGAGCCAGATTTGGCCCACGGGCCTTGGGTTTCACACATGTGCTGTATGCACAGATCCTCCTCTTCTTCCACTGACTCCAGAACATGTCCGGATAAGACAGAGCCTTAGGAGTCAGGCTGCACATGCTCAGTTTATTGTGTATTGCTAGAGAGTTATTTATTCTTTGGAGAGTGCAAGTGATAAGCACAGGACCAATCAGCACTGTCCAGACAGAGGGTCGGGGGTCCTGCATCCTGACAGGACATCTCAGAGTAGAATGACAACTCCTTCTACAAGCTTAAGTAGGAACTGATGAAAGTCACAAGACTGCTATATATTGATGATGAGAAAAGGTATTTATAGCAGTTTATATTTACTAAAATTATTGCATTTCCATGTTCTGTTTACTGTTGGAGACCAGATATAGTGAATGCAGGGTCCTGGGTTTAGTAACAAATAAGGAAGCTACACATAGAACTTTTTTGTTTGTTTTTGGCAGAGTATAGAATGGTTAAAAACCCTGTAACCATGTTGTTTTGTCATCTGTGTCTAATTAGGGAGATTTCCATTAATTTCCTGTCCTGTGTGAGAGGAAATCCCACCAAAGCATAGAAAATCCCCTCTTAAACAGTTGTATTAGAAAAAATAGTTTCTATTGAAAGATTTCCCCTCTATTCTTGTTCCAGTAAAAACTCTAAATTTTGGATTTTTCCCTCGCATTTAGTAAAACAGAGACATAGATAATAACAACCTGGCAGGGGTCCTAACTCATCATCACTAAGAAAAAAATATTTTGGATTCAAATACACTTTAAACAATCAATGCCTGGACATGTCATGTATTTAATCGGAATATTATAATGCTATTGTTTAGAGTTATTAAAAAACAGATCAGTGTGATATTTTGATATTTATTAGCTTTGGTTGTTGTTTTAGCAGGAATATTTTTACTAGATGCAGAGTGTTAGTAATTAATCCCTTCATGCCCGCGCTATAGCCGAAAGACGGCTACAGCGCGGACCTAAATTGCTGGGATGGCTTCCATTTATGTCCTCCCGTGCATGAACTGCCTGCGTGGCCCCTTACCACGTGATCAGCTTTCAGCCAATGACAGCTGAGCACGTGATGTAAACAGAACTGGTAATCGGCTTTTTTTCCCCTCACGCTGATAGCATGAGGAGAAAAAAGAAAGCCGGCTGCTGTCAGAGGGACATCAGTCCTGAAGAGGAAAAGTCACTTCAGCTGCATGTGCGCCTACCAGTGCCCACCAGTGCCACCTACCATTGCCCACCAGTGCAGGTCAGTGCCACCTACCAGTGCCCACCAGTGCCACCTACCAGTGCCACCTACCAGTGCCATTTATCAGTACCCACCAGTGCCACCTATCAATGCCCACCAGACCACGGGGTATTCCAGTAGAATCCCCAAGAGATATAATTGTAAGGTTCCACAACTATGAAGACAAAGTCCAAATATGGAGTAATCAGAAAAGGAACCCCCGACTTTATTATGAAAAGGTTAATCTCCAGATTTTTGCAGATTTATCACTAGAGACATAAAAGAGAAGAAGATCCCTTAAACTCCTTCTGGAACAAATGAGAAAATAGGATAAAAAAAAACAACTGGGGGTTTCCTGCATGCCTAAGTGCCGATTCACACTTGTGCGATGCGGGAAGGCTGCGAATTCGCAGCCTGTTCCCGCATCACATACGCACATCCGGCAGTTCACACTGCCATATGCGATACGCAGGGGGTGTCAATTAAATGTTAACGACACCCCCAGTTTGATCACATATCGCAGTGCGATCTGACAGTTCGCACAGGATCGGAACGCACAAGTGTGAACCACTGTGCGATCCGATCCTGATGCGGCTGAAAAAAAGGGTCCTGTGCGTCTTTGGTGCGGATACTGTGCGAATTCAGCCATACAAAGTGTATGGCTGAATTTGCATCCGCACATCCGATCGCATGTAATGAAGGAGCTGTGCGCTCCGAATTACATGCGATCTCGCAAGCCGCACAAATGTGAACCGGCACTGATAGGAAAGAAAGAGGGACGCTCAGCAAGGCTGAGATTCCCTGAAGAGCTCCAGAAAATTGGATCTCCCAGTACCAGAGATCCCCGGGCTGGACAGATGGCAAAAGAAGAAGAAAAGAACACGGAAAATGGTTGCAAATTACAAATAAGAAAAAAACATATATATATATATATATATATATATATATATATAAAGGGGTATAGACTAAAATAATTTGAATAGAAGCAATAGAGGTACAGGGAGGGGGTAGGAGGAAGGGGAAGGGAATAGATAGAAAATATAAGCTGTTTGGGTGGGAAAAATGGGCACCTGATGAGCTCTGAATCTTCATCCCTATTGAGAAGGGAGGGAGGTTCAGAAAGGCACCTGCCAGAGTTCCACCCTGGGTAGGAAGAGTAGATATGTTAGAAGCTACCAAGAAGGTATCTGCTCAAAGACCAGAAGTGGGTCAAAACTCTAATAAACAGATCATCAGTGTTAGAGTAGGAAGAGAGAGGGGCGCGAGTGGAAGGGAGGGGGGAGGGGGGGGAGGAGGGGGTGGGGGTGTGGGTGTGGGGGGGAGAGAATACATGGTACTAGGATGTGAAAAAAATTCCTTTAATCTTATGTCTCTTTCTCAGTTCTTGGTTGGCCCTCTTATATCTGTTATGGAGGACAAATCCTCTTTCACCCTCTATGTCCACCCAGGGGTGGGGGGGGTGGGGTCGTGGGGAGATAAAGAGGAATGATTTGGTGTAGAGACAGAAAGAAGATAGGATGGTAGAACTAAAATATATAACATAAAATGTAAGAGGATTAATTAGTCCAGGGAAGAGACATAAGATCTGAAAATAAATTAAAAGTTATTCTGCAAGCATAATATTTCTATTAAGAGACACACATAGTACAAGATTCAAATGTTAAATTATACTCAAAATATCATCAGACATGGTACTACGGAGATTCTCCAGCTTAAAAAGCAAAAGGAGTGGCAATAGGGATGGCAAGAGAGGTGAAATTGATATTACAGGATAGAGAGGTGGATCTAGAAGGCAGATTTATATTCCTAAGGGGGACATTACAAGGTGTAGAATGTACATTGGCTAATGTTTACTGCCCTAATAAGAATCCGACAGGATACCTGAGAGATGTTTTGGATAAGATGATGGATTATAGAAGGGGCCAATTAATCCTGGCAGGAGATTTTAATTTCTGTATGGATCCAGGGATTGACAGTACGTCGCGTGCACTGGGATTCGGAGATTACCAATTTAGGATGATAAAAAAGAAACAACAACCTAGGATAAAGGACCATACTTTCTACTCTCCAGTGCACAGGACGTAATCAAGGCTGGACCATATAATGGTGGAGCACAGGGGGTTGGAGTCAGTAGGGAAAACATCAATAGAAATAATGGCATTGTCAGATCATGCCCCAGTTATAATATACTTTAAATTAAGGGAAAATCAAGAAAAAAGGAGTACCTGGAGATTGAATAAAGACCTAATACAGGATAAAAAGATAGAGGATATAATAAAAAAAGAATTATATCAATATTTTCAGCTAAATGAAACACCACAATATGGGAAGCCCATAAAGCTTACATTAGTGGAACACTGATGTCATTAGGGGCTAAGAAGAAAAAAGAGAGGACAAGCAATGTTAAAAGACTTCTAACAGAAATATATGAGTTGGAACAATACCATAAAGAGAAAATGGATAGAGAAGTACAACGTGCCCTGGTACTAAAAAGAGAGGAGTTTTGAGATTTAATGAAACAGGAAACAAGACAGGTTTTCAATGGAGTGGCCAAAGACAGATATAAATGGGGAAATAAACCAGGAAAACATTTAGCAAAATTAATAAAAAAACAAAACATTTTATAGAAAAAAATGAATATCGGTAAAGGGGAGATAATGCACTCAACAATGGAAACAGGTAAGGTCTTCAAAAGGTACTTTAGCATATTATATGCAGTAAGACAGCATATTAGCTGTCTTTAGCATATTATATGCAGGGGCCACAAGAAGTTGAAGTGGAAAAATCCCAAAAAATACAAAACTATTTAAAGAAAGCAAACTTACCCACAATTTTAGAAGAAAAACTACAATTTTTAGACGATCCAATAACGTAAGAGGAGATCGGTTTAGCAATAAAAAAACACGGCAATAAGAAAGAGTCCAGGACCTGATGGGTTTACAATTCGCTATTTTCAAAAGCTCAAAGAACAACTAATTCCAAAACTGTGTGTGTATATGATTGGATTGGCAGAGAGAAAGGAAATGAGGAAAGAATCACTACAGGCACATATTACACTTACACATAAAGAAGGAAAAGACGCAACCCTGTGCTCCAGCTATAGACCAATAGCTCTGCTTATCGTTGAAACAAAATTGTATGCAAAGGTATTGGCCACAAGAATGAAGGAATTGATGTCTGAATGGATCCATACAAATCAAACAGGGTTTATCCCAGGGATGGAAGGTAAAGATAATGGTATAAGAACACTACTCTTACTGCATAAACTAAGAGGTGGAAAAGCCCCAGGTATATTCCTGTCAATAGATGCCGAAAAGGCATTTGACAGAGTGGATTGGAGTTTTATGTTGAACACAATAGAAAACTTGGGACTGGGCCCTAAGATGATTGGATCGATCAAGACATTATATAATCACCCAACAGTGGCAGTAAGAGTAAATGGGAGCCTGTCGCCATCTTTTGAAATGTTTAATGGAACAAGACAGGGCTGCCCGCTATCGCCTCTCTTGTTTGTACTCTCATTAGAGTCACTATTTGCAACAATAAGAAATAATGTAGATATAAAAGGGATAAAGATTGGAGATGAAGTGCAAAAAGTAGCAGCATATCCGGATGATATCCTGTTTTCTCTGATTAATTCCAGGATAACATTACCAAATTTAACAAAAGAATGAAAAAAGTATAGAGAACTTTCTTATTTTAGGATTAATCCAATAAAATCAGAAATCTTGAGGAGGCAGTACGGTGGGATTTTCCATATATATATGGGGGAAAAGTGGGATAAATTACCTCAGTATAAAATTAACACCAACATTAGAGAGAATATATCAAGCAAATTATATCCCATTATTAAACAAGATGAAAACAGAATAAAAAAAAAATAATGAATAGACCGCTCTCCTGGATTGGAAGAATAAATATTATAAAGATGGTGATATTACCAAAGATTTTGCAAAAATTTCAGATGTTGACAATATCAATACCCAAGATATACTTTAGAACAGGGGTCTTCAAACTATGGTCCTCCAATTGTTCAGGATTCAGGAACTTCAATTCCCATCATACCTAGTCATGTCTGTGAATGTCAGAGTTTTACAATGCCTCATGGGATGTGTAGTTCCGCAACAGCTGGAGGGCCGTAGTTTGAGGATCTCTGCTTTAGAACATTAAAGTCAATGATGGTAAATTTAATTTGGCAGAACAAGAAACCAAGAATACAATATTCAGTATTACCCAAAGGTCAAACACATGGAGGGCTAACAGCACCAGATATTAAAAGATATAACAACGCCATTGTATTAACACGAGTGATTGAATGGTCAAAGATAAAAACTGGTAAAAGGTGGGTGGAAATTGAAAATACACTGAGGAAGACATTATAGAAAAATAATATATGGATTCCACATAGATATAGAACACTGGATGTAAATACACACAAATTGACTAAAAATGTATTTAGAAGTTGTAGTAGTAGTGAGGCAGACAAAATTGAGAGATTCTCCGAAATATGGGAAAATTGTATAGTTTATAAGAAAATGAGGAAATATGTGGAAATATGTGTGGAGGAAGAAAGGAATAGGGAAGAGAATGGGGACTATAAGGAGAAGATGGGGAAGAGTAGGGGGGTAGGGATATTAGGAAGGGTAGGGAGGGAAGGGGGGTTGGGGTGGGAGATAAAAGCAATGGTATATGAATATGTAATATGGTTGTATATTTTAATGTTTGTATTGGAAAAATCATTAACAATTAAGTTTAAACAAAAAATTTCTTAGGACCCCTTTCTTCCATTTTAGAATGCACTGAACATCTTACATATGAAGCTTATACATTAAGCAATTGTTCAAGCATCATTATAGGCTCACAAGCTAATCCTTGTGTGCTGGACATCTCCAAATGGAAGCTTCAGCTCAACAACATGCTAAGTATAGAGCAATATAATATAAGTTAACAGTAGAATCCCTGGAAAAATTGAGAGGTATGGGGCTTGCAGCTCCTGGGATGCCCACCGTTAGCCTCATAGTCTCTTCCTCTGGGATAGTAACCTTCCTAAATCAAAGTTGTATTTCTATCTTGAGAGCCCTTTATTGGTTGATAGAGGGGTTTGCTGGTGACTGAGTCCTGTGACAATTCCCATTTTGCTTTTAATCACTTCCCAACCGCCCGCCGCAGTTTTACTGCGGCAGGCTGGCTTTGCTGCCTGAACTGACATTGTACTACGTCAGTCGCACGCGTGTTGCTAGGGGGCGAGCGTATGCAGCCGGCCCCCACTAGGCAGCGGGGATGCTGATGCATGGGGCCGGCGGCCGCGATTGCCGCTGGCCACCCACGATCGATCCCCGCTGAGAGAGAAGGACGTAAAAAAAAGGACATCAATTTTATTTGGGTACAGTGTTGCACCACCGCACAATTTTCCGTTAACCACTTAAGCCCCGGAAGATTTGGCTGCTCAAAGACCAGGGCCTATTTTGCGATTCGGCACTGCGTGACTTTAACGGCCAATTGCGCGGTCGTGCGACGCTGTACCCAAATTAAATTGACGTCCTTTTTTTCTCACAAACAGAGCTTTCTTTTGGTGGTATTTGATCACCTGTGCGATTTTTACTTTCTGCGCTATAAACAAAAAAAGAGCGACAATTTTGAAAAAATAACAATATTTTTCACATTTTTTTTATTTGAAATTCCCCCCCCCCCCCCAAAAAAATGTAAAAATCAAAAATTTTTTTAACATTTTAGGCCAATTTGTTTTCTGCTACATATTTTTGGTGAAAAAAAATTGCAATAAGCATATTTTGATTGGTTATTGTGTTTACTAACTACGGGAAAGATTTATGTTTAACTAGTAATGGCGGCGATCTGCGATTTTTTTGCAGGACTGCGACTTTGCGGCGGACAGATCGGACCCTTGACTGACATTTTTGAAGCTTTTGGGGGGACCAGTGACATTACTACAGTAATCAGTGCTATACATATGCACTGTTACTGTAAAAATGACACTGGCAGGGAAGGGGTTAACTTTATTAGAGAGCAAGGGGTTAAGTGTGTCCCTAGGGGCGTACTTCTAACTGTAAAGGGGTGTGGCTTTTGATTTAACCACAGAGACATACAATCCTACATAGCAGGATCGTATGATCTCTGCAGTTACATCAGGAAGAATGACAGGCGGCTTTGTTTACATCAGCCGCCTGCCTTTCTCCCTCGCCAGCGTGAGATCGCGAGTGACCGGTGGACATCGGAGCCGCCGGTCACTCGCGTGGGGATGCCCGTGAACAAGCGGGGGCGGGAGTGCGCCTCCGGCGTCGCGCGCTCGCCCCATATTGGTTAGCGGGCGAGTGACATACCCATACGTCAATTTGCCTGCACGGGGCTGACCGCCGCAGTATATGTACTTGCGGCGGTCGGCAAGTGGTTAGAGTAACGCAGTGCCTAATCACAAAAAATTGCCTGGTCATTAAGGGGGCAAATCCTTCCGGTCCAGAACTGGTTAATTCTATTTTTTTTCCTTTTTGTTGTACTGTATGATGTTCTGGTTAGTTTACTTCTTAGAATGTGATAATATTTCAATTCAGTTGTGCAGTTTTTATGCTGACCTAGTTACATATTGGCAAACCACTGTAAGATATGCTGCACGTGGAAGACTGTAAAAAAGAAAACATATGAAGTCAAGATTTTGCTGAGACAGTTATGTGCACAGAGCTAGGACGACTAGCTAAAATGACATCAAGTATTATTAGGAAGTAGATTTCTTCGTATACATTTCTCTCTGCAGTAGTACTGTACTTTCCCTGGGGAAAGCCACCTCACTTTACATAAGTCTGTGTCTTGTGATTGCAGTACAGGAAAAAGAGTAAAATGGAAACCACAAGCAAAGACTTAGAGGATAAAAACAAAGCATTTACAAATTAACCATTTAAAAATGCAATTTAAAGCTCAAATTAAGGAAATACATAATACTTTAAATGTGCCAAGCATTGTAGAAAGCTTATGACAAAAGAAACGACCTTGACTTCTGTACACATGCTGGTGTTTGCATTCCTTCTTACCATTTTCACACCCTGTCTCCAATTTTCTGAACCTATGAAAGCTACAAAGTTGTCCCGATGAACACATTGGACTCAACAAGTGCTGTTTTTAGTTTGTTTTAGGCCCCATTCACACTACTGCGACTTGTCCCGCGATTTTGGACCGCAAAATCGCATGACAAGTCGTTTTCCATTATTTTCAATGAGCCCCATTCATATCAGTGCGTTTTGAAGTCGCACCGATTCGCTGGTTCATCTGCCAAAGGATTTGCGATTATGCTAAGTTAACCATTTGTGTACCTCTTGCATGGTGCAAAGTTAGACAAGTGACACACTTATTTTCAGGTTCAGCAATTCCCTTGTCACGTCTCCAACTCCAGCCTGCTCTCTGGACAGCAAATAAGAATCATCCTTTCTGTCCAGTGAACGGGGGCCTACCTACCGGGAAGCAGCTATAACGAACCCGCAAGTAGCACAATCACTTTATTGACCATCAGAGATGTGTGTATTACTAGAATGGTTTGCCAAATTTACAAATTCTTAGACAGGTAAACCAGTACAAGTTACTGGGACCTACTGGAACTGGAAATCCTCCACATTGTGTAAAAAAAGGCTGTTTGATCCTGTATGCCAGAGGTGCCAAGCTTAATTTTATTGCGGGCTGCATCAGCATTATCGTTGCCCTCAAAGGGCTGGACGAGATGTACAGAGAACCCTTACCCTCCTTACATCAGATGTCAAGAGTCCCCCCATTATTAGACATTGCATTCCCCACCCTCCTTTACATTATAGTGCACCCCCTATCTTATGGTGCTGATGGGAATAAGCTGGGAAGCAGGGTCAGGGTCTGGAGGAGGACCAGAGGAGGGCTGGAGTCATCTGCCAGAGTCAGAGGAGGCGTAGATGAGGGGGTGCTGTGGCTGTACAGATCGGCACAGGATCTGTAGGAGGAGTTCTGTCCTCCTCTCTGCAGCTGACTGCTGAGACAGGGTGGGGGTGGAGACAGTTCCATCTTAAGAGCGCTGAAGGGCCCCGGGCAATGCAGTGCACTGGGGCCCTGCCTACACAATCACCCACGAGAATAAAAATGCAAATTACTGATAAGGCTATATTTATTGGTACAGCAGTAGAAGGCTAATGACAGCTTCCAAGTTCGGCAGTTGGGTTCGGTGAACACACACACACAGACGGTAGTCAAACTCGACTGTCCTGTGTGTGCCTGTTCCCCTGGAGGCAGACAAGCATTCCTGCAGTTGTGAGCTCTCAATGGCCCAAGTGGTCTGACAGCAGCGCAGGGCCGACAGGCGCTTGCCACCTGCTAAGTTTGGCGGCGGGATGCACATGGGAATCGGGACTATTGCTTGGCTGGGGCTGCATTGCTGGGCAGGTGGAGCCCCCCGGGAAAGTGGGGCTCCTGGGCAACTGTCCAGTGTGCCCATTCAGTAAGATGGCCCTGGGCAGAGACGAGGGGGTACTGTGGCTGCACAGAGAGGTGCAGGATCTGTAGGAGGAGCTCTGTTCTCCTCTCTGCTGCCGACTGCAGAGACAGAGTAATGTGGAGATGAGGGGGTTGTCGCAGCTGCAGGAGAGGTGGGCAGGCCACATGAAATGGCCCGGTGAGCCGGATTCGGCATGTGGGCCTTGTGTTTGACACATGTGCTGTATGCACTGATCCCCCTCTTTTTCGACTGACTCCAGAACATGTTCGGATAAGACAGAGCATTAGGAGTCAGGCTGTATATGCTCAGTTTAGTGTGTATTGCTAGAGAGTTTTTTATTCTTTGGAGAGTGCATGTGGTCAGCACACGACCAATCAGCACTGTCCAGACAGAGGGTCAGGGGTCCTGCATCCTGATAGGACAGCTCAGAGCAGAATGACAACTCCTCCTTCAAGCTTAACCAGGAACTGATAAAAGTCACAAGATTGCTATATATTGATGATGAGAAAAGGTATATATAGCAGTTTATATTTACTAAAATTATTGCATTTCCATGTTCTGTTTACTGTGGGAGACCAGATATAGTGAATGCAGGCTCCTGGGTTTAGTAACACTTTGGGTCCTTTCACACAGGCGGACCGTTTAGATCCGCCTGTCAGTTTTTTTGGCGGATCTGAACGGTCACCCCAGGCATCTCTATGGGGCATCAGATGTCATGCCTGCTGACATCCGATCCGTCAAATCTGGACGGATGGAAACCCTATTTTCCTTCCGTCCAGCGGATCAGTTTGGATGGGATTGGATGAGAAACGGTCCCCAATTGAGATGCATGGGGAACTGACAGCTGTGTCTCCGCACACAGCACGGAGACACAGCTGTCATCCTCCTGCTCAGCGGGGGATCGGCGGATCGATCCCCCGCTGAGAAAAACGGAGTCCGTCCAACGGACTCCATGTGTGAAAGAGCCTTTTAAGAAGCTACACATTTTGTTTTGTCATCTGTGTCTAATTAGGGAGATTTCCATTCATTTCCTGTCCTGGGTGAGAGGAAATTCCACCAAAGCATAGAAAATCCCCTCTTAGACAGTTGTATTAGAAAAAATAGTCTATTGAAAGATTTCCCCTCTATTCTTGTTCCAGTAAAAACTCTAAATAGAGACATAGATAATAACAACCTGGCAAGGGTCCTAACCCCATCATCACTAAGAAAGAAATATTTTGGATTCAAATACATTTTAAACAATCAATGCCTGGACATGTCATGTATTTAATCGGAATATTATAATGCTATTGTTTAGAGTTATTAAAAAACAGATCAGTGTGATATTTTGATATTTATTAGCTTTGGTTGTTGTTTTAGCAGGAATATTTGTTAATAATTAAAATATTGTTTTGTTTTCTCTTGGAGATCCTCCTCACAATCCATACCAGACCCAGAGGGTCTGTGTGCTTTTTTTTTTTCTTTCCTTTTTTTTTTTTAAAATGCTAGCAGAAAAATGTAATTTGCATGCAAAGAAAAATACCCTTCTCCTTTGTAAATATCAGTCACTTTATGCAAATGTAAAATCACTGCTTTAACCACTTTACCACCGGGGGATTTTCCTGCTTTACGTCCAGGCCACTTTTTGCAACTTGACACTGCGCGACTTTAACTGACAATTGCGCGGTCATGCAACCTTGTACCCAAACGAAATTTACGTCCTTTTTTTCCCACAAACAGAGCTTCCTTTTGGTGGTATTTGATCACCTCTGCACTTTTCATTTTTTGCGATATTAATAAAAAAAGAGCAAAAATTTTGCAAAAAAATTGACATTTTCTACTTTGACAGTTAAAAAATATCCAATATATTCAATTTTTGTCATATATTTAGGCCAAAATGTATTTAGCTACATGTCTTTGACAAAGAAATCCTCAATGAGCAGATTTTTAACCGCTTTAAGACCAGAAGATTTTACCCTCTTCCTGACCAGTCTATATTTTGCGATTTGGCACTGCGTTATTTTAACAGACAATTGCATGGTCGTGTGACGCTGTACCCAAATTAAATTTGGGTACAAATGTCCTTTTTTTCCCCACAAATAGAGCTTTCTTTTGGTGGTATTTGATCACCTGTGCGATTTTTAATTTTTGAAAAAAAGAGCAACACTTTTGAAAAAAAAAACAATGTTTTTTACATTCTGATATATAACATTCCCAAAAAAATAAAAAATAATTTTTTTTTAACATTTTAGGCCAATTTGTTTTCTGCTACATATTTTTGGTAAAAAAAAAATCACAATAAGCGTATTTTGATTGGTTTGTTTTTATTGTTTATTTTTTTACTAGTAATGGCGGCGATCTGCGATTTTTTTGCAGGACTGCGACATTGCGGCGGACAGATCGGACCCCTAACTGACATTTTTGCCACTTTTAGGGGTACCAGTGACATTACTACAGTAATCAGTGCTATAAATATGCACTGTTACTGTAATAATGACACTGGCAGGGAAGGGGTTAACTTTATTGGTGATCAAGGGGTTAAATGTATGCCTCATGCTTACTGACATGTGTGGGGGGAGGGGATTGTGTGACACAGACACAGATCGCAGGTTCAGCTATGCTGAATCCTGTAATCTGTGACTGCCTGTCACATAGGAGATCCGCCCACTTTGTTTACACAAGTGGGCGGATTTCCACTCTCGATCCCAGACGACCGGGGAAGAGCGGTGGTGATCATCGCCTCTCCTCCCCTGGCCCGGCTTCCGCTGTGTCTGAATACAACGGGAGCGAGCCTCCGGCGGCGGCGCTCGCGCCGCCGAGAGGGGGCGTTGTCCAGCGACGTAGGTCTACATCGCTGGACGATAACGAGCCACTTTGCCGCAGTACCCTCAACGTGAGCGGTTGGCAAGTGGTTAAATCAAATGGAATTTTTAAAGTACTTGTTTTGCATTGGTACTCCAGGGAAGTGTCCAAGACATCAGGAAGTTTTTTGTGTCTACCTTCTTAAGAAGTTAAAAAATAAAAGTACATGGACACCAGCTTTTTTTTAAAAAAAAAAAAACCTTTTTAAAAAATAAATCTTCACATTCGAACATGTAACAGAAATAGTTGGACAGTATGTTATATTTTGTCATGCATCCAAATATCCTCTCCTTTTTGAAAATTAGGTCAAGAGTTAAAGATGGGTTGCAAAAGATATCGTATCTTTGAGTTTTTACAGTAAGTAGACCATGGGGTTTTTATTCACACCGTGAAGAAATTTCAATTCAAATGAAGTAATATTATGGAGAACTTTTCACATTTCCAACTTTATTTTTGACAGAAAACGTAGAACCAGGTAGATACAGTATAGACAGTTAACTTCAATCAACAGAAGTGTGGCAGTGCGATAACACTGTTTGAACAAGTGAAAGCATTGAGAGTGGGGTGGTGATCTGTAGATTGCCCACTGACTTCCTGATAAGGACGAGAAATAAACAAAGATATCATGTGATCACTGCTTACCTCTGGCTACCTATGTTTTATTCTCAGGGTGGCCTTATTGGGGGAGATATAGTTTGATTGGACACTGAGTTCTCTTAAGAATGGGGAAGCCATATTGGACCCAGATAAGCTTTATATAGCCCCTGGTGGGTCAGTCGGGTGCACCTGAAGTATGGGGAGTATCTAGATAGGGAAATACACAATGGTTAGGAGGAAATAGGATGAGAGCAGGGGAAGGTTCTTGGGGAAAAGTATAGGGAGTATCTAAATAGGGAGGTACACACTGGTTAGGAGGAGATAGGATGAGAGAAGGGAAAGGTTCTTGGGGAACAATATGGGGAGTATCTAGATAGGGAGGTATACACTGTTTAAGAGGAAATAGTATGGAAGCAGGGAAAGGTTCTTGGGGAACAGTATGGGGAGTATCTAGATAGGGAGGTACACATTGGTTAGGAGGAGATAGCATAAGAGCAGGGAAAGTTTCTTGAGGAACAGTCCTGCATTCTACTCCACCAGTGCAACACCCATCTGAGAGGTTAAGGCTCCATTCACACCTGGGCGTTTTTGAGTGTTTTTCAGCTCCAAAAACGCTCAAAAAAAACGTTCCAAAACGCCCAAAAAGTAAAACCCCATTCATTTAAATGGCCCCTGTTCACATCTGAGCGTTTTGCAAAACGCCTGTAGCTGAAAAAAGTACATGAGCTTCTTTTTGGGCTGATTACCAGCGTTTTTGATAGATGTCAATGCCTGCCTCCCAAAACGCCTGAAAAAAACGCCTGAAAATCGCGGTAAAAATCGCGGTAAAATTGCAGTAAAAAAACACGGTAAAACGCTACGCTCAAGTGTGAATGCAGCCTTAATTGAGAAGCCAAGGAGGAACATTTAAGGAGCACTCCTTGAGCATGCTCCCACTTGTAATTACTGCATACGAATTGCCTTATTATGGAACTGTAAAACCCCTTATGTTTCAATCAAAGGCTGTCAGGGAGGGTGTTGACAGAGCCACCAGCGTCACGACATTTGCATAGTGTATGGCTAACTCAACTAAGGTAGAGCTATGTTTTTTCATTTTCAGGTAAAAATGTGCATGTTTAGTTTACTTGTTTATTTGGAATTCCAAAAGACCCTCATCCTAGGCTGTAACATGGGAGGCAGATAAGTTGCAAGTGCCCACAATGCCTATTGTGGAGATGCAGAAGAGCATAAGACTGGGAGTTTTAAAAGAAAATTGGATTTTTGTCTTACCCTAAAATCTTTTTCTCTGATGTTCATTGATGGACACAGCTCCAGAATTTTCTTGACCATTGGGTTATGCTGCCCCCTACAGGAGTAGGACATAAGCAGGAAAAAACTTTAGCACGCCTTTGGGGCAGTCCCAGGGAAAATACTCCCTCTCCCTGCTCTAGGCATCAGTTTTGTTGCAAGCAGTGTCAGAAGAAATATAACCCAACTCAATAGAGGGGTGGGTGCTGTGTCTGTCAATGAATATCAGAGAAAAGGATTTTACGGTACGACAAAAAAACTATTTTCTCTTTCGTTCATTGACAGACACAGCTCCAGAATCTTCCTGACCATTGGGATGTCCCAAAGAAGTGTCAAAACATGAGGGGAGGGAAAAAACACACCAGAAAAAAGCTCCCAAAGACTAGACCTAGGCAACCTGGTAACAGAGCTCAACCAGGAACAACTGGAGCACACCTGAAAAAAATATACACCCTCAAAAAGGACTGGTCCTCTCAAACAGCAGCCTGCAAAACCTTGTGGCCAAAATCAGCATTCACAGATGCCAGCACATCTACCTTGTAAAATTTTGTGAAAGTGTGCACAGACGAGCAAGTGGTCACCTTGCAAACCTGCATCACTGATGCCTGATGGCGGAAGGCCCAGGAGGCACGAAGCGCCCGCGTAGAATGCGCCTTAACAGGGAAAGGAGGAACCTAACCCTTGATTGAATAGGCCTGCACCAACGTCCGTCTGATCCATCTGGAAATGGTGGCAGCAGACGCGGCTAACCCCTTGCGAGGTCCATCTGTAAGGACAAAGAGGGAGTCTGATTTCCTAAACAACTCGGATGCTGCCAGGTACACTCTGATCACCCAAACCACATCCAGAGAATGCAAGGCAATCTCCTTAGGATGCTTAGGACACAGGGAAGGCAACACAATGTCTTCATTCAGATGGAAATCAGAGACAACCTTAGGAAGGAACGACTGACAAGGGTGAAGCACCAATTTATCTCTGTGTACCACCACGTAAGGTAAACGACAAGACAAAGAAGCCAGCTCCGACACCCTGCATGCAGAAGTAATAGCCACCAAGAAGGCTACCTTCTGGGACAATGTAAGCAGAGGAATATCAAAAATATTATAATGAAGGCGGTTTCTGAAGAACTGACAGTACCAAGTTGAGATGCCACAGGGGCAACGGAGACTGTACTGGGGGAGCCAAGTGGCAAACCCCCTGAACAAAGGTGCGAACCAAAGAATGCATAGCCGAAGGACGTTGAAAGAAAATCACCAAGGCCGAAACCTGGCCCTTGATGGTACTCAAGGCCAGGCGCTGTTCCACACCTCTTTGGAGGAACTCGAGCCACCGAAAAGGAACGGGGGGAAACCTTCAGAGACTCACACCACGCAATGTATGACTTTCAGACCCGATGGTAAATATTCCTAGAGGTCGATTTTCTAGCTTTTAACAGCGCGGGGATCACCGAGTCAGACAACCCCTTATCCTTCAGCACCTAGCTTTCAACAGCCAACCTGTTAAAGCCAGCGACTGTAAAGCAGGATGGAAGATCGGCCCTTGAACCGATAGGTCTTTTCTGAGAGGGAGTCCCCAAGGGACAACGGCGACCATCCGTCCTAGATCTGCGTACCAAGACCGGCGAGGCTAATCTGGGGCGCCTAGGATGACCGGAATTCCTTCTGCCTCGATCCTTTGTAGAAGTCTCGGCAGAAGGTTTAGAGGGGGAAAGGCGTATATCAAATGATACTGGCCCCAATAGGCCCACCTTGGGAGTTCCCCACCAGAGACATAGCTGATTAAACACCTCCGGATGAAGCGACCATTCCCCCTGGTCCAACGCCTGTCGACTGAGGTAATCCACGTGCCAATTTTCCACCCCTGGAATATGCTTAGCAGAGGGGGCTGGAACAAACTGTTCCACCCACCTTAGAATGCCGGCTACTTTCAGAGCCACTAGGACATTTTTTGTTCCCCCCTGGTGATTGACATATGCCACGGCTGTGGCATTGTCTGATAGAATCCGTACCGGACACCCCTGAAGACGAACTGTCGCCCAAAGTTCCAATATATTGATCGGTAGTCTGGGCTCCTCCAGAGTCCAAACCCCCTGAGCACAATCCGTGCACCAAGACACCCCCCCCCCCCCCCACACCCAGACAGGTGGCATCCGTGGTGACCGCCATCCAGTACAGGGGAAGGAAGGATTAGCTCGTGGACCCACCTGTCTTGAAATAGGGAGGTCCACAGGTCCAGAAAGAAACAAAGATGTCCCCCCACCCCAAATACGGATGAGGGCATCCCTTCAGGAAGAAGAGGGCTTGTCTGCAGGCCTGAAAGGGCCTTCTTTCAGCTTACCAGGCCAGAGCCTCTTGGAACCTCCAGAGGCGGACTTAACAGATTTGTCCTGAGATCCTGAGGAATGAAAAGGCAGCTTATGAGCCGAGAAAAAAGGACCACATCTGCGACGAGACTTCTTGCCCCTGTAAGCCTGTGGGAAGAGAGTATTCTTTCCTCCTGTAAGTCCCTTAATGATTTCATCCAGGGCAGACCCAAACAGGTGATCCCCCACAAAGGGGAGATCCGATAAGGCCTTCTTGGAAGTTTGGTCCTCAGATCAGCATTTCAGCCATATTATGCACCGAAGAACTACTGCGGTCACTGACAGCCTAGAAACGAAGGGAGCCGCATCCAGAGAGAGGCATCACAGACAAACTGCAACCCCTGGACCAACTGGTTCGCCAGCTCCGCAAAGGCAGGGGGACGCTGTTCCCCCTCCAGATCCTTGTGCAAAAGCTTTGCCCATTCTGTCAAGGTTTGGGACACGAAGGCAATGGTGAACACCGGCCTAAGGACTGAACATAGTGAACATGTGTCGGACCAAGACCTCCGCTCTCCTATCAAAAGGGTCTTTAAAAACCAGAGACTCTTCCACCGGAATAAGAGTGGATTTATTCAGCCTGGAAACCTGAGAATCAACCATAGGAGGAACTGTTCACTTTGTTAACAGGGACTCTTCAAAGGAATACCTTCTAGCAAAACGCTTAGGCACTGCCACATTGCGTTTAGGGCAACCTCACTGACTCACGACAATTTTGTCAAAATAAGCAGGAAAAGGAAAAACCTTTGCAGCTTTTGAGGAAGCATCTCCGACGCAGCCAAAGCTGCATCCTCCATTTTTAAAGTTTCCCACACCGATACAATCAATGCATCCACTAGCACTTTTTTATGCGCGGCTGTATAAGAAGAGGAATCATCCTCACTATCAGAGCACTCAGGGTGCGTGGACGCAGACCTAGAAGAACAACTTGCCCCCATGGCGGCCAGATCAGACTCAGGATCTGAAGAGACAGAGGAGGCAGGTGAAGGCGGTGGACACTTTTTGCTGGGCAGTTTATGCAGGACCATATTAACCTTAGACACTAAGGACTCCAGGGCCATCGCCATTGCAGACAGGGTGGACAGGGACTCTGAGAGGGGATCAGGTGGTGAATGTGCTCCAGGGACTCCATGGTTAACCAGGGAAACCACACAGGCAAAAATGAGAAAACACTGCTAAGTGACCCCCCTGCCCCGCCAGCGGCAGCACAAGTCCCAGCTCAACCAGCCGCTATTATAGCAGAGAGAGGGAGAGCCACAAGGCACCCACAGGAACTCACCACCCCCAGTCAGGCACAGAGCTGAGCGCCAGATGCTGCACACCAGGTGGTGATCAGAGAGAAAGAGGAAGTCCAGGAGTCAGCACTAGAGGTCCACTGCCGCAATCATTGCCCATAAGGCTCCAAAAACATGGCCGCTGCTCTATTCAATGGGAAGCCACAAGAAAAAGGCCACCGGACTACACAGACATGGCCGCCGATACTACAGACAGCCATTCACAACAAAATTGCGGCTCAACGCGGTGCCCACACGGCTCCGGGACCCACAGCGGACCCCAGGGAACATTTTGGCAGTAAAGGGGGCCCTGGTAGGAGTCCCCACCAGGACAACTCCCCCTAAAAATACTGGCATTCGGCTGCCGGCGGCGTGCCCCCCCCCCGGCCCCCATCACCTGGTTGAAACCCCCAAAATTAACCTGGACAGGTATGGGCCACCCCCTGGGGGGGAGTAGGGGGGAACTAGGTGTGGGTAGATGTGGGTGGTCCACAGGGGACACCGACATATGATGGGGGGGTGCTGTGTGGGAAGGAGGGGAACCCAGGGGTCTGACCGTCTCGGGGAGGCGCCCACGTCCACCCCAAAAGGCCATCGCAGAAAGGGGGGGACACTACTCACTATACTATGGAACCAGATGGGCAAGACCACCGCACCATGAGAATAGGGTCCATCAATGAACGAAAGAGAAATGTATTTTTATAATATCTGCCCAGTATTAAAGAACACATGGGATGGGAAAAGCATTGCAGGGATCCACACATTTTTGAACCAATGCTTTTGCCATCCCATGTGCTCTTTAATACTGGGCAGATGTTATAAAAATACATTTCTCTATCGTTCATTGACGGACACAGCTCCAGAATCTTCTTGACCATTGGAATATGCTGCCCCCTACAGGAGTAGGACACTGGTGCCTGGTGTGCTAAGTTGGTATTTAGAAAGGGGACAGCAACATGTGTTATCAAATGGTATTAAAAAAAGTAAAAAAACTATCTGGTGGACCCTTTTAAGCGGATCAAGTAATTTTCACTCATACCAACTGGCCATGATTCAACCAGATCTGCTGCAAAACTTGAGACCTGTGGACTGATTTGCTGATATTGAATAAAGATTACATATCTACTCCAGAGAGCCTAAAACACATAAACCTTCTTGTTTCAGCGGAATCAAAAATGGTTCAATAAACACAAAAACTGACAAAACAACAATTTCAGTAAAAACAATGCAGGGTACGTTAGCATGTCACGCGCGGTTTCATATAAAAGCCCAAGCATAGACTTTCATCTCTATTCAGTACACATGACCTAAGTTAAACATTTAAAAGGATTGCATTCTTTAATAAGTACTTAAAGTGAAACTCAGTGATCCCTGAATCCTGTTTTTACAAGCTAGTACCTAAGTTTCTTTAGAGGATATTCACCCATGTGTTCTTAAACAAGGGCACGCGCAGCATGACCTATACATAGGTAAATGACACCGATATCAGTTTTTGAAGAAGTGTCCCCTGTGGTTTTTAGACACTTGTTTAAAATCTCTGACTAGGGAAGTTTTTTTTTTCAGATTACACTTACCCTGCCCTGCCAGAAAATGAAACGTCATTTCACTTGCAACTTCATGGTGCGTCCAAGACAACATGGCACTGTACAAATGACCTGAAGGCTCAACCGATCATCTCATAGAAGACAAGGAAGAGTTAATACTTACTTGTGCGAACACACAGGTATTGAAGATTGAAGCCACTCCTTTGTGCCTCAGTGCATTTCGGGAGTGTTTACCAGACCTGATGGAGCAGCTGATAGAAAGGGACTTGTATGCACATTCATACCTGTAAGAGGGGTGTGGCTTATGCCTGGCTCAGACATCTGTCACTGCAGGGCATGGACTCTCCTCTTCAAGAAAGTCTACTTCATGATCAGTGTTTTAAAACACAACTTTTATTATAGCAGTCATCATTTAGATATTTTCATTGCCATTAATAGCGCAGTCATTCTTACACATACTTCTCAAGCAGTCATTCTAAATACCTAGACATGTCTATTAACATTTTATTACTAGGCAGAGAACGGAACTAAATATATTAAATGCTCGTCGGTTAGTGCACAGTTGGTGGGATTAACTAAACCTGGAAAGTGAAAAATCTGGTGCAGCTCTGCAGAGGAACCAATCAGCTTGCAGTTTTTATTTGTCAAAGCTTAAAGTGTAACTTCACGTTTGTTAACCACTTAAGCCCCGGAAGATTTTACCCCCTTCCTGACCAGGGCCTATTTTGGGATTCGGCACTGCGTAACTTTAATGGACAACTGCGCAGTCGTGCGACGCTGTACTGACGTCCTTTTTTTCCCCACAAACAGAGCTTTCTTTTGGTGGTATTTGATCACCTGTGCGATTTTTTGATCATGCGCTATAAACAAAAAAAGAGCGTCAATTTTGCAAAAATAACAATATTTTTCACATTTTTTTATATGAAATCCCCCCCCCCCCCCCAAAAAAAATGTAAAAATCCAAATTTTTTAACATTTTAGGCCAATTTGTTTTCTGCTACATATGTTTGGTAAAAAAAAAAATCGCAAAAAGCGTATTTTGATTGGTTTGCGCAAAAGTTATTGCGTTTACTAACTAAGGGAAAGATTTTTGTCATTTTTATTGTTTTTTTTAACGAATAATGGCGGCGATCTGCGATTTTTTTTGCGGGACTGCGACATTGCGGCGGACAGATCGGACCCTTGACTGACATTTTTGACACTTTTGGGGCTACCAGTGACATTACTACAGTAATCAGTGCTATACATATGCACTGTTACTGTAAAAATGACACTGGGAGGGAAGGGGTTAACTTTATTGGAGAGGGAGGGGTTAAGTGTGTCCCTAGGGGCGTGTTTCTAACTGTGATTGGATGTGGCTGTGTGTAACAGCAGAGATCAACGGTCCTACATAGCAGGACCGTATGATCTGTGCTGTTACACAGGGAAGAATGACAGGCAGCTTTGTTTACATTAGCCGCCTGCCTTTCTCCCTCTCCACCCGACGATCGCGAGTGACCGGCGGTCACATGCGTGGGCTGCTTAGGGAACGTGCGGGGGCGGGAGCGCGCCTCCGGCGGCACGTGCTCGCCCCCTATTGGCTCCCAGGCTAGTGACGTACCGGTATGTCACTTTGCCTGGGAGGGGCTGACCGCCGCCGTATATAGTCGGGCGGCGGTCGGCAAGTGGTTAAGAAAAAAACATTCCCCTCTGGGTGATCTCTGTACATTGCAAGGATTTTAACAAACTTTGTTGCAGATTCCTACTCTTTGTTATTCTGAATAAATCATTGTTTGCTCCTCTGTGCTGAGTGGGTCAAATGGGAGTGGTTTCATAATTATCTATCAGCTGTGGCAGCTGCAGGGCTCTAATGAGGGAAGCTGCATCCCTTTAGGCATGTTCCTATTGGACGTATCTCACCAAAAATGACATTTTTGTTGTAGGGGATGCCAGAAAATTTGATTTGTATCTTAGGCAGACTTCTGGGAAAATTGGGGAGCCAATCACACAAGCAGGAAATTATGTTTCTGGGGTGTGGTCAGTACACATTCTGTGCACAGAACAGCTCCAGGTAGCCATATTGTATTGCATTTTCAGAAAATGACAACAGCTGCAGATTGAAAAGGAAAGGCAATTTTTAATAACATTCAATTACAATATGATTTGTGTCGCAATTGTATACGCTATATTGTTTTTTTCTTTATTTTCTGATTTTTTTCCCCCACCAAAGTAGAGTTACCCTTTAATTGAACAATCCGAAGTTAGAAGATGATTGGCTACCATGCACAGCTGCACCAGATTCTGAGTGCTCCAGTTTTAGTAAATCCCCCCAGTGTTTGGTAAACCAAACATGACCATTCACTGTATAACATAATTGTTCAATCTCTTTTAGAACTACTGTCAACTACGTAGTGCAAATGCAAATAAAATGTATTATTTAGATTTGTCCTAAAGGCTGGTTCACACCTGATACAGTGCGTTACGTTTTTAATCTGCAATAAAGTGATACTAAAGTCTTGTTTTTTTTAAACATGTTACACTTACCTGCTCTGTACAGTGGATTTGCACAGAGCAGCCCAGATCCTCCTCTTCTCGTGCTCCTGGCCCCTCCCTCCTGTTGAGTGCCCCCACAGCTAAAAGCATACTATGGGGGCACCCGAGCCGCAGCTCCCTGTGTTTGCCCCTTCCTCTCCTCGTTTGCTCACTGACTTTGATTGACAGCAGCTGGAGCCAATGGCGCCGCACTGCTGTCTCAGCCAACGAGTAGGGGAGTCCCTGACAGCAGAGTCTCTCCTGCAACATTGCTGGATCTAGAAGGACCCCAGGTAGGTATTAGGGGGGCTGAGGGGGGCTGCTGAACACAGAAGGCTTTTTATCTTAATGCATAGAACGCATTAAGATAGAAAACATTTTGATTTTACAACCTCTTTAAAATCGCATGCACATTATTATCCATGTATTCCAATGGCCCTAGTTCCCACCAGCGCAGTGAACAAAAGTAGAACACGCTGCAGCTTTACTGTAATGCAGCTGGAACATGGAAAACGCATGGAAAATGCACTTGAATACACTAAAAACGCATGCAAAGAAACGCACCAGAAAGTACATGTCCTGAACTGAGATGAGGAAAAAAGAGGGGGAAAAAGGCACCGCCAAGAAAATGTGTGTAAATGCACATGCAGAAACGCATCTAGATTGCAGAAATTGTGGTGTGAACCGGCCCTTAAAAGAGAAGTATGGGAAGATTTTTTATTTTTTTTGAATAATACTTACATAGGTGGATGCAGCATCGCTCTGATGCTGCATCTGTCCTCTACTGGCTCTAAGACTGAGAAGTGAGCGAGCAAACACTGCCGATCGCTCGGTTCTCAGAGCTCCCTGAGCAGAGATTTGGTGACTCACTGGAGCGCTGGGCTGTTGAGGGGGGCAAGGGATGCTGGCTTAGACTCTTAGCGGGTCGTTGAGAGGCTGAGCTGGGTGGCGGTCCAGGCATGAGGACAGATCCTGACCATATGTTTGCAATCTTGCTGAGCCTGGACCTGCAGAAAATGGGTCACAGGAGTGCAGAACAGACTGCACTCCTGCGATCCACAGGAGAAGTACAGCCTATCAAGCTTTGGCTGTACTTCTCCTTTAATCTTAAAGAATAACTAAAGGAAAACATTTTTTATTTTTTTTACTTTGGACATAGCAAGTACACCACGTATGCAGAAACACCTTTGGAATGCAGAAATTGCGGTGTAAACCGGCCCTTAATCTTAAAGCAGAACTAAAGGCAATACTTTTTTTTCATTTTGGACAGAGCAAGTACAAACGCATATGCAAGAAAAATGAATGCATTCCAATGCTCCCAGTTTACACCACTGTAGGGCTTTAATGTGCGTTACAAAAATACAGCATGCTGCATTTTTCTGCACTAGAAAGACAGGCCCGGAGCAAAAAAAAAAAAATAGGCGTAGGGCCTCATGAGGGGGTGAACAGGGGACACGGCAATGGAGGGGTTAATGGTGGGGCTGTGGCCGGTGGTCAAGGGTGGCCATTGGCTAGCAAAAGGTGGGGTGGGGCAATGGCCTGGTATCACTGGGGGGGGCTTGGAATCTGCAGCAGTGCCTCGTGGGATCGTTGGAAGGAAGAAGAATCCCCGCCCTCCCGCCCTTGAGCTTCGAGGTGGACCATGGAGCTGGAAGATGCAAGTGGGCATGTGGGTTGTGAAGTGTTTTTGTGCTGGCGGTTGGGGGTCTTTGGAGGCGTTAACAGATTTTGGTCAGTGCATAGGGTGACCCATCCAAGGTATGGAGCCCTCTAGTGGATCCCGGTTAGTAGGGGATTAACCGGGAAGTGGTAAAGAAGTGGTATCAGGGGTGAAGTGTGTTTGTTCCCGTGCTGGTGTTTTGCGGCTGGGGACCGTTGGATTTTTGGATACTGATACCGTTTTTGAATTGGAATTTTTGGTGCCTCCCAAGACCAACAACCCCTTTTCTTGATATGATACTGGAGTATTTATGGTTCATGTTTAAAATGTTTATTTTGGTATTTTGGTTTTGTTAATAAAATGGCCTACAAGGCCACAATTTTCTCCAAGTCGGTTGTCAGTAGTGTTTTGTTTAGAATTAAGAGAAGGGGTGTGGGTACACGTAAGATCGAGAGTGGGCATTGGTTATACCCCAATCATGCACTGCATAAAACCCACAGCAAATGCAACCTATTAAGGAAAATAAATTGAAATAAATGAAAACATTTATCCAAAAAATGTACTGCAAACACACTGAAAATGCACTGCAAAAGCACGCAACTGCACATGCAGAAATTCACAGTGAATGCAGAGATTGTGGTGTAAATGAGCCCTAAACTATACTGATAAAGTAGTTAATTATATCTGTTCAATAAGTAACAAATATAGCTGTTCATCCAGCCAGAAATCTAGACTGTTATCAGTTAGCATTTTTCCCAGATGTCTCCCTGGACTGCAAAGCTCCTAGGGCCCGGAACCACCATAAGGAGGTATAGGCAGCCACCTTAGGGCACCAGGATATGGGGGGGGGTGGTAAAATGTGGATCCCCAGACACTTCCTGGCCCTGCCACCTTGCTGACACACCCACCACCCCTCGCTGCTATCACACACACCCCGCCACACCGAGCAGATTGGAGCTCTATTGGAATGCAGAGTGACAAGTCAGAGGAGAAGCCGGGGGATGAGGATAAACAAGAGCCAGAGAAGCAAGAGTCTGTGTGTGTGCAGCTCCTGGACGAGCGTCTTCTCCCCCAGACACCATGACCAACTTGGACAGTGTGAAGAGTGCCTGTACCCCTCTACCTCTAGCATAGCTCCCAACTGTCCCTGATTTTGAGGGACTGTCCCTGATTTGGAACAAAGGCCTTCTGTCCCTCTTTCCTCTTCATTTGTCCCTGGTTTTGGTCTGATCTATATAGTTGTAAATAAAATATACTATTTATCTTTCAAAAAGTGTTTCCCAGTGCTAAACCTTTCATCCAATTTCTAAATTGCTGCATCTGTAATTTCAAAAGCCAATATTAAGGACGAGTAGTGGTAAAACAAAATCACTTGTGGGTTTAAAGTGGTTATAAAGGCAGAAGGTTTTTTTTTTTATCTAAATGCATTTTATACATTAACCACTTGCCGACTGCCGCACGACTATCTACGTCGGCAGTCAGCCCCTCACAGGCAAAGTCGCTAGCCTGTGAGGGTCTAGGGAGTGAGCGAACTGCCAGAGGCGCGCTCCCGCATGGTAAAGAACCCCCCCGCGCGGGTGACCGGCGGCACTCTGCGATCGCCGCTGCAGAGGGAGAAAGTCAGGCAGCTTGTGTAAACAAGCCGCCTGTCTTTCTCCCCTGTGTAGAAACTGTGATCACACGGTTCTACTATGTAGAACCGTTGATCACTGTTTCTACAGCTCAACAGACAGCCAATCACAGTTCGAATCACGCCCCTAGGGACACACACACAGCCCCTCCCTCTCAAATAAAGTTAACCCCTTCACTACCAGTGTAATTTTGCAGTAACAGTGCATATGTATAGCACTGATTACTGTAGTAATGTCACTGGTAACCCCAAAAGTGTCAAAAATGTCAGTCAAGGGTCCGATCTGTCCGCCGCAATGTCGCAGTACCGCAAAAAAAATTGCAGATCGCCGCCATTACGCGTTAAAAAAAAAACAACAAAAATGACAAAAATCTTTCCCTTTGTTAGTGAACGCGATAACTTTTGCGCAAACCAATCAAAATACGCTTTTTGCGATTTTTTTTACCAAACATATGTAGCATAAAACAAATTGGCCGAAAATGTTAAAAAATTTTGATTTTTACATTTTTTTGGGGGGGAATTTCATATAAAAAAATGTGAAAAATATTGTTATTTTTGCAAAATTGACGCTCTTTTTTTGTTTATAGCGCATGATCAAAAAATTGCACAGGTGATCAAATACTACCAAAAGAAAGCTCTGTTTGTGGGAAAAAAAGGACGTCAAATTCGTTTGGGTACAGCGTCGCACGACCGCGCAATTGTCCGTTAAAGTCACGCAGTGCCGGATCGCAAAATACCCCCTGGTCAGGAAGGGGGTAAAATCTTCCAGGGCTTAAGTGGTTAAGATAAAAAGCATTCTGTGTGCAGCAACCCACTCAGCCCCCCTAATACTTACCTGAGCCCCCTCTCAATCCAGCAATGTCCATGAATGCCTCGGCCATCCGGGACTCTTCTTCCTGATTGGCTGAGACCCAGAGGCGGTGCTAGTGGCTTACGCTGCTGTTAATCAAACTCAGTTAGCCAATGAGGAGAGAGGGGGTGGAGCCAAACCACGGCTCTGTGTCTGAATGGATACATGGAGCTGCAGCTAATCTTAGGTGCCCCCACAGGAAGCTGCTTTCTGTGGGGGGGCACTCAACATGAGGGAGGCCAGGAGCAGCCAAGAGTGACCTGAGAAGAGGAGGAGCCAGGTCACTCTGTGCAAAACAAACTGCACAGAGGAGGTAAGTATAACATGTTTGTTATTTTAATTAAAAATAAAAAAGAGATTTTAAAATTATGTTAATTATTTTGTTTGTATAATTCTATTTTCAAGGGGCGTGGCAGAAGGTATGTCCTATGCCTACATACTTTTGCTAATAGGTGTCCCTCATTCCCATCTCAGTTGGGAGGTATGACCTCCAGCCCTCCACAGCCACTGGCAGCTTGTTGTAGTGACAAAGTGAGAGCTGGGAAAGCAGCTTGCACGGGAGTCAGGCTGTATCTTCTCCATCTCCCATCCTGTTATCCTGTCTGCACTATCCTCCTAGTCCCTCCCTTACTCTGCTGCTTGTCCAATCTGGTACTCTGCCTACCATTTGTGTCCGCCCAACCCCGCCCACACTTAAGTCATCTAAATCCAATGCACTGTGATGTGAGAGGTCTTCTGTGGGCAGCTGGGTTGCAGTTTTGAAACAACTGCTAGTTGCCACAGCCCTGGGGGAGACCGGCCTGAATGGGGAAAGCATAATTGGTGACTGAGCCTTCTGCACCCAGAACAGCCACCCTCTCTGCCCCACCCCTTTTTGCTCTGCCCCTTCTTTCTCCACCCCTTCTTTTCCCCTTTATCTCTATATCCCTCCCCCATTTCCTCCTCCTCTTCTCTTCACCCCCTCCTCTCCCTTCTTTTCCTTACCCCTCTCTTCCTCCTTCTCACACTCCCCTCCCTCTCTCTCTCGCTGTTGCTTTCTCCCTCCTTCTCTCCCTATCTCATTCTCTCTCTCCCTCCCTCATTCTCCCTCTCTATATCTCATTCTCTCTCTCCCTCCCTCATTCTCCCTCTCTCTATCTCATTCTCTCTCTCCCTCTCCCTCTCCCTTCCTCATTCTCCCTCTCTCCCCCCCCCTCTCTCTCTCTCTCTCTCTCTCTCTCTCTCTCCCTCCCTCGCTCTCTCTCCCTCCCTCTCTCTATCTCATACTCTCTCTCCTCTCTCTCTCTCCCTCCCTCCCTCTCTCTCTCCCTCACTCTCTCTATCTCATACTCTCTCTCCCCTCTCTCTCCCTCCCTCTCTCTATCTCATACTCTCTCTCCTCTCTCTCTCTCCCTCCCTCCCTCCCTCTCTCTCTCCCTCCCTCTCTCTATCTCATACTCTCTCTCCCCTCTCTCTCCCTCCCTCTCTCTATCTCATTCTCTCCCTCTCTCTCTCCCCCTCACTCTCTCTATCTGATTGTATACCTCCCTCTCTCTCTCTCCCTCCCTCATTCTCCCTCTCTCTATTTCATGCTCTCTCTTCCTCTCCCCATTTATTGTTCTCTATCTCCCTCTCTTTCTCTCTCTCCCTCTTACACTCTCTCTTTCTCATTCTCTCTCTCTCTTCCTCTCTTGATCTCTCTCCCTCCCTTGTTTTCTCTCTTACTCTGTCTCTCTCCCTCTCTTTCTCATTCTCTACCTTGTTCCCTCTCTCTTTCTCTCTCTCTTGTTCTCTCTCTTATTCTCTCTCTCTTACTTTCTCATTCTCTCTCTTTCTCTATTGTTCTCTCCCGTGTTCTCCCTCTCCTTTTCACTCTCTCGTTCTCTCCCTTTCTCTCTCCCTCTCTCTATCTCACTCACTCTCTCTCTCTCTCTATTTCTCATTCTCTCTCTCTCTCTCATTTTCTCTCTCCTTCTCCTTCTATCTCTTTCTCATTCTCTCACTCTCTTGTTCTCTCCCCTGTTCTCTCTCTTTCTCATTCTCTCTCTCTCTCAGTCTCTCCCCGGTTCTCTCTCTTCCTCTCTTGTTCCTTCTCCCCCCAACATTTTCTCACTCGCTATGTCTCTCTCTCTCCCTTATTTTCTCTGTTTCTCATTCTCTCTCTCTCTCTCTCTTGTTCTCTCCCTCATTCTCTTCCTCCCTCTCTCAGTTTCTCATTCTCTCCCTCATTCTCTCTCTTCCTCTTTCTCATTTTCTCTCTCTCTCATTCTCTCCCTCATTCTCTCTCTCCCTCATTCTCTTCTCCCTCTCTAAGTTTCTCATTCTCTCCCTCATTCTCTCTCTTCCTTTTTCTCATTTTCTATCTCATTCTCTCTCTTCCTCTTTCTCATTCTCTCTCTCTCTCTCTTGTTCTCTCCCTTGTTCTCTCTCTTTCTCATTCTCTCTCTCTCTCTCAGTCTCTCCCCGGTTCTCTCTCTTCCTCTCTTGTTCCTTCTCCCCCCAACATTTTCTCACTCGCTATGTCTCTCTCTCTCCCTTATTTTCTCTGTTTCTCATTCTCTCTCTCTCTCTCTCTTGTTCTCTCCCTCATTCTCTTCCTCCCTCTCTCAGTTTCTCATTCTCTCCCTCATTCTCTCTCTTCCTCTTTCTCATTTTCTCTCTCTCTCATTCTCTCCCTCATTCTCTCTCTCCCTCATTCTCTTCTCCCTCTCTAAGTTTCTTATTCTCTCCCTTCCTTTTTCTCATTTTCTATCTCATTCTCTCTCTTCCTCTTTCTCATTCTCTCTCTCTCTCTTTTGTTCTCTCCCTCATTATCTCCCCCCTCTCTCTTTCTAGTGCCCTCTTGTTGTGCGTTCCTGTGCAATTTACCCAGCATGAAAAACGCACCTCATTTGCGATCTGCAGCGGGTGTCAATACAAAGTTAATGACATGCCCTCACCTGCCTGCACTGATCACATTGTACTTTTGTACGAAGCGATCTGGCTGCAGTGCATTTTAAAAAGTAGTGCATGCACTACTTTTGGTGTGGTGGAATGTGATTTTAGCCCATTCAAAATGAATTGGCTGAAATTGCACCACACATAACCACATATGAATCGCATAGGAACGCACAGCATGCTGCTGTGCAATTCATATACAGGCTTGGTGTGAACCGGGCCTTAGTTTGTCTCACCTGCCAGCTGCCTGTAGCCAGTGAAGGGAAGTGGGGGAATGCAAAACCCTGCCCCTTCAATACACTTTGCCTACAGTTCAGCACAGCTCAAACGTGGGGGGGTTGGTGGGACAGTAGGGAGGGGTGGCAAAATGCAGATACGCCTGTGCAGAGATGTATAGTAACGAAGTAGAACTACTTAAGTACTGTACTTAAGTACCGAAATGCGGTATCTGTACTTTCCTAGAGTAGAATTTTTTTCTCCTACTTCTACTTTTACTTCACTACATTTTTTCGATGATTTCGATACTTCTACTCAAGTATTTTTTTTTTTGTGCTGCATAGTTACTCGTTACTTTTAAAAAAATTACCACTGCCAGAACAGTAGATGGCAGGTTGCATAAAGCTCAAAAAAATGTGTATAATGTCATTTGTAAATCAGCGCATACGAAAATAAAGGCTGTGTATAATAAAAGCTGCTATACCAAATCTTTCCAATAAAAAGAAAATATGAAACAAACAAATAAATGGTGCTACAGCACTTAAAGTGCATCAAGAAACTACTAACAAACACAGGTTAATCATTTGAATAAATCATTTGAAATAATAAAAACAATATGATGTTCATACTTTTGACTTCTTTCTTTAATAACTACATAACACAGTACTTGTACTTCTACTTTCAGTACTTGAGTAGAATTTTTTTTTCAAAACTACTGGTACTTTTTACTTTTAGTACTTAAGTAGCAAATTTTTTGAAAAAACTACTTGCAATACTTAAGTAAAAAAAATGTTGAATACTTTAGTACTTCTACTTAAGTAACTTTTTCTGCGAGCACTTCCACTTCTACTCAAGTAATTTTTTGATCGAGCACTTGTACTTTTACTCAAGTAGAAATTTCGAGTACTTTATACAAGTCTGCGCCTGTGTAGACAAAAATCTTTGCAGCAGTCCTGAAAACAGCTCCCAATGTTATAGAGAAGAGAGGGAGTTGTTATATAGTCCTAACACACTCCTGTCCTAGGATAACAATATTGCTTAGTACAGTTGTCACCCTAGGACAGGAAGTGAGTCAATGACAGGGCTGCCAGGTTAAAATAAAAGAAAAAACGTAAAACAAATGTCCTGAATAAACAGGTAAAATAAAAGCTTAAAGTGCTTGTAACCTTAAAAAATAAATTCACTGCCAGCCTCTACCTTTTATGCAGCCATAACACACCATGTAGGTGTTTTTCTAAAGCGTTGCCTCTAAATACCTATTTTTTTCAGAAATCTTCAGTCCAGTCACGTGACTCCCAGCGGCTCTCCAACTCCAATCAACGGGCTACAGCGGGAGGGGCCCAGATCTCCCTTTGACGTCACGGGAGGTCACGTGACTGCCGTGCTTGCTGCTTAACCCCTCCCGCTGTAGAACCTAGATGGGGAAGAGAGCAACCGGGAGTCATGTGATTGGACTGAAGATATCTATAAAAAGGTATTAAAGCGGGATTGTTTAAAAAAAAAACACTTAAACTGCGTGTTATGGCTTCATAAAAGAGAGAGGCTGGCAGTGACATTATTTAAAGTTTTCTTTACTACTAATAGCGGCAGGAGTCGGAGGGGGGGGGGGGCGGAGACGGCTCACACAGACACAGGAGCGGACAGGCAAGGAGGGAGGGGGAGAGGGGAAGTGAGATCAGCGGATGACGGAGGCAAGTAAACTGACCACGTTAATCAGGGCTCGGCAGCCATGATTACCATGGTCAGCAGACAGAGGGGGACACAGAAAGTGGCAGGATCAACCAGGTTTTTTACAGCTTACAAAGGGACAGGTTACACAGCACAAGCGTGTGCTGTTTAACCTGCTATGAGGGAACAGTATCTCTTTTTTTAGGGTTGCAACCACTTCAGTTTTTGTTTTGGGGTTTAAATATACTTTATGATAGCGGAAAAGAAGCAATCTAATGATGTAAATATTTTTTTGCATAGGGACAGTGTATTTCAAGTTAGAACAATTTGTTTGCACATTGTCAGAAACTAATCAATGACGCAAGCACAATAGAGGTTGGGAAAGAACATGGATCAGGAATCCCCTACAAGAGAGAGGCGCCATACAGTCTGGCTGAATTCCAGTACTGTTCAAAACCAGGAACTATCAAAAAACAAAACATAACGTGATACAAAAATCTGGTAGAAAAAAAAGTATAATGAAATATGTATTCTTAACTCAAAAAAGTACTTCTACCTTGCTCTTTGCCTTCTCCAAATTCCTATTTTTTTTGCTGCTGTGATCCAACTTCCTATTAGAGGGTGGTTACGTTTGTTCTCCATGGTTCCACTGTATGTAGAAAGGTAGCTACCCTCTCTTTCTTGCACCTGGGATGGACTAGGGACTGTGGGGTGTCTAGTGTGCACAGAGCAGTGCACATGACTGCAAGTACTCATGCCAAACAAATGGAAGTGGGAAGGAAAAGTAGAGGTTCGGGAGCGCACGGAGGACACGGAGGCAGAAAAACATACCATTAAAGTAGTACTATAGGCAGAATTTTTTTTTTTTTCATTTTTACAATTAGCATTGAAAGCGAAAGTAAAAAGAAAATCCCAACTTTTGGGTTGTCCCCAGAAAAGTAATAGATGTAAAATCTTCCAAAAGTTGGGATTTTCTTTTTACTTTCGCTTTCAATGCTAATTGTAAACAGGACAAAAAGAGAGGGTGAATCTCCCTTAGGGTGGCACAGACATCAATAAAAACTGACAAGCAATCTGATCCCACTCCACTCTATCCAAAATGTATAAAAAAAGTTTTGCCTTTAGTTATACTTAAACCATTTCAATACAGGGCACTTTCACCCCTTTCCTGCTCGGACCAATTTTCAGCTTTCAGTGCTCCCACACTTTGAATGACAATTATTCAGTCATGCAACACTGTACCCAAACAACATTTTTGTCTTTTTTTTCCACACAAATAGAGATGTATTTTTTTGTGATATAAGTGAAAAAAAGAGCGAAAAATGTAAAAAAAAAAAAAAAAACTTTTTTTAGTTTCTATTTTAAAATTGTGCAAATAAGTAATTTTTGTTCATAAATTTGGGCCAAAATTTATGTGGTAAAAATAACCCAAATTAGTGGACATTATTTACTCTGTGTGAAAGTTATAGAGTCTACAAGTTATGGTGCAAATCATTAAAAATTGATCACACCTGATGTACTGACGGTCAAATCTTATTTTTTGAGGTCCTGAAATGTCAGGACAGTACAAATACCCCCCAAATGACCCCTTTTTGGAAAGTAGACAGTCCAAGGTATATGGAAAATGAAGAAATTATTATTTTTTTTTAAACAAAATGATCACAATAACAAGTTATTTCTCACACACAGCATATGCATACTTGCAATTACACCGCAAAATACATTCTGCTACTCCTCCTGAGTATGGCGATACCACATGTGTGGCAAACATCGCCACTTACAGAGTATTCTGTCAGGAATGATTGTACAACTGTATTATGTGTGCATTGTATGTGTAAACGTAACCCGAGCAGTACCTGTAGGATTTTGTATTGTGTTAGCTGCTGGCTCATGAATGTGTATTGGAAACCCCTGCTGTCCCTCTGTGGAGACCCCGTGTGGCAAACACAGCCACTGGATATTGTCCTATTGTTTGTCTGGCAGAGTAAGGTATTATGGGATGTTCAGTTTTGTGTGTGGAATGTCTCGAAGAGGGAGGGGTTTTGGCTGAGTGTAATCCCTGTGTTTTTTCAATAAACAAGGCAGTCTAGTGTTGACCTTCAAGCCATGTGCCGTCTGGTTCTTGGAGGGTTGGGGATATTATACGCTACCAGGATTATTGTATGCTCTGCATGACTACCAGTGGAGATATCGTGGATCATACTGCTACTCCGCTACAACATGTATGAGACTTTTTTTTATAGCCTGGCCACATACAGAGCTCCAACATGCAGGGAGCACTGTCAGGCATTCTAGGAGAATAAATGACATATCTAATTCCTTGATGACCTATCACGTTTTTGAAGGCCCTGGAGCACCAGGACAATGGAAACGCCCACAAAATGACCCCATTTTGGAAAGAAAACACCTCAACATATAATCTATGAGGCATAATGAGTCTTTTGAACATGTCATTTTTTTTCATAAGTTTTTGAAAAATGTGGGAAAAAAATGAAAACATATTTTTTTTACACAAAGTTGTCAATTTATAAGATATTTCTAGCACATAGCATGTACATAGCAAAAATTACCTCCCCAAAATACATTCTGCTACTCCTCTGAGTATGGTGATACCACATATGTGAGACTTTTACATAGCCTGGCCATATACAGAGGTCCAACATTCAAGTAACACCTCCAGGCGTTCTAGGAGTATAAATTACACATCTAATTTTATGACGACCAATCACACTTTTGAAGATCCTTGAGCACCAGGACAGTGGAATTACCCACAAAATTACCACATTTTGGAAAGCAAACACCCCAGCGTATATTCTATGAGGCATGGGCTGCAGATAGGTACTCAGGTGTCCTATGAGCTGCAGATAGGTACTCAGGTATTTGATGGGCTACAGATAGGTACTCGGATATTCTGATGGGCTGGAGACAGGTACTCGGGTACTCTGATGAGCAGTAGATAGGCACTCGGGTACTCTAATGGGCTGGAGACAAATATTCGGGTACTCTGATGGGCTGCAGATAGGCACTCGGGTACTCTGGACTGGAGACAGGTACTCGGGTATTCTGATGGGCTGCAGATATGTACTCGGGTACTCTGAGCTGGAGACAGGTACTCGGGTATTCTGATGGGCTGCAGCTAGGTACTCGGGTACTCTGATGGGCTAGGGATAGATACTCGGGTACTCTGAGCTGGGGACAGATACTCAGGTACTCTGATGGGCTATTGACAGATACTTGGGTACACTGATGAGCTTGAGACAGGTACTCGAGTACTCTGATGGGCTGGTGACAGGTACTCGGGTACTCTAAAGAGCTGATGACAGGTACTCGGGTACTCAGATGGGCTGGTGACAGGTACTCGGGAACTCAGATGGGCTGGTTAAAGGTACTCGAGCACTCTGATGGACTGGTGACAGGTACTTGGGTACTCTGATGGGCTGGTGACAGGTACTCTTTATTTGGGGGCCATCGAGGCACATCATTGTACTTCTGCAACCCTTTTATTCTAGGTCTCCTCTTCCCACACTGAGGAGGAGAACCCAGTAACTGCCCTACAGCCGTTTGTTGGCGTTTGTGACCGGCTGTGATTGGACACAGCCGGTCACATGGTAAAGAGCCCTGGGGGCACGTATGAGCAGCGAGAACCAGGACAAAGCATGTAACCAGCTGTAAATGGACATGTGGGAAAGAGCCATTTTCATTTGTTCTTTACCCTCATCGAGAATGGGCTGTATATGACGCCGCTCGGAGGGAGAGAGTGTTCCTGTTGGTGCCATTTTACAATGCACCGGTAGGGAACTGGTTAAGTAGTAGATGTACCTTATCTCACAAAAGTTAGTGCACCCCTCACATTTTTGTAAATATTTTATTATATCTTTTCATGTGACAACACTGAAGAAATTACACTTTGCTACAATGTAAAGTAGTGAGTGTACAGCTTGTATAACAGTGTAAAGTTGCTGTACCGTCAAAATAACTCTACACACAGCCATTAATGTCTAAACAGCTGGCAACAAAAATGAGTACACCCCTAAGGAAAAAATGTCCAAATTGGGCCTAATTAGCCATTTTCCCTCCCCAGTGTCATGTGACTCATTAGTGTTACAAGGTCTCAGGTGTGAATGGGGAGTAGGTGTGTTAAATTTTGTGTTATTGCTCTCACTCTCTCATACTGGTCACTGGAAGTTCAACATGGCACCTCATGGCTAAGAACTCTCTGAGGATCTGAAAAAAAGAATTGTTGCTCTACATAAAGATGTAGGCTAGGCTATAAGAAGATTGCCAAGACCCTGAAACTGAGCTGATGGGGAAGAAAAGTTGGCGCAATTGGACAGTGTGGGTAACTGCAGCAGTGTCAACTAAGGGCAGATAATGGAGTGCGATCCGGTGGCTGTACACTGGGATGGCTGCAGGCTTGTAGAGGGTGAAGCAACCCTGTAAGATACCAAGAGGGAGAAAGAGAGAGACCAGCGCCGATCTGAGTGTAGCACAGCAGTACTTTAATGACACACAAATAGCAATGCTACTCACAAGAGGTAGATAAAAGCAGGCATCTTAAAATCAATGGGGGAAGGTCTCTGTAGTCACATCCACGGTGGAAGGTCCGGTCAGGCGGGAGCGCTGTGATGAGGGAGGGCAGCCGATGACCTCATGTGGGAGGCGGGGGACGTGCCGATCCTCTTTGATGTTGATGCAGCGTGGGACCGACGGTCGGATGGGTGTAAACGTCACTTCGGGAGACACCAGGGGATCAAACGGCGACGCGTTGCGGAGCTCAGCTCCTTCTTCAGGCCGTGCGGGGGCCATATTGGTTGTGGTATTTATGCCAGTAGTCCGGGGTAGGCAGTATGGTGGCTCGGGAGGGACAGAATTGGAAAAAGCAAACCAGCAATGGGATGTTGTAGAACGAGGGGGGGGAGGAGGCTAGAGAGCGGAGGAGGAGAGGTTTGGATGTGTGGGAAGGGGGGAGGAGGGGGAAGGGGGGGAGAAGGGGGGAAGGGGGGGAGGAAATTGACTGAATACACTGGATGTTATTGTATTGAAGCCAATGTAGGTGTAGCCATACAGAAGGAAACTGTATGGAGAGGAGAATAATGTGCATGAAGGGGCCAAATGTTCTTAAGGTGCACTCGGGTGCGTGTATAGAGTGACCCATGGGATGGGAGCGCACTTTTCTAGGTGTCTGTGATTAAGACTATTGTTATGATGTGAATGGGTATGTACAGGGTGTCAGGAAATGTCAGGAGTTTTTTAGCATGATAAGATGGATGGGATCCAAGTGATATTAGTGAAGTATATGGACCTACGCATGGAGGCATACATGGGGGAGAAGGAAGAAAAATGTGTGTGCGTGCTAGCATGCATAACTATGCACGCATGTTGACAGGTCCTGGTTCATGGTCGGAAGTTAGGGATGCCAGCCCACAGGCTTGCATGTATGTGTATATGGAAACGTACACTCACAAGCATGTACGTGGCGCATTTTGCATACAGATACAGAATTAAAAGTCCAACCACACACGCACAAGCACACCCATGGGAATCGTTGTGCCAGTGCGTGGGCGGTTACCGTGCGGGGTATATGCAAAAGAAAGTCGTGCTGAAAATGGGATGGTGGCAAAGAAACTGTATGAATGGGGTGACTTATATACGGTACTTACTTTGGAGTAGGCTTGGTGTAGGGAAGCATATGTAGGAGGGTTCACAGAGATCTCTGGAAGGCGGAGGGAAGAACCTGGGCAAAAAATGGTCATGTTAGTACAAGGGTTATTTCTTAGGGAGATGGGCTACAGCAGCACATTGATTTCAATTTCTTTGTTCAGGCCCCCAGGCGAGAGCGTTTCAAGGGAGTAGATCCAGAAGGTTTCCCTCTGGCACAACCGCTTGAAACGCTCTGTCCTGGGCAAGGTGTTCAGAATTGATTCGATTACCCACACCTTGAGTCCAGAGGGAGATTTGTTGTGGGACTCTGCAAAGTGTCTGGGGACACTGTGTTTGTCCTTCCCTTTTTCGACCAGCCTGCGATGTTCGCCGAAACGTTTTCTGAGGGGCCTGATGGCACGGCCTACATAGAATAGTCCACATGGGCAGGTTAGGCAATAGATTACATATTCTGTGGAGCAGTTGTAAAATTGTTTGATGGGGTATGTTTTGCCTTTCACGGTGAACTCAGTCTGGCCGTGTTGGACATGGGCGCAAGTGAGGCACAGAGGTTTCCGGCACTGGAACATCCCTATGAGGGGGATGAGGCAGATGGTGGTGGTGGGGTGGGGAGTGTCAGATTTGAGTTTGCTCGGGGCAATGAGATTTTTGATGTTTGAGGATTTTCTGTAGGAGACTTTGGGTACAGGGGGGATGGAGGATTTTAGATGGGGGTCCTCCGATAGGATGGACCAGTGTTTTCGTAAGATCTTTTCCATTTGTCTGTGTTTGGTATGGAATTGTGTGGTAAAACAGAGTGGTTGGGGCAATGAGTTCTTTGGTTGAGGTGAGGCCTGGGGAGCACTAGGGTCATATTTTGACAGATAATCTGAGTGAGCTTGTTGGACCAGGGATGCGGGATATCCTTTATCTACGAATTTTTGGGTTAAGAAGGCACTTTGTTCGCGGTAATCCTGTTGTTTTGTGGAATTGCGTTTCAAGCGGCAGAATTGACTCTTTGGGATGTTGGAGATCCACCTGGGATGGTGGCAACTATGGTAATGTAGGAATGAGTTTCCTGCGGTGGGTTTTGTGTAATTTTTGGCTACGATGTTGCCTTCTTCATGATAAAGGGTGAGATCTAGAAATGCCAATTGAGCCGAATCACATACAGAGGTGAAGGATAGATTGAAGGGATTTTGATTGCAATGTTGTACAAACTGTGTGAAGGTGGAAAGTGGACCGTCCCAGATGACGATGATGTCGTCTATGTATCGGCCATAGAATATGATGTGGGGCGTGAAGGGGTTGTTATGCCAGATGTATTGGGCTTCCCAGAGACCCATGGTGAGGTTGGCATAGCTGGGTGCAAAATTGGCGCCCATCGCTGTGCCAGTGACTTGGAGATAGAAGTTCCGGGTGAGGCAGAATTCAGTGGCATCTAGGATGAATTGAGCTTGCTGGGGGTGGATCGTAGGGTCTGCAGATAGGAAGTGTGAGACGGCCCTGAGTCCAACTTGATGGGGGATGGAGGTGTACAGGGAATTGACATCCAGGGAAGCCCACATGTAAGTGGGTTCCCAGGAATAGTGACTGAGGAGGTCGAGTAGGTAAGCTCCGTCTCTGATGTATGAGGGAAGGCTTTGTGCTAATGGTTGCAGGAATAAATCAATGTATTGGGAAAAGGGGCTGGTGATGCTGTCCATGGCGGCTACGATAAAGCCATTTAACAGGACAGGTTCCACTCAGACCAGGCCTCGCCATGGTCGACCAAAGAAGTTGAGTGCACATGCTCAGTGTCATATCCAGAGTGCTGCCAGTATTGCTGCAGAGGTTTAAGGGGTGGGGGGTCAGCTTGTCAGTGCTCAGACCATACCCCGCACACTGCATCAAATTTGTCTGCATGGTTGTCGTCCCAGAAGGAAGCCTCTTCTAAAGATGATGCACAAGAAAGCCAGACTGAAGACAAGCAGACTAAAGACATGGATTACTGGAACCATGTCCTGTAGTCTGATGAGACCAAGATAAACCTATTTTGTTCAGATGGTGTCAAGTGCGTGTGGTGGCAACCAGGTGAAGAGTTAAAAGACAAGTGTGTCTTGCCTACAGTCAAGCATGGTGGTGGGAGTGTCATGGTCTGGGGCTGCATAAGTGCTGCCGGAACTGGTGAGCTACAGTTAATTGAGGGAACCATAAATACCAATATGTACTGTGACATACTGAAGCAGAGCATGATCCTCTCCCTTCGGAGACCGGGCCGCAGGGCAGTATTCCAACATGAAAACAACCCCAAACACACCTCCAAGACAACCACTGCCTTGCTAAAGAAACCGAGGGTAAAGGTGATGGACTGGCCAAGCATGTCTCCAGACCTAAACCCCATTGATCATCTGTGGGGCATCCTCAAACGATAGTTGGATCATGTCATCATGGAGGACTGGCAGAGGACTCCAATGGCAACCTGTGAAGCTCTGGTGAACTCCATGCCCAAGTGGGTTAAGGCAGTGCTGGAAAATATTGGTGGTCACACAAAATATTGACACTTTGGGCCCTATTTGGACATATTCACTTAGGGGTGTACCCACTTTTGTTGCCAGCGTTATAGACACTAATTATTGGGTGTTGAGTTATTTTGAGGGGACAACAAATTTACACTGTTATACAAGCTGTACACATGTCACATGAAAATATATAAATACATTTTTACAAAAATATGAGGGGTGTACTCACTTTTGTCAGATACTGTATAAAGAAATTTGATCAGTGCAAAACAATCCCTTGAAAGAACAGCAGCTGAACACTCAGGGTCAAATATCAAATCCTAGAATAAGTCCAAAAGAAATTGCTCAATAAATCAATAAAATTACTAAAACACTAAACATCCATCTTTGTCTTATATGATATCTGCTTGGGAGCCATTGGAGTGTTTCATCTGTCAACAACATTTATTTGTCTCTGTATTGGATACGTTTGGCCGGATTTGGGATCTCCGCTGAAGCTTTCATGCTGCCTTACAGGAGACAGGTGTTTTTTGACCCATCTGTTCATTCAGGGGCACCCTTGGAGGTGAGAGGCTTGTATTAATAGTAGAGGATCTCTGGCACTTGACCCCTCAAGAACGTTATTTGGAGCACCTATGTTACTGCATGGAACTTTTTAATATGTTTCAATAATATGTTTAAACTAGTAGATGTGTATTCATTATTTTTGGAGAATAGGAATGTAGATTTGTGTCACTTTAATTTTAGTTATATTCCTGTATGGGAGGGTCTGTGTTCAATATAATCAGCTGAGCACTTTAAGGTCGGATTCAGACATAAACAAATTGGTTGCAGATATCCCCGCATCCAATTCGCATGACAGAAGAGTGTGACCATTTCTGAATGGACTCGTTTCACACAGCTCTGGGGCGGCCAGAGTCCGCAATTGAAAAGGGTCCTGTGCCTCTTTGGTTCCAATTCAGGTGCGGATTCAGGCACGAATTTGGACTTGATTTGCACCTGAGTCGGTGAACAGGGACGCACCTAACCCCATGCTTTCAGTGCAGCATATGTGAACCCAGCCTCAGAGTTCTACTGAGGAAAGTTGCAGTGTCATTTTAGAACGAATTAACCCTCAGGGAGTATCTGACCAAAAAGTACAATTCCTATAGCAGAAGATGCCTAAAATCTGACTTGCATGTTAGCAAAGACTTCTGGGAAGATCTGTGAGCCACTCACACGAGGAGGAATTTACATTTCTGGGGAATGTCTGTACATCAACTGTGTACAGAAGGCCTCCAGGTTGCCATATTACATTGAATTGTAGGACCCTTTCACACTGATCAGTTTTTGATGAGCTTTTGATATTTTAAAAACGGAACAAATGTAGCGCACACCCTAGAGAGCCGCTGCTAGTTTGGGTCTACTTCCTCCCCTTAGCGCACACTCAACGAGGCACACAGCATTATTGGCAGTCTTTCTCTGGTTTAAGAATCAGTCTAGGGGTTTCTTTTTTATTTTATTTTTTTTTTATTGGGAAACAATGAACTTGGATGTGGATAGGGAGCATAGAACACCCCCGAACTGTACCACTTGAACAACTTGCAGACTACTAACTTCCCTCACCTTCTGGGCACACCTTCCCAGGGATTGGAGGAAGTTCCATAAATATTTAAACTGTAGCTTCTGCCCTCCATCCCACTATATTCTGGAAATCTCCAGAATACAGGTGGAAGTAGCAGAGCAGCAGCCTGTGAAAACCTGAGCAACCCTAACCAAGCAACCCCTGCTCCACTAATTAAATCTTTGCTGCATATTTAAAGAAGCTCACTGAAAATGCAAATCCCCATTGAAATTAATAGAAAACGCATCAAAAACCCACAATAAAGGTATCGCGGTTGTGTTTTTGTTGCACTTTTTGAGTCATATGTCCATGTTTCACAGGTGCATGACTGGAGTATGGCAACCAGAAAAATCACCAAAAATTTATCAAAAACACATGAAAATGCATATCCATAGAGCAGAGTGAAAGGGCCCTTATAGGACATTACATCAGCTGATTGAAAAGGAAAGACAATAACACCTGATTGGCTGCAGCTGCTGATAGAGAAAAAAATTCTAACCTGATCAACTGATTATCTTTTATTGAGCGTGGACTGCCAAGCACTGACTGAAATTCAGCCTGTCCCTGCTGAACCAGCCTCATTTTGATCAGTGTATGGCCATTAACTTGGGAAGCTCTGAGGCCAGGGCAGCTCAAGAGACAACTAGTAGACTCAGATAAGGATAGACAATAGCAGGTTCCTTATACCTCCTAAACTGAGTACAGATTAATTCAGCGACTCCCCCCCCCCCCCCCCGCTGAGCATTTGTGTTCTAATAGGGGGATGCCCCCGCACCCGACCCCCTCCACCCACTAGTACACTCTGATCAGTGCTCTCTGCCATTGGCTGAGAGCGCTGACTGGGTGTTGGTCGGATGCTGGTTTTCCAGCATGCGCGTCCAACAGAAGCCTGCCAAACGGCCAGCTTCTGTCGGACAGACCGACACACACACGAGCTGCCGAATGTAAGACATTTTTTTTTTTTTGAACCGGCCATTGTCTCCCGTCATCAATGAGAAGAAAACGCAAACAAAACAAATGTTTGCAGACAGTGAGAGCTTCACTGTTAACTCTCATACTTTCATACAAATCATCATGCTTAAAGTGGATTTCTATTTAAAAAGAGAAAATCAGAGTAACAGGTTCATGATAGCTTGGGCTCAAAGGAAGTGGACTATTACTCAATATGGAAGAAGACATCTAGAGATTAGAAGTACTTCAGGGGACATCACAAAATTGATGCTTAGTATTGCAACAAAAGCCAATTTTTTCATTCTTGCGTGACTATTTCCTTTTCCTTTTTAGCTGGGGTTAGCACAGCTAGCTCTTGATATAAATTTAAAATAGAGACACATAAACATAATTTAACTTGACAACATCTGCCAGCCTATGCTGCATGTATAGGGATTTGTTGCATCCTGAAAAAATAAATATCCAAGCGCATTCATGATACCATCAACTTACAATACACTGCACACCTTGTTTAAGCTGGTATGTTATCAGTCTACAGGTAAATGTATAAAATGCCCTTATGTTGATGACATCTGAGAGAGGAAATGAACATTGTGATAAAATGTAATATAAGAGTACTCTTATGGATGTGAGTAGATTTTGATACATAGTTTGATGATATACTGTATGATAAATATGTAACAGCTGTATGAGTGTGATTTTGACAATATTGTCTTTTCAATGTATCGTTTATCATTGTTTTGATGGTATGGAATTTTAAATGTAATATTTATTAATACAATAAAGATGAATAAAGAATGTACATATAAATAACCCATCATACAGGTCCATTTATCCACCATGCAATAACTTCCGGGAGGTGTCTGATTGGTCCCAAATTTATTCTGCAGCAGTACAAAGATCCCAAACATATAGCCAAAGTCATTAAGAACTATCTTCATTAAAGCTGGAAGTATGCAGTTAAATCACATCTTGTTTGTTTCATTTCAAATCCATTGTGGTGGTGTACAGAGCCAAAAAGATTAGAATTGTGTCGATGCCCCAATATTTATGGACCTGACTGTAAATAGTGCATTATGCATGAATTCAAAAACTTCTTCCTAAGCCATCCTGCAGGGTAATAAATCAAACTCACATGTCTGCTGCATGAGCCAAGCTAATTTCTTGCTGTGGGGATCAGGTATTTTCCCCCACACCTTATGTTCTTAGTCACCAGTCCTCTAACAACCCCCATGAGTTCTTCTGCCTCTGGACCTATGAGAGAGGCCTTGGTCACTAGAAGTCAGCTAAATAATGTTTTTAGTCCTAACTCTTCAGCCGGCTAGTGTTGGGGCCTAGTTGTACTGTTGGTTCACATTAGAATCATCCAAGTCAGACCAATGATCTGTATGGTCAGTTCCTAAAGGGCTCAGTCTCTCTAGTACCAGACAGTAAATGCAGCTCAATATCTGGTCACACGCAGTAATTAGTCTCTGTTGGCACTCACAAACTCAGCACTCTGGATCCTGCTCAGGCTACCGATGGTTTCCATCATGGCAAAAGGAATCTGTGTCCAGTACAACCTGTAGACAAAATGCAGCTCTTTCCCCTCTTTCTGGCAACCTGTCTCTGGGAAAGGCAGTTTAAAAGCTCTTGATTACAGTATAGTCTCTATCCTCTGGACTACAGTTCCCACAGTGCAGTTCTGTCTGACTCAGTCTATTGAACTCTTCCTGCTCAGCAGCTCCCTCCTCTTGCTGATATAGCTGTTAACCAGTTCAGCACCTCAGGACAGTAGCTACAGAGAGCAGCTGCAGTCAGTGTGTCTCTCACTCTCCATTCTTAGCCAAGCACCTGGCTACAAATATAGTGTGTGGCAGTAGTTGGCACGCAAAATGCAAGTCAACTAACTGTATGAAAGTGAAATAGCTTAGTCTCATCTTAGTTACTACCCATTGTCACTTGTTTGTTTAGATCTATTTTAAACTGCACAAGTTGAGTAAAGTTATTGTTTGCATGTTCCATGTCTAGTCTGTGTATCTTGGCATATTCTGTATGTCTTTTTTGTCATTATGTTCTAAATTATGTGACTGTTTTCTCCATTTTCATATACTCATTCTGCCTTACAAAGGGCAGAATGCCTGTTACAGAGAAGGACATCCTAAACATTCATGGAATGTGGTTGTCTGTAACCAATGCCTTCTAGGCATTAGCATGCTGCCTACTACTTTTCTTTCTATATGACATTTATTTGTACTTTTTCTGTACCTTAAAAGGCAATAATTAAGTTTACGGGAAAAGCCAATGCAAAGCGAATTTTCTCTTCTAATACAATGTATAGTATAATGCACAGGCAGAGTGACTAGAAGAAAATATATACAAGAAAAAATGTTGCTATGGCATACTACACATCAAAATGCCGCAGTATTGACAAGCTAGTAAAAAGCAAGAATCAGGGATGAAGATATTGATATATTTTTCTTGATCACTTATAATAATCATATAAGGATAGCTTTTATTTATAAAAAGGGAAAAAGCATTGCTGGAAACATCTACACCTATGATGCAGTTCTAATACCATCACTGGACTCATGCACATTTGTTTATGTATCTGAGCTGCTTTGCTTACAAGTCAATGTGCCCAAAAAAAAAACGCCTGCAACAAAAACCCTATGCCTGCGCTAATGAAATTATTTACAATGTATAGTATAATGCACAGGCAGAGTGACTAGAAGAAAATATATACAAGAAAAAATGTTGCTATGACATACTACACATCAAAATGCCGCGGTATTGACAAGCTAGTAAAAAGCAAGAATCAGGGATGAAGATATTGATATATTTTTCTTGATCACTTATAATAATCATATAAGGATAGCTTTTATTTATAAAAAGGGAAAAAGCATTGCTGGAAACATCTACACCTATGATGCAGTTCTAATACCATCACTGGACTCATGCACATTTGTTTATGTATCTAAGCTGCTTTGCTTACAAGTCAATGTGCCCAAAAAAAACCGCCTGCAACAAAAACCCTATGCCTGCGCTAATGAAATTATTTGCAGGCATAGGGCTTCGCTCCTATCACACCTATATGTGTGTATGTGTATAAATACATATATGTGTGTGTGTGTATATACCCCTACACAGAAGTTCAGATGTTATGCCTGCCTCCAAAAACGCCCAAAAAAAAGCCTGCAAGAAAAAGGCCCAGGTGTGTTGTTGCAGGCGTTTTTTTTTGGGCATTTTTTGGGCGTCTTTGGAGGCAGACATAACATCTGAACTTCTGTATAGGGGTATATATACACACACACTTATATGTATTTATACACTACACACATATAGGTGTGATAGGAGCGAAGCCCTATGCCTGCAAATAATTTCATTAGCGCAGGCATAGGGTTCTGCTACTTTCACACCTATATATGTGTATGTGTATATATACATACATGTGTGTGTGTGTATATATACCCCTACACAGAAGTTCAGATGTCATGCCTGCCTCCAAAGACGTCCACAAAAAAAGCCCAATAAACGCCTGCAACAAAAACAGCCAGGTGTGAAAGTAGCGAAGCCACTACCCTGCTCTACTGCAATTCTAATACAAACGATCTTTTTTCTATGGCGGTCACCCTGACATGGAAGGGTTTGGTCACCCTGCCATAGCAGTCAGAGTCAGTTCCCCCTACACTACACTATGGTCACCCTGACACTTAACACTTTCCCTACAGAAACTAGATTTTTGAATCTAACTATAGTGGAAAATAGTACCCTAACTACACTAGATATCCCTTTCCTCACACTAATAATTGCTAAATGACACTTTTGAAGCAGGAGTAACAGAACTGCTTCCACCCTCTTTCACATCCCTGTATTACAATGCTAGAGATTTGGCTGGGCTATCTTATATACTGGGGGGCGTATTCACTACTGATTGGCCTCTGGATCCCCTAGTCACTCCAATCACATTCCTAGCATCCTCCTGCCCCCTCAATTGGCTTTTACTGATGGTTCTGGTCCAATCACGGGCTTTTAAAGCCCAGTTCCTGTCCCATTGCATTTTGGTCGGTTCTGGTTGCCGAATTCCGAATTTTTTCAGCAAAAAGTTCGGAATTTGGCTGAATTTCGAACAGTCAATGTTCGGGTCGAACCGATGGTCGACCCGAACCGTTCGATCATCCCTAGTCAGTAAGTCTGTTGTTTTTCAACAGACCCAACTCTACTGCCAATGTAGTAGTTACAGGGTTGAGACAAACCATTTAACACTAACAGGGCTAAAAATGATCAGCTTTTACAGTATCTCACAAAAGTGAGTACACCCTTCACATTTTTGTAAATATTTTATTATATCTTTTCATGTGACAACACTGAAGAAATGTCACTTTGCTACAATGTAAAGTAGTGAGTGTACAGCTTGTCTAACAGTGTAAATTTGCTATCCCCTCAAAATAACTCAACACACAGCCATTAATGTCTAAACCGCTGGTAACAAAAAAGAGTACATCCTTAAAATGCCCAGATTGGGCCCAAAGTGTCAATATTTTGCATGGCCATCCTCTTTTTCCAGTACTGTCTAAACCCTCTTGGGCATGGAGTTCATCAGAACTTCACAGGTTGCCACTGGAGTCCTCTTCCACTCCTCCATGAGGACATCACAGAGCTGGTGGATGTTAGAGACCTTGCGCTCCTCCACCTTCCGTTTGAGGATGCCCCACAGATGCTTGATAGGGTTTAGGTCTGGAGACATGCTTGGCCAGTCCATCACCTTCTTTAACAAGGCAGTGGTCATCTTAGAGGTGTGTTTGGGGTGGTTATCATGTTGGAATAATGCCCTGCGGCCCAGTCTCTGAAGTGAGGGAATCATGCTCTGCTTCAGTATGTCACGGTACATGTTGGTATTCATGGTTCCCTCAAAGTACTGTAGCTCCCCAGTGCCGGCAGCACTGATGCAGCCCCAGACCACGACACTACCACTACCATGATTGACTGTAGGCAAGACAGACTTGTCTTTGTACTCCTCACCTGGTTGCTGTCATATACGCTTGACACCATCTGAACCAAATAAGTTTATCTTGGTCTCATCAGACCACAGGACATGGTTCCACTAATCCATGTCCTTAGTCTGCTTGTCTACAGCAAACTGTTTGCAGGCTTTCTTGTGCATCATCTTTAGAAGAGGCTTCCTTCTGGGAGGACAGCCATGCAGACCAATTTGATGCAGTGTGCGGCGCATGGTCTGAGCACTGACAGGCTGACCCCCCCACCCCTTCAACCTCTGCAGCAATACTGGCAGCACTCATACATCTATTTCCCAAAGACAACCTTTGGATATGACGCTGGGCACCAGCACTCAACTTCTTTGGTCGACCATGGCGAGGCCTGTTCTGAGTGGAACCTGTCCTAATAAACCGCTGTATGGTCTTGGCCACCATGCTGCAGCTCAGTTTTAGGGTCTTGGCAATCTTCGTATGGCCTTGGCCATCTTTATGTAGAGCAACAATTCTTTTTTTAGATCCTCAGAGAGATCTTTGCCATGAGGTGCCATGTTGAATTTCCAGCGACCAGTAGGAGAGAGTAATAACACCAAATTTAACACTCCTGCTCCCCATTCACACCTGAGACCTTCTAAAACTAATGAGTCACATGACACCACGGAGTGAAAATTACTAATTGGGCCCAATTTGGACATTTTCACTTAGGGGTGTACTCACTTTTTAGATTTAGATATTAATGGCTGTGTGTTGAGCGATTTTGAGGGGCAGCGAATACAAGCTGTACACTCACTACTTTACATTATAGCAAAGTCTAATTTCTTCAGTGTTATTTTATGTAAAACCTTTATTCCAAAAGGAAAAAAATGCTGTACCTGCTTATAAAGTGTTAGCTAGGGTTCAGCTTCAATTTGTTAGCGTATGTAAAACTGCTAGTACATCTAACACTCCCCACCCCCAGATTAACAATGCTGCGGTCCACAGGTGCCCCCTTTACTCCTTCATCTAGAGTGGGGCACTCTAATACAGGAGATGTGTTACTGGCTAAATCACCAGGTGAAAACTAAGATGAAAAAAGCCTAAATAAAATAAATCTAATGCAGCCACCACATTGTAAGCTGCAATTTAATATATTTTTGGTTTTGGATTCAATACCACTTTAAAGCAAATCATAAGCAGTTGGAACAAACTCAGCATCAAATCATAATCAACTCAACAACAAGTCAAAGCAACCTGAATGCACCTGAAAGTATAATAAATGTGGCTGCTTCTAAGTCTTATATCCACATTTATTAAAGGTCCTTAAGGGTGTAACTTGATACACACTGGTATGTGTAATAAAACTAGATGTAAAGGCACTCTACTTTAGCATCATCTACTGGAAGGGTCTGGATGTCTTGAAGACATTTTTAAACCATAGATAGGTCAGAATCAATGATCTTGCAGATCATTTATATTGTAGATGGTGAAATGTATCACATATCATAATGTATTTGGATTCAATGGCTCTCAGTACCTCTAGGTGCAGGGCGCAGCAATGGGCATATGTTTGGACCCATTGTATGCTATTCTGTAACTGTGGAGAGTGGGAGTAGGAAAAAAGACATCAAGAGAGAATGCCCAAAAAGCCCCATATTTTAAAGAGTATAAAGATATAAATATTGGATTTTTCCAAATAACGCACCCACACAGTTCCAAATAGAAAAATGTCAATTTATTGAATTCAATAAATTTACATTTTTCTATTTGGAACTATGTGGGTGTGTTATTTGGAAAAATCCAATATTTATACCTCTATACTCTTTAAAATATGGCGCTTTTGGGCATTCTCTCTTGATGTATTTTTTCCTTTTTATTTGTTTACATCTTACACTGTATTTATTCATCTATTTTTACTTTGTAGAGCAGAGCTGATACCCATTTATTATTATTATTTTAAAGGAATTCACCTTTATTATCAGCAGCAGCTTACATAATTTGATTTGATTCCTAAGCGTGGGTACTCACACATTTATAACTAGTGCCACCTATCAGTGCCAATCAGTGCCCCATCATCAGTGCTGCCTATCAGTGTCACCTACCAGTGCCTATCATTGCCCATCAGTGCCACCCATTAGTGCCACCTATCAGTTCCCATCAGTGCCACCTATTAGTGCCCATCAGTGTCCATGAGTGCCACCTATTAGTGCCCTTCAGTGCCACCTACCAGTGCCCTTCAGTGCTGCCCATCAGTGCCCATCGGTGCCACCCATCAGTGCCACCCATCAGTTCAGTGCTACCTATTAGTGCTCACCAATTCTGCCTTATCAGTGCCGCCTTATCAGTGCCCATCAGTGTCCACTATCAGTGCCCATCAGTGCAGCCTATCAGTGCCCATCAGTGCAGCCTATCAGGGCCCATCAGTGCACATCAATGAAGAAGAAAAATTACCTGTTTGCAAAATTTTATAACAAACTATAAAAACTGTTTGTTTGTTTTTTTCAAAATTTTCTGTCTCTTTTTTATTTGTTCAGCAAAAAATAAAAACCCCAGTAGTGATTAAATACTACCAAAAGAAAGCTGTATTTGTTTGAAAAAAATAAAAAAATAAATTAGGGTACAGATTGGGTACAGTATTGCATGACCATGTCATTCAAAGTGCGATAGAGCTGAGAAATGGCCTGGGCAGGAAGGGGGTTTAGGTACCCAGTATGCAAGTGTTTAAAAGCACTGAGTGTCATTTCTGTCTGCTGCTTTGTTCCTCTGCTATCAGCATTAATCACTTCTAAAAAAATTTCCTGACAACAAGAGAAAAGTGGTGACAGTGGAGGGACCTCCAGCAGATTGAAAGCCTTGGCTCTGTTCCTGTGAGCTATGTGGAGGAGGTGTGTTGCTTCCCTCCAATTAGCGCTCAGAGCTCTCCTCACTTAGCTCTGCAGAGTGTAACTTTAGCTCTCTGCCCCCTTTTTTCTGAACTCTCTGACAAGCGTTTACATTTAGCACTTTGAACTGATGTAGAGAAGATGTAGAGCTGTAGAGAAAATGTAGAGAATGGAAGAGCTGCAGATAGACAGGTACAACTTATTGTATATAGGAGGATTTGTTTAATCCCTGTGTATCACCTGAGGCCAGTCGCTTTACTGGGTATATGTGAGGGTTTACTAGTCACTTTAAGATATACAATGTCCTGCAGCCAGGAGTGAGGGTCTTTCCTAGTTGTTCAAATATATGTAAATGAGAATAGGACCCTATCCAGCAGCTTCTTTTTTTTCAAATAACAATTTTTATTGATTACATTTTTAAAGTGAATATCATTGAATATTATATGAACAATTATGCAATACAAAAATTTGGCGCTCATAAGCATAAAGTAGTTCACTAAAACAGTCAACACATCGGCAGCCATCCTGTATGAACATGCATAGTCTCAAAAGAACTCATGGAAATATATGAAGGAAAGAGGTGAAGCAAGGAAAGAAGGAAAAGGGAAAAAAAAGAGAAAGAGAGAAAGAAAAGAAAGGGAAAGGGAGAAGATGGGGGTAAGGGAAAGTTCAGGGTGGGTCCTCCTGGAGATGCCATAGTTCCCAACTTGTCCCCTATCCGGGCTGTTCATTTCTCCATTAATTCTACGTCCTTAACCCCAGTGTAAAGGGCCTCAGAAGAAGGAGGGAGGCTGCTGTAAGGATATGATGTAGCAACTTCTGAGGTTTAGGGAGTGGAAGGGGGGTCAGTCCCAGGAGAAATAAATTCAGAGACCACGGAATAGATAGCCCAAAGAGGCGGCCTAGCAACTGCTGTACTGAGAGACAAAAAGGGACAATTAGCGGACAGGTCCAGTATATATGGAGGAGAGTACCCCTATCTTTGAGGCAGCGCCAGCAGCGATCAGAGCTGGTGGGATAGATAGCATGGAGTACGTCCAGCGTCAGATACCAAAAGTAGAGAATTTTGAAGGTATTTTCCTTATACAGAGTACACAGGGAACTCTTAGCTGCTCAAGGCCAGATCGTCTGCCATGTCTGGAGGGGGATCTCCTTACCCAGCATCCCCTCCCATCGGACCATATACGAGTGTTTGCCTCGATCTCGGATGGGATAAGAGTTTAGTATTTGATAAATACTGGAGACTAGGCCCCTCCTTGCAGTGCCCTCCAAAATCAGGCGTTCAAAGGATGAAAGAGGTGAGAATTGTAGGGTTGGGGTTATAGTTTGAGCTTAGTGACGAATCTGCAGATATCCAAAGAATACTCGGCGAGGTAGGTAAAATCTACTCTGAACTTCACTAAGTGTCCAAAATGGAACAGATTTCTCGACGCCCAGGGGTGGGACATCAAGAAAGTAAGGCTATCTGGCATCTCGGGATTATAGAGGAAGGAGGTCAAAAGTGAGGCTTCAGACCCAAGGAGGCACTGGCGGGACATAACATGCTATACTGATCTAAGCTGGGACATGCCTCCCAGCAATCGGCTTGGGGGCAACCCCGCGTTCACATTCCATAATAGGCTGTTAGGGTGTATTGGAGCCAGCCAAAGTTTTTCAATTTCATTCCATTTATTATAAGAGCGTTGAGTGGACCACAAGGCGACCGCGCGTAATAGGGTCGCTTGATAATATTTAATCAAGTTAGGAAACGCTAGTCCGCCATCCATTCACGATGCCATAAGCACCGAGCGGGGTATCCTATGCCGCCCATAGTTCTAGACAAATTGCAGGAAATCTGCTTTCAGCTTTTTAAGATGTGCGAGGGGAACAGGTACAGGTAGCATTTGAAACAGATACAGTATTTTGGGGGAGAAGGGACATTTTAATAGAGCCAATCTGTCCCAAAAAAAAGATACAGTGTTTCTTCCACTGATGCAGGAGGGATCTGATTTGGTGAAATAGAGGGGGGAAATTTTCTTTATATAATGTGGTGTAGCTCGGGGTTATGTAAACCCCCAGGTACTTAAGAGCAGTGGTTTTCCAAGAGTAAAGGAATCAAGATGACAAGTGTGTAATTTCATCTTTAGGAATGTTAACAGGGAGAGCCTCTGATTTAGACACATTGATTTTATATCCTGAGATAGCTCCATAGCGGTCCAACTCAGCATGCAAATTGGGCAGAGAGGTCCTGGGATGTGTCAGGGTAAGGATAATGCCGTCCGCAAATAACAACATTTTGAACTCTCTCCCCCTAACTGGTATACCCCGAATATCCTGATTATTTCACGTAGATTCCACTAAGGGCTCGACACATAATGCAAACAGTAAAGGAGAGAGTGTATAGCCTTGCCGGGTACTGTTAGTTATATGAAAAGCACCGAGCGGGGTATCCTATGCCGCCCATAGTTCTAGACAAATTGCAGGAAATTGTAACGCTCCTGCGTTTTTATAGTAAGCTGGATTTGCAGCTGCAGAATCTCCACTCAGTAGTCATGTAGAGATGTGTTGAAATACCAGATCCAACTCTCCAGACTCATCATTGTGGGCCTGTCTGCTTCAGCATACAGATATACACACACTTAATAAGATGTTCCTGGAGTGATGGGATGTATATGACAGTATGGAGGTGATGTGCTGAAGGGACAGGTGTGAGCAGTGACAGCAATGATAAGTACTTGATAGTAATGTTCAGGAGAGTAGTAGATGGTAATAGGTAGAATGCAGATAGGTTAGTAATCATGTATGGTAACAGGTGGTGAGGACAGCAGATGACATATACAGGATAGACTAACCCAGTGCAAGGATAGATGGTAGTAGACTCAAGAGCTAGCAATCTATGTAACAGTGCAGATGATAGAATTAGTATGCATAGATAGTAACAGTCCTTAATGTGCAGAGGTAGATAGTGTAAGTTAGTTATGGAGGAATCCCCTGTGGGGTACTTATCACTAGTAAGGTTAGTAAGTAGAGGGGTCCGGTAGTGAGGGAGTGATCCGGTAGCGAGATACGGGATCAGTAGCGAGGTTCCGGTCTGTTCCAGGTAAAGAGAATAGCTGGAGGCTCCGGCAGCATAAGACAAGGCTTGTGAGCATTCGGTAACATTGAACGAACAATGTGAGAGAGAAAGCCGGCGATTGAAATAGCCGCTCAGAGCGGCGCTCAGCGATGATGTCATCCGGCTTAAAGGTATATGCGTTCCACCTAACTAAAAAGGTGGGACGCAATATGAAAAGGAAAATGGGCAATAAGGGTACCAAAGGTACCAGAATCTTACAGTACCCCCCCCTTAAGGCCGGCTCCGGAAGGCCTATAGCACTGGTTTCTCCGGGTATTTAGAGTGAAACCTTCGTATAATCCTAGGTGCGTGAACATCAGAAGTATCCAACCAGGTGCCGTCTTGGGGTCCATAGTTCTTCCATCTTATGAGATATTGGAGTCTTCCTCTGTGGATACTAGAATCCAAAATCTCCTTAATCTCATATTCTTCTCCGCCTTCAACTTGTACTGGAGGTGGAGGCAAGATGGTAGGCCTTATTCCTTGGTTAGGAACATGTGGTTTCAGTAGCGACACATGAAAGATGGGATGTATTCTGAGATCTGCCGGTAAGGTGAGTTGCACTGCAGCTTTACCAATGAGTTTCTTAATTGGGAAGGGTCCCAGAAATAAAGGTCCAAGCTTTTTGCTAGGGATCTTTAACCTTAAATTTTTTGTCGATAGCCAAACGAGGTCCCCAATAGCATATTGCGGAGAAGGTCTTCTACGAAGGTCGTAGTACTTTTTTTGTTGACTATGAGCATGTGAGATGGTGGTATTAAGTAAACCCAGAGAGTCTTTTATTTGGGTAAGATAATCCGAGGCTACTGGGTTACTTGATGGTAGGATGCGTGGTGGAAGAAGTGTGGGATGAAACCCATAGTTCAAGTAGAACGGACTTTGCTTAGTAGTACTGTGGGTTGCGTTGTTATAAGCAAATTCCGCCAGAGGGAGGAGGTCCACCCAATCATCCTGTAGGTATGATGTGTAGCAACGCAGATATTGTTCTATACACTGGTTGACTCTTTCAGTCTGTCCGTTGGTCTGAGGGTGGTAAGGAGAAGTGAGCTTTCGCTCAATCCGTAGTATTTGACATAGAGCTTGCCAAAACTTGGAGATAAACTGTGAACCACGGTCGGATAAAAGAGTCTTTGGAATTCCATGTAACTTGAACACATGTTTCATTAGTAGTCCCGCTGTTTGTTTAGATGAAGGTAGTCTGCGAATAGCAATGAAATGTGCCATCTTTGTCAGATGGTCCACTGACACTAGAATGGTATTAAATCCTTTGGAAGGTGGTAGTTCTACTATAAAGTCTAAGGACACAACTTCCCATGGAACCTGGGGTATTGGTAGACTGCAGAGTAGACCAGATGGTTTTGTAGTGTCAATTTTGGACCTTGCACAGATGTCACATGAAGAAACAAATTTTTGTACAGTCGTCTTCATATCAGGCCACCAAAACTGCCTGGTAACCAAATTAAGGGTTTTCGTCATACCCATATGTCCTGCCATAGGCACATCATGTGATAATTCCAAGATCTTGGTGCACATAGTAGGGGGTATGTAGAGTTTGTCGTTGTAATAGAGGAAGCCTTCTGCATCAGTACTTAGTTGTGGTGGAGGTGAAACCAATCCTATACTGTGCAAAATCTCTTCCTTCAGGGAACGAACTACACCAATAATACGTTCATAGGGTATTATAGGAATAGAAGGGATTTCGGCGCAATTATCTTCGGTTAATCGTGATAGCGCATCCGCTTTTTTATTTTTGTCTGCAGGCGTGTAGGTCACTAGGAAGTTGAATCTTAGGAAGAATAATGACCATCGTACCTGCCGGTGGGAAAGAGTTTTGTTAGTCTGGAGGTATTGAAGGTTTTTATGATCTGTATATATGAGTATTGGTAATCGGGTAGCTTCAAGTAGATGTTGCCAATTCTCCAGTGCCAGTTTTATGGCAAGCAACTCCTTTTCACCCACTGGGTAATTCACCTTTGGGCTGCTTAGTGATTTAGAGAAGAAAGCAACTGGGTGGAGTGGTGAAGTATTTGTTGGTCGTTGGGAGAGAACTGCTCCTACTGCCAGTGGCGTCACTAGGGTTGGTGTCACCCGGTGCGGTAACTCATGGTGTCACCCCAACCCCTTTTAATAATGTGTTTTTTTTTAACTAATGTAACTCGTAAATCATAGCTCCCATATAACACTAAGCCCCGGTTCACACTTCTGCGTGTGCGGGGTTCGCATGTAATGTCGGAGCGCACTGCTCCGACATTACATGCGATCAGCTGTGCGGTGCGAGTTTAGCCATACAGTTTGTATGGCTAAATTCGCATCGCACCCGCAGCAAACACGCACAGGAGGCATTTTTTCTGCCGCATCAGGATCGGATCGCACAGCGGTTCACACTTGTGCGATCCGATCCTGTGCGAACTGCACGATCGCACTGCGATATGCGATCAAACTGGGGGTGTCGTTAAGATTACATTGACACCCCCAGCGTATCGCATATGGCAGTGTGAACTGCCGGGGGTGCGTGTGCGATGTGGGTAAAGGCTGCGAATTCGCAGCCTTCCCGCATCGCATATATGTGAACCGAGCCTTAATGTAATGGCAATAGCGACATTAATAACTAGGAGAATTAAAATGACCTTTAAATTACAATATCATGCATCCTCCATGCATCTCTATGGGGCAGCGGATGTCATCGGAGACACCTCCGCTGACACCCGCTGCCATCCGCATCCGATCCTGTGCGTGAAATCTGGATGGATGGAAACCCTATTTTTCCATCCGTTCAGGGATTGGATCGGATGATTGCAGAGAGGCGGTCCACTCTCATCCGATCCCTCATAGAGAGCAGCGAGAGCTGTGACACCTCCCTCTCCGCTCTGCAAGCGGAGACGGAGCCGTCATCCGCCGGCTCAGCGGGGATCGGCGGATCGATCCTCGCTGATCAGCACGGATCCGCCTTTTTGCAGTGGAGACAGTGCTGAACTGGAAAGCTTCTCCAACAGAGGAGGAGCAACAAGCATTTTGGGGGAGACCAGGGATGAAGGAGGACTGCAGTGCAACTGGCTGCATTGGCAGCTGTGCTCTGTGAAAGTGAAACTGCTCTTGATGAGAAAGGACTGCAGGCTGCAGCCACTACATGGATGGGACTTGACTACATTGCTGGATGGAGTGGAGAGAGCTGTGTGCAGAGCAGCAGAGCCCACTGAAAATCTGTCTTTGGTGGGCCAAGTCCAGGCTGGACTTCTGGGGAGTGGAGACCATTGCCAAAAGTAGGGCTGCAGCCTGCATGCAGAGAGAAGAGTTTGCGGTTACTGAGTCTGTCACTGTGCTAGCCAGCCTGTGCATAATGCAGCATTAATAAGGGACAGACAAATTGCACCAGTGCCACCAGATCAATTATTTGCACTAAGTTCACTTCACATCACCCGGCCTGGCCGCCCGCACATGACTACTCACCTCCTCTCCCTAGTCCCCGCGACTGGCTCCGCCCCCGCCCGCTCTGCCTGAATGTGAGAGCAGGGAGTGAGGGAGGGGAGGCTCAGGGCGCGCGGCCCGGCCCAGAGGAGGCGGAGCAAAGAAGTCCAGCCTAGGCACTGGCTGGCAGCAGACTGAGTGACACTGACACACTCACTGTCTGTCTGACACAGTACGTCTATGCGGCGGCGGCGGCGCAGCGGCGATGCCGGCCCGGCGGCCCGCACAGTAAGAGACAAGAGAGGCAGAGCGGTGTCACCCTCCACCCGGCGGACACCCGGGTGCGGCCCGCCCCCCCCGCACCCGGCTCGTGACGCCTCTGCCTACTGCCATGTTTGATGCATCTACCTCCAGAATATATTGGAGGGATGGGTCTGAATGGCGTAGTATGGGAGCAGAAGTAAAGCTTGATTTTAACAAGCGGAAAGCTCCATTTGCTTCTTCTGACCATTTGAATGGTTTCTTTATACTTGTAAGTTGTGTGAGAGGTCTCACAATAGCAGAGAAGTTCTTGATGAACTTCCTATAGAAGTTTGAAAATCCAAGGAATCGCTGTAATGCCTTACGAGTTGTTGGTATAGGCCAATCCAGAATACAGGATATCTTGCTCATATCCATCTTGATTCCGGTTTTGGATATGATGTATCCTAGGAATAATATTTCTTCTTTATGAAATAGGCATTTTTTTAGTTTCACGTATAGATTGTGTGCGAGTAATCTGGATAACACAAGTCTTACATGTTTTAAATGTTCAGACAAAGATCGAGAATAGATAAATATATCGTCCAGATATACCACAACACAGACATCAAGTAAGTCTCTAAAGATGTCGTTTATGAACCGTTGAAAAGCTGCGGGAGCATTACACAACCCGAATGGCATCACAAGATATTCGAATAATCCGTGTCTGGTTCTGAATGCTGTCTTCCACTCATCTCCGTCACGGATTCGGATTAGGTTGTATGCCCCTTTTAGGTCCAATTTAGAGAAGTAGGTAGCCCCACGCACTTGTTCAATGAGTTCAGGGATGAGCTGTAAAGGATAGCGATCCTTTATCGTGATGGTATTTAATTGCCTATAATCGATAATAGGCCTAAGACTTGAATCCTTATTGCGGACAAAGAAAAGTCCTGCAGCTGTGGAAGAAGTAGAGGGTCTGATGAACCCTTTTGTCAAATTCTCATCCAAGTATTCCTTGAGATGAGAGAGTTCATCCTGTGAAAGAGGATAAACATGACCGAAAGGCAATTTGCTGTTAGGGAGTAGATCGATAGTGCAATCATAATCCCTATGGGGAGGCAACACTTGAGCATTTTTCTCAAGGAAAACTTCGGACAGATCTTGATAGCATAGTGGTGCAATCTCATCTGACACCACAGACAGGATCTTTCCATAAGATGGGAGGTTACACGTAATCTCGCAATAGTGAGAAGGGAAAGTTAGAGTCCGTGTTTTCCAATCTATGGTTGGTTGATGTGTGTGTAACCAGGGAAGTCCCAAAATAATGGGAAAATGGGGTGAAGATAGTACATCAAAAGTGGTGGTCTCCATATGAGACTCGTTAGCAGTGACAAGGAGTGCTTGTGTCTGATTGGTGATTGGACCAGAAGATAACGGAATACCGTTAATGAAACTAACAGAGACAGGTTTAGGTTTTGAAATAATAGGTATTTTATTTAAAGTAACAAAACGTGTATCGATATAGTTCCCACAAGATCCTGTGTCGATCATAGCCTTGGTGGTAATCCTAGTCTGGTCCCACTGTAATGTTAAATGAACAAAGAGATAGGGATTAGAAAAGGAAGTCGTTAATCCCCCTAGCAAGACATGTGAACACTCACCCTCTTTTTTGCGGACAAGGGGACAGACGCTTATCAAATGATCCGGGGATGCGCAGTACATGCAGAGGTTTCTGGATCTTCTCCTGGCTCGTTCAGTAGTTGATAAAGGTGGGCGTATGGTTCCTACCTCCATAGGAGTAGGGTCAACGGCCGAAATCCGAGAAGGACTAGACAATGGCATTCCCATTTTCTCAGCCTTTCTTTCACGCAGTCGCCTGTCAATGTTGATACTGAGTTGAATTAAATGCATCCAAAGTGCCAGGTAAATCTGCTCGGGTGAGCTCGTCTTTAACGGCTTCTGACAACCCGAGTCTGAACTGAGTTCGCAGAGATGTATCATTCCACCCTGAATCAAGGGTCTATCTTTTGAACTCTGCTACAAAGTCTTCAACAGGTCTCCTTCCTTGTTTTAAAGCCCTCAATTGGATATCAGCAGTACTCTGCCTATTGGGGTCTTCATATAAGCTAGCGAGTTCCGCTAGGAATAAAGGATAGGAGTTGAGAAGATGATCATCTTTCTCAAAGAGAGAGTCTGCCCAGGCCCGTGGGTCACCCGTTAAGTATGAAATAACGGTACAAACTTTAATTTGATCAGTAGGGTAAGTACGAGGTTTTAGCAAAAAAAGCAATTGACATGCGTTTTTGAATTCACAAAATTTTTTCCGATCACCTGTAAACACTAGAGGAGGGTTTATTTTAGGTTCAGGGGGCTGAGCAGCAGTAAGCTGTGAAAGACGGGTTACCTGCTGTCTCAGAGTCTGATTTTCATCTTTTACTTCAGTAAGAGCAAGTATTAATGCATTTACTTGTTGTGTTAATTGTGTCACTTGAGTGGGTAATTCTGCTGAATCCATTTTTTGGGTTCGTTCAATCTGTAATGCTCCTGCGTTTTTATAGTAAGCTGGATTTGCAGCTGCAGAATCTCCACTCAGTAGTCATGTAGAGATGTGTTGAAATACCAGATCCAACTCTCCAGACTCATCACTGTGGGCCTGTCTGCTTCAGCATACAGATATACACACACTCAATAAGATGTTCCTGGAGTGATGGGATGTATATGACAGTATGGAGGTGATGTGCTGAAGGGACAGGTGTGAGCAGTGACAGCAATGATAAGTACTTGATAGTAATGTTCAGGAGAGTAGTAGATGGTAATAGGTAGAATGCAGATAGGTTAGTAATCATGTATGGTAACAGGTGGTGAGGACAGCAGATGACATATACAGGATAGACTAACCCAGTGCAAAGATAGATGGTAGTAGACTCAAGAGCTAGCAATCTATGTAACAGTGCAGATGATAGAATTAGTATGCATAGATAGTAACAGTCCTTAATGTGCAGAGGTAGATAGTGTAAGTTAGTTATGGAGGAATCCCCTGTGGGGTACTTATCACTAGTAAGGTTAGTAAGTAGAGGGGTCCGGTAGTGAGGGAGTGATCCGGTAGCGAGATACGGGATCAGTAGCGAGGTTCCGGTCTGTTCCAGGTAAAGAGAATAGCTGGAGGCTCCGGCAGCATAAGACAAGGCTTGTGAGCATGCGGTAACATTGAACGAACAATGTGAGAGAGAAAGCCGGCGATTGAAATAGCCGCTCAGAGCGGCGCTCAGCGATGATGTCATCCGGCTTAAAGGTATATGCGTTTCACCTAACTAAAAAGGTGGGACGCAATATGAAAAGGAAAATGGGCAATAAGGGTACCAAAGGTACCAGAATCTTACAGAAATCTGCTTTCAGCTTTTTAAGATGTGCGAGGGGAACAGGTACAGGTAGCATTTGAAACAGATACAGTAGTTTGGGGGAGAAGGGACATTTTAATAGAGCCAATCTGTCCCAAAAAAAAGATACAGTGTTATTTCCACTGATGCAGGAGGGATCTGATTTGGTGAAATAGAGGGGGGAAATTTTCTTTATATAATGTGGTGTAGCTCGGGGTTATGTAAACCCCCAGGTACTTAAGAGCAGTGGTTTTCCAAGAGTAAAGGAATCAAGATGACAAGTGTGTAATTTCATCTTTAGGAATGTTAACAGGGAGAGCCTCTGATTTAGACACATTGATTTTATATCCTGAGATAACTCCATAGTGGTCCAACTCAGCATGCAAATTGGGCAGAGAGGTCCTGGGATGTGTCAGGGACCAGGGTAAGGATAATGCCGTCCGCAAATAACAACATTTTGAACTCTCTCCCCCCAACTGGTATACCCCGAATATCCTGATTATTTCAGGTAGATTCCACTAAGGGTTCGACACATAATGCAAACAGTAAAGGAGAGAGTGTATAGCCTTGCCGGGTACTGTTAGTTAATTATATGAAAAGAAGAAGAGAGGGCATAGGGAGTTTACACCTGAGAGGTGGGATTGCAGTAGAGACATGTAAATATGCGCAAGAATGCTCCATGAATCATATATGGCGTAATGTAGCAAACATAATTGCCTTACTGGAGACAATTAGACAGTATTGCCCACATCCCTGGATAAGTAATAGCACACAAAGGAATTCCCTCTAATGGGACTTTGAGGGGCAGGGGTTATTACAGTGGAGAAAGGTAGTGAGAAGAGAACAATCTCTTCTCGCTACCTTTCTCCACTGTAATAACCTCTGTCCCTCAAAGTCCCATTAGAGGGATTTCCTTTGTGTGCTGTAGCAAACATAAAGGGCCAGCCTAAGCGGTCAAAGGCCTTTTCCGCATCCAAGCTGAGTATTAGAGACGCTGTGCCCTCTCGATTTACCACATCAATTAGATCAATGACTTTCCGAGTGTTGTCTCCCGCCTGCCCGAGGGGGACAAAACCCACCTGGCCCTTATGGATTAGGGACGGAAGAACAGTGTTTAATCTGAGGGAGAGAAGTTTGGTAAGTATCTTCAGATCCGAATTTAGCAGGGTTATGGGTCTATAACTAGCACATAGGGAAGGGTCTTTGTCAGGTTTTGGAATTGAAGTGATAATAGACCTCTGCATGTCCAATGGGACAGGAGTATCCTGAAGAAAAGAATTTTAAAGACTACACATGTGGGGAAGCATCACGGGGAGGAATGGTTTGCAATACTCATAGGGGAGGCCGTCGGGGTCGGGAGCCTTATGGGCATGCAGAGATTTAATAGTCAGTTCGATTTCTTCCGAAATTATAGGTGCATTAAGGGATACCAGATTAGAGGGCTGGAGTCGAGAAACCCCACTCTGTTCGAGATATTGGTGCATACAGCCTAAAAGAGCTTGAGAAGGAGGGTCATGAGGGATATTGGGGTCATCATAGAGATGTGTGTAGAAGTACTCAAAGACACGGACGATACCTTGGAGGTGGGAGAGTAAGCAATCTGAGCTATTTTTAATCTGATGTGGGGTCGCCAGATGCGTGCGGTCGCGTAACTTCCTGGCCAGGAGAGAGTGGGCCTAATTGCCCTTATAGTAATACAACTGCTTTAAACTAATTAGGGCTTTCTCAACCTGATTAAGAGCCAAGTCCTTAGGAGTCATGCACAGGCAAATGATTTGCTTGAACAGGGGTAGAGACGGAGTAGAGCGTAGCTGACGTTTTAAGTTCTTAGCTGTCTTTCGGTTTGTAATTTGGTGGCCAGGGCATCTCTCTTCATGACCGAGGAAATAGCAATGCACTTTCTTCGGATGACGGCCTTGTGGGCCTCCCTAATGTTGCAGAGAGAAACATCTGGGGTAGAGTTCTCTGTGAAATAGAATCTCAGAGTGGATTCCAGTTCAGCTCTGGATGGAGGGTTCTGAAGGAGGAAATTATTCAGTTGCCAATGACAGGGTTTGCATTGAGGGATGCCCAGGGATAGGGTAATCAGAATGGGAGCATGATCGGACCAGGAGATCGGGAGCACACTCGCAGAGTGCGCATTACACAGTGTAGAGTTGTTGACAAAGAAATAGTCTATGCGAGAGTGTGTGCGATGAAGGGCAGAGTAGAACGTATACTGTCGATCCCCTGGTTGAAAAACCCTCCAGGCATCAAACAGGGCATATCTCCTGGTCAATTGACTAAAAAACTGTGAGTCTCTAAGGTGACGGGATTGGGAGCCCAAGGGTTCCACCACATGGCGGTCAAAAACAGTTGAGTTGGATATGTTAAAGTCCCCTCCTTTAAGAAGGTATTCGTGATCTGAGCGAAAGAGACGATTGAAGACTCTGTTTAGGAAGCTAATTTGCCAAACATTCGGGGCATACAGGGTGCAAAATGTGACTGCTTGTGTCTGCCAGGTACCTTGGAAGATAATAAAATTACCCTATAAAGGATTTAGAGCAGGTAAAGGGGGGACCCCGTTTAAAGAGTATAGCAACACCGGTGCATTTACGTGGGTTAGAGGCTTGATAGGCACGGGGGTAATGTTTGGATGCGAACGCAAGGGAGTCCCCCTTGTCCAAGTGGGTCTCCTGGACCAATTATACTGTAACATCATCTCCCGATTGTCAAAACTCCCAATATGTCAGATGCCGCTTTCTATTGGAGTTCAGACCATGAACATTCAAAAATAAGACCTTAACCATAGTGTCGGAATAAAAGCAGAGAATACAATACTTATCTGATCCGGGGGTAGTGCAGGTATTGTATGGAGGTCAAAGGGGTACAATCTCTGTGGAAAGAAGCAGGCAAGGACTGGCAGCTTTAGGACGGACCAAGGGAAGGAGAGAAAAGAGAAGGTTAGAGGAGAAACAAAAGAGCAACATATCAAAAACAAAGTAGCAAACAATTAAAACAAAATAGAACAGGCCTGCGAGGCCGTTAAACGTGCGTGTTCCTAAATGTCCGTCTGATCCGAATGGGAACCAGAGGGACACAAAGAAAAAAGGAAGGAACAGTAGCTAACAGGGGCGGACTGACCATTCAGGGATTAGGGCATTGCCCGAGGGCCCAGGGTCAGTAGGGGGCCCCATGAGAGGCTACATACTACAGAAAGAAGCCAGGACCTTCCATGCAGGCTATGCTGTGTTAGATATTTAAATGCCCACTCTGTGGCTGAGCTGCAATTTGTAGGTGGGGCTTTGTGTGGCTTGAGTGTGGACACAGGGGGCCCCATGATCTCTGATTGCCCGGGGGCCCCATGAGTTGTCAGTCCACCCCTGGTAGCTAATTAGCTTGAGGGAAAGAATGGGAAAGAATGAGAGAAAGGCCAACCACTCTCATAGCTCGCCCCAGACTAGCCTAGTTGTCGGTCTATCCAAATGCAAAATAACAACAAGAAAACATAACAACGAATAACGTGCAAATGTCTATGTAGGTATATCCAGAGGTAGGGAGGAAAAGTGAGAAAAATATTGTAGACAGATATGACCCCTGTAGTGCTTGGTTGGAGAGCCCTTCTGCCAAACCACAGGCGGTGTTGGCGGGGCCTACACAAGGTCCCACTCAGGAAGCTGGGGGACTTGTTGTTCTAACACATCACAGAATGCAGCCAAATCTTCTGGGTAGCGCAGAACCGCAGATTTTTCTTGCCATTTTGCAGTAAGACTAAAAAGAAAGCCCCAGTGGTAAGTGATGTCCGAATCTTGTAGGGAGCACAGGAGAGGTTGAAGAAGCCTGTGTTTTTGGAGGGTGATCCAGGAAAGATGGGGATATAGTTGAACCTGTGTGCCAGCGAAAACCACAGTGCGGGAGGAACGGGCTTTGCGCATAATGTCCTCTTTCAGCGGAAACGAGTGGATTCTGCCCGTGGCTGGGAGGGGGACCCCTTGGTCGGAGAGCACAGCCCAATTTAATATGCTTTGTGGAGGGCTCACCCAGCAAGTTGTTAAACAGGGTCTGCAGGCTAGTATGTAGGTCTTCGGGGCCGTTCGGCTCAGGTAGGCCTCTGATGCAGATGTTGTTCCTGCTGCCACTGTTATCAAGGTCCTCGAGATAGCGTTGCATGTCCCGCAACAGGAGACGATGGTCAGTGCTCTGAAGTTGGGTGCGATGAACTGCGAGTTTGGTCTCCTGTATTTCCTGCTCCACCATTTCCACCCTGTCTGCGAGGTGTTTAAGGCCTGTGTGGAGAGCTTGAATCCAGTGCGGCACGTGGATTTAACATCTTCCACCAGTTGTTTAAAGTCCTCTTTAGTTGGGATAAATTGAAGATAAGATTGCCAAGATGGGGGCGGCTGAGGAGGAGGACTGGTTTCTAGCAGAGGCGTAGGCAGATGGGGAGAAGGGGACATCTGTCGAGGCACCCCTAGAGAGACCTGTGGGGCTTGGGGTGTAGGCAGTGCTGGGTGGTCCCAACAAGGTTCATACCACGCTGGAGATCGTGGGGATGAAGATGCAGGTGGCATAGGATCAGTCCCTTGAGATGGTACAGTGAGACCCCCAATGTAGACAGGAGTAGTGGGGCTCTCATAGATTTCCTGGAGTAACTAGGATCGCGGGACCGTGGCAGCCTCTACGATTTGGGGGATGTGGGTACTGAGGTGGAGGCCCGCATAGGAGTGTGGTCCCCCGGGTATCCCTCCATATATGTATCGGGCCGCGATCGTTATCCTGCAGGGGGGAAGTCCATGGAGCAGATTGAGGAGGCAGAGGAGCCATTGGGGCGCGGGTAAAGGCATGGCTCTGAGTAAGGCCGCAGCAGGCATGGGAAGGCCTCAGAGCATTGTGTGAGGGAGTCACCTGATTTGGAGGTAAATAAGCTCAAATTAAAGCTGAAAGTCTGCAGTTAAAGCACATCTTGTTTGTTTCATTTCAAATCCATTTTGGTGGTGTATAGAGCCAAAAAGATTAGAATTGTGTAGATGTCCCATTATTTATGGCCCTGACTGTACCTGTAAATGCATGACCTTTTGTACCAGGTAGACAAAAAGGGTATTCTGGCCCTATATCTTTGATCATGTGCATGCTGTCCAGATAAGGGACCTTAGTTCCCCATTTGGAAGACATGCAGTTTTAAATCATACACACATAGACCCACAAGGGGGGCGATTGGGATAGATTGCTCGTACAGAAGGAGACTATTTGGATGCATAGGCTTTAAGCTATAACTCATCCAGGGTTGAAGGGATTTTTTTTGTAAAGAATGTATGGTTTGATACATATGATTTAATATAATGGATGTATATTATTTGTGGACAAGATATCCTATAATGTACATTTTGATGGAGTATATATATTACATGGAATTTATGTATATATATATATATATATATATATATATATATGGTCAATTAATGATAAAAATATATTGGAAGCAGGTGCCTCTGTCTGGAGCTTATTTTGTGTGTCCTGTTTTTTTTTTTTTGGGGGGGGGGGGGTGGAGGATGGGGTCCCTGGTGGCACATGTGGTCATTCCTATGAGTAAGCTCCAGTGGGTGGAGTGAAACACATTGGGGGGGGGGGGGTGGCCTGGTGGGGGTCCAGACTGAGACTGCCACTTGTCTACACCTAGCAGGTCTTGTTCTGATGTACGGCTTCTGCTTCTGATCTTCTGCTCTTATCTCTCATTGTTTAGAGGGTAGGCGGGCTCCTTCCCAGCCAGCACTCACAGCAGCAGGCACGGGACTACACTTCCAAGCAGCCTGAGCGGCTCACATACATACTATAGAAAAATTGAGTGATAGTCACTCAGATAGTTGCTCTCAGGCTATGTCTTCGATCACTATATATATCCTAATAAGTGAGGGAATAAATATGTGAATAAATATGTATATTTATGAGCTGCTTGTCAAACAACAGAAAGTTGGAATCAGTGCAAAAATAATAGAGACATCGCTTAAATAATTGCTGCTATAAATACTATCCCAAAACTTAATACGTATTTATAAAATAATTTATCACCAATTGTGCTTTAAAAAAGGCATATAATAATACACTCAACAAGTGACTGTGCACAGTGTAAATTGCTATAAATTACTGTATTAGTCCTATGTGCATAAACAGTATTCAGAAAAAATGTCTTATAAAGTGAACACGTGCTTCAAAGTGGCAATTGCTCGGGAATAATCCCAAAACTGCTCTTGTGCTTGATATAGTGACCATAAAACTATATTTTGGTGACCATAAACACTAGGTGTAGGATCCAGTGGGGTTAGTGAGTGAATATCCTCCACCGTAATCACAGCCCACTTACCAGATGAACCCTTGAGGTCTGGTGTAGGTAAGTGGTCCCAATATGGCAACTTCTAGAGATCCCTCTATGTAGCACAATGTACTAGGAAGTAACTTCCTCTGGGATGTGGGGTTGTCCTATGGGAAGCTCCGCTGTAATCCCTCTGTAGAGAGCGCGGTGTGGGGACTGTAAATGGGTTCCTCTGGATTCCACTCGTAAACTTGTTGGTGGTGTGGGGTCTCAGCATATAGGTATAAGAGAGGCAGGGAGGCTCATAGTGTAGTATTTAGTACAGTAGTTTATTTGTAAAGTCACACTTACATCTAAGTTGTGCAGAGCCAGCCGAACCGTGGAGATGCCGTTCTGCGTTCCAGTATGCGTTCCAATAGCCGGATATGACGTAAAGGGGCTGCCTGCAGAAGTATAACTGCGTCTGGCAGTCCTTAACCGGTTAAAGTGGTTGTAAAGGCTGAAGGTTTTTTAATTTCATGCATTCTATGCATGAAGGTAGAAACCTTCAATGTGCAGCTGCCCCCTCAGCCCCCCTAATACCCACCTAAGCCTGATCTCGATCCAGCGATGTGCACCAGATCAGAGGCTCTCTCCCTCCTGATTGGCTGAGATGCAGCAGCAGGAGCCATTGGCTCTCAATGCTGTCAATCACAGCCAGTGAGGCGGAAGCAGGTGGCGGGGCTAAGCCGCGTTCCCTGTGTCTTATGGACGCAGAGAATCGGCTTGGGAGCGAACACGCACGAGTGCCCCCACAGCAAGCGGCTTGCTATGGGGGCATTCAGCAAGGGGGAGGGGCCTAGAGCACCAGCGGGGGGCCTGAGAAGAGGAGGATCCAGGCTGCTCTGTGCAAAACCAAATGTACAGAGCAGGTAAGTATAACATGTTTTTTTTTTTTTTTTAATAAAATTTTTGCCTTTACAATCACTTTAAAGGCATTTACCTCTAAACGGGTGATCCACAGCCAGGTTAAAGGTACTTATACTTCTGTCTCTCTACATGCTTGCAGTGATTTCTTTTCAACCAGGTGTGTCAAAGGGCCTAAGGTTGTTCTTAAAGTCAAGGCTAAGAACAGGGAACCCAAAATGACCAAGCAGCTCCTTCAGGTGGCACTACATATGCTGCAAATCTAATCAAATACTTCTTTAGGGGGAATTTCCTTTGTGGTGTCACTTTTATGCATGTCTGTGCAGGGCAAAGCAACCGTGCCCTCCACAGTTGCTTTGCCCTGAATGTGTACTGGTTAAACAAACAGTACACTCAGAACATCATACCTGTGTTTCCTCTGTCTCTGTAGAACTACACGGTATTCAATACTTGCATGTTTTATGTCTCTGTAAAACAATGTTTTAGCATACAATACTTGATTTTTCAAGTACAGTGCATCCAGAAAGTATTCACAGCGCTTCACTATTTACACATTTTGTTATGTTATAGCCTTACTCCAAAATGGATTAAATTCAATTTGCAAATTTATTAAAAATAAAAAATGAAAAAAATCCAGTGTACATAGGTATTCACAGCCAATGCTCAATACATTGTTGATGCACCTTTGGCACCAATTACAGCCTCAAGTCTTTTTGGGTATAATACTACAAGCTTGGCACACCTATTTTTGGGCAGTTTCTCCCATTCTGTTTTGCAGGACCTCTCAAGCTCCATCAGGTTGGATGGGGAGCGTCTCCATGGCGCAGCCATTTTCAGATCACTCCAGAGATGTTCGATCAGGTTGAAGTCTGGGCTCCGGCTGGACCACTCAAGGACATTCACAGAGTTGTCCCATAGCCACTTCTTTGTTATCTTGGCTGTGTGTTTAGGGTCGTTGTCCTGTTGGAAGATAAACATTTTTTCACCAAGAATTGCTGCATTCATCTTTCCCTCGATTCTGACTAGTCTCCCAGTTCCTGCCACTGAAAACCATTCTTCACTGTAGGAATTGTTATGGCCAGGTGATGAGCAGTGCCTGGTTTGCTCCAGACATGATGCTTACCATTTAGTGTTTTATCAGACCAGAGGATATTGTTTCTCATGGTCTGAGAGTCCTTCAGGTGCCTTTTGGCAAACTCCAGGCAGGCTGTCATGTGCCTTTTACTGGGGAGTGGCTTCCTTCTGGCCACTCTACCATACAGGCCTGATTGATGGAGTGCTGCAGAGATGGTTGTTCTTCTGGACGGTTCTCCTCTCTCCACAGATAAATTCTGGAGCTCTCTCAGAGTGCCCATCGGGTTCTTTGTCACCTCCCTGACCATGGACCTTCTCCCTCGATCGTTTAATTTGGCCGAGCGGCCTGCTCTAGGAATTTATGGATGATGGAGGCCACTGTGCTCATTGGGACCTTCAATGCTGCAGAAATTTCTCTGTGCCTTGATACAATTCTGTCTCGGAGGTCTACAGGCAATTTATTGGACTTCATAGCTTGGTTTGTGCTATCACATGCACTGTTAACTGTGGGACCTTATATAGACAGGTGTGAGCCTTTCCAAATAAGGTCCAATAAACTGAATTTACCACAGGTGGACTCCAATAAAGTTGTAGAAACATCTCAAGGATGATCAGCGGAAACGGGATGCACCTGAGCTCAATTTTGAGTATCATGGCAAAGGCTGTGAATACTTGTGTACATGTGATTTTTTGTTTTTTTATTTTTAATAAATTTCCAAAGATTTCAACCAAACTTCTTTCATACTGTTATTATGGGCTATTGTTTGTAGAATTTTGAGGAAAATATTGAATTGAATTCATTTTGGAATAAGGCTGTAACATAATAAAATGTGGAAAAAGTTGAGCGCTGTGAATACTTTCTGGATGCACTGTAAATCCACTCCTTAAAGTGGTTGTAAACCCACTTTAAAGACTTTTACCTATAGGTAAGCCTATATTAAGGCTTACCTATAGGTGCTATAAATATCTCCTAAACATGCACCGTTTAGGAGATATTTACAGTCCATGCAGCCGATGACGCCATCGGCGCATGCACTCTGAAGGAATGGCCACCCGTGCCATTCCTTCAGAGCCCAGTGCCGTGAATGGCGGCTCCCGCGCTCATGCGTGGGAGTGATGTAATCACGCCTCCGGCCAATCAGATGGCCGGAGGACACGAACCAGGACGGCTGGACATGTCAGCCATCCTGTCGCTGAGTGGGTGGCACTGCAGGGGCTTCGTTTTAAGGTAAGTATTTCATAATGAGCTAGTATGCGATGCATACTGCTCATTATGCCTTTGTCTTACAGGGTTTTTTTTTTTTTTTTTTCATTTTTTTGGGGGAGTTTACTTCCTCTTTAAAGGTTAGATGCTCAAAGGAACAAAAAAGGAACCATCATTGCGCAAAACAGCCATAAAAACTTGCAAAAAATTTATTAACCACTTGCCAACCACCCGTCACAGTTTTACTGCGGCAGGCTGGCCCGGCTGTGTGAAAGAACGTAGGGGTACGTCGGTCGCAGGAGTGGTGCTGGGGGGTGAGCGAGCTCCCGCCCCCACTAGGCAGCGGGGATGCCGATCCACGGACCGGCAGCTGCGATTGCCGCCGGGCTCCCACGATCTCTCCCCGCTGAGAGAGAAGGGCGGTCAGCTGTTGTAAACACAGCTGGAGAAAAAGGGTTTGTTATATGGGCGCTTCCGTGGAATACAGCAGGCTTTAGGTGAGACACTGCACTTCGGCAGCACTGGGGAGGAGAAGCTGCTCTGAAAGTGATAAAGATAAAAAAGACAAGGCGCCTCTAAGTGCAGTAGGCTCTGAATATTTATTAGGTAAAAAGTATAAAAGCACTCACATTTGGTAAATGTTACATGGGCATAGCAAAGATCTGTCTGGAGTCTTCCTATCCGCTGTGCTGAGTGGTTGCAATAGGGACATCCGGTGATCCGCTTCCTGTAGATGCGTCCTTTCGTCTTTGTCTCAGCCTGGTCGGCATGAGATTTCGGAGCTGAGCTCCGAAACATGTAACCGCCCACCACCCGCTCTATTGGACACCAGCCGCTGCGTCCACACCCTGCCTTCAGGAAATCTCATGCCGACCAGGCTGAGACACAGACGAAAGGAGGCATCTACAGGAAGCGGATCACCGGATGTCCTCATTGCAACCACTCAGCACAGTGGATAGGAAGACTCCAGACAGATCTTTGCTATGCCCATGTCACATTTACCAAATGTGAGTGCTTTTATACTTTAAACCTAATAAATTCTCAGAGCCTACTGCACATAGAGGCGCCTTGTCTGTTTATCGTTGTAAACACAGCTGACCATTGTTCTCCCTGAAATGATCACAGAGGGCCTGTGATCCTTCTATATAGGATCACAGGTCTCTATGATCATTTCACAAGTCCCTACCCCCCCAGTTAGAAAACACTCCCCTAGGCTCACAATTAACTTTTTAATCACCCCCTAGGTTAATCCCTTCCCTGCCAGTGTCATTATTACAGTAACAGTGCATATTTTTAGCACTGATTACTGTAGTAATGTCACTGGTCCCCGCAAAAGTGTCAAAAATGTCAGTTAGGTGTTCAATCTGTCCGCTGCAATGTCGCAGTCCCGCTAAAAATCATAGATCGCCGCCATTACTATTAAAAAAATAAATAAATAAAAATGACATAAATCTTTCCCCTATTTTGTAGACAAAATGACTTTTGTGTAAACCAATCAAAATACGCTTATTGCAATTTTTTTTACCAAAAATATGTAGCAGAATACAAATTGACCTAAAAGGATGAAAAATTTAGATTTTTGAATTTTTTTGGGGGGGAATGTTATATAGCAGAATGTGAAAAATATTGTTTTTTTTTTCAGAATTGTCTCTCTTTTTTTGTTTATAGCGCAAAAAATAAAAATCACAGAGGTGATCAAATACCACCAAAAGAAAGCTCTACTTGTGGGAAAAAAGGACATCAATTATATTTCGGTACAGTGTTGCACAACCGCATAATTTTCAGTTAAAGTAAAGCAGTGCCGAACCGCAAAAAAATGGCCTGGTCATTAAGGGGGCAAATCCTTTCGGTCCAGAACTGATTAAAAGCTTCCTAAAATACACTCACAGTTCCTTTATTTACTATTGTGCATGGATACATTGAGCTAACATTCAGGGGTGTTTAGTGGCAGAAAAAAAGAACGCCAGATGCCCTTAACATCCATGTTAAAAACGTCCAGTGTGCGTGAGGCTTTAAAATTAAAAAAAGGCACTTTGCTTGTATATTCTTGAAGTAATGTGTAAAAATATAGTCTTCATGTTTTAATAAAAGTTGCCCTTTAAGTTACCTGTTGAGTAAAACAAGTGCCTTGTTAACTTCAGACCTTGATACAATGGAACAGTTAGAAAGGGAATGCGTAAATGCCTGAGGCTTTGTCTATGTGTGTATAAAAATGACATTCCAAATTATTTTATGTCCCTAGGGATGTCTGTCACACACAATTCTTGCTTGTCAGGCACGTGTGATGAAATGTTTCATGCTTCAGCCTGCTAAGAATGTGACATTCCCTGGGTTGGGTGGAACATTTAAACTGGTTAACGGATAACACACTTGGTTTTTCACTCTTCCACATAGAAAAATAGAACATGTTTAATCATATACAGTAAAACCTTGGATTGAGAGTAACTTGGTTTGAGAGCGTTTTGCAAAACAAGCAACTTTTTTAAATAAATTTTGACTTGATAAACAAGCGATGTCTTGATATACAAGTAGCGTCACGTCACAACTTAGTATAAAAGAGAAGAGAGGCGCCTCTAAGGGTAGAAATATGGTTACATTTAATGAAGACACAATATTTAGCAACTCACATGATTAATGATTAAAAGAGGCACATCTAAGTATGCAGGCATCCGGGGTAAAGCTGTCCACATAGATCATCCTCCGCATCGCCATCAACGTCATCCCTTCCACATTGCGCTCCATGAGTGATTCAAGATCGCTCTACTGCAGGGTAGTCTTCCCGGTCACAATGGCAGACTGACAGAGGTGAAAGCCGGTGGAGAGGAGGACGGTCTATATCAGTAATGGGGAACCTTGGCACCCCAGATGTTTTAGAACTACATTTCCCATGATGCTCACTTACACTGCAGAGTGCAAGAGCATCATGGGAAATGTAGTTCCAAAACATCTGGGGTGCCAAGGTTCGCCATCACTGGTCTATATGGACAGCTTTACCCCGGATGCCTGCATACTTAGATGTGCCTCTTTTAATCATCAACCATGTGAGTTGCTAAATGTTGAACCTTCATTAAATGTAACCATATTGCTACACTTAGAGGCGCCTCTCTTCTCTTTTATACACTGTAGTTCCTCCTGGATTTTGCTTCTAACCCCCTTGTGGAGGCTGCCATTTACGGATGGACATTTTATGGTTACACAACCTATCACATTGCTATAATCTTTTTATATGGACTATAAACTGAAGGACTTATGAATAAATGATTGTGGAACAAATCATCTGAGTTTTCATTATTTCTTGTGGGGAAATTTGCTTTGATATAAGAGTACTTTGGATTACAAGCATGTTTCCGGAATTAATTATGCTTGCAATCCAAGGTCTTACTGTATTTTACATTGAAACACTACCATCAGATGTACTATAAAGTGAATGGGCTGCCCTGTGCGCAACACATAAAAAAGCGTGTAAATTGTACAACAAAATTGTGAGCAGGAATGTGCGTTTCCACTACAACACTAGGAAAACAGCTGAATACATAATTGAACTACATATATGGGAGCTGGCTTACATGTCAAAGAATTTGTATTTCTCTCCATCCAGTCCTGAGGCTCACACAGCCTGACCCAAGCTGATTTATTTGTCTGTTTCACAGTGGAAAGTCTAGTTTGTAACCCCTATTGAAATATTAAAGTGGACATTTAAAATTGTATATAGTGTGGAGAAGTGTTAAATGCTATATCACTATAGTTAGTGTTAGTGATGGATAATCAGTTAGCGATTATGTAAGTGGCCAACATTTTGGTTGATTTTCGCAGCAAAGGTAAGGTATGCAGACCATAGTAAAATCTATCACACATTAAAATTTGTATTTTTTTTTGCTAGAAAATTATTTCAAAACCTCCAAACAATTATATATTTCCTGATAGCTTGGGCCCTGGAGAAATGGTGGCAGCTGACATTTTTTATGTTGAAGGATATTTGTGCAACTGTTTATCAAACCCACATTTTTAGAACAAAAAATACACTAAAATCAGTTTTAGAGTACACAAATACAAAATATTATCTAGTTTTTGGTCAATATAAAAGATGGGATTGTATTGAGTAAATAAATACCAAACAAATGAAGCTTTGAAATTGCACGTGCCTGTGAAATAGCAAAAAAGTATGGTATCCAAAATTGCCTATAGACAACACTTTAAAAGCCTTTAGAAGCTATTAGTTTAGCGCTCAACATGAATTAAGGCCCTAGAATTATTGCTCTCATTCCAGCATTATGCGTGCGCATGAATTATGCAAGGGGGGCTTTTACATTTTTCTTTTTGTTTATATGAGTATTTAAATTATTTTACATGTTTTTTTTTTTACTTTTTTTGCTATCACAAGGAGACTAACGATCCCTATATAATAGCATTGAGCAGAGGACAGGTCCTCTTTATAGAGACATCAAGGGACTGCAGTATTTCTCTTGCCCATGATTATAGCTAATCAAGCACAATTCATGCTTGATTAGCTGATTCCCTGGCCCATTAATTTCACTATAAAAGTGATCAGGTAACTCTACAGCAGCCAAGATCACTTTTGCATGGCAGACAAAAGTCAGCTGAAAAAACAATACCAAGCTCATGGCTATGGACAGAGTGAAGCAGGCAGTCATGTTTAAGGAACCCCTCAAGGGCGATAAAGTGTGTGTTCGTGTATATATACCTTTTGAGGAGCGAGGGCCACTTTAGCGACTTGGTAACCGGTCGCAGGCCACAATGAGCGTAGCGGGTAGATCAGATGACAAGTCAGCATATGCAGAGCAGACACAGACACAGCCCGCTCTGCTCTGTGGGCCCTCCTTTCTGATCTGCCAAGAAAGAAGGGGATGGATTTTAGTGGATTGAATTGGGTTCCTGCAAGTATCGCTGGCTGCTGCACTCCCCCAGGTGGGTATGGCTGGTGGCTGCTAACTGGCTGTCCTCCAGGGCTGGTACTGCTGGCTGGTACTGCTGGTGGATACTGCTGGTGGTACAGCTGGCGGGTACAGCTGGTGGGTACTGCTGGTGGGTACAGCTGGTGGATACTGCTGTTGGATACTGCTGGCTGCTACTGCTGGTGGGTACTGCTGGCTGGTACTGCTGGTGGGAAATGCTGGAGCGTACTACTGGCTGGTACAGCTGACTGGTACTGCTGGTGAGTACTGCTGGCTGGTACTGGTGGTGTTTACTGGTGGTGGCTGCTGTTGACTGGTACTGCTGGTGGGTACTGCTGGCTGGCACTGCTGGTGGGTACTGGTGGTGGCTACTGCTGGCTGGTACTGATGGTGGGTACTGCTGCCTGGTACAGCTGGCTGGTACTGCTGATGGGTACTGCTGGCTGGTACTGCTGGTGGGTACTGCAGGTGGGTACTGCTAGTGGGTACTGCTAGTGGGTACTGCTGGCTGGTACTGATGGTGAGTACTGCTGGCAGGTACTGCTGGCTGGTACTGTTGGTGGGTCTGCTGGCGGGAACTGCTGGTGGGTACTGCTAGGGGACTTCTGGCTGGTACTGCTCGTGGGTACCGCTAACTAGTATTGCTGGCTGGTGCTGTTGGTGGGTACTGCTGGCTAGTACTATTGGTGGGTACTGCTGGTGAGCACTGCTGGCTGGAACTGCTGGTGGGTACTATTGTGGGTTACTTATACATTGAGTTACAAATTTGCAGTACAGGCGTGATTTATATTAGTCGGACACAACATCATTAAAACCCTGGATCTGTCACCTATTTCTTTGCAAAATAGACTTGATTTATATCTATAGTATATGGATTTTTGCTCATTAGCACTAAAGGCATATCTCTTTTGGTCCCCCTGTTTCTTTCTCTCTCTTTCTCCTTCCTTAGTCTCTCTTTTTATTTCGTCCCTCTTTCTCCCTTTCTATTTCTCCTCTATCTCTCGCCCCTCTCTGTTCTTTCTTTCTTTCTCTGCTCTGCTTCCTATAGTGCCGGCTCCTTTCCTCACACTGTGCTCGGGGATGGCGGGTCGGGAACCCGCAATCTGGGCTTACCAACCCGCCATCCCAGAGCAGGAGGTGGCACTGAGATCATGTCTGGGGGACTAGGACGCGGCTGCTAACAGGAACAGCGTTCCTGCTATAGAAAAAGGTACCGGAACGCCGGTCCCATGGACTCAGACATGGACCCGCAGGACATGGACATGGACCCGCAGGACTCGAGCCCTGGAGATATCCCAAGATGCACTAGGAAACTGACAAGTGAACCAGAAAGACTTTATCAGCAGTCACATCCGGTTCTGGTGCATAAGTCACACCTGCTGTACAGCATGGAGCAGCTGGAAGGTAAATGGGGCCCAGACTGGAGTGGAGCAACTAGTAGATGGCACACGTGGTGCACAATGTGGAAGTGCTATAGCGGAAGGTAAGCGCGGACTGAAGATCAGCACACCTGGGGGACTGGAGCAGGAAAAACTAGCAGATGTCACACCTGGTAAGCAGCAGGGGAACAACATAGCAGGAGGTGAGCAGCACCTGGAGAGAGAGAAGGGTCAGAAAACCAGAGGATCAGCAGAGCAGGGGGGTTACTACTGAGCAGGGGATAAGCAGACCTAGGAATACTACTGAGTGGGGGATCTGCTGAATGAGAGTACTAATGAGCTGGGGATATGCTGAGCAGGGGTATTACTGAGCTAGAGGTACTACTAAGCCTAAGGTTCTATTGAGTACCTTTAAAACAAACAGAAAATCAACACACACGCAGGGCATTTGACAAGCTTCATTAAATCTTTAAAAAAAGTATCACAGAAGCAACAAAAATACATTCAAAATGCATGTTGAAGCAGTAGGCGCTTTAATGTGTGTTACAATCAAAGAAGGAAAAAGGAGCCCTTGGGAAACTAAAACTGACTCAGATCAGTTTATCTTCATGGGGTGGAAAACTGGAAAAAGAATGTGTTTATAGTAAAGAGTAACATAATCATTACCATGACCCAGAGACTACTCATAGACATGAGCTTTGGCTTTAGGTCTGTGAAAGGGGGCAGGTGCTCTTCTCTGTCTCTACATCTGGATCCCTTGGTCCCTTGGTCTTGGAGTAAGGCTGGACATACTGTATACAATGTAAATGTACAATCTCATTTAGGTTTGCCAACAACTATGTGTTGCAAAGGGTCTGTCTGACTATGTACAAATAAAATTGATTGTTTAGGTTTGTCTTTAAATTACACCATTTTCATAAATCCAAAGGACATAATACAGAGATTGTACAATCAGATTGCATAGTATATGGACAGCTTAAGACATGGCAAGGCGTAAGAAGGTACCAGAACAGGTCTTTCAGTCTTCATTTTATCTTGAGGTCCCATATTTAAGAGATCTTAGTCTGGACCATAGACTAAAAGAGCTAAAGTGGTGCAGTCCAATCCCTTGTGACACACCCCAAAAACCCTCAAAATATGTTTGTGTGAGTCAAAAGGGAGAACCTGCCCAGTTTTTTATGGAATTATGGCAAAGCTTCCAGCCAGTGCTAAAGATAACCGTTCCTTTTATTGTGAACAAATATGATATATCCAGCCTATAGGTCAGTGTTATCTATATTTATATTTTGGAAAGTTAGACTTTAGTAAACATGTATGGAAGAGCCCTGGGTCATTCTAAAATTCTAAAAGTCATAGTTCGGAATTTCAGCAACAGAATTCTGAGTTTCAAAGTAAGAATTCTGAGATTAAAACTTGGGCCATCTTAAAATGTATTAAACGGAAATCTGAGTTTCAAAGCCAGAATTCAGAGTTTCATTGACAGAATTCTGATTGTCAAAATTCTGAGACTTAAGCCCCGTACACACGTACTGATTGTCAGCCGTAAATATTCGGCCGCCGAACGATCGGCCGATTGTAGGCTTGTTAGTATGATGCTTCCGACAACCGACAGCGCATTTTCGGCCGAACAGAATCGGTGTGCAAGCATTAAAATTTTTGTTGGCCAACACCAGAACGGCCGATTGTTCGCCAGTCAGTACAGATTTCGGCCGACAGACAGCAGATTTGCAAGACTGGGCATGCTCAGAGAAGAAAAAACACAAGGAAAGTTAACCATCACATGACATCACTTCTGCAGTCGGCTGTTGTTGGCCGACAAAATTCGTGTGCAGTCTTTTGCAGTTTTCAACAGACACGACCTGGACCTGGACCTGGACCTGAACTTGGCACTACTACAGTGCTTGCTTGAACCTTATGGGTTCTGTGCCGTACAGATTCTTCTGCATAGTAAACATTGAGGGTTGATCACTGGGCACTGGCAGGCTTTCGGTACCAGTTCACACATATGCAATGTCAGACATCGCATGGGATTCGCAGCGCACTGCTCTGAAAATCACATGCGATGTCTGTGCATTGTGAATTCAGCCAGATGAATTTGCATCGCAAATCGGACCAGACTCACACAGAACCCTTTTTTTGGTCCGCACCAGAATCTGATTGCATGGGTGTTCACACCTATGCAATCCGATTCATGTTGGAACTGACAGTTCGCACTGTGATATGCAAACTGATCTGGGGGTGTCAGTAACTTTGTATTGACACCCCCAGCGATTTGCATATGGCAGTGTAAATTGCATGCGAGTAGGGGGCGATGCGGGAACTCACAGTGGATTTGCAGGTTTCCCGCATCACATATGTGCGAACTGACACTCAAAGACCAAGGGTTATGAAGGCAACCTCACCCTCCTTTGATTGCTATGTGGATAGTAAAAATAAACAATATCAAACAAATGGAAAAGTTAATTTTCTATAGCAAAGGTACTCATGAAAACTTTCAGAAGGTTTGGTTCTATTGGTGAAATGTCTGTACTGCCCCGGAATACAAATTGCTTCTCTAAGACAGTATCCTACACTATACTTGATAGAGATCCCTGATTGGGCCTTGTCCTACATGTGATGTGGAGCTGGGCATAGGAGATCAAACCTCCGGTCATACTGACCCTTTTTTTCCCTTGCAAACCTGCTCTCTTACTCCCCCCCTCCCTTTTGCTCCTTGCAGCCCCCTCCCATGCCCCGTCACCTATTGTGTACTTCCACCTTGCTGTTTATTCAAAAACACTACACTGGATTGACATTGTTCATAGGATATTTGCAAGTCCTTCTCTTCAGACACAACTGGTTTGATAGGCCAGCAGAAACATTTTGGTATGGTCTCTAATTTTGAACCTACTGATCCTAATTTTGTTCAAAAATAGTTTTCTTTGATTTTGTCTTGTTTATTCAGTGAATGCTGTATAATTGTGCTTATAAATTACGCAGTTACAAAAAAAAAAAAAAAAACATACCTGGAGTTCTGCTTTAATATGTGTAGATTTCAATAGCACTCTCTTAAATTTTAAATTAATATTTTGGTTTAGTTTACAATTTTATTTATAATTGTGAATAGAGATAAGATGAAGTGTCCTGGGTTCAGTTCAAACAGGATTTAGGACACAGGGGGGCATGGAGAGCATGGGGAATCAACAACGGCCATCAGGACAGGGAGGATGATCGGTGCGGCGGAGGTGTGTGTGTGTGGAGGGTTCAGGGGGGGTGGGATATAGGAACTATGCCCTGTGTGTCTCTCCCTACAGCAGCTGAAAGCTGGTGGAAGGGAGAGGGGGAGAAGCCAGCTTTCAGCTTCAGCATGGAGAGACACACATTTGGGATTTGTACCATACCCCCCCTCCCCTTCCTGTCCCCGACACACAGATCATCCTCCCTGTCCTGCTGCCTGCATCTGCTCTCCGCTCTTTCCTGTGTGCCTGAGCCCCCCACAGAAGGACCGGTGGTACCCCCACATCAGTGACCCTGAGTCTATCCAATAGGAAGTGTCCATGTTCCCGAAGATGGACCCAAACCACAAAGTAAACAGAAGTGGACAAGACTCAGGCCAGATCGTCATGTGATCACAGCTACAAGTAAAATAATGCTTTTAGATTTAGAGACCTGTAAGTGAAAGTGAAATTGCAGCAGAGAAAGATCAGGTCCCCTACCATGCCAGGGAAGAATTTTTTGGCAGAGTTGTGTAACTCTCAGAACTGGGTTGACAGTGCTACAAATCCTTTGGCAGGTTAAACAGCTCTCATTTTGTATTTCATAAGTATGTTTAGCTGTTTTCCTGGAGTCCAACTTTAAAGTCTAAGTTTTATGAAAAAACGTTTTTAAAAAATCTGCACAAGGAACTATATCTACAATCAGTGACATTTTACACACTTCTCATTGAGTATGTAATTTTTCATATGCTGATTTTTTTAAAAAAAATTTTTAAAGACTAAAATTAGGCTTTAGATCAGTGGTGATCAACATGAAAATAATAGAGGGCCTCAAGTGTGGGCCCTGACACTTCCAGGGAGCAAGCACATTAGCAGCACAGTGCAAAATGAATAGGCTACAGCGCACGTCAACTGCCAAAAATGTTGATTTGATGCATTTTTTGCAGTATTTCACAATGCACACTAAGGAAATTGAGTACAATAACTCCCAGCATTGGAGTCAGTCGACACAATAATAACCCCCACAATTGGTGTCATTGGACTCAATAATAACCCCCAGCACTGTTGTGAGTGGACACAACAATAACCCTGAGCATTGGTGTCAGTGGACCTAATAATAACCCCCAGCATTGGTATCAGTGGATGCAATAATAATCCCCAACATTGGGGTCAGTAAACGCAATAATAATCCCCAGCATTGGTGTCAATGGATGCAATAATAATCCTCAACACTAGTGTGCCAAACAAAATCATGTATGTTAAAAATGTCAAGTTTTAATGCAATGAATTTGTAACTTAAAAACAAAAAAGTGACATTAAATTTTTTTTAAAAAACACAAAAAAAAGTTAGAGACACTTTTACTCTGGCAACAATGAAAGGAGGGTGTGATAGCCTGTTCTCTTTTTTAGCAAGGACTGGAGGAGAATTTCCCTGCTTGCCTGCTGACCGATCCCTATGAGCACACCCGGGCCTCCCCCACCTCTCAATAATACAATGGGCTCTATTTATAAAGCATTCTTCAAATGTCAAAAAGTTTTGTGCGTGTATTCCCTGTGATCTTTGGCTCCATCTAGTGGCAAAAATATGGTCACTTTTCTCATTAAAGTTATTGTAAAGTCTCGTTTTTTTAAAAACAAAATAACAAACATGTTATACTTACCTCCTCTGTGCAGTTGTTTTGCACAGAGCAGCCCCGATCCTCCTCTTCTCCAGTCCCTTGTTCCTACTCCTGGCCCCTCCCTCCTATTGAGTGCCCCCACAGCATGCAGCTTGCTGTGGGGGCACCGGAGCCAAGCTGCAGCTGCGTGTGTCCATTCAGACACAGAGCTGCAGTTCGGCCCCATCCCCTCTCTCTCTTGATTGGCTCACTGACTTTGATTGACAGCTGTGGGAGCCATGGCTGTATCTCAGCAAATCAGGAGGGAGAGTCCCAGGACGGCCGAGGGACTCGTGGACATCGATGGACAAAGAGAGGGCACAGGTAAGTATTAGGGGGTGCTGGGGCTGCTACACACAGAAGGCTTTTTATCTGAATGCATAGAATGCTTTAGGATAAAAAACCTTCTGACTTTAAAACTTCTTTAAGGTATTTCAGAATACTATATTGCATTTTAGCCACTAAATGGAGCTGGCAAACCAAAGGGTTACTTTATTAGGGCTTGTTTACACTTGCTTCAAATTATGGCATTTGACATGCTTTTCTAACCACTTGACCACCAGTAGGTTTTAACCCCTTCATGACCAGGTCGTTTTTTTGCTATTCAGCACTGTGCTACATAACTGGCAATTGTTCAGTCATGCAAGACTGAAGACAAATGACATTTATATAATTTTTTCCCACACAAATAGCGCTTTTATTGGTGGTATCTAATCACCACTGGGTTTTTTTCATTTGTTGCTATATATTTTTGTTGCTATAACATTTTTCTTAGTTTTTGTTTTCACATTTTTCAAATAAATTATCTGTGCGAAAGTTATAAAGTCTGCATACTATGGTATGTATTTAAAAATGTATTAATCCCGATGTACTGAAGGGCTATGTCATTTCTGGAGTACCTAAAATACCAGGACAGTACAAATACCCCACTTTGGAAAGTAGACAGTCTGAGGTATTTAGTAAGAGGCACGGCGAGTTTTTTGAAGTTGTCATTTTTTGTCACAATTTTTTGAAAAATGGATCTTTTTCACAATTTGTTTTACATACTGTTTTTTGTTTTTTTTACAAACTTTTGTTAGAATAGTTCAGTATCACCATAGTGACACTGTCTCTGGGGGGTGATCAGTATTTTAAGCAATAGTTAACGGTCATAAATGGCTTTTCATTCATAACAGCTTGTTTACTATGGACATGCAGCGATTGGCTACAGCTAACCACATGGAACAGGGTGCTGTGACTGGCCTAGGTACTATGTGATAGCTGTGGGCCAATCACAGCATCACAATAATAAGCAAAACAGTCATAAATGGAAGCCATTTATGTTTGTTTTGTTTACATTGTAATCATCTGATCACTATGACTAAAAATATATTTCTAAAGGTGTTATGGAGATGACATTTTCACATGTCTGTAACAACCCATGCAATCCATACATAGAAAGAAACCAAAAGAAATAGATTCAGAAATTAATTTAAGTTATGTGTAATAAAATGGAATGACACAAGGAAAACGTATTGACCACTCTAACTGAAATTTATTTAATACTTCATACAAAATCCTTTGTTGGTGATTACAGCTTGAAGACACCTTCTGTATGGAGAAACTAGTCCCATGCATTGCTCAGGTGTGATTTTGGCCCATTCTTCCACACAAACAGTCTTCAAATCTTGCAGGTTCTGTGGGCCTCTTCTATGAACTCTGATCTTGGTTCTTTCCAAAGATTTTCTATTGGATTTAAGTCAGGCGATTGGCTGGGCCATTCTAGCAGCTTTATTTTCTTTCTTTGAAACCATATATTATAGAGGTGTGTATATAATTCAAACAACAGTATTCCCCTGTCCAAATATATAAACACTAGCAGCGCATGTAGGACTCAGTCTCTTAAGTCCAAAGGCTCAAAGCAATGAGCTAACACACATCAGAATGCCAATAATGCAGTCTTTAGTATAACAGGTGAATTCCTCTTCAGTGCTTGATATGATACAATGTGCACCTTCACCGCAACTCTGTGGACTCCCTTGGTAGTACTCACATACTCTCAGGTCATGTACATAGGGCCTCATAGGATAATAGTTGGCAGAACTTCCAGGACCAAGCCATGCTGGCTTGTTGGAACTGATAGCCTGCCAACTACTGCCATATAAACTGTCAGGTTCAAACATGGTCTACTGGTCACATGTGTTGTATTCCTCTGAGATCCATGCCTCATTCGTTTTTATAAATGTGAGGTAGTCAACACTGTCATGAGCTAGACGAGTGCGCTGATCGGTCATGATCCCCCCTGCTGCGCTGAACGTCCTTTCGGACAGGACACTGGACGGGAGGCAAGCCAACAGTTCCATTGCAAATTGTGCAAGCTCTGGCCAGAGGTCAAGCCTACCCACCCAGTAGTCCAGGGGTTCATCACTCCTCAGAGCGTCCACATCGGCCGTTAACCCGATGTAGTCGGACACCTGTCGGTCTAGGTGTTCCCTGATGCTGGATCCGGAGTACAGCTGTCGATGAGTGGGCTGAAAGAATGATCTTGAATCTGAAGTGACCAACAAATCTTCAAAATGCCCTCTTCTTGCAGGCGCTGTTGGATTGGTACTCGCAACTGTTTCTCTGTGAGTGGAAATTCCTCTGCCAGCGCACGCAAAAGCAGAATGCAGCATTTCTCGAAGCAAGGCCTGGAAGTGCTGCATTCTGACCGCCCTCTGTGATGGTGGTAACATTTCCGTCATTTTTTGTTTGTACCGGGGGTCTAAGTACGTTGCCACCCAGTACTGGTCCTTGCCCTTTATGCTTTTTATACGGGGGACCCCCTTAAAACATTGGAGCATGAAGGCCCCCATTTGCACTAAACTATAAGCGGTGTAGTGGCCTGGCTCATGCTCATCATCCAGGATAATGTCGTCCTCGTTCTCCTCCCCCCATCCACGGACAACACCAGGGATCCCAGAAAGGTTTAAAGCATGCTCTTCTTACTTCTCCTCATCCGCCCCGGCACCATCCTCCCCTGACTCCTCTTCAGACTCCTGTTGTTGACTTGTCTCAGATGGAGTAGCACCCCCTGGGGATTCATCCAACATTGCGACTTCCTCATCTTCCTGCTCCTGCTCCTCGATGGCTTGATCAATGACACGACGCAATGCACACTTCAGAAAGAAGGCGTAAGGTACGATATCACTGATGGCGCCCTGGCCGTGACTGACCAGTTTGGTGATCTCATAAAATGGCCACAGAAGTCTGCATGCGTTGCGCATGAGCAGCCACTGGCGCAGTGAAAAAAAACCAAGCTCCCCAGAACCTGTCCTGCCGCAGAGTTCGTACATGTAGTCGTTAATTGCACATTTCTTCTCGACCAGCCTATCAAGCATATACAAGGTTGAGTTCCATCGCGTCGGGTAGTCACATATAAGACGCCTGACGGGCAGGTTGTGTCGCCGCTGAATGTCAGCAAGGCGAGCCATGGCTGTGTAAGATCTTCTGAAATGGCCCGAGATTTTCCTGGCCTGCCGCAAAACGTCCTGGACCCCAGGGTATTTGGCAACGAATCGTTGCACGACCAAGTTCAGGACGTGTGCCATGCATGGCACGTTTGTAATTTTGCCCTGTTTCAGCGCGCTCAGCAGATTGGCACCATTGTCGCACACCACTTTACCAACTGTCAAATTGAGCGGTGTCAGCCACTGATCTGCCTGTGAATGCAAAGCTGAAAGGAGTGCAGGACCAGTGCGGCTCTTGGCTTCAAGGCACAACAGACACAACACAGCATGGCAACGTCTCACCTGGCATGTGGAATAGGTTCTGGGGATCTTGGGCGGCGCAGCGGAAGAGACGGTAGCAGCGGAAAAGGAGGAGTCAGCCGAGGAGGAGAGGGAGGATGGAGTAGGAGGAGTAGAAGAAGAGGCAGGCCTGCATGCAATCCGTGGCGGTAAAACTAAATCTACACGGGTGCCACGGGTTACATGCTTGACGACCGCCAGAAGGTTCACCCAGTGGGCAGTAAAAGTTGTATACCTTCCCTGCCCGTGTTTGCTAGATCATGTGTCTGTGGTCAGATGTATGTTGGCACCAACACTGTGTGCCAGAGATACATTCACTTGCAGCTGAACATGGCCATACAGCTCTGGAATGCCCTTCTGCAAGAAATATTTCCTGCCTGGGACCTTCCATTGTGGTGTTCCAATGGCCACAAATTTCCGAAAGGCCTCCGAGTCCACCAGTTTATATGGCAGTAGTTGGCAGGCTATCAGTTCCAACAAGCCAGCATGGCTCGCTCCTGATATATTTTCAGTCTGCTTTGTCCCTCCTGTACAATGCAAGTTCCGCCTGCTTCTCCTCCCTATCTGCTGGTCCATCTCTTCCTCTGAACTCCCCTCCTCTTCCTCTCTTGTGGCCACCCATGTGATGTCCATAGACACTCCATCATCCACGACACCTTCCCCACCACTAACATTCGAGATCTCGGAGTAGGCAGCAACAGCGGGGACCAACCTCCTTGGGCTGATCTGGGTACTGTCATCAGACTGCTGGGTGGCGGCTGTTGCTACCTCCTCTTCTTGATCTGATGCCAGGAATGGCTGCACATCGCAAATGTCTTGTGATGGATCGGAAAATAATTCCAGTGACTCAAGCGGAGGGTATATGGTGGTGGTGGTGTTGGTGTCTTTGGGGGTGCACACAGTAGAAAGTGAAGAGGGTGCAGATAGAGAGGATGAGGAGGGTGCAGAAGAGGAAGGCTGATTGAGCCACTCAACCAAGTCTGGTGCGTCCTTTGACGTAATCGAACGCACCTTCTGAAACTTCACACTTTGGCTCCGGCCTACTGCTCCTGCCCTACCCCTACCACCCCTGCATAAGGGCCTGCCTCTTCCTCTGCCTGTCATTTTTTAAATTACCCTGTGACAAAAGTCTCTAGAGAAGCGCAGTATATGTGGAACAAGGTATATAACACCCTGCTTCAATCTGTGGTATTGGGGGGCCACTGGTTTATCATACCAGTTCTACAAAAAATTGGCCAGTAACTGTTGTCACTGTGTGTAGCACAGTTAACGGAGAAAAAGAGGCCAAATCTTTGCAGGATTTAAATACACTGTTATGAAAGTATACTGTTAAATAACACCCCACTTCAATATGTGGTATTGGGGGGCCACTGGTCTATCACACCAGTTGTACAAAAAATTGGCCAGTGAGTTTGGCACTGTTTGGAGCAGACTTAACGCAGCAAAAGAGGCAAAGTATACTCCGATAACACCCCACTTCAATATGTGGTATTGGGGGGCCACTAGTCTATCACACCAGTTCTACAAAAAAATGGCCAGTAACTGTTGTCACTGTGTGTAGCACAGTTAACGCATTAAAAGAGGCTACATTTTTGCAGGACTAAAATACACTGCTATAAAAGTATACTGTTAAATAACACCCCACTTCAATGTGTGGTATTTGGGGGCCACTGGTCTATCACACTAGTTGTAGAAAAAAAATTGGCGTGTAAGTTTGGCACTATGTGTAGCAGAGTTTAAGCAGCAAAAGAGGCAATACTTTTGCAGGACACAAATACACTTATAAAAGTATACTCAGATAACACCCCACTTCAATCTGAGGTATTGTGGAGCCACTGGTCTATCACACCATGTATAATACTTTTTTTAAAGTGCTTTTGTCACTGTTTGTAGTATTGCTGCAGAAACGCTCAACACACCAGTCACAATGCTGCACAGTGCACAATACAAATCCACTATAATATGCTTTCTATATTAGAAAGTATAATATAAGTGTATTACACCCCTATATAGTGCACTGCGCACCAAAGAATAGTACGCCTATACCAAGTACCAGTCCTTGAAAGGACTTTTGTGGACCTTAACAGAGCAATTTGTGTAACTGACGATCTGTCCCTGGTGCACATAGCAAACCTCTCCCTACACTGACAAAAGAGACAGTACACCTATACCAAATACCAGCCCTTAAAAGGAATTTTGTGGATCTTAGCAGAGCGATTTGTGTCACTGACAATCTGTCCCTGGTGCACACAGCCAACCTTTCCCTACACTGACAAAAAGCAGAATGTGAAATGGCCGCCAGGTCAGGTCTATTTATAAGGTAGGGGGTATGTCCATGTGCTGAAATGTTTAAATTGGATCTCCCGTTCCACCTGATGGCTGTGTCATGGGTTAAAGTTCTCCCCAATGTAAACTAATATGGCCGCCGCGAACAACGGCATATGTTCGCAAAATCGGCAGGCTGCGAACAAGCAAAGTTTGCCACGAGCTGACCGCCGGGCAAACCGCAAGGCCATCCCTAGTTACCAATAAATCCTATACAGGACTCAGAACTTGCTACAGGACTAAAACCCCATACACACGGGCCGAATGGCGTGAGACATCGGCCAGTTAAAAAAAAAAACGGGCGACATTCGGTCTGTGTGTATGCCACCCTGTCCAACAGAAGTCGGCCAAACTGTCACACGAGCATGCTGGAAAACCAGCAGCCAACCAACTCCCAAGCAGCACTGTCAGCCAATGGCAGAGAGCACTGGTGGGAGTGTTCTGGTGGGGGGCCACCCCCCTGTCATAACACAATAGCTAACTTCGCATAGTACAGCATCTCTGACCAGAGCTGACAGTGTGGTAAACTCTTAGGGTCTGTTCACATGGGCTTTCCGCCCAAGGGACTCTGTTTTGCTCAGTGTGGATCGATCTGCTGAACCACGCTGAGCAGGCAGATGACAGCTCCGTCTCCGCTTACTTTGCAGAGACAGACCTGTCAGATCTCCACTCTCCTCTATGGAAGATTTGATGAAAATGGACCGCCTGTCCATTTTCATCCGATCCTCCAGACGGATGTAAAATAGGTTTTCCATCCGTCTGGATTTCACGGACAGGATCATAGAAGAGCAACCCAAACTGATAAGAGGCATGGAGGAGCTCAGCTATGAGCAAAGATTAGAGGAACTTAATTTATTCTCTCTTGATAAGAGGAGATTAAGGGGGGATATGATCAACATGTATAAATACATAAGAGGCCCAATTAGTGAAATTGGTGTTGAGATATTCACTTTATGGTCATCACAAAGGACAAGATGGCACTCTTTACGTGTCTGGAGGAAAAGAGAGTTCATCTCCAAATACGGAAAGGTTTTTTCACCGTAAGAGCTGTGAAAGTGTGGAATAGACTCCCTCCAGAGGTGATTCTGTCTAGCTCAGGAGATTGCTTTAAAAAAGGCCAGGATTCTTTCCAAGGTTTACATAATATAAATGGGTACTAACTTAATAACATAGGTAAAGTTGGTCCAGGGAGTATCCGATTGCCTCTCGGGGCATCAGGAAGGAATTTTTTTTGCTTTGCTGTGGTTTTTTGCTTTCCTCTGGATCAACTGTGGGTATAGGATTCTGTAAATGTAATTTGTTATTTGTGTTTTTTTTTTTTTTTTAATTGGTTGAGCTAGATCAGGGATATGAAACTGTGGCTCTCCAGGTGTTGCAGAACTACAAGTCCCATGAGGCATAGCAAGACTCTGACAGCCACAAGCATGACACCCAGAGGAAGAGTCATGATAGGACTTGAAGTTTTGCAACAACTGGAAGGCCACAGTTTACATATCCTGAGCTAAGCGGACTTGTGTCTTTTTTCAAGCTGACTATGTAAATGTATTTTATTGGTATTTTATGTGATAGATCAACACAAAGTGGCACTTACTTGTGAAGTGGAAGGAAAATGATAAATGGTTTTCAATTTTTTTTTTACATATAAACACAGGGGTAGATTTACTAAAACTAGAGAGTGCAAAATCTGGTGCAGCTGTGCATGGTAGCCAATTAGCTTCTAACTTTAGCTTGTTCAATAAGGCCCCTTTCACACAGGCGGACCATTCAGATCCGCCTGTCCGTTTTTTTGGCGGATCTGAACGGTCCCCCCATGCATTCCTATGGGGCATCGGATGTCAGCGGAGACATGTCCGCTGACATCCGACCCGATCCGATCCGTCAAATCTGGACGGATGGAAACCCTATTTTCCATCCGTCCAGCGGATCGGATGGGATCGGGTGAGAACGGACTGACGGTCCGTTGACATCCGATCTCCCCCATAGAGATGCATGGGGAACTGTCAGCTGTGTCTCCGCACACAGCGCGGAGACACAGCTGTCCTCCTGCTGCTCAGCGGGGGATCGGCGGCTCGATCCCCCGCTGAGAAAAACTGACTCCGTCCAACGGACGGAGTGTGTGAAAGGGGCCTTAGGCTTTGACAATAAAACCTGGAAGCTGATTGGTTTCTATGGACAGCTGCACCAGATTTTGCACTCTCCAGCTTTAGTAAATCAACCCCACAGTATCTGAAAAGTGTGGCAACTTTGAAACTCAGAATTTTGTTCCATAAATTTTATGCTGGACCTAATTTTTAATCTCAGAACTCTGACTTGGAAACTCAGAATTCTGACTTTTAATTTAAGAATTCTGACTTTGAAACTCAGAATTTTTCTTAATAAATTTTAGGTTGGCCCCAGGGTGCTCTGCTATTTATTAATTGCTTTACTAAAAAAATGGTTTAAAAAATACAAATAATATAATTTTGGATTTTTAAAACTGGAATAGTTTACTTTTGTATGGAGGTAGACCTCATTTGTATTAAGTAAAAGAGCTGTTAAAATGTAAGACGTGTCAAGCAAAAACTTTCATTTTTGGTTTTACATAGAATGGGGAAAGATTGGAGCCCCTGTCATATTTTTGCTGCCTCCTGAGGGTCCTTACATCGGGGTTTATTTATCGAAGCTGGAAAGGGCAAAATTAGTCACAATTCTGCAGAGAAACCAATCAGCTTCTAATATCAGCTTGTTTAATTAAGCTTTAGCAATAAAACCTGGAAGCTGATTGGTTTCTCTGCAGAATTGTGACTTTTTTTGCCCTCTTTAGCTTTAGTCAATAAACCCTTTAGTGTCCAAGTGACACCAATTTCAACAGATAGAACTTAAAGCGGAGTTCCAGCCACAAAAACATTTTTTAGATAAAAAATCCCCCCCCTAATCCTAAGCTATCGCCAATTACACTAACACTAACCCCACATTACAGTACAGTACAGTAATTGAATAAAAAGAAATTCTTACCTTTAAAATTGATTGCAGAGCGTTGGCCATCTCCGGTGTGGGCGTCTGAAGCCACTGTGTCCCTCTTCCTGGTTCCTGGCTACCCGGAATGCCGATCGCAATCTCGCCCATGCACTGTAGATTGAGATCGGCAATCAGAGTAGCGGCCGACCATTCCCATTGCATCCTGGCGCAATGCAAAGGAGGAAGTGATGTCGGGGACCGCGGCCGCATAGGGAGGAAATGGAAGGAAGTTTAGTTAATTTTCATTAAAAACAAGGTAAGTGAAACAAAAAAAAATATTAATTATCCAATTCTTTTTCAGGATTTTTTACTGTAACTGATGATGTAAAGTTCATTTTTAGGGTGGAACTCCGCTTTAAGGAAAAACCTCAGCAACAGGAGCACAGACAACAATAAAAAGTGTTCCTTAACCTATTATAATACAAAATGCATTTTTTTGTGTTTGTTATGGTGAAGATTGTTAAACATGTCTTGCTTGCTGAAAGCTTCTTGACAGGGTTTCCAATCCTTTTTCACTATCTAAAACAAACAAACAAAATTTTGACTGAACATAATGTAAACTTTAAATAGTTTTATGTGATTGCCTTCCTCCAAATTTAATTATTTGCTGAAATCTTCACGGTCACCAGTTTCCAGCTTCAGTAACAAGGCAATTTATGATCGGCATATCATCTGGTACTCAAATACCATATCTGTACTGCCCATAACACACCACTAGAGGTCTCATTATAAAAGGAATAGCCTACAGACGTTAGCCATAGTGAACTTCAAAACTACATGTAAATTTCATAATTTGTTCATTGCACATTCACAGAGTCAGCCTTGCAATACATACCCTTCTGGTCACTGGAATTGATTAGGGTCATATTTTTAAAGTAATGATTATGACATTATTTAACCACTTGTGGACCGGAAGGTGATCCCCCTTAATGACCAGGCCATTTTTTGTGATACGGCACTGCGTTAATTGAACTGACAATTGCGCAGTTGTGCGATGATATACCCAAATATAATTGATGTCCTTTTTTTCCCCACAAATAGAGCTTTCTTTTGGTAGTATTTGATCACCTCCCGTGATTTTTTTTTTTTGCGCTGTAAACAGAAAAAGAGCGACAATTCTGAAAAAAAAAAAAAAAAAACAATATTTTTTACTTTATGTTATATAACACTCCCAATAAGAAAAATTTAAAAATCAAATGTTTTCATCACTTTAGGCCAATTTGTATTCTACTACATATTTTTGGTAAAATAAATAAAAATAAATCCCAATAAGTGTATATTGATTGGTTTGTGCAAAAGTTATTGCGTCTACAAATTAGGGAAAAGATTTATGTCATTTTTATTTTTATACTAGTAATGGCAGCGATCAGCGATTTTTAGCAGGATTACGACATTGCGGCGCCAGATCAGACACCTAACTGACATTTTTTACACTTTTGGGGGGGACAAGTCTCAAACTACAGTATAAAGAAAAAACAAGCGGAGCGCCTCTAAGTGCAATACGTTTAATGAAGAAATGAACATACAGTGTGAAATGACTCACTAGATAAAAGGAAGTGAAGGCTTAGATGCAACGTCCTAAGGTCAAGCTGTCCAATAGCTGATGCCGAGAGTGAAGACGTCAAGATGGTGCTATCCGGTAGATGGGATGGCGGGGAGATGCCGACTCTTGCTTCCCCGGGACCGGACTCTCAAGGCGGGCTGTGACTCAGCGTAGACCGTATGACGGAGGCAGGGTCAAGGTGCACACGACGCGTTTCTGAGCGTGCGCCAAGCTCGTGGGGAGCATGCGCGCTCTTTCCTCAGGTGTAGATGCCGGGACCACTGTAAGCCAGGGAATTTATACACACACAATGTGTGAATGGGAGTATAGGAAGGTAAGCGACCAATGGGGTAATATGGCGGCCATGTTGCAAGGCACAAACCATGCAAAAATACAGAGTAATAGATCAAACATGTACTATTGGTGAAAATGAGATAAAACATAAAGAAGTGTGAGGGAAATATGTACATATATAAGCAGAAAAAACTACAATGTATATATCAACCCTAAGCTTTTCTCTCAATAAATTAGAATGAAATATGAATAAATAAAAGAAAATCAAAATAATAATAATAATAATAAAATTAAAAATAAAATAAAATAAAATAAAAAAATAAAAATAAAGATAAAAATAAATATAAAAGAATGAAAAATACTACAGTAATCAGTGCTAAAAATATGAACTGTTACTGTACTAATAACACTGGCAATAAAGGGGTTAACACCAGGGGTGATCAAAGGGTTAAATGTCCCTAGGGGGTGCTTTCTAACTGTGTGGGGGTTGTATTTACTGATTGAACACAGAGACCTGTGTTCCTAAATAGAAAACACACAGGATCCCTGTGTTCAATACTGACAGAATAGTGGTCTGGGGAGTGGCCAGTGGGTCCATACTGGATATTTTGTCCTCAGAGCATGTTCAGCTCTGTGTATGTTCATCCCTCAGGCTGCACAGTGTCATTGGTTGCTTTGGTTCAGGCAGCTGTCTACATCACATCAATCAATGATGCTGTACAGCCTGGCTGCCTGAATTCTTGCAATTAGTGGCACTGTGTGACCCTGAGCATCCTAACATTCAGTGAGAATGTGTGGTTATGTTGCCAGTGTCTTAGCAACAGATGATGCTGTTACAGCTGTTTCCAACTCTGTTCAGGTGTCACGACCTGGCTTTAGGCTCGGAGATCAGTAGCTATAGCAGTATAGCAGTAGAGGGGCTCCCACTGAACAGTAGAATAGGTATACAAGCAGGTAGATCCCAGGCAGATGACGTGGGCTAACCTAAGGTGTGGAGTCTAAGTACTAACTGGTGTTAACCAGAGCTCCTGATGGTGGAGATGATGGCTTTTGCTGTGTGTTAGTACCAGGTCGTGGTTCTCAGGACTACGCCACCAAGAGGTGAGCAAGCTCTTATCCAGTAGTGGATATAGCATTTAAAGATCAAACAGAAGTGTAGTTGGTAAACAAGCCAAGGGTCAGTAACAAGTGGTTGCAGGTTGGGATCAGGCAGAAGCATAGTCGAGGAACTGTAATGGATGTAATCAATGGACTGTAATCTTGGACTGTTTTGGTCCCAATCCAAAACAGAACAAGCCTAAGGTCGGTAACGAGTGGTAGCAAAAATATGGACAGCAGCATGGAGGACAAGAGCTAGATATTGGCTGGAGAAAGCACAATAATCTGGCAAACAGGAAGTGGAGAGACATAAATCAGGAAGTTCATGGGGGAGCAGAGAGTTCGAAGTTCAGCAGAAATCAAGGCACAAGGCAGGGTTGTCTAATGGATCAGACAGGATGCTGTCCAGCATATCAAGTAGTTCAGCGAGAAGAGTCATTGCCAGACACAGCAGAGGCCCCAGGTTCAAGTCCAGGCCCTGACGTTGGGCTTTGCTCATTTCAAGCTCTGCTCCACTTGCTTGTTACAGAACTGTTGAGCTCTGTTCAGGCATGCCTTGTTACAGCTCCTTCTCTGTTCTGCTTCAGCTCAGGTTTTCCTTGTGACATTCTTTACAGTTCAGTACTGGTTTTCCAGTGTGCATCAGAACATGTTAGAAGGTATCTAAACACCAGCCTTTGAACAGACTTTTGCTAGCCTTCAAACCGGCTACCTGAGCGCATGATCTAGACTACTTAAGCATGTTACCTGTTGTTTGTCAGATTATCTGACTGTTCCCTAAGTTTCTGCCTTGTCTTCTAATTTCTTTATTGCCAGCCTGGACTGTTTGACCACCGTCTGCTTGCCACCTGCCAGGACCCTTGTCTGACTGCTTGACTATTCTCTTGTTTCCAGCCTAGTTTACTGCCTACTTGTTGCCAAGAGGATTACTCTTTGCCTGCCACCCACAAAGACAGTGCTTGATCCCAAGTGCACTCCTGTCTCTGCACAGTTGCCCTCCTGTACCTGCTAACCCTTGGTATGGATATTTCAATCGACTTTGACCTGGTTCTAGTTGAATAGGTTCGGGAACCACTTGAGTTCCCAGCCCATCTCCACAATTAGGAGCTCTGATGAAGAACAACTGGTACCTAAATTCCATGCCCTGGGAGAGACTGCCAGAAGGTACACTAGCAACCATCAATGGGGGTTAATGACAAATGGCTGCCTCAGGTAGCATCTGCCCCCAGCATGACCCTAATAGCATACATTAGAATTCAATAGACGATAGCGACAGGTCCTGGCAACATGAGTGCTGCTAACTCAGAGATTCGTTTTGGCAAAGTAGTTTGGTCTTGGCTTAGTAATTCTTAAATTGAAAAGACTGCTTAAATGCTAAAGCTTTATAGCTCAGTAGTTTTACTTACTCAGAAGATTTGCGTAACTTGGGTGACACATGTGCCAAGTTTACACTGGCAAAATATGATTCATTTCTGGCCTGTGTTCTGTACTCAGCACATCATTACCCTTTAATTTATTATTTTGGGGAATATTTCTAATAATTGTTACTTCAGTGAAAAGGAGTAGGTTTTGTAAAATATAGTACAGGATGCCACATCATTATTAGCAAGTGGTTGTTAGTCACATTCTACTGCTGTAGTAATGCTGAAGATATTGCATCAATCATCCGAGTGGCTTCCTCACTTCAAATAAGTATTGCCAACATAATTCAGCATTCATAACTACATCATTCAACATGGCTTCAAGAATAGTGTCAAGGTAAATGTTGACTGTCCATGAAGCAAACTGGAGGTTATAAAAACACCCTGTTCTAACCATCATTATCTAGTCACCATGGTGTATTGTGGAACAGATTACTTGTTTGACTAACATAGACAAAGAGTGTAAGGAGTTGCCAAACTGCCAGGGTAAAGATGTTAAAACAGCATTATAAGATAATGCTAGGGTAGGAAATGCCTCACCATCCTGTCCTAAATGTGCTCCTCACTGTCCTTTAAGGAGTTCAACATCCATTTACTGAGAGATTGTTTAGTCTTCCTAATGTCAGCCCTTTGTATTCCTCACTTCACTGGGCTGCAAATACCAGGTAAAAGGGTCAGCTTCAAGCACAGCACTCACACAGAGGTCATCCAGACATCAAAAATGCATTTAAGGGTTTATTTTCCACTTTTATTCTTGGCAGAGCAAAATAAAATAATGAAAGTCCACCATTGCAGGGGTTGTGAGATGATCAGATCACCAAACTATAGTGCTACCCCCATAGGAGCCGCTTGAATATTGGTGCCCCAGCCTCCCACTGATAGATCCACAGCCAGTCACAGGGTATGTTCACAGAACCAGGTGCACACACTCTTCTGTTTGTTATCTCCAATGACCAGTCTAGGGTATTTGAATATGTAAAAGGGAAATAAAGGACGCAAAAATTCAAAATGAACAACAGATTGCAAAAGATAGTAGGACAAACCCCAAAAAATTCTTCAAATATATTAATAGTAAAAAGGTCAGGTCTGAGCATGTAGGCCCTTTACAAAATAATCTGGAGTGGGTGACTGGGGACAAAGAGAAGGCATATATTGATAAAATACTTTCTTCAGCTCTGTGTATACAAAGGAGCATGGGGGAGCTCATGTCCATAATGGGGTTGGTATTGACACAGCCCCAACTGAACCACAATGGCTCCAAATTGATATGGTCCAGAAATATTTAGACAGAATAAAGGTGAATAAAGCACCTGGACCGAATAGCATACACCCACTGATCCTAAAATAATTGAGCTCTGTCATTTCAAAGCATTTGTTTCTAATTTTTAGGGACTCGTTATTGACTGGAATAGTACGACTGGATTGGCGTAAGGCCAATGTGGGGCCTATATTCAAAAAGGGATTTGTTGAGCAGGAATGGGGTGCGGTACCATTTGGTAAGTATCTTATAATTATTTTCTTGAATGGATACATTTATTGATCCTTTTAAGATGTTACGATATATTTTTTCCCATTGGGGATCTGTCAGAGATAAGTCCAAATCAGTGCCCCAATCATCACACAGTTTGCCAAGTTGTATAGGGCAAGAATCCCATAGAAGAGAGTGTATAGCTGATAGCAGGTGTCGCTGAGGTTGTTGAAGTGCACAAATTTGTTCAAATTTGGAAAGAGGTGCCACTTTAGGATTTTTTTTCAAGTGTGTGGAGACAAAGTAATGGAGTTGTGTGCATTCCCACCAGGTCAATGCGGGACTAAGTATAGCATTTTTGAGAAAGTTAGGAAATTTCCCATTTTGTAGGAGGTGGAAAATGCGAATTCCTATATCATTGGGAACCGAGCGCAGGGTGTGTGAGGATTGGCCCGGAGGGAATTGCGAGTTGTCTAGTAAAGGAGTAAGGAGGCTATGTTTCCGGATTAGTTGGTGTTTGGCGTTAGCTGTATGAAAACAACGAATGGTGGGACCTATTAACGGGTGTTTTTTAGGGAGTCCTGTAAGGAGGAATAAATTAGCCAAGGGGTACTTTGAATGGGAATCTGGGAGAGAGAGTCTTCCAATTCAACCCAATCCTTTTTGTGCTTCTGTGCGTGCCAATCTGCTATGCGTAAGAGGTGGGATGCCTGGTAGTACAAGTAGATGTCTGGGATTCCCATTCCACCTTTGGATTTGGGTCTTGAGAGTGTCTCAAATTTAATGCGAGGGGCTTTGTGATGCCAGATAAAGGATCTGATGGCCTTTTTTAAAGTGGAGAAGAAGTGTAAGGGTATTTGAATGGGAACCGTTTGTAGTAGGTAGAGGATACGCGGGAGCACATTCATTTTGACAATTGCAGCACGACCGAACCATGAAAAGTGTACCTTATTCCACTTTTTAAGGTCTTGGAAAATATCTTGTGAAATAGGAAGATAATTCTTTTTGAATAGGTTATTTAGATCCGTGGGGATTTCGATACCCAAGTATGTGATGGTATCCGTTTTCCATTCGTAGGGGAAGGATAGTTTACACTGCTCAACTATTGGGTCAGGGAGGGATATGTTAAGTGCTTCCGATTTGGATCTATTTATTTTGAAGTTAGAAATGTATTGAAATAATTTCAACTCTTTTTGTAAATTGGGGATTGAGATAAGGGGATTGGAGAGGAACAGCAGAACATCGTCTGCATAGGCAGCAATCTTATATTGGTTAGAGTTGGAGTGTACGCCTGAAATGTTAGGATTTGTTCTAATACTATTGAGAAGGGGCTCAAGTGTGAGTATGAATAGAAGAGGAGACAGGGGGCAGCCCTGACGGGTTCCGTTGCTGATGGAGAAGGCATTCGATAGCGAGCCGTTCACACGTACCCTTGCTGATGGGCTGTGGTAAAGATATCCCAAATGAATGTTGGAGGTGCAAACAATCTCATGCAGATTTACTACATATTTGGTGGTCCTGTCACCTGATACAGCCATTTTGGAACACGGTCAAATCCTACATACTCAAAATAACCACCCAAGACTTACAATTACATCCAGCTCAGTTTCTACTGCACTTTCACCCCAACTCTCCACCTAAGTACTTCAAATCCCTTCCTATGATCATGATAAATGCTGCTAAACTTTGCATCCCCAGACTTTGGGGTACCACAAAAGTCCCATCCCTTCATACTTGGCTCACCCAGATCAACAAAATCTCCGAAATGGAGGAGCTCATATCTACAGTTCATGACTCTCCAAACAAATATCTTAAAATCTGGAAAGATTGGATCATTTTCCGATACTCCGCCGAATATGAACAGCTTACTAACTCTTCTACTAATTAATTATTCCACCTCCTCCGTATTATCACTTATTATCTCCATGATCCCTAAAGTGGCTTAGACACATGTTTATTTGATCCCTACCCGCCTCCCCTCTGCCCACTCTCCTTGCCTTCCCTCTCCCTCTTCCCCATCTTACTTCTCTAGCTTACTCCTTCCCCATCCCAGCGGACCCAATGCTGGTCAGAGGGTCCGCTCCCCCACTTCCTCTGATATTCTACCTCTTACTCTGTTATTTTAGCCTTATTAAGCGGAAATAGATGTTAGCCCTTAACAGCCATATTTCATGGGTTATGTTGTTTCAACATAAAACTTCTCACTCTAAAGGGCGAATCACCTCAGTTTTATCATTCCTGTATTAACACGTGTTACAACATACGTTTTCCTTGACATCTGATTATGTCTTTTGCCTAATGTAAACTGATACCTATTCGTTTATAATGTTATTGGATCAGATTTGATTGTTTTTTCTTCATACAATGTGAAAAGTATAATTACATGTTGTTAACCTCATTACTCTTCAATAAACTTGTTGGAAAAAAAAAAAAGGGATTAAAGTCTTTACCAAGTAACTATAGACCTGTTAGTTTACCTTCTATAGTCAGACTGCATAGATTCATGAAGAACAGAAGTTGTCAGACAAACCTGATTTCTTTTTATGAGGAGGTAAGTAAAACCTTGGTCAGAGGGGTGGCTGTGGACGTGGTATATTTAGATTTTGCCAAAGCGTTTGACATAGGGTCTGAAATTAACCACTTTAAGATCAGAAGGATTTGCCTCCTTCCTGACCAGGTCCTATTATGCGATTCAACACTGCATTATTTTAACAGACAATTGCGATGCTGTACCCAAACTAAATTTATGTCCTTTTTTTCCTCACAAATAGAGATTTCTTTTGGTGGTATTTGATCACCTGTGCGATTTTTTATTTTTTTGCGCTATAAACAAAAAACGTGCGACAATTTTGAAAAAAAAAAAAACAATATTTTTCACATTCTGCTATATGACATTCCCCCCCCCCCCCCCCCCCAAAATGTAAAAATCAAAATTTTTTAACATTTTAGGCCAATTTGTTTTCTGCTACATATTTTTGGTAAAAAAAAAAAAAATCGCAATAAGCGTATATTTATTGGTTTGCGCAAAAGTTAACGTGTCTACTAACTACGGGAAAGATTTATGTCATTTTTATTGTTTTTTTTTTTCACTAGTAATGGCGGCGATCTGCGATTTTTGCAGGACTGCGACATTGCGGCAGACAAATCGGACCCCTAACTGACATTTTTGACACTTTTGGGGGTACCAGTGACATTACTACAGTAATCAGTGCTAAAAATATGCACGGTTACTGTAATAATGCCATTGGCAGGGAAGGGGTTAACCCTGTGGGTGATCAAGGGGTTAAATGTGAGCCTAGGAAAGTGATTCTAACTGTGGGGGGCTTCTGAAATGACCATAGAGACATGTGATCTTATATAGCAGGATCACATGATCTCTATGATCATCCCAGGGAGAAGAACGTTCGGCTGTATTTACAACAGCCGTCCGTCCTTCTCTCTCAGCGGGCAATCGGAGCTGCCTGACACAGGCATCGGCTTCCCCGCTGACGAGCGGGGGCAGGAGTGCGCTCGCCCCCTAGACTCCCGAGAGCGAGCGCCATACATGTGGCGATTCGCACAGGAGCGGCTGCCTGCCACAGTACATCTGCGGCGGGTGGTCGTAAAGTGGTTAAAGGTACCATTTTGGTGTTTGCAGATGACACCAAGCTATGCAGTGGAATAAGGTCCTTACAGGATCTCTTCAATTTACAAGCCAACCTCAATGCACTGTTTAATTGGGCAATTGTATGGCAAATGAGGTTTAATGTTGATAAATGTAAAGTTATGCAATTGGGGGCTAATAATATGCGTGCATCATACTGTACATACTAGAAGAATAGCTGGGGGAGTCAGTGGTGGAGAAGGATCTGGGTGTTCTGGTAGATCAGAAGCCTAATAATAGCATGCAATGCCAAGCTGTGGTTTCCAAAGCAAACAAAATCCTTTCTTGTATTAGGAGAGGCATGAACTTCAGAGAGAGATATAAGTTTGCCCCTGTAAAAGTCATTAGTAAGACCTCATCTGGAATATGCCATTCAGTTTTGGGCACCAGTTTATAAAAAAGGATATTGGGGAACTGGAGGAAGTGCAGAGAAGGGCAACCAAGAGGCATGGAGGAGCTCCGCTATGAGAAAAGATTAGAGGAACTGAATTTATTCTCTCTTGAGAAGAGGAGATTAAGGGGGATATGATCAACATGTATAAATACATAAGTGATCCATGTAGTGAACTTGGTGTTGAGTTATTCACTTTAAGGTCATCACAGAGGACAAGCGGGCACTCTTTACGTCTGGAGAAAAAGAGATTTAATCTCCAAATACGGAAAGGCTTCTTCACAGTGAAAGCTGTGAAAATGTGGAATAGACTCCCTCAAGAGCTGGTTCTGACCAGCTCAGTAGTTTGTGGCCTGGATTATTTCCTGGATACTCATAATATAACTGGATACTAATATTTATAGATAAAGTTGATCCAGGGAATAAACTCCTGTGATATTGATCTGGACAGTTAAGTAGCAGAGGAGGTTGGTAATAATTTTCTGCTGCTTTGGTGTCAATGAAATTAACAACAGGTGCACTAGATGAGCAACAATAAGACAACCTCCAAAACAGGAATGGTTTTACAGGTGGAGGCCACAGAATTTTTTTTTCCTCATCTTTTCTGTTTTTCACTAGTTTTGCATTTGGCTAGGGCCAGTGTCACTACTGGTAGCATGAGGCTATACCTGGACCCTATAGAGGTTGCACAGGCAGTCCAACACCTCCAGGATGGCACATTAATATGTGCTATTTCCAGAAGGTGTGCTTTGCCTACCAGCACAGTCTCAAGAGCATGGAGGAGATTCCAGGAGACAGGTAGTTACTCTAGGAGAGCTGGACAGGGTCGTAAAAGGTCCTTAACCCATCAGCAGGACCAGTGTCTGCTCCATTGGAGGAACAGGATGAGCACTGCAATAGCCCTACAAAATGACATCCAGCAGGCCACTGGTGTGAATGTCTCTGACCAAACAATCAGAAACAGACAAAAGGGGGGGTCTGAGGGCCTGACATTCTCTAGTGGGCCCTGTGCTCACTGCCCAGCACTGTGGAGCACGACTGACATTTGCCATTAAATACCAGAATTGGCAGGTCCGCCACTGGTGACTTTTCACAGATGAGAGCAGGTTCACCCTGTGCACATGTGACAGATGTGAAAGGGTCTGGAGAAGCCATGGTGGATGTTATGCTGCCTGTACCATCGTGTAGCATGACCGTTTTTTGGTGGTGGGTCTAGGGAGGCATGTCCATGGAGGGACACTGAGACCTCTACAGGTTAGACAATAGCACCCTGATTGCCATATCGGGATGAAATCCTTGGACCCATTGTCAAACTCTACGCTGGTACAGTGGGTCCTTTGTTCCTCCTGATGTACAACAATGCCCGGCCTCATGTGGCCTCATGTGGCCAGAGTATGCAGCCAGTTCCTGGAGCGTGAATGAATTGATACCATTGAATGGCCCTCACACTCGCCTGACCTTAATCCAATAGAACACCTGTGGGACATTATGTTTTGCGGAAGTACTTGAATATTTCATTTTTTATTTCATTTTAACATTTGCTTTTGGAATGAATGGGCTTTACTGAATAAAAACCACATACACTGTAAGAAAAGCGTTTGTTTGAAAAAAAAAAATTTAAATCATGCTCCCTCAAATTTTCTTGTCACTAGGGTTGAAATCTAAGGTCGATTTAACCCCACTAATGATCTAAAAAGCTATAGCATGTTCTTAAAGCAAAACATTAAAAAAAAAAATCTAATGGTGTATGGCAAGCTTAAGGTTGTTCCCTGCACAGGCTAAACAATACTTTTCCCCCCAGCTCCTCACTTCTTCACTCCTGGGTTTGGGTGTTGGGGATTTTCGGCATACTGTACCAGTTTTCCTCAGTGTGTTGTTAGGCTTTAAAGATAAATGTATATATAAATAGCTCTTTATATAGAGACAATGATAAATTAAAGGTACCACATCCCAATTATATTCAAAAACAAAGATTAGAATGGTATGGGGCATAGGTCGGGACTTTTAAGGTACCGTCTAAGACCAATAGTAGTGGTATAACACTACATGTTTCGCGGTGCAAACCGCTTCTTCAGGGGTACAGGGGTACATATAGATGTTCAAGAGGATAACTGCGGGATAATTAAAACAGAAAATTAATTACAATACATATATACTCTAGTTGTCACATAACAATGTTTAACAATATATCCGTACTACGCGCATTGGGAGGGGGGGAACCTCCCCAAAACAAACATCCCCATACGCGTATTACATATCAGAAAATATTTGTAAACATACATTTATAGCAATTGTAAATCACAGTATAACACATGGACAAAAAGGCCAGAAAAAACATGGATACTCTCACCTGAAAGGCTGCTGGTAGATGGACAGGAAGTCGGATCTAGCCGGAGGCAAACCAAGTCCCCCAGGCGGACATGGACAGCCTAAAATGGACCCAGAGTAAGGGCAGGTTTAGAGCCTAAATGATGTATGAGAAAACATTGAATCAAAATGGGGGTAAATATGATAAACTAGGGGCCATAATTGACCCATATTGTCGTTAGACAGGGGAATATATCTCCACAGGGAATATTATAACCCTATCCAGGTACTAGAATACAATTCATATAGGATTCATATGCTGAAAACAGAGAGAATAAAATCCCATAGTAATAATCTTCATAGAGGGACCTACCGGTCATCACAGCCTTAAAAACATGATGGTCAGATGGTGGGATGGATGAGTATAGGATCGATAGTATAATCCCAAAACATTTAGATAAGGGTTGGAAAATCCAGGAAATTACAATATCCAGGAAACTAAAAGGTTCCTGCATGTATATAAAGAAAGAAAAAATGTCACTAGGAAGTTCCTATATATAATCAAAGAGTATATGCATAATCACGGAACCAATTATGTAAAGAAAGAGAGATATAATTTACAGATATGAAAGAGTAGATATAATAAAATTGCTATTTATGGTCTACCACAAATTTTGCTTTTTTTCAAAAGACCTATAGAATTAAAGATGGTACTGTTAATTTTATGTTTCTCAAAATGCAATTTTTAAATAAAATATGCAAAAAATTTAATTATCACAAAACACAATCTCAAATCAGCCTAGTAAATTCTAAAGATAAAATGGTACTATGTTAATTAACAAATATATGTACATTTACAATTGTAGGTTTTTGTGAAAAAAAAATGAAGATGCTTTACATTACATCATACATTATGGAAATATCAAGTGAGGTTTATCTCCTAGCTTTTGGGACTTTATATGTCAAGGGCCGGCATCTTTTAAATTACAAGTAATGAATCAGTTGTGTATTTTAGACCCTATCTTGGCATCCAAAAAAGATAAACGACACAACAATGTAGCTAGCTATACTCGATTAGTTTAAAGTAGATATTTACATTCAAGCTTTTCATATTGTACAACAAAAAAAAAAAAAAAAAGAAAGAAAATACTGTAGTAGCCACCACAGATTATTCTTTTAAAAGAGAAGTATGGGAATCTATTTTTTTAAAAATCATACTTACCTAGCTGGCTGCCATGTTTTATTTCTATGTACTTGACGCTACCCCCTCTTTTATTTGTTACCAAAATATCGGGTATTATATTGAGTTTTTTTGCACTAAAATTCACAAAATAGAAGTGTTATTAGTTTATTTTTTATCAAGTACCAAAATGAAAAGTAAATGAACAGAAGATAAATCCAAATCACATCAATATTTGGTGTGACAATCCTTTGCCTTCAAAACAGCATCAATTCTTCTAGGTACACTTGGAGAGCTAATTACGGATCTTATGTGGATGTAGGCTGCCTAATCCTTCTCTCTCTTCATGTAGTCACAGACTCTATGATGTTGGGATCAGGGCTCTGTGGGGGACAAACCATCACTTCCAGAACTCCTAATTCTTATTTATTCTGAGTATAAGTCTTAATGATATTGGCTGTATTTTTGGGGTCATTGTCCTGATGCAGAATAAATTTGGGGCCAATCATACGCCTCCTTGATTTTATAGCATGATGGATAAGTATCTGCCTGTATTTCTCAGCATTGAGGACACCACTGATCATGACCAAATCCCCAACTTCATTTGCAGAAATGCAGCTCCAAACTTGCAAGACCCTTCACCATGCTTTACTGTTGCCTGTCGACGCTCATTATTGTACCAATCTCCAGCCCTTCTGCAAACAAATGGCTTCTTGCTACAGCCAAATATTTTACATTTTGATTCATCAGTCCGGAGCACCTGCTACCACCTGCCACCAGTTCCTATGTTTTTTTGCATACAGTACTTGAGTCGCTTAGCCTTGTTTCCACATTGGACATATGGCTTTTGCAATTCTTCAATGAAGACCACTTCTGGCCAGACTTTTCCAGACAGTAGATGAGTGTACCTGAGTCCCACTGGTTTCATCCAGTCCTGTGTTGATGGCACTGCTGGACATCTTCCGATGTCAAAGGGAAGTGAGCATGATGTGTATTTTATATTATGAATTAAGCACATCTTGAAACCTCAGTATGCTTTGAAATCCTTGCCTGGAAGAGACCTTGCTGGTGCAGTATAACTAACTACCTTGTGTCTTGTTGCAGTGTTTAGTCTTGCCATGGTGTATGACCTGTGACATGAAACTTTCTTCCACAACCTTACCTTAGTAGCAGAGTTTGGCGGTTCCTCACCCAGTTTTAAGCCTTCTGCTTTTTTATCATTGGTTAATCATACACCTGACTCTAATCCTACAAAATCTCTGACTTTGAGCAAGTGGAAGAATTAATGCTAGTTTGAAGCAAAGGGTAGTCACACCAAATATTGATTTAATTTAGATTTTTCTTCTGTTCGCTCACTTTGCATTTTGTAAATTGATAAAACAAAAACAATTAAAATATAATATTTTTTGAAAGCATTCTTACTTTACAGCATTTCTTCACACCTGCTTAAAACTTTTGCACAGGACTGTATAGAAAATGGTATAACAAAATCTATATATGTTTTATGGTACTATATATACCTTGATCCCTTCAAATGCAGCATTGAGAAAATGTGGCATATGTGATCAAGAAAACCTCAAAGGATATGATTATGCTGTTTTCCTAGGTCATACCCAACTATGAGTAATCTTGTAGTCTAATTTTCAATTGATATATCATAGACATCATATACCAAAATTATGCAACAAAATAGCTTTGTACTTTTCTGAACATTCTACAGCAGTTACAGTACATTGAAGAACAAAAGTGCTTTGTTTTAGATTCTGTTGCCCTTTTAATGCATTTTAATGCATTAAACAATATCTAACCTTACAGTACTTCTGAACAGTTGAGGTAACCATCCACAAACTTCTATCTATAAACCACCGATTGGTATAATTATATAATTCCCTATTTTTTTTATCAATCAATATTTATTAGAGTTTTATGGAAATACTGTAGGTACAAAACATCTAATTGGCGAAATACAGCAAACCATGTCAGGAAGTTGGGTAGTGTGGGGCTCAGCTTCACGTGGAGAGCTCCCAGAGAGTTAATCCAACCCTCATGTAAGGTTAAAGGGCTTCCTGCCCATGTTAATTGGTCAGCATGTACAGCAAACAAAAGTATTCCTGTGCAGGGGTAGGAAACACAGTCTAAAAACAAAAGTCCAGCAAAAACAGTTTTAAGCCTTCTGGCTAGTAAATAGAACTCACCGAGTCTGCTCCAGTCCTGCAGACATGTTCCCTCAGAGCCTGCTTGTCTCCTTTCCCAGCACCCACACTGATTAACACAGGGAAGACAAAATATACCCCAGGTGAAGAGCAAGGTGTGGCCAGTGCTTAGCCCCTTGTATCCTGCTACAGACCTCACACTGCCACCCATTTACCTTATGAACCTCAAAATTCTATGTGGGAGATACACAACTTCGACAACTGACAGGGGCTGTCTGTCACAGTAGAAAAAGAAAAATAGAAACTCAGTACAAAACTGTACAAGATTAGAAATTATGGTATTAGGAGGTACAATGCAGCATAAATAAACCCCCCAAAATATATTGATAATTTTAGACTTCTTATAATTTTCTCTCTAAGTAATTCAATGTTTCCAAGCTTTTATAAATATGGAGTATTTGTCTAATGGCTAATATTTGCTCATTTAAAAAGTTAGTTATAACCAGCTCAAATAGTTTCTGAAGGGCTAGGAGCATACTATTGTTTCCAATGTCTAGTATTCATCATTCTGGCAGCTAATAGCATGTGGGTTATGATAGAGTGGAGATACAAATGGAGTTTTTCTAACTAGATTTAATATCACCAGTCCTGAAGAAGGTTATATGAGAAAACCAGTAATCTCTGCTATGTTGAAAACTTCTTCTACAGAAACTATGGACCCATACTCTCTCCAGCAAAAGAGAGGGCTGTGAAGAGTATGTAGCACCCCCTAGCATGCAACTGGTGTAGGTAAATTTATGTTGTGACTCATTGTAGTTGTGTGAGTCTGTAATTAGGTCTGGGTACTGCAAGTCAAGCTGGAGTGCTCCACAGGGCAGGTCTCTCGTACCTCACCCTGGATTTAGAAGCTTGGAAAAGCTTCTGGAAGTTAGTGGGTGGAGGCCATGTAAATGCGTTATAACATGCTTCACCTTTTTCCATTTTTAAGCCCCTTGTCTTGGGGCGTTCTTTAGAAACAGCCAGGTGGGCTAGTAGTAAAGTCAGCCAGGCGGGCTGGTAGTATCTGCAAGTGTCAGAACAGAGCAAGGTTCTGCTGAAGTGATACGATATTCCTGCATACAGTTTGCAACTTTGATCTATTTATCTAAGGGGACTGAGACCTCCTGGTTCATGAAGAACTTTGCCACTGATCCATAGAGACTGCAATTTTTCTGGAGGGATTACAGTCCATGATCTTCATTTTTGTGTACATAGAGAAGGAAGTTCGTCCTCATCGTTGTTCTTCGAGTCAAGTTGGGCATCCCATAATCCCTACACCCTATCCAAGTTGTTTCCCCACTAAAACAACAAAACCAAGCCCATGGACTGATTACTTGTGTCTGAATGAAAGTTGGAAATGCATGTTGCCTGGTTGTGCAGGAATAGGGGGAATTAAAGATCCAGCAGCTCCTGTGGGATTAGTCCTACAAGCAGAATTTGGCAAGTCTGAACGTTGTAAAGTACCTATGTAAGACAATCATATGCATCAGTTACCAGTAGTCTTCACAATTCGAGGAGTTATAGACCGTGGAAAGGGCTCTACATCACTGAATATTAGTGAACTGAGTAGAGAGGTCTGCTTCCCACTGTAAGAAGGAGGGAGTTTTGTTAAAGATCAATTTGTCATGTAGGCTTTTGTAAAATAAAAATATGCCCTTGTGTGTAGAATTGCAATGCAGTGGAGGATATATACTTGCAAAGCTCTTAAAGAGAAGTTCCAACCCCTCACCAAATAAATGAAAGTCAGCAGCTACAAATACTGTTGGCACACCAGCAGATTTTCTGTTTGGCTTTTGGGTGCTGGTGTCGCCATTCGTGGTAAGGGAAGCGGGAAGGAAGCAAACAAGCAAAGCTTCCCTTTTTGGGTGCAACTTCGCTTTAAGAGTGATTCCAACATATATATCTGAAACTAGCGAGATACCCTTGTGAGTCCTTGTGAGAGAGATATGGTATAATCGATTCTAACACCGATTTTTGCATGTGTACAGAAAAGATCTGAGTAAGCCCTTGGGAAGTGGGGAAAGGAATTCTCCATGCTATAAGAGAAGATTTAATCGTAGGTGGTACTGATTTCAGAGATATCGATTTCCAACAGCAAGCAATGATAGAGATTTCCTCCAGGGGCCAACATTTGCTCAATATTCAGCCACAATACATCTAAAGTGGAGTCCAGTCCAGTGTTTAGGCTGCTCCAGGAGAACTGAAATAAAATAATCGAGAACATCAAAAGAACTTGACATATGTGATGTAGCGGTCAGGAGTGCGCTCAGGGGAACGGAAGCTGTAGGGAAGTAAACCAGGAAGGGCCTGATATCGGTATGTTAAAAAACATGGAGAAAATAGTTTTTGTACAAAAATAAACACTGATATAAGATGTTTTTATACTGCTGGCACTTAAAACGTGTAAAACAAAGTGTAAAACAAATGTGAGTTTAGAACCTCTTTAAGTTGTCTTAGCTGCCCCTTTGCAAGTTTTTCGAAAAGAGGTTTGTAATTTAGATCTGCCAGTAGGTTTGATTTGAAGGTTAATGTGATGCCTAGGTAAAGGGATACCTCTATCATTCCATGTATAAGGAAGATATGATTGCAACAGGCTCTCATAAACTGGTTTATTCCTAGGTGAAGAAGGGATTTGGAGAAATTGACTTCATAGTATAACAGAGAACTAAAAATCATCAGAATCTCATGGACTTGCGGTAAAGAGATGGTTGGATTTGTCAATAATAAGAGAACATCGTCCGCAAACAGATGAATTTTGTGCAATCTCTGTTTAATTATAAAGCCTGAGATCCCAGGATGAAATCTGATCTTGTCTCGGCTAGGGGTTTGACAAGTAGATTAAAGATTAAAGATAGATGGTGATAGTGGACATCCCTGATGGGTGCCGTTAGAAGTCTTAAATTGTTTAGACAGCATTTCAGATGTATAGACATGAACAGAAGCGCATAAATATAAGGCCAATGAGGCAGCACTAAAATAAATCCAAATGAGAATTTTTGTGAGTTTTGATATGAGCATGCAAAAAAGAAAACAGACGATCATTTGTCCGATATTTTCATCATGTGTACGAGGCTTTCAAGTTCAGTTGAATCTTAGTATTTTATTACTGTAATGCCGTCAGGCTACAATAACATTAATAGAAGTGATTGTATAAAAAACCCCAAACTACATGGGATAATATAGTGCTTGCTGGTAAGAACAGGGACAGGTAGGGATAAAATTACAATTAAAAAGGCTAATATCATAAATATCTAAAATCTATACCCTTAAAAAATACACAGTGAGAAAATGCATAAATATATAGCAATATAAATAATGTGCCAAGTGAAGTTCAAAATAGTTCATAAAAAATGCACAGCCTGGAACGCAAACCGCTCTCCACGCTACAGACACTTTACCGGCGGGCATTGAACAGCGTGTTTTTTCCTTGTTTGCCTTTTTAACCCAAATAAAGTAATTTTTAAAACTGTACTGCACCATCCGGAGCTTGTTTATCTTGTTTCCCTATTCTGACCTGGAGGACCTTGAGGACCCTATTCGTCCAGCGTGGGGGATGACGGTCTAGAGGGATCAGAGCCCAGCAGTCACCATTTCTCTGACCTGGAGGGTCATAAAGCATTATTGGTCTCTTTGTCGTAAGGCAGTTGAGACCCACCATATCTGGTGAGTTTACACCTTATTCTTTTTTGAAGTCACCTTTATGATTGGATTTCCTGGACCATTGGAGGATCCAGCACCAAGCACTTGCACTTTTTTTTGGCACTCTTTTGGACTATTTATCACTGAGTCACTTATGAACTATTTTGGACTTCACTTGGCACATTATTTATATTGCTATATATTTATGCATTTTCTCACTGTGTATTTTTTAAGGGTATAGATTTTAGATATTTATAATATTAGCCTTTTTAATTGTAATTTTATCCCTACCTGTCCCTGTTCTTACCAGCAAGCGCTATATTATCCCATGTAGTTTGGGGTTTTTTATACAATCATTTCATACTTTATAGAAGCTGCTTTTATACTCATTAAATTTTATTAATATTTCATATTTAGTAGTGTACCCACCCGTTTCACTCCTAGGCGCGAGGAATATATTCGTTTGAATATATATATTTTTATTAATAGAAGTGGATGTAATGTTTGCCTACCTCACCTCAAACTGAACCAAAGTAGGTTCAGCTCATCTCTAAGTAAATGTAAAAGTAACTTGTGAACGTAAAAGGCAACAATTCCACTGGTGCTGGGACTTTAAAGGCACTTTGATCATGCAACATATGAGAGTAGTAATTATAAAATATTTTTTTTTAAAAACATCATAAGATAAAAAAAACCTACAAAAAACAGTGTATACATGGTATGGGCAGCTATAGATACACCAACTGTTAAAGATAACGATGATATGATATAGCTACCAAAACTGACGTGTTTCAGAGAATGAATATCTCCTTCATCAGGGATGTGGGAGATATGATTAGTAATCAATCACGAGGCATTATAGATGGAGATTCCATGTATTCATTAAAAACAAAGTTTGACAGTTTGTGAACTTACCCAATCTCATTGCTTCCTATAAGAAATCACTTTTTATTGGAAGCAATGAGATCGGGTAAGTTCACAAATGCGTCCTTGGGACAAGTGCAGGAACTACCTTTTCTCCTATTGCCAATGTGCCCGCCACCTATTAATGCTGGGGCTGTGATTGTGGACTCCAATGTGGTAATATGTGTGAATATGTAGGAACAACAGGTGACATGTTGGAATGCATGATTATGCACCTTAACCTCCTAGGCGGTAATCCCGAGCGTGACTCGGGGTTGAATTTTCATATCAAGAGCGGTAACCCCGAGTCACGCTCGGGGTAGAGTTGCAGAGTGCCAGCGGAGCCCCCCTTGGCTCCCAGAAGCATTCCACTTACCTTGTCCCTGCGATCCAGCGATGTCCTTCGCTCCGATCGCCGGGTGACCGGCATCTGACTTCCTGGTTCCGTTCCCTGCGAGCAGAGGCGGCGCACGGGAGCGGAACTGGGTGGGAGTTTTGAAAAGTGAAACAAAATAAAAGAGGTGATACACTGTATCACCACAGATCACCTCAGATCTGACATTACAGTGCCCCTCTCTTCAGTAAACTTGTGATTTGTGCCCAAAAAAAATAAATATATTATGGCATCAAAAAAGCGCCAGTCTAAACCGCTTTTGGACCAGCTGAGTGACAGCGGCAGCGACAGCGACCCGGAGGTGCTCGCGGAAGTGAGCGATAGCGAGTCATGCGGTGATTTGTCGTCCGACACTGACACTGACACGGATCTGGCAAGTGAGAACGGCGATGACCCTGACCTCAGCGATGTGCGCACTTGGTGCGCTATTGATTGCGATGCGGACCAGGTAGCGCCCCCAAGCTTCCCCTTCACCGGATCACCTGGGATGAAGGTAGATGTCGAGCGTGACAATCCTCTGGCCTACCTGCAATTATTCCTCACTGAGGAGGTAATTGAATTAATTGTCGCCGAGACGAATCGCTACCAACAGCAGCAATCCGCAACGCTGCATGCCAGGCTTTCCCGAAGCAGAAGGTGGGAACCGGTAACGAAAGAGGACATGTGGCTGTTTATGGGACTCCTCTTTCTTCAGGGGTTGGTGGGGAAGCCGTTCCAAAAATGGTACTGGACCACCAACAGGTTACTGGCCACACCGTTCTTTGGGACCGTGATGTCTGAGTATCGCTTCTCCCTGATTATGAAGTATTTGCACTTCACAAACAATGAGGAATTTGATGAGGCCACGCATCCTGCGCCCAAACTGAAAAAGATCTGGGAGGTATGGCAACTTATTGTGGGAAATTTCCAGCGGACCTACGTGCCAGAAAGGGACATCAGCGTGGATGAGAGTTTGATGGCCTACAAAGGTCGCCTAAGTTGGATTCAGTACATCGCATCAAAAAGAGCGCGGTTTGGCATCAAATCATATATGCTCTGCGAGTCATCCACGGGGTACATATGGAATTCCATAATTTACACCGGCAAAGGCACTAAATTCAACCCCAGGTACAGCGACTATGGGATTGCCACATCATCCGTCCTGACACTTCTTGACCCCTTGCTGAACCAGGGATATTGTTTGACGACGGACAACTTCTATACCTCCCCGGAACTATATGATGTTTTGCTACAAAATAGAACCGACGCATATGGTACTGTTCGGCCTAACCGTCGAGACATGCCATCTTTTTTTGCCAAAAAAAACCTAAAAACCGGAGAAATGGTTGCCTGGCAGAAGGGAAAGATGATGGCAATGAGATGAAGAGACAAGAAGGATGTGTGTCTTATGAGCACTGTTCACACTACCTCCACTGCCACGGTCCATACAAAACGTGGGACTGATGTGCTGAAACCACAGGTCGTAATTGACTATAACAAAACAATGGGAGGTGTGAACAGAGCCGATCAGGCCATGACCTTCTATCCCGCTGTACGAAAACAGCAAAAAAAAAAAACTATAAAAAAATATTTAGACATCTTCTGGAACAATGTCTATGGAACGCTTACATCCTGCACAAAGCCAACAGTGAAAACCCTCTTGCTCATTCCGAGTTTGTCTGGAAGGTGGCTGAGCAGATTTTTGCAAAGTACCAGACACCATCAGGAGTTGAAAATAGACCTGGAGGTCGCGCTGTTGACGTGGTCAACCCAGAGCGTCTGACCGGCCGTCACTTTGCAGACTATATTCCACCAACTGCAAAAAAGGCAGCACCAACCAGGATGTGTGTTGTTTGCTGCTCGAAACGCGATAGAAATGGAAAGAAAGTCCGAAAGGAAACTAGGTTCCTTTGTCCTGACTGTGACGTTGGACTTTGTGTAGTTCCTTGTTTCAAGATTTATCACACGCAGCATTTGTATTGAATTTTCTTTCTTTGACAAATTTCCTTATTTACTGCATTATTGAATAAAATTACATTATTTATGAGATTATAATTCATGATTTTGTGTTTCAAAATTTATCACATCTGGGATGTCTACTAGAGTCTTGTTTTGCTCAGGTTTAAGTCAGTAATTACTAAGAATTGTAGGCCTATAATACATAACGCCAAATTTCCATGAAAATAATTGTACCGCTTTTGGTATGAACTTCCAGACATAATCATACCGCCAGGGAGGTTAAGAATACTTTTGACTTTATTGACAGGTATTTGTTTTAACATTCGTTTTCACAATCATAATCACAATTATTTGCTTAGCATCGATATGGCCATTAAGTTCTTTTGTGTATGCATAACTTTTTTTGTATATGGTGTTTCCACAATTTCTACAGTACATTGCATACCCCACTGGTGTGGGGACCAGATGCTATTGGTAGTGGATTGATCCACATCCACTGCAGGGTAGTGCATATAAGCATGTGGAATAGACAGAGTCTGTAGGCTCTGAGGAAGAAGAAAACCTTGAAACGCGTTAAACAATCAAGCTAATCTCATATGACATCAACATTTCTACATGGACTTAAGCAAATTACTTTTATGATAAGCATTTATTCAAGCATTGGTTTGTGTGAGTATATTTACCTCTGTTTATTTAAAAAAGCCATTTATTGAGAATAATTCGCTAGGCCTAAGCACCCTCCCCTTTTTTCCTTTTCTCTGCAGTTATGAATTCATATCTTAGTACACAGAAGGCCACTTATTATTTTAACTACTTAATATCCCTAGACGGTACATAGAAATATGTGCAGAAGTAAAAAGTACAAATAATAAAAAAGGAAATGGCATTCAGTAATATTGGCTATTTTTATTTATTTCTTTTTTTAAAAGAGAAGACTACTAATAAAATTTACTGTCGGCAGAGCAATATCCTGTTGGTGGAAGCATACTTGAAATTCAGTAACCATGTTTTCAACATGTTTCAGAGGAAATACAATGTTCATTTCTGGCACCAGTACATTATCATGATCCAAGGGATTCCAAATAATACATGGATGCCATGAGCAGGGTCCATAAAACTGTTTAGTCAGTCCCCAGGTGGTTTCTATAAGGCCAAACCACACCATATTGCATCAGCTTATCCCCATATTTTCATAATCAACCTCTTTAAAGACTAATTTGCTACGATGAGTTGCTAACCCATACTTTATATTTAAAAAAAAAAAATCTTGAGAATAATCCTTAGGCCCCTTTCACACAGGCGGACCGGTCAGATCCGCCTGTCCGTTTTTTTGGCGGATCTGAACGGTCCCCCCATGCATTCCTATGGGGCATCGGATGTCAGCGGAGACATGTCCGCTGACATCCGACCCGATCCGATCCGTCAAATCTGGACGGATGGAAACCCTATTTTCCATCCGTCCAGCGGATCGGATCGGATGGGATCGGGTGAGAACGGACTGACGGTCCGTTGACATCCGATTTCCCCCATAGAGATGCATGGGGAACTGTCAGCTGTGTCTCCGCACACAGCGCGGAGACACAGCTGTCCTCCTGCTGCTCAGCGGGGGGATCGGCGGATCGATCCCCCGCTGAGAAAAACGGAATCCGTCCAGCGGACGGAGTGTGTGAAAGAGCCCATAAGGAAATTTATGTATCTTAACTAGCTTGTGATAAGTAGACTAGATAATGCAGAAATTAGCGTTGGCATCTCTCTGAATCATGCATGGCATTCAAAGTAACTTTTTCTTTTCCTGGTTCACACCTTATGAACCTGGTCTAGCTATATCTATTTGCTATTGTCATGCATCTTACTAATTCCACACACCCTATCAACTATGTTTCTCATATGTATGGTTTATTGTTTTAGTAAATAGATATTAAATGATGCATTCTTTTTACCGAGATAGAAACTCTTACTGAGCATTGAGGTATTCTGCTGACACAAAAAAATCATCCCTAACAGAAATTGAAATTACATACTGTACTACAGAAACTAGGGTGTGTACAATCTTTAGGAGAAGCTGATATACAGTAAATTATCATATTTAGATGTTAATTATAACCACCACAAGGGATTCTGGGGTCACTTGATGACTTTAACACTAAAGAATATCTATACCCTGTCCTCTGAACTAAGCATGCATCAGTCTTTAGTATTAAGGTACAATGTATATACACTCGGCCACTTCAAGTGCATTGTTTTCACATTGTACGTTTACTGTAGGTCTCCTTAGAAATATCTGTGAATGTAAGTGTAGCAGAGTGCCAATTTACTCAATATATTCAGACGCAGAGATAGGCCCTTTTCACTCAATTTCCCACAATTCCCTTGGGTTCCTAGGAATGTCCAGGTGTGGGTGGGGCCTACTTCACTTCCATGGCAAAAATTGGGTGTTGTTTTCAGTAGCTTTCAATATTTTTAGATAGAGCCCACTGGATTGCATAGTAAAGTAATGATGCCCCGTGGCTGAGGAGTGAATTGCCTTGTACTGCCATTCAGCTCCCACTCAACTACTTCCCAACGGGGTTGCCAACCCTCACAGCTTTTTTTTTTTTTTAATGACAAAACATGGAAATCTTTACTATTAGAAACAATGAGAATTGATATTTAAAATATAAAAATGATGTAAACGTTAAAAGTGCTATATTAAGTAATCTGCCTGGCTTTACAATAAAATAGTGTTACAAAATGAGCAGAAAACAAGCCCAGACTAACAATGGGAATGGCTTAAAGGGGGATGATTAAACAGAACCAGAGCCTAGTCACTGTATATATTCTACACAAATGCCGAAGTTCTTGTACCCACAAAATACTCCTAATTACTATGCCACAAGTGACACAGACACACATAAACCTCAGGACAAATGATCATTAAAAAAAAAAATCAAAACTTTTATTTACATATGCTTTTCTGCACACAAAAATATATAAATTGGCCTGGCTGAGCCTACCTTACCGTAGAACTTCATTAAAACCAGCAACTTTTGAAATATTAACACTTTGGTCAAGACTATGTGTAGTGCCCTCCTAGGTAGTTGCTAGGATTAGTGTATAATAGTTTTTGATTTCTCTGCTTAACAGAGTGGCCAGTGTCTGTCCCATTTTACCCTCCCTCTCTCTCCTCTTCCTTAAGGGATTGCCTGGTTTTTTGGTGCTTAGACCCTGGCTTGGGCTCCCCTTGAAAAGTCAGCGGATATTATATCGGTAACAGATGTTGTGGTAAGCCTTCGTATATGTATGGTGATATTATGTATTCTAAATGGAGAAAATTATTCATGTTTTTTGTACTGTCAAAATGTTTTTTAATCTTTCAGATGCTTCCACGGTGTCCCTGATGCAGCAGTCTGCGAAACGCGTTGGAACAGACAAGCGGGATTTGTTAGCATCTATTCTATTGATGCATTTGTACAAATTTTAAATTTTATATGTATGTAATTCTTATGCAGTGATTGTGTTCCACTCTACCTCTTTTTAATGTGTTGTAATAAACGTTTGTTTTATCTACAACGTGTCGTTGGTTATAATAAGATGCCTTAAAGTTCCTTTGTTTTTTGGAAAGCAATTTCTATTTTTGTTGGGTGTATTTTCTTGGAAAATCCTGCATCAGATACGGGAATTGTCACCAACAAAAATAGCATGGATTAGTTAGAAATTGGAATGTCACAACAATAGTGTCAGTGTATCAAAATATAATTCAGTTGTCCATAAGACCGTCACCAATCATGTCCACTTTATTTAAAAAAAAAAAACATTTATAACATAAGCATGTGGGAGGGGTCATGTGAAAATCAAAAACAAAGACAGTTCCCCAATTTAGAGTTGAGCCATGCCACTGTGGGCAGTAATAAAAATACAGAGTTCCTCTGAAAAGTGCTATCCCATGTCGCTATTGTCAGAAACCATAAATCAGACTGAGACAGAAAATATATTAAAATCCAACCTTTAATGTAATGGTAAAAAAATGTTACAGAACAGTAAACGTAGTCAAAACATAAGCCAGGGGTTGGAAGCCAAAAAGGAAAGTCAGGTGAGCCAGTAATCAGGAAGCCAGAAATCAGCATAGGTGGAGGCAGAGGAACAGGATCAGGAACCAGAGAGACGTCAGCCGGGCAAAGTCTTTCACAGGAATACAGCAGAGGAAGTCCAGATATGTTAACAAGGTGAAGGCAGGAAAGGAATGAACAAGGCAGCTTTTTGAAAACCAGAAAGGGCAGGCTGTAGGCAGGACTGACAGGCAGATAATAACCAAGTGAGCCACTGAGGAAACAATGAGTGCTAAAAATTAACCGACAGCTGAGCAGCCTGAGCACGGAGAAGAGAGCTGCTGCAAGCTCTGCCCTGACAGTACTAACGCCTCCAGGTGGGGCACCAGGTTTGAGGGGAAAACGTCCATGGAAAGCACAGAGGAGGACAAGAGCACGTATGTCGGAGAACGACAGGAGCACACACATCAGAGGATGAGACCCAAAAGTGCTCTTCCGGACTGTGCCCTCTCCATTGTTCAAGGTACTGTATGTGCCCACGAAACCTACGGGAGTTAGTGATCAATTGTATCTCATACTCCTCATGGTTCTCAACCTGGACTGGGCAAGGACGTGGCAATGAGGTGGTGAAGTGGTTGCACGCCAAAGGTTTTAATAAGGAAACATGAAATACATTTGAAATACGCATGTTAGAAGGAATTCCTAATGCGTAAGCCACTGGGTTGATCCTATGGAGAATATGGAAAGACCTAATATACCGCGGTGCCAAATTTTAGTGAGGGAACAAGGAGTCAGAGGTTATGAGATGACAGCCAGACCCTCCCCCTAACCTGGTAGAAAGGCAGTCAGTATGGAGTCTGTACCTATCACTGGCACGTCACAAGGACTCTTGAACCTGCACCCAAGTGGAAAGGAGATCACGGCAATGCTTCTCTAATGCAGTAATTCTTTGAGGAACAAATGTGTCAGGCAACATGGAAAGCTGGAAACCATAATTTGCCCTAAACTGAGACAATCGGGAAGCGGCATTGAGGTTACTATTGTGGGTAAACTCCATCCAAGGCAGGAGGTCTGACCAGTTGTTATGGTGATCAGAAATATAGCAACGTAGGAAATGCTCCAAGGCTTGGTTGGCTCATTTTGCTGCCCCATTGGACTGTGGGTGATACACAAAGGAGAAGGAAAGTTGAATTACTAACTGTGCACAAAAGGCTCGTCACAACCTGGACACAATCTGGCTACCCCTGTCCGAGATGATAACTTTGGGTAGCCCATGTAACTGAAAGATCTCCCAAGCGAAAATTGATTCCAGTTCTTTGGATGTAGGCAACTTCTTAAGTGGAATACAATGTTACATCTTCGAGAACTGGTCAATCACTATAAGAATAACTGTGTTGCCCTGGGAGTTAGGTAACTCCACAATAAAATCCATAGACGAGTGGGTCGAAGGCCTCTCTCCATTGGGTATGGGTTTTAGGAGACCCACTGGAAGGTGTTGCAGTGTCTTACTCTGAGCACACACCGAACAAGCGGCTATGAAGGCGGTTACATCAGTGCGGAGATTAGGCCACCAGAATTGTTGAGAAATAGACCAGATGAGCTGATTCTTCCCAGGGTGACCAGCTGCCTTGAGAGAATGGTATGTCTGGAGCAATGCAGTGTGGAGATTCTTGGGGGCAAAGCAGTGGCCACAAGGTTTTTTAGGAGGAGAATGAATCTTAGCAGCAAGAATTCTCTCACCCAAAGGTGAAGTGAGACTAGAGCAAGTAGTGGCTAGTGGTCAGTCAAAATGAGGACTTGCTCAGTGGTACCCTCGAGTAGATACCTCCACTCCATTCAATCGCGTAATTGTATTCTACAGGACACGATTTCTTAGAAAAGTAGCCACAAGGATGCATAGCGCTCACAGAGGTAGGACGTTAAGAGAGAAGGGCTCCTACTCCAGTCTCAGATGCATTAACTTCAAGAATGAAGGGTAACGGAGGATCAGAATGTGCCAGCACAGGATCTGAAACAAAAGCAGGCTTGAGAGACTGAAAGGCTTTAATGGAATCTGAAAACCAATTCTGTGGGTTGCCATCCTTCCTGGTCAGGTGAGGGAGGCAAGGGTGGGAATGTGAAGCTCAGAGCCAAGCATACAGGAGGCTCCTGCAAATCCTCCCTAAAGTAAGGTCTCTCTCGGAGTCTGGAGTCAATGAGAATGGCAAACATGATTAACTACTCCAAATCCATAGGTATGTCTCCGGCTGCTATCCAAGAGACAATGAAAAAAAGCAGCCACGAGGGCCTCATTGTTCCAAGCAACCTCTGCTGCCAGGGTATGGAATTCAGTGGCATAATTGGTAACAGTTCTCGTACTCTGTTTGATGAACATGAGGTTCTTGGCAACAGAAGTGGAGCGAGCGGGAACATCAAAGACCTTTTTAAAGCCACAAACTCAGGGTGACTCAGGACAATGTGTTTTTGCATCTCCCATAGAAGGTTTGCCCAGGCCAAGGCTCTTTTAGAAAGCAAAGAAAGAATGAAGCCTACTTTGCTTTTGTCTATGGGGAGAACCTGGTTGAGAAACCCACTGCATTGAACTGGATCGACCCCCAAAATACTGAGGAAGCGGGGCGGAACCAGACATACCTCTTACAGAGGTAATATTCGCGACGGATGCCTGATCAGAGACTGGAGCAGCAGCAGGGATGGCCTGCAACACACTGGTTGTACCGGAACAGCCACAGTGAGCTGATGCAGGTGAGCAGTACTAATCAGGAGTGTCTGTAACTCTATGGAAAACTGATCCATGCGGTGGTCCTGCTCATCCGATCTGGAAAAAATATTACCACTAGGTGGATTGCCTGCATCTTCTGAATTCATGGCCTCCTTCATCAGGAACCATAATTCAGACTGAGACAGAAAATGCAGTAAAATTACACCTTTAATGTAATGGCAAAAAAATGGTACAGAACAGTAAACGTAGTCAAAACATAAGCCAGGGGTGGAAAGCCAAAATGGAAAGTCAGGTGAGCCAGTGATCAGGAAACCAGAAATCACATAGTTGGAGGCAGAGGAATAGGATCAGGAACCAGAAGGGATGTCAGCCGGGCAAAGTCTTTCACAGGAACACAGGAGAGAAACTCCAGATATGTTGACAAGGTGAAGGCAGGAAAGAATGAACAGGGCAGCTTAAATATCCATAAACTATGTGAGGGCGTCTAACCCCAACTACATAAAATTTAGGATGTAAACTGCTGCCCCTTTAGATGTGATAAACACATGCATGAATAGGTGAAAAGGTAAAGAAGGGCGCTGTTTAAATTAAATAATACCTGGGTACGTGAAAAAAGGGGTTTGAAATATTCAGAGTAATAAACTTGATCTAAAAAAGTGGGCATCAAAAATGTTTAACATGATTGACGTTATTATTCAAAAGAAGTCCACATACATACTTTGTATATTTCATCAGTGTTCAAACAAAAAAATCAATGATAATGGGGATGATGGTATACCTTCTACCAAATAATTTTTTTAAAAAAAAGAAATCTTGAAAAATGTTTCACCCCATGGGCCAAATCACACACTATAATGCTCACCAAAAGGCCTTAGGCCACAGGGGCCTAATCCGCTTTGAACATGAATGGGTGCCAAGTCCCCAATAGCACCCTGTTCTCCTCACCGCAACCAGGATATGTATGGAAGCAAAGAAAACAAAATAGATAATAGTGCAACTCTGCTTTAGTTGTAGAGCCAAAAAGCAATCCCAAATTATTATGCTTACAATAGGAAGTGCCCAGACCGGCACCAGCAAGAACCACTAAAATGAAATAACATCCCCCTCCGTGTAGCCAGCTGACTTGCTCACCTTTCCCGAGATACTCCATGGCCGCGGCCGGCGTGTGTTCCACAGGAGAGCCGGATGTGATATCGCTGGATAAACCAGAAGTTCAGAAGGTAAGCAGACCACAATGCATTTTGCAAAATCGCATCATCAGGAAGTCTGAAGTCCTTCGCTACCGAAGGACCTATCACCTTGCCAGGTACCACACTTTATGGCTGTGGTGTTACCTTTAGCAACTGCATAACTTCTCCTGCTGAACTACCCCACATGTGCTTTATTGGCCCAATTTCTTTCATACGCCAAAACCATTATGCACTCCTTTGAATAATTTTAGACCAGGCTCAGAACAGTTGATACGACTTTACTTAAAAGTCTTTTAACATTGCAGTTCATCGTAAACAACATTCTCAACATGACCCTAGCTATCCCTAGCTGGCTGCCCAGTCCTACGTTCAAAAGGTAGTATCGCATTTTAGGCACTACCCAAGTCCTGGCAGAACTCCCGATTCCCGGTGCCACCGACGGATTGCAAGGAGCAGCAGTACCCCAGTACCCCTCCACAGCAATCACAGCAGGTATGGCTAAGAGTAGCAATGACCGGATGCCCTTCGGACCCCAGCCACAGGTGGGCAGGCTGGATCCAAAAAAGCCTGGGAACAGCAGCACACACATTAACTCTTTCCCCCCAGCCTGGGGCAACCACTAACTGAGCTAACATTTCTGTAGGCAACCTGCCTACAAGCATGTCCTCATTTAAAGGCTCAATATGTAATAAGGACTGGATACAAGCTTACGAACTCAGTGGTGTGTGGTAGAGCCTAGAGATGGTGCAAACATTGATTGGCCCCATACAGTGTTTCTAACCCTTCCGTGGGTGTCCGCAGAAGTTTTTTCAGGGGGGGGGGGCATCATTTTAAGGTCACCCATGCTCCGCCCCTTTTCGACAATGTCATGAAGGGAAGGGGCTTAGTGAATATGTTTATTTCAAGTATTTTTAAAGGGTAAACGACAGAATTTATTTTTAAAGCATTTGTTAACCTAAAATATTGATCTTGTTCCCTTAAAGCATGTTATACAGTAGTGCTTGTGCTGTGTGATTTGGCCCCTTCTATCAACTAAAATACCTGGCTGATCCTGCCTGGCTATGTCTTCCCCTCTGTAAACTGACTGCTGAGCCCTGACACTGTGGTCAGTCTACGTCATCTGCAGCCCAGCCCACCTGTCCTCCTCTGTCCTCTCTCCCCCCTCCCTCCCTGCCTGTCTACTCCTGTGTCAGTGCCTGTGCCTTCCCCTCCTGCTGCTGTAGTTGTAGTTTCATTTAAAGTTTCATATCCTGTCTACAGTCTGTTTAATAATCTTGTGTGCCCCTGTGTCTGTGTTTTAAAAAAATAAGCCGTTCTTTACCAGTTTTCGATTCGCTGCTCACGTAGGCCGCTGCCTCTCTAGTCTCTCCTCCTCTCCTCATGTGGGCGGTGATCGACGCTCTGATAACTGGTAAAGAATGGCTTATTTTTTTAAAACACATACACAGGCACAGGGGCATGAGCACACAGGATTATTAACAGACCAGACAGGATGATATAAAGTGGCAACAACCACTTTAAAGCGGAGTTCCGGCCACAGAATCTTTTTTTTTATAAATACTTCCCAAACAGTGATCCACCGACCTTCATACATCCGCTAATCCGGTTTTAGACAGTTTAATAATTGATTGGCAATCATAAAATCTTACTTTATTAAAAGTTTGCTGAGCGCCGCCATCTTTGTCCTGGTCACCCGAAGCCGCAGTATACAAATGTATGCCCTGCATCTTGGTTCTAGATGGAGGGGGCCGATGAATGCAGCACGAAATCTCGCGCATGCCCAGTACTTTGCGATCTGCATAGTAAGGGTTTCCATAGGGACGCCTAGCATCGCGTTATTTCCTGTTTGCAAATAACGCGATGAGAGGAGCGGCCGGCCGCCTACGTCACTGCCCATTGCCTCCTGGGAGTGATGAGTAAGAGCTCCCTGGACGCATTGCAGGACAGGAGGTGACGGCGTGGGCCGCGGCCACAGAGGGAGGAAGTGGAAGGAAAGGTGAGTATATTTTCTTCTGAAACAAGGTAAGTAAAAAAAAAAAAAAAATTCAGGAATATCCAATTCTTTTTCAGGTGACAACAAGGAAGCAGATGCTACCAAAATCTAATGTAACGATTTTGCGGCCGGAACTCCGCTTTAAAGGGGAAGTTGAGTTTCCGGGGGGGGGGGGGTACTTGCTTGTCATTAAAGTGTTTTATTACTGCACTTAGAAGTGCCTTCTTCTTTGCTTTGGGGGTGTACACAGGCTGTGCCTGCAATGCTTATAGCTGCTGTTGCACTTGGACGGCAGTACCGCATGCTGATCGTGACCCATTCAAGTACGGTTGTGGTGTGGATGTCTGGTATTTAGGTGGTTAACCACTTAAGCCCCGGAGGATTTGGCTGCTAAAGGACCAGGGGTTTTTTTGCGATTTTTTACTGCGTGACTTTAACGGACAATTGCGCGGTCGTGCGACGCTGTACCTAAACGAATTTGACGTCCTTTTTTTCCCACAAACAGAGCTTTCTTTTGGTGGTATTTGATCACCTGTGCGATTTTTTGATCACGCGCTATAAACAAAAAAAGAGCGTAAATTTTGCAAAAATAACAATATTTTTCACATTTTTTTATATGAAATTCCCCAAAAAAAAAAGTAAAAATCAAAATTTTTTAACATTTTTCGGCCAATTTGTTTTATGCTACCTATGTTTGGTAAAAAAAATTGCAAAAAGCGTATTTTGATTGGTTTGCGCAAAAGTTATCGCGTTTACTAACAAAGAGAAAGATTTTTGTCATTTTTGGTGTTTTTTTTTTTAACGCGTAATGGCGGCGATCTGCGATTTTTTTTTCGGTACTGCGACATTGCGGCGGACAGATCGGACCCTTGACTGACATTTTTGACACTTTTGGGGTTACCAGTGACATTACTGCAGTAATCAGTGCTATACATATGCACTGTTACTGCAAAAATGACACTGGCAGGGAAGGGGTTAACTTTATTGGACAGGGAGGGGTTAAGTGTGTCCTAGGGGCGTGCTTTCTACTGTGTAGGGACATTCCTATTGGTGTAAAAGCAAAGATCAACCGTTCTACATAGTAGAACGGTCAGATCTTTACTTTTACACAGGGAGAACTGACAGGCAGCTTGTTTACACAAGCTGCTCTGTCTTTCTCCCTTCACAGGAGCGATCGCAGTGTGACTGGCGGACATCGAGTCCGCCGGTCACACGCACTGACTTGCCTGTGAACGAGCCGCGGCGGGCGCGCGCCTCGGCGGGCGCGCGCCCGCCCGCGATAGGCTCGCAAGTCAGTGACAGGCGAGTGACGTACCGATACGTCACTCTGCCTGGCCGGGGCTGACCGCCGCAGTATATAGTCGTGCGGCGGTCGGCAACCGGTTAAAGCAGATAGTGAGGAAAGCTAAAAATGAATAATTGTTGTTGGCTGATCCTTCCAGTAACAACTGTTTATTCAGTTAGTTTATGTTAAATTGCATGTTTCTTGTGTTTGCACTGTATCTACATATTTTTTTTTTTACTTCTAAAAAGTGAGTTATTTTATTTTTATTTCTATTTTCATTTATTTTTATCCTCTTATTCAGTGTGTTTTTATCCATTATTGTTTTTCACCTCAAGAATGCTGGCACCCTCTCCCTCCATTTGCACTTACTTCACATAGGTTTTCAGGACCTACAGTGCCTTGCAAAAGTATTCGGCCCCCTTGAACTTTTCAACCTTTTGCCACATTTCAGGCTTCAAACATAAAGATATAAAACTGTAATTATTTTGTGAAGAATCAACAACAAGTGGGACACATTCATCAAGTGGAATGAAATTTATTGGATATTTCAAACTTTTTTAACAAATAAAAAACTGAAAAATTGGGCGTGCAAAATTATTCAGCCCCCTTAAGTTAATACTTTGTAGCGCCACCTTTTGCTGCGATTTCAGCTGTAAGTCGCTTGGGGTATGTCTCTATCAGTTTTGCACATCGAGAGACTGAAATTTTCGCCCATTCCTCCTTTTCGCCCAAAAGGATTCTCCTTTTGCTCAACTATGCACAATTTGCTGGGGACAACTGAAAATGCCTGTTGGTGCTGACTTGATGCTGGCTTGATGCCGGTCAACGCCGGTCAACACCGGTTAGCGCTGGTTAACGCTGATTAACACTGGCCTGCTGCCTGTTAACGCTGAACTGACTTCTGATCACCTCCTTGTGACTCAAAGTCACAAGACTTGCAAAACAGCTCCAGCTCAGTGAGGTTGGATGGAGAGCGTTTGTGAACAGCAGTTTTCAGTTCTTTCCACAGATTCTCAATTGGATTCAGGTCTGGACTTTGACTTGGCCATTCTAACCCCTGGATATGTTTATTTGTGAACCATTCCATTGTAGATTTTGCTTTATGTTTTGGATCATTGTCTTGTTGGAAGACAAATCTCCGTCCCAGTCTCAGGTCTTTTGCAGACTCCATCAGGTTTTCTTCCAGAATGGTCCTGTATTTGGCTCCATCCATCTTCCCATCAATTTTAACCATCTTCCCTGTCCCTGCTGAAGAAAAGCAGGGCCAAACTATGATGCTGCCACCACCATGTTTGACAGTGGGGATGGTGTTCACGGTGATGAGCTGTGTTGCTTTTACGACAAACATAATGTTTTGCATTGTTGCCAAAAAGTTCGATTTTTGGTTTCATCTGACCAGAGCACCTTCTTCCACATGTTTGGTGTGTCTCCCAGGTAGCTTGTGGCAAACTTTAAACGACACTTTTTATGGATATCTTTAAGAAATGGCTTTCTTCTTGCCACTCTTCCATAAAGGCCAATTTTGTGCAGTATACTACTGATTGTTGTCCTATGGACAGAGTCTCCCACCTCAGCTGTAGATCTCTGCAGTTCGTCCAGAGTGATTATGGGCCTCTTGGCTGCATCTCTGATCAGTCTTCTCCTTGTATGAGCTGAAAGTTTAGAGGGACGGCCAGGTATTCATAGATTTGCAGTGGTCTGATACGCCTTCCATTTCAATATTATCGCTTGCACAGTGCTCCTTGGGATATTTAAAGCTTGGGAAATCTTTTTGTATCCAAATCTGGCTTTAAACTTCTCCACAACAGTATCTCGGACCTGCCTGGTGTGTTCCTTGTTCTTCATAATGCTCTCTGCGCTTTAAACGGACCTCTGAGACTATCACAGTGCAGGTGCATTTATACAGATACTTGATTACACACAGGTGGATTCTATTTATCATCATAAGTCATTTAGGTCAACATTGGATCATTCAGAGATCCTCACTGAACTTCTGGAGAGAGTTTGCTGCACTGAAAGTAAAGGGGCTGAATAATTTTGCACGCCCAATTCTTCAGTTTTTTATTTGTTAACAAAGTTTGAAATATCCAATAAATTTCGTTCCACTTCATGATTGTGTCCCACTTGTTGTTGATTCTTCACAAAAAACAGTTTTATAGCTTTATGTTTGAAGCCTGAAATGTGGCAAAAGGTCACAAAGTTCAAGGGGGGCGAATACTTTCGCAAGGCACTGTATTTCTCAGGGAAGTTGCCTTCATTTGTGCTTCACCTCCCGTTCACCCCTACATACAGTAGCACCGTAGTTCCTTCTTTAGGATCTAGATGTAGCAGAATTCCCAGCCATTGTGCTGGATGTGGGTCCGCCTGGGTTACTGCTAAAAACAACAGCACCTTTAAGCATGTTCTCAAAGTGTGAGCACTGAGACAATGACCAGTCCAGTATCTTTGGTTTTTTTCATATTTATTGAGAACTTGGATGGGAGAAGGGATGAGTGGGATTCTCCTTTTGCTCAACTATGCACAATTTGCTGGGGACAACTGAAAATGCCTGTTGGTGCTGACTTGATGCTGGCTTGATGCCGGTCAACGCCGGTCAACACCGGTTAGCGCTGGTTAACGCTGATTAACACTGGCCTGCTGCCTGTTAACGCTGAACTGACTTCTGATCACCTCCTTGTGACTCAAAGTCCTTTTGAAGCTCCCTTTGGCCCTCCTTGCTGAGGTAGCTACTTTATCACTGCTGCACTGCTGAACACTTGTACACTTCAGGGCCCGCACTGGCGCCCTCTCTCACACACTTATCTTCAGGGCTTAGACTCTGGCACTCCTTTTCTAAGCCTTCTCTACTGGTTAGCTAGCTCCTGGATCCCTCTGACCATCTGGAGTGGTCCACTATCCTAGGCAGACCCCTGGGCAGTTTACAGTACTCACGACACTGCTTTCCTGGAAACTTCTGCCCAGCAGCTCCACTCGGTCCACAGCACACTGGATCCCTCTCTGCAGCTCAGCTCAACCTTCCGTCCTCTCGGCCGACTGACCAGGACCTTTCCTCACGCTCACAGGAGGAGAGACAGCCGTCACTCTCCTCCTGGGACTCTGCTTCCCACCAAAGATGCTCTGTCATGTGTCCCCCTCAGACTTATACCCCCTCCCAGGATGCATTCAGGGCCGGTGCTTCCACTAGGCAAACTAGGCAGCCGCCTAGGGCGCATTGCCATCTAGGGGCGCAGCCAGGAGTCGGCACTCTCTCTCCTTTATTAATGATCCTTGTGAGCTGAGGGGAGGGGCAGCAGTGGGGGAGGAAGAAGGGACAGAGGAAGATGCCAGGTGTCTGGGGCAGTGGCGGAACTACCAAGCCTTGGCTTTGGGGAGGCCCCAGAAGGCAGGAAGGGAGCCCACCGGAGTGCTGCCTGCATGATGATCCTCTTCAGCTGGAGCTGAGCGGCCTAAACCCCGGGCAGGAAGTGATTCTCTGCACTGAGCTGGTGGTCAGTCGTCATTTCCCTGGGTCGGTATTAAGCAGGGAGCGGAGGAGAGCTGAACCTGAGCCGGAGCTCGGCACTGGAGGGCGACACCTTTACTGGAGCAGAAGCAATGAGGCACCGGAATGGTCTGAGGAGGTTGGCGATGAAGGATGTGCGGAGCTCTCTGACTGCTGCTTCTTCCTCCACCAGGAGCCTGTTGGAGCTGTGGTGAGCACTGTGGTCCAGAAGAGGAGTTTCCTGGGAAAAGGAATCACAGTGAAGAAGAGGAGAGTGCAGGCCACTCTCTTCATACCGCCCAGTGAGTGTCCCCAGAACAGGGGATCCGGGTCCCTGGGTGTGACATGGAGGATCCCTGGTGTGAAAGGGAATTGGGGTCACCAGGTGTGCCATGGGGAATCAGAGTCCCCAGGTGTGACATGGGATATAGGGGTCACCGGGTGTAACAGGGGTTCGGGGTCACCAGGTGTGCCATGAGGAATTTGGGTCCCTGGGTGTGCCATGGGGGATTGAGGTCCCCAGGTGTGACATGGAGGAACATCAGGGTCCCCAGGTGTGACATGGAAAAACATCAGGGTCTCTCCAGGTATGACATGGAGGAACATCAGGGGCCCCTGGGGTGACATATAGGAACATTGGGGTCACTGGGTATGACCGCAAGACATGGAGGAATATTGGGGTCCCAGAATGTGACATGGAAAAACATCAGGGTCCCTGGGTGTGACATAGAGGGACATCAGGGTCCCCAGGTGGGACATGGAGGAATATGGGGGTTACTGGGTACGACAGCATAACATGGAGGAACCATCAGATCAGGGTCACTGGGTAGGACATAGAGAAGTTTTTAATCCCTTCCCTTTTTATTATTTTTTTTTTGGGGGGGGGGGCGCAAGTAGCTGGTCTTGACTAGGGCATAAAATAGTCTAGCACTGGCCCTGGATGCATTGCGGCAGATTCTGCACTCTGGGATAGATACAAGCCCTGGTGTGCTATTGGTCAGGTTTCCTCCATTGTCCAATAAGAGCCCTCACTGGAAATAGTGGGGAGACTCCCCAAGCTCAACAGGCACACCTGGAAAACACATGACAGCCAAGCTGAACAATCAGGCCCCCCTGATAAGCAGACAGGGCCTCCCTTATGGTTTTCCTAGCACCTATCTAGGAGGGTGCTACATAGATATAGTTTTAATTATCTTGAATTTGTTGAAAGCAGTGAATGTGGGACCAGCCAAAGAGGTTATGCCTAGGTGAAGCTCTGCTCCCAGAGGGCAGACAACCAGCAAATAAGGAGGTTTATCGGATGACATTTGCCTAACAAATTACCACACAAGTATCTTAGAGTCCCTGGCTCACGGCGGTATGGTGCTGGTCGAACACCGGCACAAAACAAAACAAAAATCCAATAAAGAAGCCCTGGCCCCTGTTCCCGCCAAAATGGCAGCGGCTGCAGCTTCCACCTCAGCCTTAGCATGTCTCTCCACACACTCAGCTAAGCCTGCTCAGGGCTACATTCTCTCTCTGCTTACAGGGACTCTCTCTGCTCAGCAGGATTTAAATGATAATTTGCAGGGAAATACAAATAAAGAAATGGCTTCCCCTGCTTTGCTAAATCAATTGGAACATATGTTCCAGAAATTACCTACCCAAACCTCTGACCACATTACTAACAGTTTCACAAAAGAGATTAAAGAACTGGGTTACAGACTATATGACCTTGATATTACAGTCTCATCTGGAAGATTTTGAAAATAGGGCATGGCGCTCTAACTTACGCATTCGGGGCATTCCCGAAACTGTGATTTATCTACATACCACCATGCTTGCACTTTTATCAAGAGCTGCAACCAGCTATCCCAGTTGAGCGATTAGAAATGGACAGGGTCCATCGTGCACTATCGGTTAGAAAACCTGACAGTCCACCTCACAATATTATCGCTAAATTCCATTTCTATCGCATGAAAGAGCAACTCCAATCTGCAGCTAAAGAGAAAGATATTTTGAACTTTCAGGGTCATACCTATCAAATCTTTGCTGATCTTTCTCCTCTCACCATCAAAAAATGTAGAGCTTTAAAACCTCTACTCCAAGTTTTATTGCAATACCAAATCTCCTATAAATGGGGCTTCCCCTTCTGCATCCGCTTTACCTTCCAAGGCACCAAGTAAGTCTGTCCCTCGGTGGAGGACCTACAGTCCACCTTTCAAGACCTACATTTGATGGACTCTCCACAAGTTAACGAAACTCCTCGTCGGAAATCTACCTCAGGCTTTCCACAGAAACATCCACAAATCAAAGGAAGGAAAGACAGACAAAGCCCGCATAAACGTGGTTGCTTCATCTCTCCAGCTCCTGACCCGGCAGACTCTATGGACTGATACCACCAGCGGTATATATCGTAGTCCCACTTTGCTGTGGTTTCTCCCTTCTGTTTGGGTTTACTACTCTATTGTCCCTGTTTGACCTCACCAACTATGTGAACCCACCTTATATTCAACTCACTGTGCTATTTTGCCAATTTTGACAGACTTCCGCTTCCTGTCAAAATGCTTTGAGAACTTCAGTTTTTCTTTTTTGCATACTAATCAGCCTAATTTTTTTTTCTCTCATGACTTTTTCCTATGGTTACTTAATTTATGCCTTCAGACCCCTGCTGACCGGTTGGGTCCATGGGGTTCTCGCCAGGTGTATTGGGGGTCTGCAGGCATAGTTCGTGCTCTGCTGCCCTCCTGGTTTCTTATATGATATTACTATATAGTTCTGTTGTCTGCTCCCTCGTGGGTTGCTCCGTGCACTCCCACCGGTTGCCCTCGAGAGTTCCATTTGTATGGGTCTCTTGAAGCTAATGTTTCTTGTGTCTTTGCCTTATAGCTTATTTTTATTTTGTGCCTTACCTCTTCTCCTGCTTTCCCCTTCTCTCTCTACTTTGCCTTTCTCTCTTCTTTGGATCTTAGGAATGGGGCTTGCCTCCACAGGGTATTACCCTTTATTTTATAGCACGTCTCCAGACACCTTATCATGACCCCGTTAACAATTCTCTCATTAATTGTCCAGGATCTTAATATTCCCCATAAACGCACTAAGGCTTTCCCTACATTCACTTCCTTGAAGGCCCAAATTCTATGTTTACAAGAAACCCACTTTTTGATTAACTCCACCCCCAAATTTTTCAGCCCCAAATTCCCACAGGTTTCAGCCGATACCAAACATCCACATAATTCCTTTTCTCGTATAGATCATATCCTCCTTTCTACCGGAATGGCTCCTAAAATCCTTTCTTCTACAATTATTCCTATCAATTGGTGAGATCATAGCGCAGTTTGTACCACCCTAACTTCAACTGTTCCTAAAGCCTGTGATCCCACCTAATATATGAACGATACTTTACTTAAAAATCCAACTCATTGCTCTGAATTAGCTAAAGCCATCTCTTATTATTTTACTCTTAACGCCACACCTGAAATTTCACCGGTAACCCTTTGGTAAGTGCACAGACCGGTACTCAGGGAAATATGTATGTGTCAAATGGCCCGGTTTAAAAGGGAACATAGACACTTCTGGTTCTGGCGCCAGATGGTGAGGACGTGAGCGGCTCCTCTCCCGCTGAGCCTCCACTAATCCTGCCTCACACACCCGCCGAACGGATGCCATTCTCGCTGGGAATTCCTACTGCCATCCCCAGGGACCCCCCTGTGACTGAAAGACGAGCTGTGCTCAGAGCCATCCGCCCCGCTTGCCACCATTTCACAGGCCGCGCCTCCCCTCACAGCAGCAAACATGGAGAACTCTGCTATCACCCTCACAGGGAAGATGACAGGCTCTCTCCCCTCAGGTACAGCTCTGCATACTAACACTGGTCCAGGTGAAGACATAGCCCACCTCCGCATTGCTTAGACAGTAGCTGCACTTTTAAGACCCACAATAAATGCAGCAGTGGAAACAGCAGTAGCCCAGGAAATTTCCCAAATTAAAAAGGAGCTAGGGGCACAGTCTCAACGGCTGCATGAAGCTGAATTGGCTTCATTCTCTATACATAGCCACAACCTAGCATTTCAAATAACGCAGGAAAAAATGAATGACTTGGAAAACAGGTCTAGAAGAAACAATTTATGGATCATTGGGCTACCTGAATCATATGCCCCCTCCTCACTATTGGACCTCTGCTCTTAAACTATTCCCTCAGCTCTGGGTCTACCAGCACCTTGTGTTGTTGAAAGAGCCCATAGAATAGGCCCCAAGCTGGAAAACCACACATCTCCTGGACCCACTATTGTCCAATACTTAAACTACGCTGATAAGCACCTCATCTTGCAGCAATATAGACAACAGAAACAGCTCGCAATTGATGGTCACAAATTACTTTTATTTGCGGATTATTCCCAGGAAGTCTCTACCAAATGCAAATCTGTTTCAAAGATTTGCTCCACGTTGTTTAATAACAATATCAATTTAACTCTGGCATACCCCTCCATTCTACATGTCACCTCCAGAGATGGGGAACGCATTTCTCTTCATACCCGTCTGGTAGCGGAGCACTATCTCACCGCTCATAATATCCCGCTACAAGGAGAAGCTCCCCCAGCCAGAAGAACCTCTCTTTCTCGTAAATCGCAGAATAGCCCCCGTATAGATTCCAGCAAAAAGGGGCGATTTGGCACTTTCATTCCTTCCTTTAAGCCGTAACCCCACCAACTGGCTCATTCAAATTGCCTTTGGTCCTCTCTATTGTGGACAGAACTAAATTACCTTTTATCAAACACACCTGGGATGGAACTTGTACTTTTATAATCATAGGCTTCCAATCCAGCCTGTGGAGGTCTCCGAAACCTATGGCTCACTCAACACCAAATGGAAAAAAGTGAAGTCTTAGATAACATGTTGTTTTATTTTTATTTGTATTTTTGTTGTTTAAGTTTTGTATACTCTAACCTAGCCTATTATGGGCTCCTATCTCTGTGTCTTTTCAACTCATATCATATGCCTTCTTATCCGCCATGCAGGTCATACCCTTTACCCCTCCCACCCCCCACCTAACTCTGTACAATCTTCTTTGTTTATTTCTCCCACATGTCTTCTCGCAGACTGATGGTTACCCTCCTTTGGCAAGATGATCAACTTGGTATCATGGAATGTAAAGGGCCTCCGTTCACCTAGCAAGCGCATGCACATACTTTGACATCTCAAATGCATTAAGACAGATGTAGCCCTTCTTCAGGAGACTCATTTGCCGGAGGGGGGTTTGCATAGAATGTGGAAGCTGTGGTTAGGTGAGGTCTTAAGCTCCCCTGCGGTAGGTAGGAAAGCCAGGGTTCTCATACTACTCCATAATCGTCTTTCGTATACTATTTTGGCTAAATCCTCAGACGACACTGGCAGACTGGTGTCTATTACCTTAAAACTCTCTTCGGGCACTCTTCACATATTTAATGTATATGCCCCTACCCCCTAGACGGGTAGTTTTTCTCCACTCTTTCTCGATGGATGCTGGATCTACCGCACTCCCACATGATGGTGGGAGGTGACTTCAACTCGGTGATGTCCTCAATGGAAGACAGGAATTACTCCTCTGAGTCTCACTCCCCTCCCACCTCCAGGGGAAATTCCTCTATTTCTGACTCCCACCTCTCCATCACTATGGACGCAGCTCACATGATTGACATTTGGAGACTTATGCATCCCCTTGACAGGGAATTTTCTTTTTACTCGAATCCTGACGACTCATGGGCTAGACTGGATTACTTTTTCTGCACCCCTGACCTCCTCCCCTTTATCCCAGAATCAATCATTCATGAGCTGGCCATTTCAGACCATGCCCCCATTTCTATTGAGATCTCAAATGGCCCCCGCTAGACACCCCTAAACTGTGGAGGTTTCCCACCTTGCTGGCCAAAAATCAAGACTTCCAAAAGATGCTTCAGGAGGCATGGTCTGAGTTCATCAGATTCAATCATACTCCGGACATAGACCCGGTTTTACTTTTGGAGACCAGAAAAGCCTTTCTTAGAGGTAAAATGATAGCATATGTTTCTAAATTTAAGAAAAACTCCTTAACCAAATTTCGACAGGCAAGTCTATGACTTCAACAAGCCCAAACTGCACTGACTCTACAGAGCACCCCCGAGACCAGAAGACTCTGGCAGGAAGCCAAAAGAGATTTTGACCTATGAACTGAACACCAAGAACAAACTAGGAAGGCGAGATCCGACCTCCTATTCCATAAGCATGGCAATAAGGCAGGGAAGTTACTCGCCAGGTTGACCAGAGGTCCTTATAGTCAAAGGCATATTACCACTCTACAGGACTCCAGGGGCAATCTCACCTCCTTGCAAACTGACATTGCCTTTATGCTTAAAGATTTTTACACCTCATTATATAGTAAAGATTCCATTGACACCTCTTTAGCCAAGTCGTTCCTTGACAAATTTAACCTCACCTCTATACCCCAACCCTCTTTTGATATGTTAAAAGCCCCCATTACACAAGCCGAAATTGAATTAGTAGTTAAATCATCTTTCCCCAACAAGGCACCGGGACCGGATGGCCTTTCTATGGATTTTTACAAAATTATGCCTCCCGACATTCTGCCTTTGCTATCCTCTGTTTACACCTGTATGTGGGAAGAAAATGGGAGATTACCAACTGGGGAATTGGCTTACATCAAATTAATTGGCAAAAAGGGCAAAGATACTACATTGCCAGGCTCTTACTGCCCCATTTCCTTACTGAATGTCGACAGTAAAATACTGTCCAAGATCATATCCCTGCGACTTTGGGAAATTCTCTCTTCACTTCTTTCAGATGCCCAGTCTGGCTTTGTCAAGGGTCGCTCGGTTACCTCTAATATTAGGAAGGTACTTTTAGCTTTGTCATACGCTCAGACTCACCCCTTAGAAGAAGGGAAGGGAACTTCATCCGCTTCCTCCATAACATGTACTCCTTTCCTAAGGCCTCCCTTCTTACTTTGTCCTTCCTGTCAGAGTCCTTCCCATTACATAAAGGAACTAGACAGGGATGCCCCCTATCACCCCTCCTTTTTAATGTGGCTATAGAGCCCTTGTCCCGATATCTGACCCAAGTCTCTCCCCTACACGGTATTCCCATAGGTACCCATGACGTCCGCACTGCCCTCTTTGCGGATGAAATGCTGATTTTTATCTCCAATCTGAAACAAGACATAACCGAATTTAAAAGGGATTTGGATATCTTCAGACGTTGCTCGGGTTTACGGGTAAACTATGACAAACGTGAGGCACTTCCTCTTACTCCCAGCTCTTTTACTGACTTTACCTCCTCACTTTCTATTTCTATTGCCACCCAATCTATTACTTATCTTAGAATTAAAATAGGCAGGGATCCCTCTTCTCTATATAAGCTTAACTACCCCCCTTTGTTTACTGAAATAAGGAAAGAACTAGAGACCTGGAAATCCCTGCCCCTTTCGCTCCTTGGGAGATGCCATTTTCTTAAAATGGTGACTTTCCCCCGGCTTCTGTACCCACTACACACACTACCTTTATTATTAAAACACAAAGATATTCAAGCCCTAAATAAATCTTTTAGAACTTTTCTCTGGGACAGTGGCAGGTCCCATATATCCTACTTGAAGTTATGTCTCCCCAGGAGCAAAGGTGGTGCAGGTCTCCCAGACATTGGATTGTATAACCTAGCTTGTTTAGCTAGATATTGTCTAGACTGGCTGTCTTCTTCTTCAAAATACACAAATTTAAAAATGGAAATGGACTGTGTCTCCCCATATACATTGAATGGCCTACTGCACTCTTCCTGGCCCTCTCTACCCTAACATCTTCATAACAATGTACTTTTCAGAGATACAGTTATCACCTGGAGAGAGATCAGGAAAAAGCTCAAACTTTCACCTTTCGTCTCAAGACTTCTCCCCATACATGGAAACCCCATGTTTCCTCAAAGCTCTAATTACACAGCCTATGATCTTTGGAAGGACCATTCACTTATACTTGCTGTGCAATTGTTTAACCCTGATTCGGGAACTCCTTTTCCATTTACAGAGGTTATGACAAAATTCAGTTTACCATCTTGCCATAGATTTTACTATAACCAGTCCATTGCCTTTGTTCAATCTAAATGCCCATCAAAGCCCAAGAGATTTTCTCCCTCCTTCCTTGATGACCTTATTCAACTACACTCCTACTCCATCTCTGATGTTTACAAACGTCTCCTGCTACACCAGTTTTCTTCTCCTTGAAAAAACCTTACAACCTCGTGGAATAAAGACTTCCCTGACCCTTTTATCAATGAACAGATCATACGTGGATACCTCAGAACTTGCAAGCAAGCATATCATTAACGAAAATTGGAGGGAAACTCAATTCAAAATTGTACATAGAGTCTATGCCCCGTTCACCTCTTCTGACGAAAATAGGCCTTTTCATCTCCAATGTCCTAAGTGTGGCCTTCATAAACCTTCTTTACTACACAGGCTTTGGGAATGCCCACCTATTGCGGTCTTTTGGGACCAAATATCCAACTATCTCACTGACATCTCTGGAAAGAACACTCCCAAGTCCCCCCTCCTTTACCTTTTCAGCTAGGAAAATCCCCCCCAATCTAATACTCTTGACCGGAATAACACGGCTATTAACTCACCTTGGACTTAAATATGCCTACTTGCTGCCAGGAGGGCCATTATGAAAACTTGGATTGTCTCAACCTCCCCCACGGTTTCCATGGTACGCAAAGACCTAATAGATCTTCTATTCAAGGAGAAATTGGACACCAAAATCCAAAACGATGCTCCCACCCAAATTTTTTTTTCTCGTTTGCAGAATTTTATTGAGCATTCTTTCTCCAGCACGGAAATAACTGCAATTATGTCTTCTTTCTGCTATATGGATGGGTACCGAAAGGCTGACACATCCAATTCTCTTGGTATACTTCGACAGAGTCGGGAGGAGTGACTTGTCCTATCTCTTCCACCCTTTACCCCTTCCTCCTTACCCCCCTTCTACCCTTTTCTCCTAAATAATCGTTAGTAGTCAGAAGACTTCAGGCCTCGTTATTCTTCTCAATATGATATTTCTAACGTACATGTCTAGAGCATAGGTTGTTTTAATTGCACTGCCTTCCTACCATCCCCCCCTCCCCCCATAGGCTGCCTTCCTTGCTCCTTCATATAGTTTGGTGGACTATTCCTTTACTTTATATGGTGAGCACTGTCTTGTTACCTACAATGTTTTTAATTTTATGTTTGTTATTGCTTTTTCTTCTAAAGAAAAATTTCAATACAAATATGATAAAAAAAAAAAAAAGGGAACATAGAACCCTTAGTAATAAGCTAGAATTAACTTTTAATGACTGTTATACAGCATTCCAGCATGATCCCTCAACTGCCCGGAAACTTGAATTAGAAAAAGCTAGACTGGAATTTGACTTATTTCTTACAGAGTCGGCAGACAAAACTCTTTGCAGATCCCGACATAACTTTTATCTCAAATCTAATAAACCAGACACCCCTAGGGTTCGGATGCTGAGGGTGTTACATGGCCCTGCTAAGCATATCTGACTTAAAATCGTGAAAGATACCTATTCTAGTAACCCTGTCAAAATTCTCGCAAAATTTAGATCTAATCTATCTTGCAACATTGTATATACGTCTGAAGGTGAATTAGACCCTAACGCAGCCACCTCTTTTTTTTCTAATCTAAACCTTCCCTTTCTTTCTGCTACTCAAATGGAATTGATAGAGGCTCCCATTGCGCAGGGTGAAATTCTGGAGGTCATTAAAACTTTAAAACGTAATAAGAGACCAGGCCCTGATGGGTTCTCTGCAATTTACTACCAAACTTTTTCATCCGTTTTAGCCCCTCTTCTATCCAATGCTTTTAACTCTCTTCTTCATGGTACTTCTCTAGGTAGGGACTCCCTCACAGCTACTATCTGTAGGATTCCTAAACCTCATGTAGACGATTCCATCTGGTCTAATTATCGACCTATCTCCTTATTGATTTTGGATATTAAAATCCTGGCTAAAATCATTGCTCAGAGACTAAATAACTTTATTGGTGAGATCATTCATCGTGATCAAACGGGCTTTATACCCAGGCACCAAACAGGTAACAATACCCTGCGTGCTATCTTATTGTCTCACATTGTTAAAAAACGGCTTATCCCTACATGTTTTCTATTGTTGGATTTCAAAAAAGCATTTGATACTATCTCTTGGTCCTACATGAATTTTACCCTTCGTAAGTGGGGCTTTGGACCCCATTTCTTGACTTGGTTGGCTGCCTTATACAATAAACTTAGTGCCTACGTTAAATATGCAGGCTTTATATCGGATACTTTTTTTGTACAATGGGGAACACGTCAAGGTTGTCCTTTATCACCTCTACTTTTCGTCCTACTCATTGAACCGTTGGCCCAACATATTCGATTAAATACCTCCATCCAGTTGACCCACATTTTAGGCCTACAGGTAAATTTTCACAAATCTACAGCTTTGAACATCTCATTATCTGACAGTGAGCTCAGTCTTGCTCAATCAGCTTTACCCTTTTCATGGTCCCCACACCACCTTTCGTATCTTGGCATTAAACTCACAGCTGACACTTCTACTTTATTTTCAGCCAATTAGACCCCTTTGTTGAAGAAAATAACTGACCTTTTGAAGTTCTGGGCCTGTCTCCCACTTTATTGGATTGGAAAGATTAGCGCTATCGAAATGTAAATTCTTCCCAAACTCCTTTATTGGTTTAGAGTTCTCCCGATCTTGGTACTGGCCCACTTTTTCTGCATCTTACAGCGTAGAGCTTTCTCATTTACATGGGATCGCACCTGGCCACGAATTCCTAGGTCTACCTTGTTTCTTCCCAAGGTCCGCGGTGGACTAGGTTTTCCTAACTTTGTTTCGTATTACAGGGCTGCCCAGATTGCCCCAGTTACCAAATATCATGCCACTAAAGAAATTCTACTTTGGGTAGCAATTGAATCTACCGAACTATTCAGTATTCAACCTCCCCTGTTTGAATCCTAAATCTCGTCCACCTGCTCTGAACCCAATTACTAAACACACCCTTTCAATCTGGGATAATGTGAAAACCACATATGGACTTCAGTCTGCACACAACCCCCTTCTTTCCTTCTTAAAAAATCTATTATTCTATCCTGCCTTGGTTTCCCGAAGATCTTTCAGCAATTGGATCACCACCAGTCTAACTCGCTTGTATAACATTGCCTCTCCCTCAGGCCTAGATCTATGTGAAACTTTTCACTTGTCCAACTCTGAAATATTCTGTTATTTGCAAAACAAACATTTTTATTCTATGCACACGTCTACAGATATCCCTTTGAATCAGCTATCGCCCTTCAAACATATATGTTATACAGAGCCTCATGCCAGAGGCTTAATTTCAAAATTGTACCTGCAATTACTTACCAAACCTGATATTGGTCCCCAAACATTTGTGGCAAAATGGGAATCCGATTTAGGTCGCACCTTAAATGACACAATATGGTTGGACATCTGGACTAATACCAAATCCTCCTCCACCGACACTGTTGCGGTTAAAGCCTCCTATAAGTTCCTCATGCGCTGGTATCTGGTTCCTGCCAGGATTGCCAAATTTGCTTCTGACCATTCGGGACTCTGCTTTCGCGGCTGTACAGAGTTATGCACACACCTACATACTTGGTAGCATTGTCCGATTGTCATCTCATTTTGGGGTAAGATCTTTGATCTTGCATCCACAATGTTTGCCACCCAAATTTTACCTGACCCGGTAACGTCTCTTTTGAATGCTAAACCGGATTTTTATTTTGCACAAACAATTTAGACTTTTTATGCAACTCCTCACAGCTGCAAAGCAGACAATAGCCAAAACATGGAAATCCCCTTCTTTAAACTTCCTTGTAACCAAGCACCTTATGAATTGTGCCATGTTACATGCTAAAATGACAGCTTTGGATAACGCAACCATGAGCAAATTTGTCTCTGCCTGAAGACTGTGAATTTCTAAAATTCTTCCTCCAGATTTTAATGAATCTGTGCTAATTTTTGGTAATGCCCTTATCCACACCAGCTCATGCGTCATGTGGATTCCTGCCCTATTCTCGACATCTACTTCCTACCTTTCTTTCCTTCCTTTTCTTGACTCTGCAGCCTCTTTTCTCTATTCCTATTCGGCTTGCCCCTCCTCCTTTCTACTTCTCTCTTCCGCCTCTCATCCTCCGGCCCGACTTCCGCTGTGTCTAAACACAGCAGGAGCGAGCCTCCGGCGGCACGTGCGAGCCGCCGAGACCACTAGGAGTCCAGCGACATAGGTCTATGTCGCTGGACCCAGGGGAGCCGCACTGCCGCAGTAGGATTACTGTCGGCAGTCGGCAAGTAGTTAAATACAATTATTTTTAGCTACAGTAATCTATTTTCCAAATACTTGGGTCCTATCTCATGGTGTCTTTAAAATACACCCCATGCCTACATTTTTCTTATTATCTTATTGCTTCAAACGGAACACAGTTCTTCTTGATGCCCTATAATTCTCACGTTATATTCGCTTGTATGTTGATTTTCTTACTGTATGGTTCCGGCCACAGTTTAATCCCTTTTGGGGTGTCCTGGAGGAGATCATGACCTTGCTCCCTCTTTCCTTTACCCCGACTGAACTCCACCTTTGCAATATAGTTCTATACTTCAAACTTGATAGATATGTTTTGTTTCTGTTTGGACCCTGTGCTATGCAATTTTCATGTATTTGGGAAATTACTTCCATATCCTTATCTATTTGTTATATGCTCTTAAACTAATAAAATATTTTGAACAAAAAAAGCAGTAAATGTGAAATACAATCTAATACATAATACTAATACTTACCATATCATTGCTGTTGTATTGCTCCCTGTATCCTCTTTTTAAGCAGCCACCACCTCAAGTCCTGACATGAATGATGCCCAGCATTATCTAACCAGGAATGTGAGAACAGGCAATCATGGTCCCACCCCATGGAGTTGATACCTACCAAGAGGTGGAAAGGCGGGCCGTAATGTCACAATCTCCCCCTCGCTCAATCAGAGAATGCTTTGTGCGTTCATTTCCAGCTTGCAGGGGCATCGGCCAGGTATGGTATATACATAGTTAAATGCCCTCCTGGACCCATATAACGATGTATAAAATATCCAAGATATAAGTTATTAGTCATGATTCAACTTGCTGGAATAAGCCAAAGTCAAAAATAAGATAATTGCATTGACCAAAAGCCCCTATTCACACTAGCGCATGAGTGTAATGAGACACAAATTTTGCATGTTTTTGCTTGTGTGAAGGTGCTTTTATGAAGCATATTGCATTTGTTTTTTATGTGTTTTCAAGCTTCAGACATTTTTATTTTGGCCAATTGAAAGCAGTATCATATGTTGTCTTCTTCCTTTGTATCTGCCAGATTTGGTTATATTTGAGAAAATGCATGAAAAACAAGCTAAAATACTTGTGTCATACGTTTTCAGGCTCTCCCATTCAAATTTAGAGTGCCAAAAACCTTGTAATTCTGCTTGAAAAAAACGTCATGTAACAACAAGTGACACAATGCTTGGGTATGAAAGGGCATGATTGAAAATAATGGGATGTTAACTGTTGTCACGATTCAGGAAACATGCAACAAAACACACAGGTTTCAAAGGGGGGCAAAGATGTACATACTGTAGATAATGTATGTTCTCAGAGTTCACACTACATTTTCCAGGAATAGTTGCTTAAATTAGGAAAACATGCTTAGGCAAATATATTCTATACTGCGTGCCTCTTGACACACGGACTTGTCATTATTCAGCAAAAAATTACTGACAAGTGATGGGTTGAGTGATGCAGATTACATCCTGTTTATGTTAAATTTAAAACCACAAGGATGTGTGTTAATCAGAGAAAACTTCATATTGGCAATGGGGTTAATTCATATTGCGCAAAACGATAGCACTTTTACAATTGTTAACTTAAAGTATATCTGTTCTCCCACTGTTTTTATATGAATTATATAAATCAAATTGTTTATCTAGTTACTTTTTACTGTCCTTCTATTTTATTAGTTACTGTATTCCTTTTTTGTGAACCCTTAGATTTAGTGGGTTCACATTGAAAAAGTATCCTTTACACATAAGTAACCTGATTAGCAGTGATGGGAATAATGGCGTTGAAGTAAACAGCGATACTTAACGCCGGTACTTTTACGGGTAACTGGTAATCTAATTGATTACTTTTCCCCCCTGCGGTAACGCTGTTCCCATTACTTAAATGGAGTTACCGCAATTACATCTACCACCACTAGATGGCAGTAGTGTAATTCCTCCTCACACCTCTATGACCCTGACGGCGCTGTCTGCGGTACTGGCATGTGTGACATGGAGGAGAGTGGAGAGGCAGAGCGGACCAGCCCAGGGGAACCGTGAGAGCGGTGAGACCCTGCACTGTACCTGTACATCCACCAACCCCCCCCCATATACATCTACCTACCCACCTTATATACCTACCTACCTACCCTATATACCCACTGACCCCTATATATACCGACCTACCCACCCTATATACCCACTGACTCCTATATACACCTATCTACCCACCCTATACACCCACTGACCCCTATATACACCTACCTACCCACCCTATACACCCACTGACCCCTATATACACCTACCTACCCACCCTATACACCCACTGACCCCTATATACACCTACCTACCCACCGTATATACCCACTGACCCCTATATACACCTACCTACCCACCCTATACACCCACTGACCCCTATATACACCTACCTACCCACCCTATACATCCACTGACCCCAATATACACCTACCTACCCACCCTATACACCCACTGACCCCTATATACACCTACCTACCCCCCTATACATCCACTGACCCTTATATACACCTACCTACTCACCCTATACACCCACTGACCCCTATATACACCTACCCACCCACCCTATACACCGGTAGTGTACCACGCAGATACCAGTGTACCACGCAGCCAGCCAGTACCACTCAGCAAATACCACTCATACAAGTTATTTGACATATTTGATTATTTTTTTAAAGTAACACAATAGTTACTTTCCCTGGTAATTAGTTAAGTGACATGACCAACACTGCTGATTAGTAGTAACTGACCTAGACTTAAATTTAAGGTCTGCGTATTACATGTTACCCCTATCCCATTTAAAATTGCCACATTTATACCAGTAAAAAGAAACATACTTGCCCTTACACCTGCCTTCCAGAGAAGAGGAGTCATAATGCAGAAGCTTCAGCACAGTGCGGATATTTGGGATTCTGGTGATCCTTGGCGGAAGGATTGTGACATCATTCTCGCCTAGGCACTGTGGCCAAAAATAGGTGGTAAGGTAAGTATATTTTCTATATGTTTCCCACATGTTTGTCTTTTTTTTTTTTTTTTACACTCACATTACAACAATTTTAGATGAGGGGAGAGGGCAGTATATATTGAAGCAACCCTTGTCCCTTTCAAACCTAAAAAAGCCCAGTCATGTGCAGCTCTGCATGCTGATCTATAAACATATTTAACATATGGAAAATAAAAATGTTATTTGCATTTTTTTTTCTCCCCTTTCTGGTATTCAAAGGAACTGGTGCCTCATAGCTACTCGTACTCTAGGAGGGCTACATCACCTGTGCCTTCCAGGGAGATCTCATTTACAAATCTCCAGGAAAGGGCATTTTTTTTTCAAAAATGCTTTTGTTTATCCATTGCTTTTGCTTCAACAACATGACGGCTTACTAAATGGCATTCATATTGCCAACATCATGACAATATATAAATAAAAGAAGCAGTGCCAGATTTCATACAGAGCGTGCAAAAGATCTGGCACAGGTATCATTGTTTTTTAAATGGTGGCATGAAATGTGGCGAAGGGCAGGATGGACCAGAGAACATGTGCGAAATCAATAAAGAAAGAAGCATGTTACTCTATTAAGTAAAGCTGGCCATACTTTTTACAATTAATTACAAAAAAATTGTATAAATGTATGGCCACCCTTTAGTTCCTTTATTTATCAAGAAAAGTCACAATACAAGATGCAAAATATTGTGTTAGATAGGTTTGTAATAGAGTCATGACATATAGAGAAATATATGCATGTAAGGACCCAAGCACAGTGACAATATAAAAAATGAAATGACACAACAAGAATATCGACTGTCGGTAACATGACCATATGGTGGTACAACAAATGGTATGAGATAACCAGAATAAGATCAGGAATTCAGAGGGAACGCCAGAGAGAGGTTGATTCCTGGATTGTGGAAGACCACTTGGTGTAAAATGAGGTGTTTTAAGGTGAGGCTTATAGACAAGATAGTGTAAGTGAGGGTTGAGCTGAGACAGCATACTGGTGAAAAGGGTAGAGAGGGAGCTAGGGGAAAGGGGGGAGAGAATAAGGTTGGATGGTGTGTAGAAATGGAGAGGGAGCTCTCCCAGGGAGGAGGTAGTAGGTTCTGGGGATCAATCAGGTTGTGCAAGAGTTTTGAGATACACTTCAATGTAAACAATGTAAGTATTTCCGGGGGTCTCCAAGTGGTCCTGAAGGTCTCTTCCGTGTTTTGGAAAGTACCAGTGAGGTGTTTCATGTCCCAAATTTCTATCATTTTGGTGAACCAGAGAGATTTTGTTGGAGGGCTTGTTTGCTTCCATCTAAGTAAAATACAGGCCTTCGCCACGTTCAGCAGTTGGATACTTAGGAAGGACTTATATTTCCTGATAGGTCTTTTTGACAGATGCAACAGACATGGTGTCGGTTTATCTTGTAGCTCTACTGATGTGAGCTGCTTGATAGGCTTGTCACCTCCTGGCAGAAGGGTTGTAGTTTTAGGCATTGCTAGAATGTAGTTTTCTATTTTTTTTATGTTGTTGGTTAGTTAAGAGAGGAGGGTCAAATTTTTGTGCAAGGTCCGCTTTAAATGCAGTTCATGGAAAGGTTTTGAAGGATGGCATCAATTTTTAATAATTATGATACTGCAGCATCAATCTGAACACTAATAGAGTTAATGAAAGTATATTATTCTGTCTAAGCGGTAAAAGCAAAACTAAAGACCTTCAACAAAAAATCTCTAGGATTTTTTTTGGGAAGAATAGACTGGGAAAGACTCTTTTGGCAAAAAAAATACCTTTAATCCGGCTCCTAGTGATTTTTTTTTTTCATCTGTGTACAATGTATGGCACATGTGTTGTGAAGTGTACATCCAGGCTCGTTCTTGGCATGCTCAGAATATATTTAAGTGCTGGAAACATTGTATATCTTACGCGCAAATGCAGGAGTTACATCATCATTGGCTGTCCAATGGTCAAAGGGGAGCAATGTGATACCCAAGAGAAGTTTTGATGGAAATATTGGCCCCAACCTCTTGTAGAAGTTTGTCTACTGTTCAGCATAATTTAATTGTCTTCCCCTATAGTACAATAAATAGAAACTTTAAATCACTTCAATATATTAAAACAATTGCTCATTGTAGGTTCTATTCTGTAAGCTGTAACAATCATCTGCCATAGGGCAACAAGTAGAGTTGAGGGTAACATGCACATGGTGAACATAACAGTTACACTGCTGAAAGTAAAAAGCATTGGGGACAATAAAACATGAGGTATAGCTAGTGAACTGTGCTTGATCTGCATAGTAATTTTAGGTAAAAAGAAAAATAATTTTTATGGCGATTATTTTAAATTAATATTTCACTAGGATCATATTATATTACAATAACACATGTAAAACCTAAAGACTTTTCTGATCTAACAAACCTTTATTGCCCAACCTGTTCAGTTTAAACCCCTGTTCATGTTACTTCCTCCTAGGCCTGGATGAGTAATATTTGGCTGTAAGCTATGAATTCACTGCAATGTTCTATTGAACCCAGTGAATTACTATTTCACTGGGATCATATTATATTACAATAACACATGTAAAAACCTAAAAAACCTAAACACTTTTCTGATCTAACAAACCTTTATTGCCCAACCTGTTCATTGTAAACCCCTGTTCACATTACTTCCTCCTAGACCTGGATGAGTAATATTTGGCTGTAAGCTGTGAATTCACTGCAATGTTCTATTGACAGGATGTGTCTGGACTTGTCTGGAATGGCTCTTTTAGGCATTTCAACCATGTAAATAAAGGTGTGCAACTAACAAAAATATATTGTAGAATGTAATTTACAGTTCACATTCAAATAACTAATGTATAGTTTGGTTGAAAAAAGACACACCTAGCTCAACCAATAAAAATAAATACATAAATAAATAGAAAATCTCTATATACAGAATCCTATACCACAGTTGATTCAATGGATGGGCAAAAAAACCCTCTACGAAGCACAGTCAAATTTGCACCAGCCAGGGAAAAAAATCCTTCCTGATCCCCCTGATCCCCCAAGAGGCAATTGGATACTCCCTGGATCAATGAACCCTGGTGCTACTACCAAAAATGTTAATATCAAGTTATATTTTGTGCATTTAGAAATGCATCCAGTTCTTTTTTAAAGCAAGCTACTGAGCTGGTCAGAACTAGTTATTGAGGAAGTATATTTCACATTTTCACAGCTCTTACTGTAAAAAAGCCTTTCTGTAAAACTTTTTTTCCACCAAATGTAAAGAGTTTTAATGTAATGCCTTGAAAGTGAATAACTCAACACCAAGTATGGACCACATGTCAGAGGAAGCTTAACTATTTTCTGAATTAGGGTTTTTAGATACATAAAGGGATTTTTCTTAAAGCAAGAACTATGTCTAGGAAGCGAGAGGGAAAGATGTAATGTATTTTAACCACTTGCCGTCTGAGTACCGTAGTACTACTGCGGCAAAGTGGCTCGTTAGTACTACGTCGTCAGACACTCCCCTTTCTCGGCGGCGCGAGCTCGCCGCCGGAGGCTCGCTCACGCTGTATTCAGTCACAGCGGGAGTCGGGCCAGGGGAGGAGCAGCGGCGATCGCCGCCGCTCTTCCCCGATCGTCGGGGATCTAGTGTGGAGATCCGTCTGCTTGTGTAAACACAAGCAGGCGGATCTTCCAAGTGACAGGCAGGGTCAGATTGCAGGGTTCAGCATAGCTGAACCCTGGATCTGTCCTTGTGTCACACAGTCACCTCCCCCCACACACGTCAGTAAGCACCAGGCATACATTAACCCCTCCCTCTCCAATAAAATGAACCCCTTCCCTGCCAGTGTCATTTTTTCGGGTAACAGTGCATATATATAGCACTGATTACTGCAGTAATGTCACTGGTACCCCCAAAAGTGTCAAAAATGTCAGTCAAGGGTCCGATCTGTCCGCCGCAATGTCGCAGTCCCGCAAAAAAAATCGCAGATCGCCGCCATTACGCGTTAAAAAAAAACACCAAAAATGACAGAAATCTTTCCCTTAGTTAGTAAACGCAATAACTTTTGCGCAAACCAATCAAAATACGCTTATTGTGAATTTTTTTACCAAACATAGGTAGCAGAAAACAAATTGGCCAAAAATTTAAAAACATTTTGATTTTTACATTTTTTGGGGGGGAATTTCATATAAAAAAATGTGAAAAATATTGTTGTTTTTTCAAAATGTACGCTCTTTTTTTGTTTATAGCGCAAAAAGTAAAAATCGCACAGGTGATCAAATACCACCAAAAGAAAGCTCTGTTTGTGGGAAAAAAAGGTCCATAAAGACAGAGTCACAGAGTCCTGATCTCAACTGGATAGAACACTTTTGGGATGAATAAAAGCGGAGACTGAGCCAGGACTTCTCGTTTAACATTAGTGCCTGACTTCACAAGTGCGCTTCTGGAAGAATGGTCAAACATTCCCATTGACACACTCCTAAACCTTGTGAACAGCCTTCCCCAGAAGCGTTGAAGCTTTTATATCTAACTCAGTATTGAACTCTACAGACTAAAACTGGGATGCCATTAAAGTTCATGTGCGTGTAAAGGAAGGTGTCCCAATTCTTATAATTTTGATAGCATAGTATATATATATATATATATATATATATATATACACGGTATATACCAGTATATATATATATATATATATATATATATATATATATATATATATATATATATACATACAGTGAGGGAAAAAAGTATTTGATCCCCTACTGATTTTGTACGTTTGCCCACTGACAAAAAAATGATCAGTCTTTAATTTTAATGGTCGGTTTATTTTACCAGTGAGAGACAGAATAACAACAAAAATATCCAGAAAAACGCATTTCAAAAAAGTAATAAATTGATTTTCATTTTAATGAGTGAAATAAGTATTTGATCCCCTATCAATCTACAAGATTTCTGGCTCCCATGTGTCTTCTATACAGGTAACAAGCTGAGCTTAGGAGCACTCTCTTAACCACCTTGGCGGTAATCCCGAGCGTGACTCGGGGTTGATTTTTCATATCAGGATCGGTAACCCCGAGTCACGCTCGGGGTGGATTGCAGAGAGCGCAGCGGTGTTCTCTTACCTTCTCCTGGCGATCCAGCGATGATCTCTCATTGCTGTGACCGCCAGCCGAGAGTCCCGCCGCTCCTCCGTCCCTCCGTCGATGTGATCACTTCCTAGTTCCGTTCCCTGCAGCAGCAATGCTGCATGGGAGCGGAACTAGGGAGGGAAATTCAAAAAAAAAAAAAAAACGTTGCACAAAACACAAAACACATTTTATATTATATTATATATATATACATATATATATATATATATATATATATATATATGTATATATATATATATATACATGTATATATATATATATATATATATATGCATGTATATATGCATTTATATATGCATTTATATATATATATGCGCATATATATATATATATATATATATATATATATATATATACCGGTATATATATATATATATATATATATATATATATATATGCATATATATATATATATATATATATATGTGTGTATATATATATATATATATGCACACACACACACATATATATATATAAAATTATATTATTGATTCAATTATAATTCATGCGTTATATATTATATATATATATATATATATATATATATATATATATATGTGTGTGTATATATATATATATATATACACACACACATATATCTATATATAATATATAATGCATGCATTATAAATCTAATCAATAATATAATTTTATTATATATATTATATATTAAATAATAAAATAATATTATTGATTCTATTATAATTCACGTGTTTGTGTTTCAAATTTATCACATCTGGGATGTCTACTAGACTCTTGTTTTGGTCAGGTTTAAGTCAGTAATTACTAAGAATTGTAGCCCTATAATACATAACGCCAAATTTCCATGAAAACAATTGTACCGCTTTTGGTATGTAATTCCTGACATAATCATACCGCCAGGGAGGTTAAAGGGACCTGTCCATACAAGCAATCAATCAGATTCCAATCTCTCCACCATGGCCAAGACTAAAGAGCTGTCCAAGGATGTCAGGGACAAGATTGTAGACCTACACAAGGCTGGAATGGGCTACAATACCATCGCCAAGCAGCTTGGTGAGAGGATGACAACAGTTGGTGCGATTATTCGCAAATAGAAGAAGCACAAAATAACTGTCAATCTCTCTCGGTCTGGGGCTCCATGCAAGATCTCACCTCGAGGAATTTCAATGATCATGAGAATGGTGAGGCCCAGAACTACATGGGAGAATCTTTTCAATGATCTCAAGACAGCTGGGACCATAGTCCCCAAGAAAGCAATTGGTAACACACTACGCCGTGAAGGACTGAAATCCTGCAGCGCCCGCAAGGTCCCCCTGCTCAAGAAAGCCCATGTACAGGCCCGTCTGAAGTTTGCTAATGAACATCTGAATGATTCAGAGGAGAACAGGGTGAAAGTGTTGTGGTCAGATGAGACCAAAATCAATCTCTTTGGCATCAACTCAACTCACCGTGTTGGAGGAGGAGGAATGCTGCCTATGACCCCAAGAACACGATTCCCATCGTCAAACATGGAGGTGGAAACGTTATGCTTTGGGGTTGTTTTTCTGCTAAGTGGACATGAAACTTCATCGCATCAAAGGGACGATGGGCGGGGCCATGTACCATCAAATCCTGGGTGAGAACCTCCTTCCCTCAGCCAGGGCATTGAAAATGGTCATGGATGGGTATTCCAGCATGACAATGACCCAAAACACATGGCCAAGGCAACAAAGGAGTGGCTCAAGAAGAAGCACATTAAGGTCCTGGAGTGGCCTAGCCAGTCTTCAGACCCTAAATTCATAGAAAATATGTGGAGGGAGCTGAAGGTTCGAGTTCCCAAACGTCAGCCTCAAAACCTTAATGACTCGGAGAGGATCTGCAAAGAGAATTGGGACAAAATCCCTCCTGAGATGTGTGCAAACCTGGTGGCCAGCTACAAGAAACGTCTGATCTCTCTGATTGCCAACAAGAGTTTTGCCACCAAGTACTAAGTCATGTTTTGCGAAGGGGATCAAATACTTATTTTACTCATTAACCACTTAAGCCCCAGAGGATTTGGCTGCTCAAAACCAGGCCCTATTTTGTGATTCGGCACTGCATGACTGTAACGGACAATTGCGTGGTCGTGCAACGCTGTATCCAAATGAAATTGACGTATTTTTTTTCCCCACAAACAGAGCTTTCTTTTGGTGGTATTTGATCACCTGTGAAAACAAAAAAAGGCAACAATTTTGAAAAAATAACAATATTTTTCAAATTTTTTTATATGAAATTCTCCAAAAAAAATATAAAAATCAAAATTTTTTAACATGTTCAGCCAATTTGTTTTCTGCTACATATTTTTGGTAAAAAAAATCACAATAAACATATTTTTATTGGTTTGCGCAAAAGTTTTTGCGTTTACTAACTACGGGAAAGATTTATGTAATTTTATTGTTTTTTATTTAACTAGTAATGGCGGCGATCTGCGTTTTTTTTTTTTTTTTGCTGGACTGCGACATTGCGGCGGACAGATCGGACCCTTGACTGACATTTTTGACACTTTTGGGGGTACCAGTGACATTACTACAGTAATCAGTGCTATAAATATGCACTGTTACTGTAAAAATGACACTGGCAGGGAAGAGGTTAACTTTACTGGTGATCAAGGGGTTAGGTGTGTCCCTAGGGGTGTGATTCTAACTGTCAGGGGGCGTAGCTTGTTAGATCATCACCGAGACATACAATCCTACATAGCAGGATCGCATAGCCTCAGTGATGATCTAAGGGAGAATGACAGACGGCAGTGTTTACATCAGCCGTCTGTCTTTCTCCCTCTCCTGAGGGAGATTGCGAGTGGCTGGCGGCCATCAGAGCCGCCGGTCACACGCGTGGGGATGTCAGTGAACGAGCAGGGGCGGGAGCGCTCGCCCCCTGCATGTGAGTTTACAGCTTATATACTGTATAACGGAGTAATTTTTCTGTCGCCTTAAATAACTCCACACGGACACCGGAAGGACCCATCTTGTCTGCCTATACTTACCTTGATGTCATCCCTTATGGACACCTGGGGTCCATTGAGGTCTGCCGGTTCCATGGTCCTACCCGGATGTTCTGTGGCTGTTCGGAGAGGAATTTGGACGTTTACTTGTCTCTGGTGACTGACTTCGCACGCCTGTTTGACCTTCTGTAACAGGGGGTCCAACTGTCCGGTAAGGGTACACCCTTTATTGATTGTGTGATCTCTACCAGAAACTCCATTTCAAGATTATTGTTGGATTTGTGGCCACTTTTTCAGCATTTGAATCTTTCCTCTACATGGACTTATGGACTTTGGTTCACCTCTTTTTTCTTTAGTTAGTTAGTTGTTCCATTTAGTGGCGCTGTACCATCTTCACATAACTCCACACACAGCCATTAATGTCTTAATTAAAGAGGAAGTAAACCCTCCTCAGCAAGTTGTGCCTATAGGTAAGCCTATGATAAGGCTTACCTATAGGTACTGTAAATATCTCCTAAACATGTACCGTTTAGGAGATATTTACCTTACATGCAGCCAGTGACATCACTGGCGCATGCGCTCTGAAGGAACGGCCGCTCGTGCCGTTCCTTCAGAGTCCCGTGCTGTGACCGTCGGCTCCCGTGCGCGCATGCGTGGGAGTGATGTCACCGCGGCTCCGGCCAATCAGATGGCCGGATGTCGCGATCCCGGAAGACGGGCGACTGGACATGTCGCCCGTCATAGAGGTAAGCGGACGGCACGGCGGGGGCTCGTTCTAAGGTAAGTATTTCATAATGAGCTAGTATGCGATGCATACTAGCTCATTATGTGTTTCTCTTTCAGGGTGAAGAAAAAAAAAATATGTGGGTTTACAACCTCTTTAAATCACTGGCAACAAAAGTGAGTACACCCCTAAATAAAAACATCTAAATTTGGCCCAGAGTGTCAATATTTTGTGCAGCCACCATTATTTTCCTGCACTGACTTAAGCCTCTTGGCCATGGAGTTTACCAGAGCTTTACATGTTGCCACTGGAGTCCTCTTCCGCTCCTCCGTAATCTTAGAGACCTTGCGCTCTTCCACCTTCCATTTGAGGATTCCCCACAGATGCTCAATAGGGTTTAGGTCTGGAGACATGTTTGGCCAGTCCATGACCTTTACCCTTAGATGTTTTAGCAAGGCAGTGATACCTCCCTGGCGGTATGATTATGTCAGGAATTACATACCAAAAGCGGTACAATTGTTTTCATGGAAATTTGGCGTTATGTATTATAGGCCTACAATTCTTAGTTAGTGATGTCGCGAACATAAAATTCGCCGTTTGCGAACGGCGAACGCGAACATCGGCGAATGTTCGCGAACCGGCGAACATTGCGAACCGCCATAGACTTTAATAGGCAGGCGAATTCTGAAACCCACAGGGACTCTTTCTGGCCACAATAGTAATGGAAAAGTTGTTTCAAGGGGACAAACACCTGGACTGTGGCATGCCGGAGGGGGATCCATGGCAAAACTCCCATGGAAAATTACGTAGTTGACGCAGAGTCGGGTTTTATTCCATAAAGGGCATAAATCACCTAACATTCCTAAATTGTTTGGAATAACGTGCTTTAAAACATCTAGTGTGTGTATACGATCAGGTATGATGTTGTATCGATCAGGTAGTGTAAGGGTTACGCCCGCTTCACAGTGACAGACCAAACTCCCCGTTTAACGCACCGCAAACAACCGCAAACAGACCAGAACCGATCAAAATGGGACAGGAACTGGGCTTTAAGGGTTAGGGTTAGGTTTAGTGTTAGGGGCTAGGGTTAGGGTTACGGTGAGATACTTAGGGTTAGAGTTAGTAACCCTACCCCTACGCCTCTAACCCTAAGCACTAAAAATAACCCTAACCCTAGCCCTAACCCTAACCCTAGCCCTAACCCTAATTCTAATTTTTTTTCTGGTTCTGGACATGCTACAGAGCTGAAACTTCACAGGTACACTTTTTAGACCCCCAGACACTGAATCACACAAAAAAAGTTCTTAAAAATTGTAATTTTTTGTTAGAGAGCCAATTATTGGAAAAATTAAAAAAAAATAAAAATAAAAAATTTCTTTGGATTTAGCATCTGGGGGGTCTAAAAAGTGTACCTGTGAAGTTTCAGCTCTGTAGCATGTCCGGAACCAGAAAAAAATACGAATTAGGGTTAGGGCTAGGGTTAGGCTTAGAGCTAGGGTTAGGGCTAGGGTTAGGGTTAGGGCTAGGGTTAGGGTTAGGGTTATTTTTATGGCTAGGCTTAGAGGGTTAGGGTTAAGGTTAGAGGGTTAGGGTTATGGTTAGAGGGTTAGGGTTAGGTTTAGTGTTAGGGGCTAGGGTTAGGGTTACGGTGAGATACTTAGGGTTAGAGTTAGTAGCCCTACCCCTACCCCTCTAACTCTAACCCTCTAACCCTAAGCACTAAAAATAACCCTAACCTTAGCCCTGACCCTAGCCCTAACCCTAACCCTAGCCTTAACCCTAATTCTATTTTTTTTCTGGTTCTGGACATGCTACAGAGCTGAAACTTCACAGGTACACTTTTTAGACCCCCCCCCCCCCCAGACACTAAATCACACAAAAAAAGTTATTAAAAATTGTCCTTTTTGATAGCGAGCCAATGATTGGAAAAATTAAAAAAAAAATAAAAATAAAAAAATTCTTTGGATTTAGCACCTGGGAGGTCTATAAAGTGTACCTGTGAAGTTTCAGCTCTGTAGCATGTCCGGAACCAGAAAAAATTACGAATTAGGGTTAGGGCTAGGGTTAGGGTTAGGGCTAGGGTTAGGGTTAGGGTTATTTTTATGGCTAGGCTTAGAGGGTTAGGGTTAAGGTTAGAGGGTTAGGGTTATAGTTAGAGGGTTAGGGTTAGGTTTAGTGTTAGGGGCTAGGGTTAGGGTGAGATACTTAGGGTTAGAGTTAGTAGCCCTACCCCTACCCCTCTAACTCTAACCCTCTAACCCTAAGCACTAAAAATAACCCTAACCTTAGCCCTGACCCTGACCCTAGCCCTAACCCTAACCCTAACCCTAACCCTAGCCCTAACCCTAATTCTATTTTTTTTTTCTGGTTCTGGACATGCTACAGAGCTGAAACTTCACAGGTACACTTTTTAGACCCCCCCCCCAGACAATAAATCCAAAGACATTTTTTTTTTTTAAAGTTTTTTTTTTTTTTAAGTTTTTTTTTTTTTTTTTAAGTTTTCCAATAATTGGCTCTCTATCAAAAATGACAATTTTTAAGAACTTTTTTTGTGTGATTTAGTGTCTAGGGGGTCTAAAAAGTGTACCTGTGAAGTTTCAGCTCTGTAGCATGTCCAGAACCAGAAAAAAAGATCATTTTTCAGTAGAGCAGGGATGGTGGGAACCCCTTTTACACCTATATGATCTTTTTTTCTGGTTCTGGACATGCTACAGAGCTGAAACTTCACAGGTACGCTTTTTAGACCCCCCCAGACACTAATCCAAAAAAAGTCATGCCTGCCACCATATATATCAGTGGTGGGTGGGCAGTGGCACTGCAGTGGGCACAGTACACTCTGTGGACCTGACAGTCACTGGCACCCAGGCAACTGCAATTATAAAAAAAATATATATATTTTTACTTTGCAGGCTGCTGTGCCACCGTATATATATCAGTGGTGGGTGGGCACGCAGTGGCACTACAGTGGGCACAGTACACTCTGTGGACCTGACAGTCACTGGCAGCCCAGGCAACTGCAATAATAAAAAATATATATTTTTTTTCAATTTGCAACAAGATGCTGTGCCACCGTATATATATCAGTGGTGGGCAGTGCACTGCAGTGGGTACAGTGCACTCTGTGGACCTGACACAGCACTCACTGCAATTATGACAGAGGAAAAAAAAACATTTTTTTAAAATGCAAGGTACTGTGCCTGTGCCACCCGAAATGAGTGTGGTGTGCACACAGTACAGTCTGTGGTGGGTCTGTGGCCTCTCACACACAGCGGGCAGGCAACTGCAGTGTACAATAGATATATATATATATATATATAAAAAATTACACAAATACCAGCCCTTAGAAGGGCTTTTTGGGGTGCTGTCAGGATGCTGTCCTTACAGCAGTAGTGGACCAAGAACACTGACTAGCAAGACCAGGAACACTGACTAACAACTGTCCCTAGCTATTAACAGCAGCAGCAGCAACACTCTCCCTGCTCTCACTAACACACTGCTTCAGAATGATCTAAGATGGATGCTGCCCTTGCTTATTTATAGGAGGTGGGAGGGTGTGGGAGGGAGGTATGCTGATTGGCTGGAAATGTGCCTGCTGACTGTGAAGTTCAGGGTCAAAGTTTGCCTCAATGATGTATTATAGGGGACGGACCGAACATCGCATATGTTCGCCCGCAGCGGCGAACGCGAACATGCTAAGTTCGCCGGGAACTGTCCGCCGGCGAACAGTTCGGTACATCTCTATTCTTAGTAATTACTGACTTAAACCTGACCAAAACAAGAGTCTAGTAGACATCCCAGATGTGATAAATTTAAAACACAAACGCGTGAATTCTAATCGAATCAATAATATTATTTTATTATTGAATATATATAATAAAATTATATTATTGATTAGATTATAATTCATGCATTATATATTATATATAGATATATGTGTGTGTGTGTGTGTATATATATATATATATATATATATATATATATATATATATACAGTGGGTACGGAAAGTATTCAGACCCCCTTAAATTTTTCACTCTTTGTTATATTGCAGCCATTTGCTAAAATCATTTAGGTTCATTCTTCTTCCTCATGAATGTACACAATGCACCCCATACTGACAGAAAAACACAGAATTGTTGACATTGTTGCAGATTTATTAAAAAAGAAAAACTGAAATATCACATGGTCCTAAGTATTCAGACCCTTTGCTGTGACACTCATATATTTAACTCAGGTGCTTTCCATTTCTTCTGATCATCCTTGAGATGGTTCTACACCTTCATTTGAGTCCAGCTGTGTTTGATTATACTGATTGGACTTGATTAGGAAAGCCATACACCTGTCTATATAAGACCTTCCAGATCACAATGCATGTCAGAGCAAATGAGAATCATGAGGTCAAAGGAACTGCCTGAAGAGCTCAGAGACAGAATTGTGGCAAGGCACAGATCTGGCCAAGGTTACAAAAAGATTTCTGCTGCACTTAAGGTTCCTAAGAGCACAGTGGCCTCCATAATCCTCAAATGGAAGACGTTTGGGACGACCAGAACCCTTCCTAGAGCTGGCCGTCCGGCCAAACTGAGCTATCGGGGGAGAAGAGCCTTGGTGAGAGAGGTAAAGAAGAACCCAAAGATCACTGTGGCTGAGCTCCAGAGATGCAGTCAGGAGATGGGAGAAAGTTGTAGAAAGTCAACCATCACTGCAGCCCTCCACCAGTCGGGGCTTTATGGCAGAGTGGCCCGACGGAAGCCTCTCCTCAGTGTAAGACACATGAAAGCCTGCATGGAGTTTGCTAAAAAACACCTGAAGGACTCCAAGATGGTGAGAAATAAGATTCTCTGGTCTGATGAGACAAAAATAGAACTTTTTGGCCTTAATTCTAAGCGGTATGTGTGGAGAAAACCAGGCACTGCTCATCACCTGTCCAATACAGTCCCAACAGTGAAGCATGGTGGTGGCAGCATCATGCTGTGGGGGTGTTTTTCAGCTGCAGGGACAGGACGGCTTGTTGCAATCGAGGGAAAGATGAATGCGGCCAAGTACAGGGATATCCTGGACAAAAACCTTCTCCAGCGTGCTCTGGACCTCAGACTGGGCCGAAGGTTTACCTTCCAACAAGACAATGACCCTAAGCACACAGCTAAAATAACGAAGGAGCTGCTTCACAACAACTCCGTGACTGTTCTTGAATGGCCCAGCCAGAGCCCTGACTTAAACCCAATTGAGCATCTCTGGAGAGACCTAAAAATGGCTGTCCACCAACGTTTACCATCCAACCTGACAGTACTGGAGAGGATCTGCAAGGAGGAATGGCAGAGGATCCCCAAATCCAGGTGTGAAAGACTTGTTGCATCTTTCCCAAAAAGACTCCTGGCTGTATTAGATCAAAAAGGGGCTTTACTAAATACTGAGCAAAGGGTCTGAATACTTAGGACCATATGATATTTCAGTTTTTCTTTTTTAATAAATCTGCAACAATGTCAACAATTCTGTGTTTTTCTGTCAGTATGGGGTGCTATGTGTACATTCATGAGGAAGAAGAATGAACTTAAATGATTTTAGCAAATGGCTGCAATATAACAAAGAGTGAAAAATTTAAGGGGGTCTGAATACTTTCCGTACCCACTGTATATATATATATATATATATATAAAATATATAACGCATGAATTATAATTGAATCAATAACATAATTTTATATATATATATATATATATATGTGTGTGTGTGTGTGTGTGCATATATATATATATATATATAATATAAAATGTGTTTTGTGCAACGTTTTTTTTTTTTTGAATTTCCCTCCCTAGTTCCGCTCCCATGCAGCATTGCTGCTGCAGGGAACGGAACTAGGAAGTGATCATACCGACGGTGGACGGAGGAGCGGCGGGACTCTCGGCTGGCGATCTCAGCAATGAGAGATCATCGCTGGATCGCCAGGACAAGGTAAGAGAACACCGCTGCGCTCTCTGCACATCCACCCCGAGCGTGACTCGGGGTTACCGATCCTGCAATGAAAAATCCACCCCGAGTCATGCTCGGGATTACCGCCTAGGTGGTTAATGAACTGTACCACCACAGTGCCACTCATGCAGCCCCAGACCATGACATTCCCACCACCGTGCTTGACTGTAGGCAAGACACACTTTTCTTTGTACTCCTCACCTGGTTGCCATCACACATGCTTGATACCATCTGAACCAAATAGGTTTATCTTGGTCTCATCAGACCACAGGACATGGTTCCAGTAATCCATGTCCTTAGTCTGCTTGTCTTCAACAAACTGTTTGCAGGCTTTCTTCTGCATCACCTTTAGAAGAGGCTTCCTTCTGGGATGACAGCCATGCAGACCATTTTGATGCAGTGTGCAGTGTATGGTCTGAGCACTGACAGGCTGACCTCCCACCCCTTCAACCTCTTTAGCAATGTTGGCAGCACTCATATGTCAAATTCCCAAAGACAACCTCTGGATATGAGGCTGAGCACGTGCAATCAACTTCTTTGGTCGACCATGGCGAGGCCTGTTCTGAGTGAAACCTGTCCTGTTAAACCGTTGTATGGTCTTGGCCACTGTGCTGCAGCTCAGTTTTAGGGTATTGGCAATCTTCTTATAAAATAATTTCTTTTTTTCAGATCCTCAGAGAGTTTTTTGCCATGAGGTGCCATGTTGAACTTCCAGTGACCAGTATGAGAGAGTGAGAGCAATAACATTAAATTTGACACACCTGCTCCTCATTCACACCTGAGACCTTCTAACACTAATGAGTCACATGACACTGGGGAGGGAAAATGGCTAGTTGGGCCCAATTTGGACATGTTCACTTAGGGGTGTATTCACTTTTGTTGCTAGCGGTTTAGACATTAATGGATGTGTGTTGAGTTATTTTAAGGGGACAGCAAATTTTTATACAAGCTGTACACTCACTACTTTACATTGTAGCAAAGTGTAATTTCTTTAGTGTTGTCACATGAAAAGGTATGATAAAATATTTACAAAAATGTGAGGGGTGTGCTCACTTTTGTGAGATACTGTATATATCCTGATATTGAAATGGTTAACTGCAGGACAGAATTAGGAGATCAGATTTTTCCTTTTGGCATGCAGTCAGAGCCATAAAATCATTAACAATGTGTCCTTGGTCCAAAGGTAATACCTTCCACTCCTTAAAGTGCTTTAGAAGATGACGATTATGTCTAGACCTCATAATGTCAGTTTTTTGTGAATGGAATTTCTTCAGCAATGTTGATAGCGGCCTATATAAACCACATTTATTATCACTAGATATACCAGTAGAACACCGGAAACATTCTTTCCAACAATTCTAATTACAATCATAATTATGCAATAGCTAGTGTTACACAATTGCAAATACATGTAATTAACACTAATACATTAAAAACACTAATGCAATAAAAATACAGATGCACTAAAATACCATCTATTTTTATGTATGTGAGATACACCTACCAATAATAATGTAAGACATTATGGATCCTAGCAGGGCCGCTGATAAGGGAGTACAACCAGCCCTGTTGTACCGGGCCAAGCTCCATCACTTCAACAGGGGGGCCCGGGAAGCTTTATATTTAATTTCTGGCTTAATAAATAAAAGAGTTTTACTAAACCACATCCCCGTTCCTACTTGCTTTCCTGGGTGCAATTACATTATCCTGGGCCCCATCATGTCAACAGAGGGGCCCAGGAAGTGAGAGCAGGGGAGGGACTTTATTTTCATTTTCGGGGTGTGGGCGGATAAGCCTACACCGCATAATGCACTGGACATGTTCTAGTGAGTGCACGGCCACTCACTGCTTGTACCATCCCTGGCGGAGTGATTCAATTGTACGCTATTCCCCCAGCAAGTGCTGCAGTCTGAGGGAGAGAGTTGTGAGGCAGGCAGGCAGGGGAGAGAGAGCAGGAGACCTAACCCAGCAGCGGGCAGAGGTGCATAGCTTCAGGCAAGTGGTGGCACACACTGCACACAGTTACACTGACTACTGTGGAAGGAAGGTAAAGTCCTCAGACTCCCAACTGTGTGTTTATGATCATTATGGTAATGAGGAGCTCAGCTATGAGGAAAGATTGGAAAAACCGAATGTATTCTTTCTTAAGAAGGGGAGATTAGGGGGGATATTATCAGCATGTAGAAATACATAAGGGGTCCATTTAGTGAACTTGGGTTTGAGTTATTCACTTTAAGGTCATCACAGGGGACAAGGGGGCACTCTTTATGTCTAGAGAAGAGATCTCGCCTCCAAATACAGAAATGTTAAAGGTTGGGAAATTATTTCCTTACATCCCCCACCATGCTGTTGCCTTTTTCTGTTTGCAAATGCATCTGAAAGCATTTACTAAAATATACAAAGGGCTCTGCAGGCAATTTTTGATTTCCCTTTGTTAAGTCCAGTGGGCTTGGATGAAGCAGCGTGGATGATTGAGTCTGCAGTGCCGCCTATTATTTTCTGACAGCTAGCACCCGTAAATGTCAGAATACCTGACTGGATGCATATATATCTAACTGGATGCAAGTGCTGCTCACCTGAGAATATTCCACTGGGCTACTTTAATAATACATTTGGTTCAATGTTGTTTCTTCTGCCAGCATTTCTGTGTTCTGGCTGGAAGTGGATGTCTCCCTAATGAATTAATGATAGCAATAAAAGCCAGACAGAAGTTTGAAAGCTTCCAAACTCCAGCCAAAAAAAAAAGAAAGTTTTCGTTATGCTTTACACTGCAGTTGGTACATGGGGTTGTGCAAAGCTGGTTTAGGAGAAAACACAAGATCCTAACCTTTAGGTTAAAATGGATTTATAGCCCAAAACTGCTGTGACCCCCCACCCCAGATAGATTCACCCTCTGTGTCTTGGAGACCACTGCCACTGAGGCAGAAAGTGATGGGAAATCCAACATTTTAGAGTTGTCACGAGAACAAGAGGTGAGGGCAAATCTTCTAATGGGGATACCTGTTTTAATGAAACATGACTTGTAAGTGAACTCCTTTCACTTTGGCAATTTCCTGTCAATTTCTGTTGCATTTCCTGGATATAAATTAATGGGACACTTCCCCACAAGAGGGGACATGGACAGAAAAAAAAAATTACCTGAAAGGTATTATAAACTTTCCATACTTTAAAATTCACTAACATAATCTAAGTGCCTTGTTTCTCAATCCCGTTACCTCTACACCGGGAAGTTCAGGAAAATATTAGGAGTGCTGTTTGGCTGCCTTGATATAGTAAGTACATTGTAATGATGCCACACTGAATCCCAACATGTAACTTCTAGGCATTGAGCTGATTAATGTGTAAAATAGAATTTCATTGCTTTGTACAATTGGAGCACAGGAGAACATCTAATCTCACAGTCAGATACAAATACAAAGCCAAAGAATAGTCTACAAAGGCCAAAAAGCAATGCTGTGATAAGAAACATGCCTGAGGAATAACGCATGTGGTTTATATTTGAGATGATACGCCAAGACTGTTTTATAGTAAAATCCTTTAAATCTGGGATATTCCAGTTCAAAAACCCTTGTTCCGGAACTTATAAATACAACATTGGAATCTAGGACTGCATCAGTAGACATTTTACACCGTCAACATGCTTAAAGCCCTATTTGAGTGCAATCTTAAAGTGGTTTAAACCCAAAAACAAAAACGTAATATATTGCCTAAATATGGTGGCTGTATTAATTTTGTTTCTTTAGGCTTCTTTTTCTCCTTTTTATTCATCTGGTGATCTGGCCAGTAACATACTTTCTGTCTTAGGGTGTCGCAATCCTGGATGTAGTAGTAAAGCAGACACCTTTGGATAGCAGCATTGTCATTCCGTGGTGAGGGTAGTGTGATGCCTGGTACAAAATAATCAGGTTTTTTTTGTTCAACCCAGCAGGTTGAATAAAAAAACTGACAGCTCTGGTCGCAGCCGCTGTACTAACGATCTGACATTAGTACAACGATTTCCCACGCTGGGGCTGTTGTGTCCCGCCAGAGGGATCGCCCCCTGCCAGGACACTCTGGCTTCTGTTGGGCTTGCTGACATACACACGGGCCGAATGTTGGCCATTTTTTATTGAACTGACTCCCGACATTAGACTAGCAGTATTAAATGGAGCTGACTAAAAAATTAAAGCCAATATCCAGCTAACACTTTATAAACAATTAAAACAGTTTTTTTTCCTTTTGGGATAAAGGTTTTACATAAATAAAAAAAAAAGCTCAACCCTCTGGCTGCCATTTTTGCTGAACAGCTTGGTCTGTTAAAGGATAAGTTCACCTTTTGGAAAATGTTACATGTTGCACCCATATTTAGGGTGCAACATGTAACATGTTGCAGTAGCTGCAGCCTCTCCCCCTCTCCTCCCCTCCCCAGTGACAGTGAGCGGGAAACTTCTCCAGGCGCTTGCTGTTACTATTCGAAAATCACACAGCCATTCGAGCTGCACCCACCCGACCGCATGATTCATTCACAGTTTCCGGTGAATGACTTCAACTACAAGTACTGTCAGCCTTTGCAGCTGAAGGCTTGTAGTTCCGAATGGACTGCAAAGTTTCTGATGAGTAGCCTTGTAGTTCATTCACAAGCGCTGCAGCTTGTAAACAGCCAGCCTGTATGCAGGTACGGGTTGAAAGCTGCAGGGCTTGATTGCAGGAGTCTGCATAGAAGCGCATGCAGGGCATTAAAGCAAAAGGAGGCTTCATTAGGGTGGCTATTGGGGGCAATTCAATAATATAGAAAGTGTGCATGTAAAAATATCCATCACTGCATTAATAAATGGGTTGTTTGGAGTATTATAAAAAAAAAAAGCAAACATCAATATTCACCTCTATCCTGCAACATCAGTGTGGAGGTAAGGATAGAACCAGGATCCCAGGACGTACCTTTGGACCCAACAGCTAAAGTTTCCCAGTTGTTCATGATCACAATGGCAGATTGCAGAGCTGGACATGCAAGAGAGAATGAAGCTTTGGAAATGGCTTCTAGCTTTTCATCCACCGGGTCTTTGAAGGGATGTCCTCAACAACGACAGCTAAAGTCTTGCCTAGAAAGGAAATGACTGGACTCACAATAGGTACTGTACATTTCTTCAGTTACTGGGCAAAACATTTTGGAGAATGTTAAGCCATTCACTGTACCAGATCAGTTGCAGTAGGGAATGCCCTGGAAGAATCTTAGGCTGGAGAAATGTTCAGAGGGGCCAAGACACATGCTGACAGAAAGGTGATGGGATCCACACCTTGAGAAAATGGCACATGCATGACAGGGTTCCACCATGGCCCTTGACATGTAAATACCCCGGGGTTGACTCAACATGTTGCATACTAGTATAAATAAAGCACCTTTAGCAGAGTACATTCCAAAAGACACAATAAAGGCTGTCCATGCTTCTTCCCAGTGAAGGATCAGTTAATTCAGAAAGCTGTAAAATAAGCCTCTTTGGACTTAAGGGTTAATGAAGACAATGCTAAATGAAGAATATAATCTTGACAGGAAAAAAAAAATATGAAAAATAATTTCTTCTCTTAGAGGACAGGAGACATCCATTCTCCTATGACAATAGCAAAAATGGGAGTGGGAGGAGTTACACCAGATTGTGCTTACAGTTTTATTTGGCAATGTCAAATCTCCTGAAGGTAACAGCATAACCAGTTGTACCTTACTACTTCATTCTGTTTTCCTTAAAGTACGATTTAAGAAATTACGTTTCAAAGTTAATCTCCCTGACAACTTATGTCCGAAGCCGTGACAACTTATGTCCAAAGCACTGGTCCTTAGTAATGTACTGACTATGCAGACATCTCTCATGTTTTCTGTCCTTGATTTAGACATACTGTATGACAGAAGGGAGGCTGCCAGGAGGTCCCCATCCTTCTGCAGTTATGTCTTTGGTTAACAGAATACAATATTTTTCACTACAGTGATCCTTTAAATATGTGTTGATATTTTTTGTTAATAATATTTGCTTGTTCTACATGAATCTAGACACATTATTCACTGAGATGGGCAGACTCCCGAATTTCCCATGAGTAATTCTGGAATGCACATTGGCCAGAGTCCACTATAAACATACCCAGTGTTACTAATCAGTCAGAAGACTCAAATCTGACAGCTTTAAAGAAAACTTCCAGGATAAAAGAAAACTAGAAGGCAGGGGTGACAGTGAACCCTTAGAGCAGCCTTTCTCAACCTTTTCCTTTTAAAGGAAACCTTAAAAATTGTCAAAGTTTGGGTAACCCCCTGCAAAAACTGATTAATATTACAACCCATGTTACGATAGTACATCAATAAAAACATTAAAAGAAATAAAAAAGAATGTGACCAGCCTAACATTTTTGACACCCAGGGCTAATATTTTTTTTATTTTTTACCACTGCTGCTCTATACAACAAACTAATTTCCAGTAATAAACTTGAAATTAAAAAATTGTGATGTCCCCTTACACTAGCGGTCAATGATGTCCCCTTATATATTTTGGTTAGTGGAAAATTGCCTTTTACAGTGATAGTCAGTGTAAATGGGAGAACAACACATTATTGCTCATTGTACAAGAAACCTATAGCAGACCTCGGGAGGAACCTTAGGGTTTCACAAAACCCTGGTTGAGAATGGCTACTTTTGATAGTCTATCACTCAGATATAGATAGGGATTTAGTAAAATGTGAACCTCTTCCCCCATGTGCACACTTCTTTTTTTTTCTTTTTAATCTTTATTTATGGGTATGCAATATAACACAGTATCATGACATGACGAAGATTATCAGGTAGGACATGATGAAAAAAAAAAAAAACCAGAGGTAAATAGTCAACAACCACATAATATACCAAGTGTCAACATGGTAACAGATCATAACTGAAAACTCAGGGTCATAATTAACTGTAGGAAAAAACATTACCATGTGGTGAAAAATATTTGCAGTTACATTACTCGCATGTACATACTGAGAGGATCAAGTCACCTACAAGCACGTATCTTTTGTAATGTAAAGTCAAGCTTTGAGCCTCTATAATAGGGGATACCCCACTCAGTTCTCCAAACAGTCGTACCATACGATCGGTGCATACCGAAAAGCATTTTCACATGTTTTCAGAGAGAACAGTGGACGCACTAGGTCTCTCAAAAGGAGAAAAAAGGAGAGGAGTGAAAGCGAGAGAAAGGGAACAGGAGAAAGGGGATGGGAGAATGGAGATGGGAGTAAAAAAAAAAAAAGGAATCGGGCTCTCAGAACTGAATAGCCTCAGTTATGCACACTTCTTTTTTATTTAAATTACCCGGAGTTAAAATTTCAAACCAAAACATATATTATGTGCAATGGCCCAAAAAAACCCTTTAAATTCAGATTATTTGTATAACTAAATATTCCCTAGTAGTCCTTTAATGCTAAGGCTTCTAAACTTCTGGACACCATTTTTCTCCTGCTTTCTTTATTGGGAAATGAAGACTAGCAGTTGAGCTACTGCGTTTCTCTGTCTAGGATATCCTTCTGCTTTAATATACTACTTCTACTATTTACCCTTAATGAAACATAAAGCAGTGCTACCGTTTGGTAAGATAAGAAAGTATAAGAGCGGAGCACCAATTGAAGATGGGCACTGATAAAACTCCACACAGTCTAATATTGTTGCTGCCCACGTAGTTTTACAATCTTATGTTATTTTTTTTTAACCTGGTACAGTTTTGGCTCATGCAATTGTTCTGACTCATGTACTTCTGTACAATGCATCAGATTTTAAGCTCTTTGCTTTAAATCTGATACTGCCAATTGTGTACACGTGCTGAAAAAAATGTTTTAATATGCAGTGCACATTACATATTCACTTGTTATGTTGAAGAAGTATTTATCATTTCATACAGATAATTTTCTGCCACTAAAAGCCAGAAGGCAGCACTTAAGTACTGACTCTTCCCTCCACAGATAATAGTATGTGCCAGTCTCTCTAAGTCAGTCTTGCTCAACCTCTTTTCATTCAAGATACCCTTTAGAATTGTGAATAATCTTGGGTCACACTAGTCTAAGGGTTTGTTCACACCAAGAGGTGCATCCAAGGTCACGCAACTTTAAATTTCATGCATGTCACATTTTTAAATTGGCTGCTCTGTGCGTGTAAAGCATGCAAAAAAGATTTTTGAAATTGTGCCACACCAAAACGCATGATACTGTGGCACCATGCGAGTTCAAAGATGCAAACACACACGCATTTTCCAGATGCATGGGGATGCCAATAGGAATTAATGGCACATATGGCGTCTGCAAAAGGTCTCAGATCAGACTGGGCCCCCATTTTAGAAGTCAGAGGTCTACAAATAGTTTTGCAAAGCATCTAAAAGATGACTAGGGGAGGTTTATTAAAGTGGAACCAAACTGTATCTGAGCACCACAAACTGAAAACGCTATTTAAAGTGGAGTTCCGGCCGCGAGGGTGAAATTTAGATAAAAATACCCCCGGGACAGTCAGGGCTAGTACATTCCACAATGGATAGCCTCTGTACTGTCCCGGGTCGCACTTACCTTTTAGAAGAAATACTTACCTTGAAAATTTCTTCTCCAGCGCTGCCATCTCGGATGTGGGCAGCTGAAGCCAGCGTGTCCTCTTCTGCGTCCTCTTCCGTGTCCTCTTCTCCCAGAATGTGCCTGCACCGGCCCCACTGGTCACTTCCGGTGCGGGCCCGTCATCCCCCCACAGCTTCTGGGCATGCCCAGAAGCTGTCTAGCAGGGAATGAGGCGCCCACACCGGAAGTATCAAGCGGGGCCGGTGCAGGCGCATTGATTCCTGGGAGCGATGACATTCAGCTCCCAGGAATCAATGCGAAGAGGAAGAGACGGTGCGGCCGCAGGGGGGGGGGGAAGTGGAAGAAAGGTGAGTATATTTTCTTCACTAACAAGGTAAGTAAACAAAAAAAAAATCGTAACTATCCATTTGTTTTTCAGGTGACCAAGAGCAAGCGAATGGCCCAAAATCGATTATGTCGATTTTGTGGCCAGAACTCCGCTTTAATTCATCTTAATTTTTAAAGCAAGCTTTTCCATCCATCCATATCTCTATGCTTTCATTTGTTGAGAAATCATTTTAAAATACACCCCTGGAACATTCCTGGAATCCATCTGCTCTAGGCAGGTGTGCTTAGCTGAAAAAGTCCCTCATCTCCTCCTCCAGATGAAGGAAAAAAATGCCCATGAAGACTCCTGGGATGTATGACATCACATTGTTGTAGGCCAGAAACCATGAAGCGATGAAGAAATGTAAAAACAAGTTTTAGGTGGCTGTAAAAGCACAAGGTTTCTTATATTAATGTATTCTATGCATTAAGACAAAAGAAACTTCTGTGAGCAGCAGCCCCCCTAACACTTACCTAAACCCCATCTGGATCCATCAATGTGCACTAGTGCCTTGGCTGTCTGGCTGAGACACAGCAGCGGTGCCATTGGGCCCTGCTGCTGTCAATCAAAGACAGTTAGCCAATGGGGAGAGAGAGGATGGAACTGAACATCGGCTCTAAGTCTGAATAGACACACAGAGCTGCAACTTGGCCTGGGTGTCCCCAAAGCAGGCTGCTTGCTGTGGGGGCACTTAACAGGAGGGAGGGGCCAGGAGCGCTGGTGGGGGGACCCGAGAAGAGGAGGATCTGGTCTGCTCTGTGCAAACCCATTACACAGAGCAGGTAAGTATAACATGTTTGTTATTAAAAAAACAAGACTTTAGTATCACTTTAAAACAAGTAAATGCAGCATAATAAACTTTCCTATCTATTTACCAATGCTAACAGCAAAGGGATTCAAGATTAATGTTGATTGAGAGAGTTTAGTTCCACTTTAACCTGCTACTTTTTACATAACCCTACCAATGAATAAGTACATGTCATTTCTGGAGCAGGAGCATTTTGCAGCATTTAGTGCAAATCAAACAGCATCCACCTGTACCAACCAGCAGTGCAAATGTACACATGGTAACTGGCCAAAAGGAATAAATGAATCCTTTAATTAATTACATAACCACAGTTCAACAGAGCATGAGCTGCACTTAATTGTGTAAAATGAACTGAAGCTCAGCTGTTTTCATATATGTTTACACATTGATCCTCAAACACCTAAAATTCCAGATGTCGGCATGGAAGAGTGGAAGAGGACTCCAGTGACAACCTGTAAAGCTCTGGTGAACTCCATGCCCAAGAGGATTAAGGAAATGCTGGAAAATAATGGTGGCCACACAAAATATTGACACTATTGACAAAAGATATGGGCCCCCAAATTAATGGACAGGCCACAGGAAGCTTTGTAGAAAATCACCACGCTGACCACGCCCCTCAGAACGCCGGCTCTTTTGTACACGCCACGGTTTTAATGCTTTGCCTGTATTAGTCTACCCACATGTAAGTGCAACTCCATTAAATGCTTATTTTAATTAAACTGGATTACGCTATGGTTTTCCTCAATTTTCTTTCCTATGCGTATGGTATCACACACGGTATCACACACAGTTGGAGCTGCATATGAGTCCACTACTTTATCCTCTTGTATTAGGAGCCAAGATTGACTACTGGTCCATGAATTTATGTCCTTATCCCTGTGTATGTGGAGGCAAGATTGAATGCTGATTTTCTACAAAGCTTCCTGTGGCCTGTCCATTAATTTGGGGGCCCATATCTTTTGGTAAGCAGCCATTTCTCATCATCTCTTGTCTTCCCTCCTGCCTCACCATCTATTGGGATTCCATCTTTGGATAATAGCTGTCCACTTATTGTCCATCCTGGGACTCATGTTTTTGGACTTTATCACATATGCTTTTAAGCAGCACGTCAAACTTTGATTTTTGTGGCACTCACAAAAACGTTTTACTTTGTTTGTTATTAGCGCTACACTATTTGGTTTTATATGGTTTTGGATTTCTACAGGTCCAGTGTTTAGCTGCTTTTGTGTTATTCAATTTTGGTACACATATCATTTTTCACATTCCACATTTAGCGCAGGTTCTCCCTTTGATATATTGTACCTATTTATCTGCAGCCCTCTCCTCTCTACATTATTCAAAGTGCAGACTGTATACAGCTTGTCTGAACAGGGAGCAGGAAGCTGAAATTACACTCTGCAGAACTCAATTAGGAGAGCTCTGAGAGCTGATTGGAGGGAAGGGACACATCCCCTTCACACAGCACACAAGAACACAGCTAAAGTTGTCAATCACAGACTGTGTGCTGGAGCTCCCTCTCACATCACTTTTTATTCTCTTGATGTCAGGAAAACCTGTCTGGATAGAGACAAGAGCACATTATAGAGGGATATGCTTTATTCATATCAGAGGTTTACAACCATGTTAACTTTAAAGCCATTTTTCTACTCTGTAAGTCCCTTTTTTTTTTTTTATACAACCTTTGCTTTGAGGATATTACGCTAGGCAAGTTTCCTTTTTGTCTCCTCAACTTGCCTACTGTGACTGATCCTGTGTCAGGAGAGCCTGTCAGCTCCTGCTGCAGCCAGATGATCAGGAAGGATTTGATTACAAAGTTTCCATCAACTACTAAGCACTACATGCCAATCTTGAAAAAGAAAGGCATGGTTGTTTGGTACTAGGGACTTTCACACAGGTGCATCCGTGAAGCGGATTCTACTTGCTCAGGGGGGGGTCGCTCCACCGATCCCCGCTGAGCAGATGGATGACAGGTCCTGTCTGCTCAGCTGTGAAAAGCGGACACTGACACAGTCCCGCTCTCCTCTATGGGGAAATCTGATGGAAAAGGACTCCCTGTCCGCTTTCATCTGATCATATGCGATCCGCCAGATGAATGGAAAATGCGGACCGGATCGGATCAGATAGTGGCGGGTGTCAGCAGACGTGTGCACTGACATCCACCACTCCATAGAGGAGACTGGAGGGTCCAATCAGGTCTGCCTGAAAAACTGACAGGCGGACCTGTTTGGACAGCCCCTGTAAAAAACTTGGAAGACATTTGTGCACTACATTGGAACACTATGGTGGAATGGTCTTTGAACATTTTATATATACACTCATTGTTCAGTTTTCATCTGATACAAAGTCTGACTTTTTTTTTTTAACTGATACAGATATCTGGTGTTATGTTTTTGTGTATTTAGCATCTTCACATTCAGAGGAGATATGTTACTTTGTTTTAAGAGCACTATAGTAATCATTCTATATTCCTACACAGTAAAATGTACGTATGTACTATCATTTACTTAGATAACGGGAGAGTAAGTATAAGACAACATGCCACTTTTTATGAACATTTTTCCTACTGTAAATCCAGGAAGGTAAATACACCCCAATATACAGTACAGTATACCTGGCCACTTTCCGCAATGGAGGAACCCAAAAATAGAGGAGGGCCCAGTTGTCCGATTAGTCAAGTTAGCCATGTGAGTGCTTAGACTATACCTACAGAAACTCCACACATAAAGTAACTTTCATACCAAATGTATTATTAGGTTTTTGTGATATATAGGGGGACAATAGATTACAAGGGTGGATATGGGGTACAGTCATTCCAGACTATTGTTCATTTGTTCATTTGAAAATTTTATTTGCTAAACTGATATTTGCTTGGCTCTGTGGGTGCCCAACGTGGTATTCTCTCTGGTTCTTCATGATCATGAGGAGGTTCTGAGTACAGTGTCGATAGATTTGTCATCTTCACACATGTAAGTAAACATTGATATCTTATATGCTTGGTTCAAAGAATTTATGTTGTACTAATAACATATACAGTTGATGTTGATATATGTAATTTTGAACATCAATCTTTCACAAGTTCCTAAAGAAGACCTTAGACAATACTGTGAAACGTGTTAAACTATGCCCCTTTCCTGTTAGATGATACAACCATCAAAAATTCTGAAAGAACTCTTTCTTTTGGTAGAACATTGGTAAAGACTGTCCGGTGAGGTTGAGAGGGCAGGTTATATATAAGTGAAAGAGTCACGTGTAGCTGACAAAAATGTAAACATTAGTTTTATTCATGTTTTTGTATGGATAATAAAATAATATTTTGACTTTACTTTTTTTTATATGGAAATTTTAAATAAAAGTCAGCATTTACAGTGCAATACAAAGAGTTCTCAATCACAAAAACAGCAGTTTGTATTAGGGATAGACCGATATGTTTTTTTCAGGGCCGATACCGATATTTTGGTCACAACGTATCGGTATAGGCCAATATGGGATGATATTTTGAACATTTAAAGTTTTGAAAAATAAATACAATTTTTGACACAAATCTGGTACATGTTAATTTTTGTTTAATGCTTAATGGCTGGCTTGCTGGCATCCTGTGGTGGGTGGGTGGCTGGCTGGCACCCTGTGGTGGGTGGCTGGCTTGCTGGCACCCTGTGGTGGGTGGGTGGCTGGCTGGCTTGCTGGCCCCCTTTGGTGGGTGGCTGGCTGGCTGGTTGGCACTCTGTGGTAGGTGGGTGGCTGGCACAGGGCCTGTGGGTGGCTGGCTGGTACAGTGCCTGTGGCTGGCTGGTACAGGGCCTGTGGGTGGCTGGCTGTCTGGCACCCTGTCTGGGGGTGGCTGGCTGTCTGGCACCCTGTGGTAGATGGCTGGCTGTCTGGCACCCTGTGGTGGTTGGCTGGCTGGCTGGCACCCTGAGCTGGGTGGCTGGCTGGCTGGCACCCTGTCTGTGGGTGGCTGGCTGGCTGGCACCCTGTGGTGGGTGGCTGGCTGTTTGGCACCCTGTGGTGGGTGGCTGCCTGGCTGGCACCCTGTGGTGTGTGTGGATGGCTGGCACAGGGGCTGTGGGTGGCTGGCTGGTAGAGGGCCTGTGGGTGGCTGGCTGGTACAGTGCCTGTGGCTGGCTGGTACAAGGCCTGTGGGTGGCTGGCTGGCTGGCTGGTACAGGGCCTGTGGGTGGCTGGCTGGCTCGCTGGTACAGTGCCTGTGGCTGGCTGGTACAGGGCCTGTGGATGTGGGTGGCTGGCACCAGGCTGCTATGGGTGGGTGTATGGCTGTGATACACTCCCGCGAGACTAGTCCCGACTCCAGACGAGGCTGTCCAAGACGAGGAAGGAGGCCTAAGAAGGCAGAAAAGACGTCACAAAAATATCCGCAATATCGGCCAGTTCTGGGGCCGATATCGATATATTGGGGAAAGTGCATATCGGCCCCCGATACAGTATATTGGCCTTGCCGATAATCGGTCTATCCCTGGTTTGCATGGATGTTAACACATTTGGTTAGGTATTTTTATCAAAAGAATCACAATACACTTTAATAAGGAAGGACAACTGTTATGGATCACATTATGATTGTCAACAAGAAATATGAGGAAATAAGTAGTTGAGAACGTGTGATAGAAGGGAGGAGGGGGCATGAAGGAAGAGAGAGAAAGTTGGCCAGGGGACACTGTATTCATATATCAGAATGTGCAAGAGTGGAGATCATTACAATTCCAAGGGGTGGCAGTCAAAGTCTTGCGGAAGGTAATCAACCTCAGGCACTGATATATATTTAGATAGCCAAGCTTTCGCTATTGTCTGTTTTGTGGCGGTGAGAACATGGGTCATGAGAATAAACTGAAGTTTGGATGTCCCCCCAGGTTTCACTTAAGAAGGGCTTCAAGTGAGTTCATTGTTAGTGTTATCCGAAGAAAGGCATTGTCACAAACAGAGGTCAGGCTCAGAGACCAGTATCTTTAGCAGTAGAGACGCTTCCACCGACTAGCAGGATAAGTACACAAGCAGGTCCCCTTGGAGGATGATGCAGGCAAAGTCTAAGCACTAACTGGTATTCACCTGAGCTCATGAAGGTGGGGACAGGTTTTGCTGCTTGTTAGTACAAGGTCGTGGTCCTTAGGATCACCCCACCAGGAGATGAGCAAGCCGGGGTCCAGTAACAGTTATATCAAATAGGGCGGTAGGGATCAAGCCGAAGGCCAGTCAGTAACAAGCCAAAGGTTGGTAACAGGTGCTTGCAGGTTGGGATTACGCAGAAGCATAATCCACGATCAAGCCAAGGTTGGTAACAAATGGTTGCAGATTTGGATCAAGCGGAAGCGTAGATGAGGAACAAGTCAATGTTGGTAAAGAGTGGAAGTGAAGATTTGGACAGCATCAGGAGTAAATGGAGCAAGCTATTGGCTGGAGAAAAGAACAATAATCTGGCAAACGTGAAGTGCAAAGGCTTGGCTTAAATAGGAAGTTCATGAAAGGAGCAAGCAGTTCAAGGTTCACCAAAAACAAGACAGAATATTTGTCCAAGTAATCAGGCATGGAGTTTTCAAGCATCCCAGAGGTTGTGGGTTAAGATCCTGGTCCTGACAGGTATTCAGGATGTAGTGCGATAGCCACCCTGGAAGATGGGTTACCAGACAAATCCATCAAATATAGATAAATAAACCCATGTCCGAACAACAAGGAAAGCAGAACGAGGAAGCAGCAGGGTTAATATGTACTAATCTGATAAGTACCAAGCACCATCAAAGTAGTGCTTTATAGTAAGTTTCAATAACAGTCGCGTTGCAAGAGCATAAATTAGTAGTAACCCAGATTTGATCCCAATTCTATGGACAGCTATATTATCACCATTTTTTTCACATAGTGTTTTACATTATTTTATTTGAAGCAGGCCCTCTAAAATGCAGGTTATAAAACCCTCACAGTTTCAAGCATCTGCTTCAATGAGAATAAGTGGAAACAGCCGGACCTTCTTTAAAGTTCTATCTCTGCAAATGTTTGACATCCACAAGAAGCATTTGGATAAAATTATATTTCCATCTGCAAATACCAGGGCGCACATGTAGGGCCCTTTGCCAATGTTACTGCATATGCAGCCAAAACAAAATTATTATGAATGTTTATACAAGTGCACCAAGCACATTGACAGAGCTAACAACAGTTTGCTGAAAGTGAGTTACTTGTATCGTGACTCAGGAACTGTGACAAACTAATTACTGAATCTGGAATTTACAATGTCGTAATCAAACAAAAATTGACATCAGAATGACCAGGCAGCATCCTATAAATTCTATTCGCTTCTTAGTTGTAAAACAGAAGGTTTTGAAGACAGCACAGCAAAAGCAAACTAGGAAGTCTGCCAAGCAAATCCACAAGAAAACCATGACGTTCTTCAAAGCCGCTTGTGCCACCCTTACCCTCTTCCTGCTTCTCACCACTGCAGCAGACGGTAATGATCATTTCCCTATTTTAGCTTTTAAACTGAACTAAACTGTGCTTAAAGTTAACTCTTTTTGCAGTCTGGAAAAAATATTTGGCAGAAAAATATTTTAGTAGCAATATGTTATTTGTCTATAAAAGTGATCCAAAAAAATCCATTTGGCAGGCAAGAACATTCCATTCTTTAAATTCGTCCGATGTATTATGTAATGTCCCATCAGGCAGAAGGCAGAAATCAAGGTTTCACAGCAGACAACCCGTAAAATGCACTGACATTTTTATTAATTCTTACTATAGAAGAAAAATCATCTACCAGTTTTTTTTTTTCTAGGAATGCTGCCCACTATGTATAAAGCCAACTTTTTAAGCTGTAACTCTACATAAGTGCATGCTTTATACTGATTTCAAAGCTGTAGTGGTGACAAGATAGTGTGACGTTTTGGACCACTGTAGAGACACCAATACTCTCACAGAGAACATAGCAATTTATAACCCCTCTGTTTATTGCCATTATATTTTTTTATAAACTACAACTCTTCTTTATGCTTTCAGTAAAGGAATAGTTGAAAATCACTTGAACTCAGAAGTAATGTGATATGATTTTGCAATACAATGCATTAAATATAACATGTTTCTAGGACATTGTCTGTTTTGGCATTGTATAGCAGCCCTAATAGTAAATGCATATGACAGTTTTCTTTTCAAATTTTTATTTAATGGAGAGTTCCAGGAAATACCTCTGGAAAGGACAACAGGAGGTAAATGTAATGTTCATCTCTTAAAAGGACAGCATGGAGGTAAGTGTAATTACCCCATTACATGTACTGTCCATTGTCCTTTCCAAAACAATTCCTTTAAAGAAGACACAGATACCAGAACTCATGGCCAACAGTGCAAATGTTAGCAAAAACAATTAGGATGTTTTTGAACTGACATTGCCCTGAAGTTCACAACTTTCTATTTTTATTTCATTAAAGTAAAAAACCCTCAAACAGAAAAGAGAAAAACGTCTCTCAAGTAGTTGGCTAATTTAGAAATAAAATGATAACCATATACATTTTCCTCTTCTTCAATTTGCAGCTATGTCTTTACTGAGATCAGCAATGGAATTAAGGTGCCAGTGTGTAAAGCTTGACTCAAAACAAATATCTACCAAAATAATGAAAAATGTAGAGGTGATTCCCAGTGGTCCCCACTGCAAAAATGTTGAAGTAATGTAAGTATTATTATATATATGTTACATATATTAGGTGTTGTTAGACGTAATATCATTTATTATATATGTTGCCTCATGTTGGTGGTTTTAAAATAAACGACTCCACTAAAAACCCCATTGTTTTGCATTGGTCTGTTAAAGTCTCATCATATGTGTTACAGTATGACAAAAGTGGTTCTCAACTCCTGTCCTCAGGATCCACTAAAAGCCTAGATTTTTTATCAAGCATTACCTTGGGGAGATGCATACTAGAATAATGCAATAATAATGCAATAATAATTCAATAATACTAGAATAATGGAATCACTGAACAGCAAATTATATCACTGATGTAATCCAGTTATCTTGTAAACCTGGAATGTTAGTGGGTCCTGAAGACAGGAGTCCAGAACCAGTGCTGTACAACCTCCTTTAGATCTACCAACATCTATGAAGTGCAAGATTTCTGCCAAATTGGATACAAACCAAATGGATAGTTTGAGTAGGTCCTCATATTGCATAGTTTTGAAAAATCTCAAGGAGCTCTTTCCCACCACCCTTCCAAACTCATCCTTCTCATGATCATGAAAAGCCAGTTTGGGAAAGCACAAAACATACTGGGGAGTGTAGTATCTACACCAGCAGATAGTGCAACCTATAGATTAGCAATGTGCCGCAATGCTTTGCTTTTTTTGTCTCATAGTCTTTTGGCCCTGAACAACAAAGAACCTAAGTACATGCAATACATAACAAATGAATGATGTTAATGTTATCCATCACTATCTATCAGATTTGAAATCTGTATTTTGTTTTTCAGAATTACTCTAAAAGATGGAAACATGGTCTGTGTGGATCCTTCTGCTTCTTGGGTAGAGCGCATTATCAAGCTAATATTAGAAAGGTATTAATTCTACAACAACAAATGTGATAACATTTTGCCCTTTTTGATTTGAAGCTTAACCTCAACTACTGTAAAAAAAAAAAAAAAAAAAACATTTAGTTTAGTTTTGTATAGAGGTCAAGGGTTAAAATTTTTCATATTTATATTTCTGTCTGGGAGGAGATGTTCCTGTCCCTGTAGTATGCAAAAAAAGAAAAAAAAAAAGGTCACAAAAATGTCATTTACAAGAAGGCTCAGACAGCAATAAAAACTTTATAAGAAGTTTGCCAAAAATTCTCTCAAATTAGCCAAAGAGCAAGTAATTGAAAAATAACAATCCCTTTCTGCACTTGATTTTTGACTAAATACATTTTATTTTTTGGGATTTCAGCTCTGCTTTATACAAAAAGCACTGAATTGTATTGTTTAATAATCAACTAACATTATAAAACAATTACATTGTAAGGCATGTTGTTATTATCCTCATCATAAAAAGATTTTAAATAAAAACTGTACACATACATTTTTGTGATTTCATATAACAAATTTTTCTTTTTTTTCCTTCTGACAGAAAGCAAAATGAGGCAGAAGCTGTTTAAATGAAATGTCCTACCCTCTCAGGAACACATCCTCACCTGTATTTTTGTAACTGTTTATACTGCTGTTATTTATTTTGTATCTTAATAATAATTATATTTATGTATTTATTTTGAACATACAATGGGACAGTCAAAAACATGATATCTAAAATAATTGTTTCAATCTTAGTTTGACTTTAGCAATATAAGAATATGACAGACTCCTTAACCACTTTACCACCGGAGGATTTTGCTGTCTTCCGTCCAGGCCACTTTTTGCGATTCGGCGCTGTGCGACTTTAACTGACAATTGCGCGGTCGTGCGATGCCGTACCCAAACTAAATTTACGTCCTTTTTTTCCCACAAACAGAGCTTTCTTTTGGTGGTATTTGATCACCTGTGCGATTTTTACTTTTTGCGCTATAAACAAAAAAAGAGCGTTTATTTTGAAAAAATAACAATATTTTTAAAATTTTTTTATATGAAATTCCCCCCCCAAAAAAATGTAAAAACCAATTTTTTTAAAAATTTTTGGCCAATTTGTTTTCTGCTACCTATGTTTGGTAAAAAAAAATCACAATAAGCGTATTTTGATTGGTTTGCGCAAAAGTTATTGCGTTTACTAACAAAGGGAAAGATTTCTGTCATTTTTGGTGTTTTTTTTTAACGCGTAATGGTGGCGATCTGCAATTTTTTTTGCGGGACTGCGACATTGCGGCGGACAGATCGGACCCTTGACTGACATTTTTGACACTTTTGGGGGTACCAGTGACATTACTGCAGTAATCAGTGCTATATATATGCACTGTTACTGTAAAAATGACACTGGCAGGGAAGGGGATAATTTTATTGGAGAGGGAGGGGTTAATGTATGCCTGGTGCTTACTGACGTGTAGGGGGGGGAGGTGACTGAGTGAGTCATGGACAGATCGGATGTCCAGCTATGCTGAACACTCCGATCTGTCACTCCCTGTCACTATGGAGATCCGCCAGCTTGTGTTTACATAGGCGGGCGGATCTCCACACTAGATCCCCGACGATCGGGGGAAGAGCGGCGGCGATCGCCGCTGCTCCTCCCCTGGCCCGACTCCCGCTGTGACTGAAAACAGCGGGAGCGAGCCTCCGGCGGCGCGCAAGCGCCGCCCAGAAGGGGGAGTGTCTGACGACGTAGTATTACATTGTCAGACGATAACGAGCCACTCTGCCGCAGTAATATTACTGTGGGCGGTGGTAAAGTGGTTAATGAGCTTCATATTTTACAGGATGCAATAATATGATCACATAGATCAGTTTATTACTAGGGGGAACTCAATGTGCCATAACTAAAATGGTAGGCAGCTTAGATCCACATACAATTTAAATAAAATAAATTGACTGGAGGAATTTTACATTCTAATTAGTTTACTTGTGTTTACTATCAAACATGTTCAATGGTTATATACATTATGTTGGTTGTATTTATGCTTATTTTATTTATTTATAAATAAAAAAAATTTAACAATACAGTTGGTATCTTATTTCATTTTTGAATTCGTGAACTTAAAATGTAATATATTATGGTTTGAAATCTTAGTGTTTTAAAAATTGGAATTATCTTTCATATTTGTTTATTTATGCTGAAAAAAAATCTATTTTTTCAGAAATGGCTTGGACTGCAATATTTTTGTAATTACAGTTCCTAAATATTCTTTAACCTCAAATATGTTCTACATCTACTTTAAAACCAACATTTGCAGGATTAATACAAGTATAAAGGGAAATTACCTTTCATCTGGTTTTTTTTCGGTCTCATGGACAAAAATATACGTTAAGGCAGGGCCAGCAGCTAAATGACCAAGTATTGCTTCTTGGTATATCTGTCCTTCCTTGAATATAAAGGATTCTATTGGGCATAAGACTCACAGCACCATAAAAGTACATGCACTGCTCCTTTATCAGATGAGGCAAGGCAGTAAACAGTTGCATTTACATGAGGACTTCTCTGTAAAATACAATCAAAAAAAAATTAGCTCAGTGTGCATCTGAGTGTAAATGTAGTGCATATGAAAAAAAGAGGGTTTGTTTGGGACTTTATATGAGGCATATATGGCATCCAAAAAACAGTCATTGTTTAAAAAACCATGTTTAATCTGTAGTAACAAATACATAATATTTTCCAATGATAACATACACATACTGTATTAACATACATATCATGTAGAGAAACAACGTACAATCATAATAGAGTTGTACAACATATTAAAAAATAAGATGCATCCCAAAAGCCCTACACGTTTTGTGTATAATATCACTTCTTCAGGGGTGGATGCATCATAGATCTGCAATAAACCATATTGAAATGGTATAACATTATAGGTCCAAAAGCAAAAAGAGGTAGTATCCAAGGGGAGGAGGATATCCCTCCCCCAGAGGTACTTGCAAAAAAACTGTATGTGAAATGGTAAAACTGCAGCAAGAAAGGCCGCCCATGGAGTCTGCTACGGGAGCTGTGGTACAAGGACTCAAGGTGTAAACCAGGAGCATAATAGAGACCTCCAAAGAAAGAAAGTGATAAGAATAGCTTAGTATGGGCTCCAATAATATAGTATAAAATAGTATCAAAAGAAAATTACAATTGAGTGTAGAAACTTGTATGAAACGTAAAATATTAATAATAATAATAATAATAATAATGAAAGGAACCCATAACCAAAGAATAGAGAAAAGTGTGAAAGAATATATTAGAAAAAAGAATCATTGGTCAAAGTGAAACCATGGCCAAAAGAGTCCATGAATACAAATGATGTGTGTACAAACCTGATTTAAAGAGAACCTAACCCCAAGTAGAAATGAAATACAGTAAAAAGTGATAAAGGAACTTGAAGCAGGTATTGCTTGCTCAGACTATCAGGTAGAGCTATATGAAAAAGGGTGATGATAATACCCAGGCATGAGGCCATAATCCAGAGTGTATGCAATGCTCTGTGTGTGAGGCCAGAAGGACTGGCTGTGCTGAATGGAGACCTTATATGCTCAAAGCAATCCGAGAGTCCCACCCAGCGTCACGCTGGCGTGACAGGATGGAAGAGGAGCATCCTCACCGGAGCAGTGAATGCCGCTCAAGGAGGCAACAATGACCACTCCCCTGTTGTCAGCCTAGATGGAAGAACTGACGCTGGCAAGGAGACGCCATAGGCATTGAGTGCATGGCATGTGGGCATGGTGCCGATGCGAAAAATGGCAAGCCTGCCCAATCCCCCACACCAACAAGGGTGAGCAAGAGGGAGGAGGGAAGGCGCCCATGTGCATCGCAGCTTGTCTGTGTTTTGCCAGTGTCTCTCTATGCAAGCATCTACAGCAGTTTTTTCCAGATGTTATGGGGAAACAAACTGAATCTTATTAAGAGGTCTGTAACCTACCCACCCAGGTGGATGGGTGGCCTAGGTATGGTCAACCCGGTGGTATTTTTTCTCTGATGTTTTTGAAACATAATTTTGGTAACATGCTGGCAGAGGAACCACCTGGGTGGGTTGGTATTTTTCAGTCCTGGTTTAGGCCTTTTCTGCGAAGCTGGGAGAATGGTGGGCCAATGAAAAGCCTGAGGGTCTGACATGGTAAGCCCCCGACTTACGTTGCCCCGTGACTGAAAATGCTTCGCCAGTGGTGAGTGATGGCTGAAGAAATTAAGTCTCTTCCTTTAACGAGCCACTGGCCTTGAGGGGTTGCCCAGGCCCTGTTATGATGGAGAGTCTGCGTTTGATTAATCTGGAGAGAATCCCTTTGAAGTTTCGGGATTAGGCCTGGCTCTCATTCTATGGCAAACTCTATGTGAAGGGCAACTTGAAGCATCGCTCTGCTGAGAACTGTGGTTATCCAAGAGTGGAGTGTGGCGGTGTTTTTATGTCCAAAATGGTCACATTTGTCTGCAGCCCCCTTTAGTGTTGTAACAAGTGGGGCTAGAGGTAGGGATGATCGAACTTTTGAAAAGTTCGGTTCGACCAGAACACCCGAATTTCCCAAAAGTTCGGTTCGGATTTCAGAACCCCATTGAAATCAATGGGACCCGAACTTCGGTAATCAAAAAACACAATTTTTAAGCCCTAAAACCCAATAAATGCCCCTAAAAAGTGCCTAGGGTTCTGGGTCATGCCCCATTAACTATTAATCACACAAAAAAAGTTCTTAAAAATTGTAATTTTTGATAAAAAAGCCAATTATTGAAAAATAAAAAAAAGAGAGATTTTTTGATTTTTACTTTGGATTTAGTATCTGGGGGGTCTAAAAGGTGTGCATGTGAAGTTTCAGCTCTGTAGCATGTCCAGAACCATGAAAAAAAACAAAAGATAATTTTTCAGTAGAACAGGGATGTGGGTCAGGACCCTCCTTTAACTTTAACACCTATATGATCTTTTTTTCTGGTTCTGGACATGCTACAGAGCTGAAACTTCACAGGTACACCTTTTAGACCCCCCAGACACAAAACCACACAAAAAAGTTCTTAAAAATTGTCATTTTTGATAAAAAAAGCCAATTATTGAAAAAAAAAAAAAAAAGAGAGATTTTTTTTATTTTTACTTTGGATTTAGTATCTGGGGGGTCTAAAAGGTGTGCATGTGAAGTTTCAGCTTTGTAGCATGTCCAGAACCATGAAAAAAAAAAAGATATTTTTTCAGTAGAACAGGGATGTGGGTCGGGACCCTCCTTTAACTTTAACACCTATATGATCTTTTTTTCTGGTTCTGGACATGCTACAGTGCTGAAACTTCACAGGTACATCTTTTAGACCCCCCAGACACAAAATCACACAAAAAAAGTTCTTAAAAATTGTAATTTTTGATAAAAAAGCCAATTATTGAAAAATTAAAAAAAAAAAAAAAAAGAGATTTTTTAGATTTAGTATCTGGGGGGTCTAAAACGTGTACATGTGAAGTTTCAGCTCTGTAGCATGTCCAGAACCATGAAAAAAAGATTTTCAGCACAGGAGGTTGGCTCCGCTGCTGTAACACCTTGCCGGTTTAATAGAAGGCATTTTTTTGGGTTCTTTGCAGTCAGGAAAAACATCTGAACTTGTGTATAGTGGTACTGTGCACAAGTTCTGAAGTTCTGATGTTTTGCCTGCCTCCAAAAACCCCCAAAAAATGCCAACAAAAACACACCTGGGCATTTTTTTTTTTGACGCTAGCGTTTTTTTGGGCATTTTTTGGGGTTCTTTTGAGGCAGGCAAAACATCTGAACTTGTGTATAGTGGTGTATATACACACATCCATATATTTATATACACACCTAGACATATATAGGTGTGAAAGTAGCAGAAATATATGCTTGCGCTAATGAAATCATTTACAGTAATATATTTCTGCTACTATCACACCTATATATGTCTAGGTGTGTATATAAATATATGTATGTGTGTATATATACCACTATACACAAGTTCAGATGTTTTGCCTGCCTCAAAAGAACCCAAAAAATGCCAAAAAAAAACGCTAGCGTCAAAAAAAAAATGCCCAGGTGTGTTTTTGCTGGCATTTATTGGGGGGTTTTGGAGGCAGGCAAACCATCTGAACTTGTGCACAGTACCACTATACACAAGTTCAGATGTTTTTCCTGACTGCAAAGAACCCAAAAAAATGCCTGCTTTGAAACCGGCAAGGTGTGGAGAGAAGCTAACCCCCTGAGCTGAAAGTTTTCTAATACATACAATCCTTTTTTTTTCTGGTTCTGGACATGCTACAGAGCTGAAACTTCACAGGTACACCTTTTAGACCCCCCAAAAGTTCTTAAAAATTGTCATTTTTGATAAAAAAGCCAATTATTGAAAAAATTAAAAAAAAAAGAGATTTTTTGATTTTTACTTTGGATTTAGTATCTGGGGGGTCTAAAAAGTGTACATGTGAAGTTTCAGCTCTGTAGCATGTCCAAAACCATAAAAAAAGATTGTTTGTATTAGAAAACTTTCAGCTCAGGGGGTTGGCTTCGCTGCTGTAACACCTTGCCGGTTTAATAGAAGGCATTTTTGTGGGTTCTTTGCAGTCAGGAAAAACATCTGAATTGTGTATAGTGGTACTGTGCACAAGTTCAGATGTTTTGCCTGCCTCCAAAACCCCCCAAAAAATGCCAGCAAAAACACACCTGGGCATTTTTTTTTGACGCTAGCGTTTTTTTGGCATTTTTTTGGGTTCTTTTGAGGCAGGCAAAACATCTGAACTTGTGTTTAGTGGTATATATACACACATACATATATTTATATACACACCTAGACATATATAGGTGTGATAGTAGCAGAAATATATTACTGTAAATGATTTCATTAGCGCAAGCATATATTTCTGCTACTATCACACCTATATATGTCTAGGTGTGTATATAAATATATGGATGTGTGTATATACACCACTATACACAAGTTCAGATGTTTTGCCTGCCTCCAAAACCCCCCAAAAAATGCCAGCAAAAACACACCTGGGCATTTTTTTTTTTGACGCTAGCGTTTTTTTGGCATTTTTTTGGGTTCTTTTGAGGCAGGCAAAACATCTGAACATGTGTATAGGGGGTATATATACACATATATGTCTGAATATATACCCCTAGACATATATAGGTGTGATAGTAGCAGAAATATATTACTGTAAATGATTTCATTAGCGCAAGCATTTATTTCTGCTACTATCACACCTATATATGTCTAGGGGTATATATTCAGACATATATGTGTATATATACCCCCTATACACATGTTCAGATGTCATGTCTGACATCAAACATGTCCTCAAAAAAGCACTGGCAGTGGCAGCCCCTGCAGCATAAAAAATGCTTGGCTGGTGAGAAGCCATATGGGTGTGCCAAAGCAATTCAGAGAAATGATCATTGCTCTATAGCGGTCACCCTGCTATGGAAGGGCTTTGTCACCCTGCCATAGCAGTCACTGCCAGTTAACCCTACACTACACTACGGTCCCCTTACACTTAACACTTTCCCTACAGAAACTAAATTTTTGAAGCTAACTTAAGTGTAAAGGAGCACTCTAACTACACTAGATATCCCTTTCCTCACACTAATAAATAGCTAAATGACACTTTTAAAGTAAAATTAACAGAACTGCTTCCACTCTCTTCCATGTCCAGTATAATAATGCTAGGAATATGGCGGGGCGATCTTATATACTGGGGGGCGTATTTACTAATGATTGGTCTAGGGACCCCCTAGTCACACCAATCACATTCCTAGCATTCTCCTGCCCCCTCAATTGGCTTTTGCTAATGGTTCTGGTCCAATCACGGCCTTTTAAAGCCCATTTCCTGAAGCATTGCATTTTGGGCGGTTCTGGTTGCCAAATTCCGAACTTTTTGGGCAAAAAGTTCTAAATTCGGCCGAACCTCGAACACCCAATGTTCGGGCCGAACCGATGGTCGACCCGAACTGTTCGATCATCCCTAGCTAGAGGTGCTGAAGCTGCTGGAGATCGTCAGTCCCTTCTTTACCACTATAGACGCATATGTGATGTCTCTTCTGACAAACATAATCTACCCCATTCTAATGAACATACCCCTCTTTGGCATAATATAACACTTTCTGAACTTCTCTCGATCCCTGACACAGATATCTGGAGCGTCAAGGGGGTGTACTACTTATCCCACCTTTTGGCAAGGGGTAACCTTAAAACTATTAACCACTTCCAGCCCCAGCCTATTCTGGCACTCCTCTCCTACATGTAAAAATCATCATTTTTTTTTCTAGAAAATTACTCAGAACCCCCAAACATTACACTGTATATGTTTTTTTTTTTTTTTAGCAGAGACCCTATGGAATAAAATGGTGGTCGTTGCAACTTTTTATGTCACACGGTATTTGTGCAGCAATTTTTCAAACATGTTTTTTTTTTGGAAAAAAAACTTTCATGAGTTTAAAAAAAGCAAAACACTGAAGTTTGCCCAATTGTTTTGTTTAATGTGAAAGATGATGTTATGCCCAGTAAATATATACAATAGAGTTACAGAGGAGATCTTGGGCTAGAATTATTGCTCTCGCTCTAGCTTCGTGGCGATACCTCACATGTGGTTTGAATGCTGTTTACCTATGCGAGCCCAATGTACGTATGCACTCGCTTCTGTGTGTGAGCACGCAGGGACAGGGGCGCTTTACATTTTTTTTTCTTGTTTTGTTTATTTTACTTTTATTTTTTGTTTTGACACTTTCCCTTTACATTTCATTTTTTTTATCACTTTTATTCCTATTACAAGGAATGTAAACATCCTTTGTAATAGGAAAAGGACATGACAGGTCCTCTTTACAGGGAGATCTTGGATCTATAAGTCCCCAGATCCTGCCTTTAGACTGGAAGGCCTGGAAAAAAAAAAAACGATCTCAGCTTCCTAGACAAAGAAACTGCAGTGTTTACATCTGCCGAGGCAGGAAGTGACGTCCTAACGTCACGCCTGGCCTCTGAAGGTCATAGAGATTTCCAGGGGTGATCTGGTCCGCTGTATTCTCCATGGTAAAGAGCCGTGGCGGGGTCATCCCCTCCTGCTGCTTGTAGAAACAATCAAGGGGCTGAATAGCCACTATGATTGTTTTTACATGACAGGGAATCGTTGGCAGAAAAAGAAGATAACTGAATAATGATCCCCGCTCAAAGCCCAGGACCTCATATGATGTCCTTGGGCGGGAAGTGATTAATAGGCTGAAGACAGAATTCAAACTACCAAGCCATATTTTTTTTAGATATTTGAAAGTTCAACATGCCCTACAGACCAGATTCTCTCTACATTTTCCCAGCTAACTTAATGAAAGTGATTTAAAGTATCGATCCACAAAAATTGATTTCTGTGTTCTATGGCATGTTACTTTTACCCTCCTTATCCCAATTGACTTATGGGATCAAACCCCGTTGGGAGATGGATATGGGCACAATGGAAGATGGGGAGTGGAGCGAGGCCTTCGACACTTTCAAGGCAGCATCATCCAAATTATCATACAATCTCTCCCAACTAAATATACTTCACCGATCTTACATTACTCCTCTCAGATTAGCCAGGTACAAAAGAGAACAAAGTACCACATGCCTGATGTGCTCCCGCAGTGTGGGAACATTTTATCACTTAATCTGGAAATGTCCAGTACTACAAGGTTTTTTGTCACAAGTTTTTCAATTTATGTATGATACAATGGGCTCCCCTTTAACTCTACACCCCAAGCCATGTTTACTAGCGATATTACCTGACCCAGACAGAAAAATTCACCAAGGTTTTTTTTACATGAAACTTTATTTTCAGCTGGAAAAACGATTGCTAGACAATGGATGAGAGCTACACCCCCTGAATTTACCATCTGGTTGCTAGAAATAAATAATACCCTACCATACAAAAAAATGTTTGGATTTTCATAGGGGATGTCCATCCAAATATAATAAGGATATGGGTCGATGGCTTCAGGCATCCGAAACTTGTGTCTAAACAGGCTGTTCTCTTTGAAAAGCTCTGTTGATCTCCCACCAATGTCACCTGTAAGAATTTATCACTAATGTTATACTTCTTGCTTTTATATACTTTGAAAGGTGCATGATAACTTGCTTCTTTTATGCTGTCGTGTGCCCTGTTCCACCTGGTATATCTAGGGGATGATAGATTCCCCAATTCGTGCATATGTATCATTGTAAACTTGTACGATGTACACTGTTTGTACCCCTAAATTTGTACTTACTTTAAAAAAAGTTATTGTTTAACTAGAAAAGTAGCATGGGTACAACACTGGTTGTACCCATTTCTGGTGGCTGGTTTACCAGTGACAGCTAATATCAATGAGAAGTGACCAGCAAGAAGGAATTACATTTCCCAGTCATTGAGAAGCTTGCCCTAAAACTGAGGGATGAATCTGTACAGCATCCACCTCCTACTAAAAAACTTACTGATTAGCTACTGCAAAGGTGACCTAGAAGCGCACTGGTCATAGGTTATAAAACAAAATATATTGAGCTTTCCAGTAACTTTGGACATCTTTTCAAATCCTTTATGCATCATAAACATAGGCAGGGCCTCTTGGGCTTTCTTTCGTACATCCCCATTGCGGTCCTCCAAGCTGCAACTGAAGATCTGAAGGGACTGTTCACAGTGTAGGCAGTTTCTCAGCCAGCCACCCTAGCAACTACAAAAACAAAGAGAACACATTTTAATAAATCGAACAGCAGACTAATGTACTATTAACATTATAATACATTCTGCTTGTATATAAACACATTTACAAATATCCTACCTCCTGTCTCAGAAAGTAATTCTCCTTTTTCAGTACATGAGACAGGTCCTCTGCTTCCAGCCACTCTTTCATACCAGTGTTCCACTCAAAAATTGAGAGTCACCAGTGCTGCTGCTCGAACATTTCCTAAAAAATATTAGGGAAAGAGGATTCGTTTTATCTCATGCAAATCGAAACTTAAGACTGAACTTGCTACAAGAACAGACAGGACAGTGGTATTAAAAAAGTATACATTTTCCACTCACACAAGAAAACTGCTGAGCTACCTTTATAGGCCATCTGACCACTAAATGTGAGAGCTTTAGATAGGATTGCTAACATCTTTGGAACCTTCAGAGTTAAATGAAGTTTGTGAAAGTTTTGCACCCAATAAGGGATGCAGCATACCTGTGCTAATTTTGGCTCATGAGACCGACAGCAGCTATGTCACGTAAGCTATCCGACTGCTTGCAACAACTCTCCAGGAACAGTTATCATTAACATGGCACTTATTTATTGAGTCCACTACCTTGCTAGCCAGACCAGCGAGATGTCGCTCCCTTTTTAGCAAGAGAAATTCTGCAGTGTTCTAAGCCAGCAAGAAATCTATTCCATAGAGGAAATAAAGCTTATATTTACAGAACTGCAAAATCCCAAGAAAATAGCTTGCTTTGCCAAAACGCCTTGACATTTTATGATCAGCAGGCTGCTGAGCTCCATGAAATTCAGCACAGGTTACTCACCTTGCTATCACCAATGACAGTTATGATTGGTATGCCCAAGTTCCTAACATGCTGTTTAATCTTTGGACTCATAGCGGTGGATAGCTGTTAAATGATACTCAATGTCAGATGACGACAAAAAGATAAAAAAACTTACCATACCAAGAAATCTTTCAAGATTTGCAACACAAATGTTGTTATTCAAGTTCTAACAGATACAAATTTTACACAAAACACATACCAGGATCTTGTTAGAGTCATTGAGATGGCCCTTTAGTGCAACTGGAAGCTCTCCACTTTTTGGAAGGATAAACTTGGTCTCGTTAATAATGGTCATTGTTTTATCAAGTCCTTCTTTGTGTATTTGCCAGTTTTTATTATCAATCTTCGATAGGAGATCAGAAATTATTTTGTCACTAAAGAGAAAAAAAAAAGGTACATTAAAATATTGATTTCAGTCTGCAATCCTATTGAAATATACTGTGAGGTACTTTTATAATGCTATGCTTTACCCAACATACTAAAAATACACAAGAAACCAATGCTGAATGGGTATGTATTATGTTTTACTAAACAATACTCCTGGTAGAAAGGACTCATGGCAAAATATCGAAAGATTTTTTGCTTTTTAGGTGTAGATCTAAAATAAAATGTTAGATGCATATTAAAGATCATCTACAGTAAACATGCATATTTTTTAAAAAAAGCTTCTTTTCACCTGATGTCTGTCCTGGGCAGCAGATCCATGACATCAGCAGGGGAGTCCTCATCTTGCTCCTCTCCTTCATCACCCTCATCTGCCCCTGCACTGGGCTTGGAAGATCCTCGGGTTGGAGCTGGTGACATCTGTCCTTTCATCTATCAATTTCAATTAAAGTGGTTCTAAGCCCCAAGGTTTTTTTTTTATCTTAATGCATTCTTTGCATTAGGATGAAAAACCTTTGGTGTGTAGCAGCCCCCCCTCAGAACCCCTAAAACTTACCTGAACCCCATCTCAATCCAGTGATTTTGCACGAGAGCTTCAGCTGTCTGGGGCGCTCCCTTCTGATTGGCCGAAATACAGCACTGGGCACCATTGGCTCCCGCTGCTGTCAATCAAAGACAGTGAGCCAATGAGCATAGAGAGGGGGGGGAGCCACGGCTCCATGTCTGAATGGACACAGAGCAGAGGCTCAGCTTAAGTGCCCCCATAGCAAGCTGCTTGCTGTGGGGTCACCCGGCAGGAGGGAGCAGCAAGGAGCACCGGCAAGGAACCTGAGAAGAGGAGGATCTGGGCTGTCCTGTGCAAAACCACTGCACAGAGCAGGCACGTATAAAGTGTTAGGAGGATAAAACCATACATTCAGTTTCCTGGATCTAGAGAGATCGGAGTGACAGTTTTCTAAATCCACCTGCCCCATTCTTTTCCAAATAGTTCTATTTTATTTTTCTTAGCTCAAAAGTAAGTCTATACAAGGGGAGAGAAGCATTAATCAGCTTCAGCCAAGAAGTCAGTGTAGGCAAAGCAGACCCTTTCCAGGGTAATAAAGTTACTTTCTTAGCAAATAAATAAAGAATGTGTAGTAACTGTTTAGCATTCTTGGAGATTGTAAGGTACCCAAATATTCCCAAAAGACAAGTTTTTAGGTTCATAATATTGGGTAGTTTCTGTGTGAAAGAGATAAATGAACCATCGTCCCCCCAGAACCGGTAAAAAAACAGGACAGGATCAAAAACAATGAAGAAAATCAGCAAGGAGCCCTTAAAACACTCAGCCGTGGGGTGTACACCCATTTTATGTAATTGTACAGGAGTAAGACGAGTATGTAGAAATATCTTAAGCTGCATAAGTCTATCTCTGGATGAAATAACTGAAGTCTTATAGGTGTCACTGAATTTAGTCCAACTGCAAGCACTTCTCATTCTGTTCTGGAAGTGCTGCAATTTAAACTCCCTAGCTGATACAATTGCCAAATCATTGACTTCCATTGCAACAGATTAAATAAGAACAAAACCCCAACTGCTGATTGGAAGAATTATGAAGCAGCGGCATTATAAGGTCATGCTTCTGCTCACTGCTTCATAATCAATTTCAAAATGTATCATTAAACAAATCAAACTACTAATAATATTCTTTTCAATAGCAGTCCTTAAAGGTACAGTTTATACCAAATATTTCTGCTGTGCTCCCCTAGCAACGATGACAGTACAAGATATTTTTACAGTACAAGATATTTTTAATAGGAGAAGCTTTAAATCAAGACTTAAAACTCATAACACTTCTCCTGTTGGAAGTACAGTTAACCTACAAGTTTAGAACCCTGAAGCAAAAAGGCCAATTCTATATTGCAGTGCCAGTAGCATGCTTCTGCTGACAATAAGTTTGAATAGTTTAGGTGCACCAATTACTAGAGACTGGATCTGCCCAGTTTTAAAGTGGGTACACAACTCTTGCACAACATACCTTCTAAAATTCGGCATCAATTTGAGATAAAAGAGCAGGCTCCTCCTTCAAAAAATATTCACAATTTAAAACACAGTGTTGCCCCATCTAAAGATACATCATGCCCAGCAAAGTAATGGCAGATGTCCTAACAGCCTGTAAGGGTGGTTATCATAGAGTTAGCGAAAGCAGCTCCAACACAAGAAGTTTATTCTTTTTTACAGCTTGCTTACTGGATTTGTGGCAGCAAGGGCCGTCTTTATTTACATTGCTGATAAAAGCCTTGAAAAGGAATTTGCATCAGTTACTGTAAGCCCTTTGTTAGTGTGAAGAATTCATATACAACATTATAAAGGGCTCCTGGAAGACCAGGTTACCTCATTGCATGCAGTTACCTTTTTATCCACCTTTGACATTTTTAGCAAATTCAGACTGAAATACAGAGGTACATTTTAAAAACAAAGTTACAAAATGTTTTTGCATCTATTAGACCTTTTCAAAAGCAAAAAGGTCCTAACTGGTAGAAAATGGCAGGAGACTACATAAGGAAAGTCATTTGGAATAGTCACAATATGGGAAGGCTTATCCATTTAGAACGGTCACGCAATCTTCCTTACTAAAATAGCTTTCTAAGCCAGCAGAATGCTCTACACATCCCCACTATATTGGAATCTGCACAAAATGTTAATTCCCTCCCCCCAACCCCCCTTTTTTCAGTGTTCTCTTTGAGTTCCACCAATGGAGTCTTTTCCCCGCACTTCCTATAGGATTTTTTGAAGTGGTGGTTTCTTAGGCTATTACATGCCTGTTCTGGCCTAGTCAGCACTCAATACAGGCTACAGGTCTTAGTGCCGGGTCACACTTGTGCGATGCGGTAAGGCTGCGAATTCGCAGCCTGTTCCCGCATCGCAAACGCACATCTGGCAGTTCACACTGCCATATGCGATACGCAGGGGTTGTCAATGAAATCTTAACGACACCCCCAGTTTGATCGCATATCGCAGTGCGATCTGACAGTTCGCACAGGATCGGATCGCACAAGTGTGAACCACTGTGCGATCCGATCCTGATGCGCCTGAAAAAAAGGGTCATGTGCGACTTTTGTGCGGGTGCAGTGCGAATTTAGCCATACAAAGTGTATGGCTGAATTCGCACTGCACATCCAATCGCATGTAATGAAGGAGCACTGCGCTCCGATATTACATGCGATCGCCGCACACGCTATAGTGTGAACTGGCACTAAGTGAGATTCTAGAGTGGGGTTTAGTTTAATACTGGGCAGGTCTAATACTTACCCTGAAAACCCAAATTTTTAATAGCATTTGATAATCAGTTTAGAGTTTCAGATTTGTTTTTGGGGTTTTTCTGAGTGGAAGCCAATAATACAACCTGCAAGAGAAAAGCAGCAGGTTGCTGTACAGCTAACCACAATTATTAAAGTGGCCCTCTAGCAGGAAAAAAAAAGAAAGAAGATTAAACACATTAAAATAACAGAATTGATATTCCCTTAACGCTTGGCCCAGTGATTGATCCCTACTCTGTTAAAGAAAATAGGATTTTAATTATCTACTGTAAAATCCATTTCTCAGAGTTTATTGACAGACACAGCATCCATATTCAGAACCATAAGGTTATTCAGCCCCCTACAGGAGTAGGACACTAGGCAGAAAAAACACTTGGCTACGTCTATGGGCAGTCCTAGCTGGTATACATCCCCTCACCCCCCCCCCCCCTCTGCTATAGGCCTTGATTTTAGTAACAAGCAGTATCAGAAGTATCAAATCTCCATGAAGGGGTGGGTGCGGTGTTCATCAATGAACTCAGAGAAATGGATTTTACGGTAAGTAACACAAAAATCCTATTTTCTCTTTCGTTCATTGAAGGAAGCATCGCTTCATATTCAGAACCATAGGGACGTCCCCAAGCAGTGCCAAAAACATGAGGGGTGGGACAAAAAAACCAAAGGCTAAACACAAGAAGCCAACCAGGTAACAGGAGCTCAACAAAACACAACTGGAGCCCAACCTAAACAATACACCCCCAAAGAGGGAACAGATGCCAAAACATCCACTTTGTAGAATTTTGTAAAAGTGTGTACCGACGACCAGGTGGCTACCTTGCAATCCTGTGCCACTGATGCCTGATGACGGAAAGCCCAAGAAGCACTAAGCGCCCGAGTAGATCGAGCCGTTACAGGGAAAAGAGGAACCTGAACTTTGATCCAATAGGTCTGAATCGCTGTCTGTCTGATCCATCTGGAAATGGAGGCTGAAAAAGTAGACAGTCCTTTTCTTGGCCCATCCGTGATTACAAGCAGTGAATTTGACCTTTGAAAAGACTCCGTAGCTGCCAGATACACCCGAATTGCCCGAACCACATCAAGGGCATGCAACACAAGTTCCTTGGAATGAGCAGACCTGGGACACAAAGAGCACAACACAATGTCTTCATTGAAATGGAAGTCAGAGACGACTTTTGGTAGAAACAGACTGGATAAAGAACCACCTTATCCTTGTGGACCAACAAGAAAGGGGTAAAATGATGTAGCCTGATTGCAAGTTCCAGCTGAAGTTGTTCAGACTGTTTGTTCTGTTATTAAAGCTTCTACAAAGTAATGAATCGTTGAATTATGGGAGATGTAGTTCTGGGATGAGGGAAGACTATGGATCATCTGTGTGACTGAACTATTCTCCTAGGGAGCCTTGGGACTCACAGGGGCAGTTGGGAGTGTCTTTATAAAGGGGGTGGGACCAAGATTCGTTCTCTTGCCTCGAGGAGAGCGCGCTGTGAGGAAGGGGAAAAGCTGCTGCGGAGCGCAGAGAAGGAAAGGCCAGAGGCCTAGTGGACAGACACCAGAGAGAGAGAGGTGTGCGGACAGATCTTGGTGGTTGACCGAGCGGAGGGACACCAGGAGAGGTTGCGAGTACTCCTGAGGAGAGCGGGACGCTGGTGGTGTGGACTGGGGAACACAGAGTTCATCACACTTGGGTGAGAGAGATCCGATTTAAAGTATTTGCTGTACTACTAGACTGAGCCAGGGCGGGTCCGCAAAGCAGTTGAGCAGAAAGCCACACTAGTTCTAACGGTCACCACAGGACACTGCAGTGTTGAATAGTGTGTGGCGAATCAGAAGGCCTTACCCCTCCTTTTCAGTTCTAGATTGGCTATCAGATGTGGAGTGCGGGAACCTATTTCCTCCCTTTCTGTTTGGATTACAGTTAATGGTTATTCCTATTGTAGATTACAGTTAATTAATCACCTTTACCGTGGATTACAAATACTTTCCCTGGATTGGGTAAGGATACCTTTGCCAGCAAAGACTAGCAGGCCTTGCTCATTGTAAATCTAACGTAAAGGGGGCCCCCTATAGGATACAGAGTGCACTCTGATATACTGTATATATAGTCTAGCTTTAGTATATTAGAGTCACTGAGATAAGTTAGTAATAGTTTGGGGTTTCATTTTATCACTGTAAAGCATTGATTTGTGGTCACTCTCGTATTGCATCTGAAAAGTACTGTATTGACAGATTACCAATAAATTAACTCTTCATTATATAATAATATATATATATATGCTGGGATTGTTCTTTTTGATCCTGAGTGCTGAATCTCATCCAGTCCTAGGTTGAGGATTCAGGATCTCTTTATCATTGATCTTCTTGTATTGAATGTTTTATTGAAACTGTTTGTGCATTTTACTAAACTTAAGTTAAAGATAGTAGATAAGTGAAAAAGTAGGCGCTGGTAATCAGTGTGTGTTCCAGGTGTGTTAGGGGGTATTGGATTGTCTACACCAATCAATTAAAGATAAACCTCGTTTACCAATAAATCTATAAATAAATGGTGGACTTTAAAATCATCTCTAATACCATAATGTGAACAATTTGTAATAACAACCTAGTAAAAAGGTGAAATATATATCTGTGTCTATATAAAATTGGTGACTTTTGGTGATATTAAAATTGCAATTAGTGACACTTGTGTTATAAAGCAGTGGTGGCGTGTTCCAGACCAATGCAGGGAATGACGTGCTGGTTAACTCAGTTTCCGGTTTACAGACCACAATGCATTTCGCGGTTATCGCGTCCTCAGGAAGTCGTCATTTCCTGCTTTGGTCTGGAACGCACGCCACCACTGCCACACTACAGGGGCTGGGAAGGAAACTGTATCCTATTACAGAGCACCAGAGTTGTCACTTCCATACACCCTAAACATATTGCAGCGCTTCCACCTAGTGCCAGGAGAAGGCACTACACACTGTAAGCAGCCAATTTTATCTTTTATTTTTTCACTATAATAAAAACGGATCTACACTATATTTTGGCTTCCCTATCATTTTTTCCCATATACATCTGCTTGAGACCCTACCCTGCGGTCCAGATCCAGATTGGAACATCTACCACCTATGCCTGGATTGGATAAACTCGGTGGAGGATTGATCTATCCTTAAAGGGATCAAAAGCAATCTAGGTCCTTGTGGCCTAAAGCCATCTGGTAAGAAGCAAATATTGCTGAATTTTATCAAGAGCACAAATTGGAGCACAAAAGCACTTTGAAGATTTTATTTAATCAACGCAGACTTTCTTTCACCTATTGCACAAAAATATAAATGAATTACAGATTTTATAAACTTTATTGCTAATTACATGCGTTTTTATGTCACACAAGGTTTTATAACACAAGTGTCACTAATTGCAATTTACCACGGACTTTCTTTCACCTATTGCACAAAAACACAAATGAATTACAGATTTCATCGATTTTATTGCTGATTACATGCGTTTTTATGTCACATAAGGTTTTATAACACAAGTGTCACTAATTGCAATTTTAACATCACCAAAAGTCACCAATTTTATATAGACAAAGAGATATATATTTCACCTTTTTACTAGGTTGTTATTACAAATTGTTCACATTATGATATTATAGATGATTTTAAAGTCCACCATTTATTTTTAGATTTATTGGTAAACGAGGTTTATCTTTAATTGATTGGTGTAGACATCTGGAACACGCACTGATTACCAGCGCCTACTTTTTCACTTATCTACTACTTGTATTTTTTTTGGCACACCACCATTAAAATAAAAAAGGGCAGAAGGTTTTTGCATTACATCAAGGGCCAAAACATTAAAACCAGGAGCCTTCACCATCTATAATCTCAAGTTAAAGATAAGCAAATCTGATGCTTTACCGCAATCTGGTAGTGTCTAATAATTCAGAATGTCAGAACCGATAGTGTCAAGTCGGTTGGACAACATTCAGGGCAACAGAAGTGAGGAGGATGTGTGTGTACTTAGCCACTCCCCAGGGGGCAGGGCTACAACAAGATAACGCCACTAGTTCCGACACTCTGCAAGCAGAGGTGATAGCCACCAAAAAGGCCACCTTCTGAGACAGCGTAGGCAGGGGGATCGCCCAAATATTTTCAAAGGGAGGCTTCTGGAGAACTGAGAGCACCAAGTTTAAATCCCACGGCGGTAGAGGGGACTGCACCAGCGGAGTCAGGTGTTGAACCCCTTAAATGAAAGTATGCACCAAAGAATGTGTGGCCAAGGGTTGCTGAAAGAAGACTGCCAAGGCAGACACTTGGCCCTTGATGATACTCAAGGCCAACTTCTGCTCAACACCTCATTGAAGAAAGGTCAAAATCCGAGCCACTGTCCGAGCTACAGGCAAGACACCGTCAATTTTTTTGTGCTTTCACCAATAAGCTTATATTGCTGATCCTATCATGGGACTGTGCATTTAAATCTATATTTTTCACTATATTTGTTTTTTATTGTTGATTTTCATTCAAGATTGGACTTTTATATATACATTTTTTTTTTCATTTTAGCACTTTTTTGGACTTTATTTTAATGTGTTATCCATTTGTAACACAGTATTCACATTTCATTTACTTTTGGCGCTACACACTTTTTCTTAAGATTATTTATAAGTTTGGTATATTACGTATCTGTGTCAGCTGCCACCACAGCGCAGAGATACACCTTTTTTATTTAAGAACTAAAGTAGCCACCCTTTAACAGGAAGTTGCATCACAAAGGAAAAGATCATGGAGATTTTGAGGAATCAGAGCAGTAAAAATGACTTTGTTTTAGTTACATACATACTTAAATTGGATTTCATTTTCTACCAGAGTTTAGTGTCACTTTTTTAAAATCTTACAAAAAAAGGAGCGTGATTTGCCAGCTATAAGGGAGGAGAAGGCCGGATTTTTTCATTTTTTTTTTTTTTTTTTAAACACTAAATCAAATCCTTAATTTTCAAAGGTCCATCTACATCCACTAGTTAACATATGGGCAAGAGTGGGTGCAGGAGTCAGAACGCATATTGTGTTCACCTGGAATTCATCTATAAGGAATCCTTAAAGAGGAGCTCCAGCCCCCCCCCCCCCCATAAACATTAAATGTTAGCAGCTAAAAATACTGTAGCTGCTGACTTTTAATATTTGGGCACTTACATGTCCAGAAATCCAGCAGGGCCGATTTTTTCATCAGGTATCGGGTGCTGGTGCCACCATCTTGACTAAGGGAAACCGGCAGTGAAGCCTTTGCGGCTTCACAGCCGGTTTTCTACAGAGCATGCACGAAGCGTGCTGTGCCTTGTGAATAAGCCAGCTGCAGGGAAAGGAAGAGGGGCTAAAATTCTGTCTCAGTTCGAACTTAGTCGGAAGTGGGAGCGGGTACCTGACAAAACCAGGTATCCACTCTACCCCCCCAAGGCAGACAAGTGGAATCTCTCCTTTTGGGTGGAGTTCCGCTTTAACACTGGCACATTTTCAAAACCTGTTTCAGAAAGAAAAAAAGCTGGTGCTTACCTCCAATGGAAGCCAAATATGGGAAGGCATTATTTACTTTGTTTTTTTTTTTCATGTTATCCTAAATTGCTCATGTGCACCTCACAAATCTTTGATCTTCATGATCTGAAATGCAATCAAAAAAACATTACTTGGAGCACTGGGCACAGGACTACATAATACACAGAATGCTGGGTACAGGATTACATAATACACAAAGTGCTGGGTACAGGACTACATAATACACAGAGCACTGGGCACAGGGCTGCATAATACACAGAGCGCTGGGCACAGGACTGCATAATACACAGAGTGCTTGGCGCAGGACTACATAATACACAGAGCGCTTGGCACAGGACTACATAATATACAGGAGGATGAGAGGCATAGAGTGCGGGTTCAGAGGTTTACTAGGCACAGAGGACACTTATGCCCCCACATCCATTGCTTACCTCTGCCCCTTTCTCCCACAGATTATCTCTGCAGCCACCTCTTAGCCCTTCCCCCACAACAGCTTAACTCTCCATCTCTCTATGCAGCTACATCAGCTCTGACCCCTGCTCCCCCATTTCCCTCACCTGTGTACAAACAGACCCCCCTGCCGCCCCATCTGCTCACCCCCCGGTCCGCACAGTCAATCTTTGGCTCTGCTTCTCATCCACTCAACAGGAGCAGGAGCGGCACTGAGATTGCCCAGCAGGGGGCGTCGGCATCCAAGCCACCATGCTGTTTCCCAGCCACCATGGGATGCACTATCTATGGAAATGTAGACCTGAATCCGGGGACAAAACCGGGGACAGATTTGGTCCAGGGACTGTCCCGGGAAACCGGGGATGTCTGGTGATCCTATTGTACAAGCTAGCCTAAAGTTAGCTAGTTAGCATATCAGTTACAAACAAGACATTGGTAAAGTGAGGCCAAAGCAGCACAAGTTAAAGGAACTGAAAGCTAAGGAGCCTGCCTGTCTAGTGAAGAGACAGAAATATAAAACATCTCAGCAGCCTTATGCTAGTGTTGACTACTGCTGCAGGTCTACAAGTTTTAGAGAGACATCTATTGGTGGCCACTGGAACCACATGCTACCAAATGTTCAAACACAGGACATTATTAGCAGCTCAAACAGGGAAACAGTTTCCTGAAACCTCACTAATGGGATTTTCTTGATAGTGAGGGAAGAATAAGGATTTACCTATAATGTTTTATATTTATCGAAAAAAATTCTTATTCAGTATTATACCTATATATTTTATACTGTACAGAAATACAGTATCCTAAAAATAGACTTTGATGGGAAATTGCAGATTATGTTATGTAAGACAATGTTTAAAGTTGAAAAACAATATAAAATAGCAAAAATATAAAATAGCAAAAAAATAAATAATAATACAATAACTGTGCGCATTTTATATGCAAAGATTCAGTATAAAGTAAGTGCAAATGTTTATCATGTGCAAGTCCAATCCTTATATTGTGCAAATCCTTCAACAGTGCAATGCAGTGTGCGCTTTTAATATTAGTTTGCATTTTTATGTCACACTTGTGACATTTAAACAGATGCTAGTGATTTTTATTTAGTTATGATGTAAACTTTACACACATATTTACCGCTATCATGGTATTGGTTCACTTAAAGGGTAACTCCACTTTTGTGGGGAAAAAAATAGCAAATAAAGAAAAAAAAACAATATAGCGTATACAATTGCGACACAAATCATATTGTAATTGAATGTTATTAAAAATGACCTTTCCTTTTCAATTTGCAGCTGTTGTAATTTTCTGAAAATGCAATGCAATATGGCTACCTGGAGCTGTTCTGTACATGGAATGTGTACTGACCACACCCCAGAAACATCATTTCCTGCTTGTGTGATTGGCTCACCAATTTCCCCAGAAGTCTGCACAAAGATACAAGTCAGATTTCTGGCATCCCCTGCAATAAAAATGTCATTTTTGGAGAGATATTCCCAATAGGAACACGTCTAAAGGGATGCAGGCCCAGCAGCTTCCCTCGTTAGAGCTCTGCAGCTGCATAGCTGATAGATAATTATGAAACCACTCTCATTTGACCCACTCAGCACAGAGGAACAAACAATGATTTCTTCAGAATAACAAAAGGTAGGAATCTGCAACAAAGTTTGTTAAAATCCATGCATCCATCCATGTACAGAGATCAGAGGTTTTTTTTTTTTTTTTCTCGACAAAAGTGGAGTTACATTTTAAAGTACTTTTTATGTAACCATGATGCTTTACATTTTTGCTGTGACAATTTTTTAATATTATATTCAAATTGCACATTTGTAGATTCTCCTCTAGTCGCTATCTATTATAATTACACTGCTGAAGAGGCATTAGAGGGATGACTTTCAAGCAATAGAACAGAGAACCAAGATTCCAAAATGTTTAAAATGCAAACTTTGCTAGAAGTTTGTAAATTATATGGCAGCATATAGAAATCTAAAGATGACCTAAACCCAGTATAATTTATTGTAGCTTAAAGAGTTCCACCTAAAACCAAAAAAAAATACATAAAAATACCCCCGGGACAGTCAGGGCTAATGCATTCCACAATGGCTAGCCTCTGATCTGTCCCGGATTGCACTTACCTGCAAGAAGAAATACTTACCTTGAAAATGTATTCTCCAGCGCTGCCATCTCAGGTGTGGGCAGCTTGAAGCCAGTGCGATCCTCTTCTGTGTCCTCTTCTGCGTCCTCTTCGGGCCCACAATGCACTGCACCGTTTCGCCCACCCACTGGGCGTTATCAAAGACGTATTTCAAATACGTCTTTGATAACGACCAGTGGGTGGGCGAAACGCGTCGACGCAATTTCCGGTTCCACGCCTTCCGTTGCGTCATTTCCGGTAGCGGTGGAGCGCACGCCGGAGCCAGAGGAGCCCGCTGCACACCGCGATTCCTGACAGTTATACCGGGGACATATGACGATACAACGCCTGTTTTTAATGCACCAAATGTGAGTGTTTCATCTGCCTTTTAATAAATAGTGAATTTCATACAATATTACACTATTGGAGATCTCTTTCCTTTTATGCATACGATCCCTACTGTGATTCGGTGCCAGTCTATAGGAGAACCTGGGGGTTCCCAGCCAAGACCAAAGAGTTCAACCCGGATTTATAGCCGGACTCTGTCTATGTGACCCTGATACTATAAGGTCTTAGGGTCCACTCTGTCCGGTAAGTTCACAACCTTGGGGGAGAGGATCAGTCACTTACCACCGCACCATTGCAGCATGAAATTGCACAAGAACTTTTGCACCTGAGCACTTTTATTTTTCGTTATTCTTCACTGGCCACCTGCTGGAGTAGTATTGGAATTACTTGTTTCAAGATTGAAGGACTTTAACATATATTTATGTACTTTTATTTACTTCACGGGGTGCTTTTTTTAGTGATTATATTTATAAAGTGCATCTGTATATATACATATTTCTTTATTCACATAGTAATTTTATATAATTTTTTAACCATATTTATATATTTTTGTATTGGCATGGTGGAATAGAACATTTAATAATTTTTAGATATTTATCACATCAAATCTGCGCTGTGCATTTGCACTATCACTTCTAAAATCCTTTTGATTTTCCACACAGCAGCATTTTTGATTTATTTATTCTCACCATAGCGCAGCTTTAATTTTGGTTTTGCCTTCTTAGACGTATGCTTATGATGTGATACATTTTCCCGAGTATACAGTATTTTTTAAAAATCAAATTGTCCATTAGGTTAAAAATATGCCTTTTGAAGAACTACACTTACTTTAACCACTTCAGCTCCAGAAGGTTTACCTCCCTTCATGACCAGGACATTTTTTTTGCGATTCGGTTACTTGTAACGCTGTACCCAAATAAAATGTATGTCCTTTTTTTCAACAAATAGAGCTTTCTTTTAGGGGTATTTTATCAACTCTGCGGTTTTTATTTTTTACGCTATAAAAAAAAAAAAACGACAAATTTTGAAAAAAAATAAAAAAACACAATATATTTTATTTTCTGCTATAAAACACATCCAATAAAGAAAATGTAAAAAATGAATTTCTTCATCAGTTTAGGCCAATAGGTATTGTGGTAAAAAAAAAAAATCTCAATAGGCAGATACTGATAAGTGTATAATGACCATGGGATATTTTTATGGAATTTTTTTATTTTTTATTTTATTTACTAGTAATGGCAGTGATCAGCGACTTATAGCAGCACTGCTACATTACAGCAGACAAATCAGACACTAATGACACTTTTTGGGGACCAGTGACACCAATACAGTGTTCAGTGCTAAAGAATGTGCACTTTCACTGTACTAATGACATTGGCAGGGAAGGGGTGAACATCAGGAGCAATCAAAAGGTTAAATGTGTTCCTAGAGAGTGCTTTCTAACTGTGTGGGGAGTGCCTGTACTGTGGTAAGACAGAAAACCTTGTTCCTGCTTAGCAGAAACACAGGATCTCTGTCTTTTCTTGTCACAGAATGGTGATCTGCCTTGTTTACATAGGCAGACCGCCGTTCTACCTCTCTTGGGGACGATTGGCGGGCCCAGTAAAACCTAGGGTTCGCCAGACCCGCTGATTGGCTCCTGCTGTGTCCAATCACAGTGGGAGCTGCGCGTGCTCGCCACAAACCAGGAAGAGGCGATCACGTACAGGCACATGCTATCCTGTAGGAGCCACCGCCCTGAAGGAAATATATGTGGGGTTTTTGGCAAGTGGTTAAACAATGTCCTGCCTCTGATTAAAGCACATACTCCATCTACCAAGGCTTTTGGATAAATAGAAAAAAGTTTTTTTTGTTTTTTTTTTTAATTTTGGCAACTTTGCACCAGGTATTATTTTATTGAAAGCTGCAGATTGAAGAAATTGCAATAAATTCCTAAAGTGCATGTGAGGGTTAAGTAAAGTCCATTGCTTTCACATGTAACTAAATAAAACGAGTATTTAAAAATATCTTTTTTTTCTTTAGAATATTTTTGAAGTCATTACCACAGTGTGCTGTGTGACCAGGTCTTAAATGCTATATATAATTGTTTCTCAGAACAAATATATTTTTCCCTTTGTAAATAATTCTTGGAGGTTAGGAGCTTCTTCTTCTTTTTTTACACAACATATATCATTTACTTCCTATTGCATAATTTGTGTCTCATAGATCTCGTGTATTCAGTTCCATATTTGATTTCAACCTCAAGTTTCACAATAATTTAGATTAAATGTGTTGTTTAGATAGAATGCATAGCATAAGAATAAAGGAAAGGGAATGTGACGCTCAGGGCCGCTGATAGGGGGGGTACCATCAGTCCTCCTGTAGGGGGCGCAGGCACACAGAGGGGCCCAGACAGCTGGAAGAATCAGTGTGGTAGGGCAATTACAGAACAATGCCCTTTGCGGCTCTCTGCAGCAGCTGAAAGCCAGTTTCTCGCCCTCCTGCCAGCTTTTAGCTGCTGCAGGGAGACACACAGACACAGGGCATCATTCTGTAATTGCCCCCCTCTGCACAGATCCCCCTCGCTGTTCTGCCAACATCTGATTCCCCCCTGTGTGCCTTTGCCCCCCTCTCACAGTACTGCAGGCTTCCCTGTCCCGCAGGCTACTACGGATACAGGGGGATGTGTCAACAGGATGGAGAGCAGTGGAAGGGACCAGTAAATATGAAATTTACCGGCCCCTTCCTTTTCTGATTGAACACAGTGAGTGATCAGTACTGATCACTCACTGTGTTCATTCATAAATGAAGCATAGTAAACTGTGTTTACTATGCTTCAGTTTATGAACCGTTTTGACATTTTCCGGGACGGGTGGGCCCTGTCAGATAGGCTGTATGGGGCCCTATGATTTCTAACAGGAGCCCTGGTGACGCTAACAAAGTAAACACACTAATAGAAATAAATCTGCAACATAGCATTTTTTAGTATGAACTGATAGACCCCTGACCTGGATCTCATATACAGGAGCTCACCTCATTTTGGGAGAGATTCTATAACTACTGATTGTGATTCTGGGACAGAAAGGCAGAAACATTTTCCCCACACAGATAAAAAAAAAAAAAAACATCCCTACTCCAAAACTGGCTATAGGTACACTTACAATCAGTATAGGTTTAGATAACAAATAATGCTAAGTGTACAGTTTAGGAGATGACTGCACAGATATAAGTAACCTCAGAAACTGGGTGACACTAAACATTGTATTTATTATCCAAAAATAATCCATACACATCCACTACTTAATGGCCCTGTAATCTATTTTTTCATTAAATTGTTTAATTATGTGTTTGTCCTCTTGAGCTCCTGTACATCTCCCTTTCAGCTTCATTTCCCTTTGTTAGGAAAGAGCAGTGCACATTAGTTGCCATTATGGGCATTGGGCAGTTAAAGCGGAGCTCCACCCAAAAGTGAAAGCTCAGCTTGTTTGCCTCCTCCCCCTCGGCTGCCACATTTGGCACCTTCCGGTGGGTAGGGGGGAGCGGGTACTTGGTTTTGACAGGTACCTGCACCCACTTCTGGGTGATCTCGCCACGGTTAACTCAACCAGAAGTTTAGCCCCCCCTCCTCCTTCCCCGTGCTGCCAGGTCATTCACAAAGCACAGCGCGTTTCACGCATGCACAGTAGGGGACAGGCTGTAAAGTCTGCCAGTACCCTTAATCAAGATGGCAGCGGCAGCACCTAAGAGCCGATTGACAAATCAGCTCAGGTGAAGACACCGCTGGATTCGTGGACAGCTAAGTGTTCTGAAATTAAACAGTATTTTTTCTGCAGGAGCCTGGAGCTCTACTTTGAGAATACATACTTGAAATTATTTTTTAACTATAGTTTAGTGTACTTTAACCATATCAGCTCCAGAAGGTTTACCAAGGTTTAACAAGTAAACAATGTGTATTATACATGAATCATATGTAATCTTCATAATATGGCAAATGTCAAATTAAACACTTGCTCTCCAAAAGGTAACCCCCCCCCCCCCTTCATGACCAGGCCATTTTTTGCGATACAGCACTGCGTTATTTTAACTGCCAATTGCGCAATCGTGCGACACTGTACCCAAATAAAGTTTATGTCCTTTTTATCCCACAAATCGAGATTTCTTTTGGTGGTATTTATTCACCTCTGTGGTTTTTGTTTTTTGCGCTATAAACAAAAAAAAAAAAAAACGACAATTTAAAAAAAAAAAAAAAAAAAATTTTTTACTTTATGCTTTAAAACATACCCTATAAAAAATGAGAAAAAAAATCTAATTTATTCATAAATTTAGGCCAATGTGTTTTCTGTTATATATTTTTGATAAAAAATCCCAATAAGCATATATTAATTTGTTTGCACAAAAGTTATAGCGTCTACAAACTTTTTTTATTTTTATGTAATTTTTATTTGTTTATATTTTTCCTAGCAATGGCAGATCAAGCAGCCAATCGCACAACGCGTTTCCGAGCATGCACAGTAGTCTCACAGGGCGTGCGCACTCCTTTCTCAAGTGTAGTGCTACTGCGCACGCTCGGAAACGCGTTGTGCGATTGGCTGCTGGATCTGTCACGCTGGGCTCCCCTGTCTGTCGGCGCCGGATGTACTGAGGAGCAGGGGGCCCTTCTGAAGCCATCGGCCATTCTACCAAATGTCCCTTGGCTCTCCAGGTGTCTCCCTGAGGAACAGAACACCTTCCTGAAGTCGCCGAATGGACTGCCTGTCTTTTTGACTTCACATCTCCAACCTCCCCTGAGCCAGCTTTCAGGGCGCGATGACACTCAGGCAAAAGAAAGGGAGAGAAATCTAATGCTCTCAGTTTTAAATATTTATTAAAAAGTATAGCACTGACATGAGCAGGCACTTCAGACAGTGCAGGCTGCAAACAGCTGATATCGTATACGAGGGAAAACCTTCCTGGGTCTGACGTCCAAGGAGTAGGCTCCTCCCCCGTACGCATTGCGTCATGTTACTTCGTCAGCGGGGTCAGACCATTCATTATTACCGATGCTTGTATGACTCTGTATGAGTCTATCCCTGAGGTGAGCTGCTATTCCAGCACCAGTCACTGAGAGCACTATTTTGCAGTGGTGTGGAGCACGATCTCACTTTTACTTCACTGGACAACTGATTGGGATATTTGGAGTACCCTCTCCTTGTCTAGGATTGGGTTTGCACTCGCGCTTTCTATTTTGCATTTGCACTTTTGTATAATTTATATTGTGAATATTTAGTTCACAGTGTCATTCATCTACATTTTTTGATTTATTTGTATGATTCACATTAATGATAACACTGTTATTGATTTATTTTGATTGATTTATGATTTGAGTCACTTTGGCACAGCAATATTGATTTATTTTAGTTTTCCTGTACCTGCCTTACCCTTTCAATTAAACTGATAACACTTAGAGGCGCTCTGCTTTTTGTTTGTATTTCCACTTTCAGAGCTGACTTCTCTCTGCAGCTGAGCTGGCCCTGAGTGTCATCTATTTCAGCCACCAACTACACCAGACTAATGACTATACATGAACTGCATACCCCTTGATGCTATATAGGTATGTGTGATGCGCCGCCAACCCCTATCCTGCTTGTTCACCCCAGTCTGGTGTCCAGAGTGCTCTGGAGCAGGTGTTCATCAAGGATATCTCTGTACATTGCTACATTTATCTTTCCATTGATCCTGACTAGTCTCCCAGTTGCTACCACTGAAAAATATTCCCACAGCATGAGGCTGTCACCACCATGCTTTACTGTAGGGGTGCTATTGGCTAGGGGATGAGCTGTGCCTGGTTTCCTCCAGATATGATGCTTGCCATTCAGGTCAAAGTGTTCAATTTTTGTTTCATCAGACCCGGGTATTTTGTTTCTCATGGTCTGAGAGTCCTTCGGGTGCCAATTGACAAACTCCAGCTGGGCTGTCATCTGCCTTTGTAATGAGCAGTGGCTCCCTTCTGACCATTCTACTATACAGACCTGATTGGTGGAGTACTGCAGATATTGCTGTTCTTTTGGAAGGTTCCCCTCTCTCCACAGAGAAACACTGGAGCTCTGTCAGAGTGACCATCCGGTTCTTGGTCACCTCCCTGACTAAGGCCTTTCTCCCCCGATCGCTTGAGTTTGGCCGGGGTGCCCCACTCTAGTAAAAGTTCTGGTGGTTCCAAACGTCTTCCGTTTATGGATGATGGAGGCCACTGTGCTCACTGGGACCTTCAATGCTGCAGACATTTTTCTGTACCCTTCCTCAGATCTGTGTATCAATACAATACTGTCTCAGAGGTCTACAGACAATTCTTTGGATTTAATGGCTGGGTTTGTTCTCGGACCTGCACTGTTAACCGTAGTACCTTATATAGACAGGTGTGTGCCTTTCCAAATCATGTCCAATCAACTGAATTTACCACCGGTGGTTTTCAATCAAGTTTTAGAAACATCTAAAGGATGATCAGTGGAAACGGAATGCACCTGAGCTCAATTTTCAGTGTCATGGCAAAGGCTGTGAATACCTATGTGCATGTGATTTTTTTCCTTTTTTGTTTTTAAAAAAATTTGCAAAGGTTTCAAACAAATTTCTTTTACGTTGTCATTATGCGGTATTGTTTGTAGAATTTTGAGGAAAATAATGAATTTGATCCATTTTGGAATAAGGCTGTAACATAAAATCTGTAAAAAGTGAAGAGCTGTGAATACTGTCTGAATGCTCTGTAGATGAGAAAATGCTGGTGCCTTTATAGGGCTCCTAGGTGTGTGAGATCAAGCAGTTACTCGTGGCTGACTCTAAACAGATCACATTACTTTTTTTGTTCACTTAAAAACAAGAAATTATGGGCTGATTTTATATATGAGTTATGTTTTGTCTGTAAAATGACCAGCTATTCATGAAAAAAAGACCTTTTAAAACAGGGGTCTCAAACTTTCTAAACAAAGGGCCAATTTACTGTCTTTCAGACTTTAGGGGGGGGGGGGGGGGGCAAATATGGTCATTGTGAGTATAAAATGCCCCATCATTGGTCTTAGTGGAAGGAATAATGCCCTATTGTTGATAGCAGTGGGAAGAATAGCACCCCATCCTTGGTGTCAGCAGGAGGAATAGCATGCCATCCTTGGTGTCAGTGGGAGAAATATTGTCCCATCATTAGTGTCAGTTGTGGATGGAATAATGATCCAAGGGCCGGATAGAGGCAAGCAAAGGGCCACATCCAGCCCCAGGGCCGCAGTTTAGAGACCCCTGTTTCAAAAAAGGTTTTCTAAATGAAAAGTACATTAAAGAAAAGGACATCAATACTACTCAGCCCTTAAAGGACTGAGGAGAAGAGTGGTGTGGTTTTTTTTTTGGAGAAGTTAAAACACATTTTCTTTGAAGAAATGTTATTTGTATTTGAATACTCCCTCTCCGAATAAAACAGAAGATAACAAAACACCAACTCATTGGGAGGACTGTAAAGTCTTTGCAAAAAATATACAAGTTTCACCAGCTTTTGGTGTTGACTACATGCTGGGTGCGAGGGGTAGGTCTCTATGTGGATTTAAAATACAGGCAGTCCCCAGGTTACAAACAAGATAGGGTCTGTGAGTTTGTTCTTAAGTTGAATTTGAATGGTTGGAAAAGGTACATTTTTTAAGTGTAGCTGCGGTTTTTTAGATAACAAGGGAAGGGTTAACACCCCTGTAACATTTGTTTTGCTGTCTGTGCCCCTGTTCAGAAGATTTCACCTCACCTTCTGCCCCTATGACAATTGGATTTTGAACATTTTGGGTTGTTCTGGAAACAGGAATTGGTGATAAAGCTTCTGTGGAAACACTTTTTCCCCATGATAACTTCTACAGAAGTGAATTTCCCTTCCTAAGGGTAGATTTCCTCTCACTTCCTGTTGTCTCCCTCCTTTTGTAAGTAGCAGTCGTTTGTAAGTCGAATGTTTGTAACCCAGGGACCACCTGTATTACAAAACTGAGAAGAGTTGGGGGCATAATACAAATAGGAAACACAAGGCCCAAATCCCAACAGACTGCAATACCCCCAATGTAGGTATGTGTGGGATATGGCAAGGGGCTATTCTTCTATGTGTTTATTATAAAGAATCTGTTTCAGTATAAGCTGCCCATAAATGGTGTTTTTTTTTTTTTTTTTAGGAAAATTGGGTATAGAAAACTGCATTCCTTTGTATTTGGTACCTAACAATTAGTAATTTACTTCTGAGGAAAATTGTGACTGTTCTTTTTAAATATGTTAAGTGACGTCAATAGTAGCCCATTCTCTGCAACTTCCTAGAAGCTGCGATAAACTCACAAGGCTTGCAAAACAAATACGGTATCAAATGAATTGTAATAAAGTATAACTAGAAACATATGTAAAAAAAAACAGTGAAAAAAAAAAAGAAAAAGAGGGCTGATTTCTCTGGGTTGTAAATAAAACAAGAAAAGTATATATATATATATTTTTTAATAACTACATTTAAAAGTAATAACAGCTCTATAAATTCATTGATTCTATTTACAACTTTCAATGATTCCTATAATGCATTACTCCCATAGCGATACACTATTTGCTGCCTGTTACAAGGCTTTGAGTGTGTAACTGGATATGTAACTGGACTTTCATTAGACAATGTATTGTACATTGGTATATAACAGGGGTATTGAATTAAAATTCACAGAGGTCCAGTCAGTAAGATCTTCTTCGGGCAGAGGTCCAAATCTCATGTTTATGCTATAATATATCTAAGCCCCTTACACCACAGTTGTCCCTGTACATCAGTGTCCTTAACCTCCCCTTCACATCATAGCCCCCCTTTACATCACAGTCCTCCCCATTAGTGTCCCCATTATAGCCCCTTTACATCAAGTGTTCTCAGCCTTCCCTATCACATATTAGCCCCCCTTTACATCACAGTCCTCCCCATTAGTGTCCCCATTATAGCCCCTTTACATCAGTGTCCTCAGTCTCCCCTTCACATCATAGCCCCCTTTACCCTTTACATCACAGTCCTCCCCATCAGTGTCCCCATTATAGTCCCTTTACATCAGTGTCCTCAGTCTCCCCTTCACATCATAGCCCCCTTTACCCTTTACATCACAGTCCTCCCCATCAGTGTCCCCATTATAGTCCCTTTACATCAGTGTCCTTAGCCTCCCCTTCACATCATAGCCCCCCTTTACCATTTACATCACAGCCCTCCCCATTAGTGTCCCCATTACAGCCCCTTTACAACAAGTGTTCTCAGCCTTCCCTATCACATCATAGCCCCCCTTTACCCTTTACATCACAGTCCTCCCCATTAGTGTCCCCATTAAAGCCCCTTTACATCAAGTGTTCTCAGCCTTCCCTATCACATCATAGCCCCCAATTTACCCTTTACATCACAGCCCTCCCCATCAGTGTCCCCATTATAGCCCCCTTTACATCAGTGTGCTCAGCCCCCCTTCACATCATAACCCCCCTTCACATCACAGTCCTCCCTATCAGTGTCCTCATTATAGCCCTGTTTACATCAGTTTCCTCAGCCCCCCCCCCCCCATCACATCATAGCCTTCTCTTTACATTACCATCCTATGTCCTCCATTCATATCACAGTCCCCCCCCCCCCCCCATTTACATCAGTGCCATCAATCCCCCTTTACATTTTAGACCCACTTTATATCACAGTTCCACACCCTTACACAACAGCCCCCCTTACAATCACCGTCCACTCCCTTACATCGCAATCCCCCTTGCAGTTACAGCCCCCCCCCCCCCCACCTACACTCCCCAGCCTCTTTATTAGGTACACCTTGCTAGTACTGAGTTGGACCCCCTTTTACCTTCAGAACTTCCTTAATTCTTAGTGCCATAGATTTAACAAGGGGTTGGAAACATTCCTCAAGGATTTTGGTCCATATTGACATGATAGCATCATGCAGTTGCTGCAGATCTGTCGACTGCACATCCCAATGGTGCTCAATTCGATTGAGATCTGGTGACTGTGGAGGCCATTGGAGTACAGTGACCTCATTGTCATGTACAAGAAACCAGTGGGGAGATGATTTGAGCTCTGTGACATGGAACATTATCCTGCTGGAAGGAGCCATCAGAAGATAGGTACACTGTAGTCATAAAGAGATGGACATGGTCAGCAACAATACTCGGGTAGGCCATGACTTTTAAACAATGTTCAATTGGTACTAAGGGGCCCAATGCGTGTCAAGAAAATATCCCCCACACCATTACACCACCAGCTTGAACGCACAATTGCGCGGTCGTGCAACGCTGTACCGAAACAAAATTGACGTCCTTTTTTTCCCACAAATAGAGCTTTCTTTTGGTGGTATTTGATCACCTGTTTGATTTTTAATTTTGAAAAAAAGAGCGACAATTTTTTTTTTACATTCTGATATATAACATTCCCAAAAAAAAAAAAAATTAAAAATCAATTTAGGCCAATTTGTTTTCTGCTACATATTTTTGGTAAAAAAAAATCGCAATAAGCATATTTTGATTTATATGCGCAAAAGTCATGGCGTTTACTAACTTCCAGAAAGATTTATCTCATTTTTATTGTTTTTTTTTTTGTTACTAGTAATGCCGGGCGATCAGTTTGAGATTATTTGAGCTTTGTGACATGGTGCATTATCCTGCTGGAAGATGGGTACGCTGTAGTCATAAAGAGATGGACATTGTCAGCAACAATACTCGGGTAGGCCATGACCTTTAAACAATGCTCAATTGGTACTATGGGGCCCAAAGTGTGTGAAGAAAATATTCCCAACACCATTACATCACCAGCTTGATCTGTTGATACAAGGCAGGATGGATCCATGCTCTCATGTTGTTTACACCAAATTCTGACTGTTGCAGCTGAAATTGAGAATCATGGGACCAGGCAACAATTTTCCAATCTTCTATTGTCCAATTTTGGTGGGCCTGTGCGAATTGTAGCCTTAGTTTCCTGTTCTTAGCTGACAGGAGTGGCTCCCGGTGTGGTCTTCAGCTGCTGTAGCCCATCTACTTCAAGGTTTGATGTGTTATGCATTCAGAGATGGTATTCTGCATACCTTGGTTGTAACGAGTGGTTATTTGAGTTACTGTTGCCTTTCTATCATCTCAAACCAGTCTACCCATTCTCCTCTGACCTCTGACATCAACAAATCATTTTCGTCCACACAACTGCCTCTCACTGGATACTTTCTATCCAGCACATACATGTGCTCCAACTCAGGAGACTCTCAAATTCATAGAGTTAGGACTGCAGTATACACTGGGGTGCCATGACGTGGCCGCTGCAACTTACGCATGTATTTGCAAATGTGCGCAAACAAAAACACTTGTTTTTAACGTGAACTGTTGACATGTTTGGTTAGTTATGTTGCAGGCTGGCTGGTAACTGAGCTTGGAGTTTTTGTTTGTTGTTTTTTGACATGTGTCATCCTTCCATGTGTTTCTTGCTGCAAAGGCCAGTTATAGGTTGGAGTGGTTGCCATTTGTTTGTATGGTTACTAATTGGTGAGGGGACGCACTGCATACTGTACCTTCACTGTCATTATGCTTTTGCTGGATGTCCAGCTTGTCCTTGTACCTTTGAAGAGGGGTGGGCTCACTCCAGGCATACCTGCCCTTATTCTATCCATTATTATTATATACAGTATGTGCGCCAACTCAGGAGACTCTCAAAATTATAGAGCTAGGACTGCAGTGCACTGAGGTGCCGTGACGTGGCTGTTGCAGCCTATGCATGTATTTGCAGATGTGTGCAAATTAAACTCCTTGGTTTTAACGTGAATTGTTAGACATGACAATTCGGTTTGTTGCAGGTTGGCTGGTAAGTGAGCTCTGTAAGTTGTTTTTTTTAGATCAAATCCAGCACAACCTGCAATAAAATAAAATTTTAGACTTGATTAGACTAACTGTTAGAGTTTAGAGACAATTATCCTTTTTTAAATGTTTTATATTTGTTTTTAACTGTATGTTTTACAAATAATTAATAGTTTACTATGGCTTAGCAAAAAAAGTACAGCAGACGGTGCCTGCTTTAGGGCTTTTTTTTTTTTTTTTTTTTTTAGACTGAAATTTTAAACCAAACTAATTAAACTAAGTCGTTCTCTTATGTGTGCAAGTTTCAACTTAAGCTATTGAGCTTTATAAGCACTCTTTTTTTTTTTTTAAGAAAGGAGCAAGAAGAAAATGTAACACTCCTACAAAGTTATAGTAAATACAATGCATGTACCCATTTATTCCAGTATTTACATTTTTTTATTGTAAATCTATTTAGACAAAGTATTTAAAAAAATACACCCAGTTAACCTACCGTATATACTCGAGTATAAGTCGACCCGAATATAAGCCGAGGCCCCTAATTTTACCACAAAAAAATGGGAAAAATGATTGACTCGAGTATAAGCCTAGGGTGGGAAATGCAGCAGCTACTGGTAAATTTTAAATGTAAAAATAGATAACATTATACAGTACATTACAGCACATTACACAGTACATTACACAGTACATTACACAGTACATTAGGCCTCCCCCCCCCTCAACCCAGGTCAACCATAAAGAGAAATATTACCATAAATAAAATAAAAATCTATAAAATAAAATATTACTGTAAATATAATATTAAATGTAATGTTAAAAAAGGAAACCTTGAGTTGTGGTCAGTGGTACATCACAGCAAATACATTACACCTCCCCCTCCAACCCCCCCCCTCAACCCACATTAGGCCTTCACCTCACCGCCACTCCCCCCCCTCCTCTCAACCCACATTAGGCCTTCACCTCCAACCCCCCTCAACTCACATTAGGCCTAAACCTCCAACCCCCCCCTCAACCCAGGTCAACCATAAATATTAAATAAATAAAAATATATAAACTATTAAATATAATATTAGAAGAACCTTGGGGTGCTGGATGCTGCTGATATGCTGAAGTGCAGATGGTGGTAATGCAGGTGTTCGGGTTCCCTCAGTGCCTCCCGGCCCGGGCAGCTCACTTCTTCAGCAGCGTGGCTGCCAGCACTGGCTCCTTCCACAGTGTTGCGTGCGGGCGCAGCTTGTCCACTGACTCTCCGCTGACTGTCTCCTCCGCTCTTCTGCTACAAGTGGCGGGTCATATTGTTCGGGCATATTAATGTATTAACGGCGGAGGATGCGGGGCGGGAGTGAGATTAAAAGTAATTCCTGGTTATTCCTGATCGTTCCTGGCATTTCCCCATTTACATTTATTTTCTCACTCAAGTATAAGCCGAGGGGGTGCTTTTTCAGCATAAAAAATGTGCTGAAAAAGTCGGCTTATACTCGAGTACATACGATACTATTATTAATTATTTATTATTATTCTTTTGTGATATACTGTAGATACTGAAGCTAGTTAGATCAATGCTCTTATTGCCTTAATAAGGCAATTCATACATTTTGATATTGTTTTACTTATGCAGTAGCTATTGTGGTAATAGTGTAAATGCTAATAATAGAATAATATGCGCTCATGCAGCATAAGGCAGGGAAGTTACACAACTGGTGGTGGATGAAGCCTAAAGAGGGAAAGCACCATTTTTGGTTATTTCCACCCCAAAGAAATTTAGCTTGGTAAGCGGCGTTAAAGCTGTGTAGACAGACTTATGTCATATTTCCCAATATTATTGGAAAATTGATGGTAGACACTATTCAAAATAAGAACATTGCCCTCCTACTGCACTTTCCTGAAGTATGAAAGAACAGTGTGAAAGGATATAGAGGCAACACCTCTTCATGATGATTGAGCTGATTCCCTGCTCATGCCATGTCTGTGAATTGTAAGAACAGGAGAGGGGGATGTCAAAAGCCAAAAGACATGTAGAAGCCAAGAGATATATAAGAATTTGCCTAAAGTTGGCAATGTAATGTACAAAGATTAGCAGTTGTAAAAGGAGTTTCTTCAATATTCCATTGTAGAATTGTGATTCGAAACCGTGCAGCTTTGTAAATATAATATCCAACTTAATATTCTGAATTCCTCAGTGTCAGCCTATTTAGATGTAGGGCCTAATACCCTACTGACACGTTTTTATTGCTAATAAGTTGGTCCACCGTGGTAATGTCTCTAAGAAGGATATTCATATTTCCTAAATAGACCAATGTGTATTATTTTACACTTTCTTTTGAACTATATTACTGCTTAATTATGTATATAAAATTGTAGCTTAACTGTATTATACTTACTGCATACTACATTATTCATGAATTTAACGCATATAATGTCACAGGTCAAATTTTTTTTTTTTTTTTTTTTTGGATTTATGGAACTCTTCCTTCCCAATTACAAACCAATGATAGGTTTTCTGTAGTCCTAAACTGCTAACCAGCTCCAGATTTTCTACATTAACAGTACAATGTCTATAAAAAAATCTTTCATTATTCAATTAAATTTATTCAAGTGTAAAATATGCTGAATATTAGCTGAACTTTTTTATTGTCTTTGCCACTGCTATACAGGGCCGCTGATAGAAATTATGGGGCCCCGTACAGCCTGACTGATGGAGCCTCCTTCAGCCCCACCCTCAAATCCACCCCTGACCCCTTCCCAGGTCTCGCCCTAAAACAAAGGGGCAATGAAGGAGTTAACTGTGTGCCTAACGAGTGTAATGTGTGTAATATGTGCTGCTTTTACTAACAGGTCTGGCTTTTTTCTCCCTGCTTTGCAGGGAGAAGAAATAGCCAGATTGCTAACCTGTGTACAGATGAGTCCTGTGTTTGTAAACACAGATTTTTGTGCTGTGATTGGCTACAGCTGATCAGCATGTCTCAGCCATAAATCATTGGCCAGGACCTGCTGACAAACCCTGCTGTAGCCAGTGACAGAGTGGGTTAGCAACAGGCGCGTGCATGTGCGTCCCTAACTTGAAACAGGCTGGATGATGTTCATGTATGTGATCTAGCCTTCATGTGTCACCCTGCTGCAGTAAATGTACTTAAGGCGGGTGGCAAGCAGTTAAAGAGAAAAGGTTGGGCGTGGGTTTACACGACAGGTCTGATCAGGTCCGCCTGTTCATTTTCAGGTGAACCTCATCTGACCCTACAGTCACTACTATGGAGCGATGGATCTAAACAGACTTCTGTCCATTTACACCTAGTCTACCTTCAATCCGATCCACTAAACAAAATGGAAAGGGATCTGTTCCCCCCTGTGTAATGGATTTGGATTGGGGGGCATTTGGGTGTAAACGGACAGCCGGTTTGTTTACACCAGCAGCCCTTAGAGCAGAGTGGGCTGTGCCCATGTCTGCTCTGCATAAACTGAATTGGCACGGACCTGTAATCTGCCCACTCCACTCAGTGGGGGATCAGTGGACAGATTGCCCACTGAACAAGTGTATTCCGCTCCATGTAAAATAAGCCTTGATATAAAACAGCAACACATGCAGGCTATTTGCCCATCGAAAGATTTACCCCTCTTCCTGACCAGGCCATTTTTTGCAATATAGCACTGCGTTACTTTACCTGACAATTGCGCGGTTGTGCAATGTTGCACCCAAATAAAATGGATGTCCCTTTTTTCCCACAAATAGGGCTTTCTTTTGGTGGTATTTGATCACTTCTGCGATTTTTACTTTTTGCGTTATAAAAATAAAAGACCAACAATTTTGAAAAAAAAAAAAAACAAAACATTTTTTACTTTGTACTGTTAAACATATCCAATAAAACATGTAAAAAAACAAATTTCTTCATAAATTTAGACCAATATGTATTCTGATACATATTTTTTGATTAAAAAAAATTCCAATAAAAAAATTCCAATTGATTGGTTTGCCCAAAAGTTATAGCGTCTACAAACCATGGGATATATTTATGGAATTTTTATTAATTTTGTTAAATTTTTTACTAGTAATGGCGGCGATCGGTGACTTATAGCGGGACTGAGATATTGTGGTGGACAAATCAGACACCTGACACTTTTGACACTTTTTTGTCACTGTACTAATGACACTGGCTGGAAAGGGGTTTACATCAGGGGCGATCAAAGGGTTAAACATGTACCTAACAAGTGTTTTCTTACTGTGGAGGAGGTGTTTTTACTAATGGAAAGCATGGATTTGTGTCCCTGCATTGCAGGAACACAGGATCAATGTCTTCCTTACTGACTTGACAGCAATCTGCCTTGTTTACATAGGCAGACTGCCGTTCTGCCTCTGTACTGAAGGATCCGGAGGTACCGGCTGACATTGATTCCTCTGGACCCGCTGATTGGCTCCAATACCCGGAAATGCAGGATCACATATATATATATGTATATATGTAGCAGTAAATCTGCTATGGGGCAGTCGGCAACTGGTTAAGATCATTAGCATTATGATAACACACAGGCAGCAGGCACTCTATCATGGCTCTGGCTGGCACTGTCTCAGTGTGTCACACGACATGGCTGTTGGGTGCTGAGCACCGTCACCCACCTCACAACCTTTCGTTTTTCGCCTGGGGCCCCACTACTGAGTAGGGAGCAGAGCTGAGCGGAGGAAGATCACTCC